>NC_080679.1:13381879-14068903 GCF_030445035.2 Dasypus novemcinctus
CTATTGTATCCCTCTTTACAGCCGCCCAGAATCAGCCAGGGCCACTCCCTGCAAACACCACGTAGGAAGCAGCTGAGTGGTGAGGGTGGACCGGAGCCAGACAAGGCCAGCACAGCCCTGGGGTCCCGTCCTAGGAGCCCTGCCTCGGGCCAGGCCAGCAGGGGACGCGCTGCCCCTGCTGTGAAGAGATGACGGCTCCCCCACAGGACACGGGGCTTGAGTTGCTTGCGGGGTCACCAGGGGCCCGTTCGCCTTCTCCAGCCCGTGCTCCTCCCAGGCAGAGCAGGCGCCAGGGCGTGTGGACAGGGTAAGACACAGGCCCTGGGGCCGCGACACCACCCCGGACTGGCCAGCGCGGCTCTGCCAACCCGGCGGGGGCTTCCCCACTCCTGTCCCCTCCGAGGGGCCACACGACAGACACATCCCCGCTTAGCCGCGCTGCTGTGAGCCGTGGGGCTGGGCCAGAAGGGCCAGCAGGGGAAGGGTGGGGGCAGCTACACGCCCGCCCTGCTCTCCCCACTGGGCCAGGCCCCACTGCAGCGAGCATCATTTCTCAGTCTTCTCAAGAAGCCCACGACGGAAGCGCGAGCCTCCCTCCTGTTTTTCAGAAAAGAAACCTCAGGGACAGAGGAAGGAAGTCACATGGTCATGGTTAGGCTCTTGGCCACGGGGCCGGAGGCCTCACGCTGATGCCGCTGGGCACAAAAAGGCTGCCACGGCTCCCACACAGCCCCTCGCTTGGCCTTCCCGACAGAGGTCAGAGGCCAGTCCCTTCCCATCCCTGCTTTCTGAGAGCAGGAGACCCAGACACACCGGGGTGAAGGCAGCTGCCAGTCACGGTGAAACCGGAGTCAAACCCCTGTCCTCCCCCATCTAAGACCACGCTGCATTGTTATTCTTTTGTGGGGCTTTTTTCCTTTTCTAACCGCACCATATTGATGCACATCAATTGCATTACATATTTTTTAAAAGGATGAGCAGGGAAAAGCACCCCCCAGCTTTCACCGCTTTCCAGGTAGCTGGAACTAGGTCTGAGCTGAGCTGCTCTACCTGAAACCTGCTGAAGGCAGGAAGGTCTCTGAGCCTGAGGGAGCTGTTCCTCCTTGGGCACTCGCCCTCAGCAGGGCAGTGCTGGCCCAGGTCCAGCCAGACTCTGACTCACCAGAAACTGGTCAGCTGAGATCTGCATTCAGAAACGGGTCCAAGGCGCTCAGGGGCCGCAGGAGGAGAAGTAGATACTTCCCGAACAGTTCTTAAATCCTTTGCCTGATGATCAGATCTTCTTCTCTTGCACCATAAACATGCTCCCTTCGCTTTAGGAACCTCTTTTCCCTCTGTTGTACTTGTGGGTTTACTTCTTGAGTTTTTAGGAAACCCCTCCTGTTCTTGAAGCTTCGGCCATCTCCTTAGTTACTGTCCTCAAACAGGACAGGAGGGAGGGAGGGAGGGAACAGGTGCTGACCGCGCTCCAGGTCCTCGCCAGCAGATGTGAAGTTACTAAATATTAGCTATTATGCTAACCATCTGGTGAGTACTCCCAGAAGTGACGTGGAGAGCTGGGTGGTTTCTCTGAAGGTATCCTCTGTGACTGCCAAACACAGAAAAAATCACACATTTCTCAGATGAGTGGTTTTCTAGGCAGTTAACTTGCAGAGTCTTCATCTGCCTTTTTTCCATATCTAAGTATTATAGAATGAGTCAGTCTAGAGACCCATTATCTTGCCTTGCTAGAAACCTTGCCATTTCTAAAAACACCTCTTAAAAAGCAATAAGCACACGTATCTTTACTCAACGAAATGAGATTTTAAAACGCCAGGCTGCCCATGGACAAGGACAGGGTGAAAAAAATATTCCAAAACAGAGAATATAAATAAACATCCAAGAGGAAAGTTTTAGAAAGGAGGTAGCTAATAATCGTGGAGATGAAACACTTTTCATTTTCTAATTTAAATGACAATAAGGGCGCACGGTCCTAACTTATAACAGTAATAATACCTGTATGAGAAAAGAAGACACAATTATTGACATGTTTCACCATCTTTAAAAAAAAAAACAACAACAACTTATCTCTGCAGATAGAAATGAGACCTAGGAATCATTCCAGGGTTTCAGAAAGAGATGATTCAGCACTAATTATAATGATGTCATATATGACAACATATTCCATGAATCTTAAAAGAAACTTAACACATTAATAGGAAATTATGGCACACTGGCTAAGATAAAAATAGTCATTCGATTTCTTCGAGGATTGAGCTCTCTGCCATAACATGTCACTAATGGGGTGTCCCTAACATGGCCTGAAGTTCTGGGGATACCACAGTGACCTACAACTGTCAACTGTCTGCTGTCATGGAGCTTACAAAAGTCTGAGTCTTATGACAGTTACCTGGCAGCCTGGAAACAGGATGCTTTCCTTCTGTTCTCCCTCTCTCTGCAGATGTCAAAGGTCAATGTGATATAAATAACCTGCAAAGAGCAAACAGCAATCTGTGGCTGAGCATGTGATCCACTGTCAATACAATTTTCCAGCGTCTGAGAGGGTTGTGCCGTCAGTCTATTGGTTTGTCTCTCCTGAGTCCACCTTACAGCGTTTACTTTTGAAATATGCTGAAATGAATTATTTTAACATTGCGTTATTGCAATTATTAAGCCTGTTCAAAGTTGACTGGCTAGAGTATGACTTTAAAACATTGTGAGAGCTTACAACACAACACAAAGGAGCCGAGCTGGTGATTTCACTGCTGTTCTGGTAGGCATGCTTTACCCTGCAGCCTGAGGTTTCCTTTCATTGAACCATCACCCCATTCTAAAGCAACAGCATATGCAATCTGTCTCAGCATACAGTGCCTGCTTTAGCCCTAAACCTGATGTGTTTTTTACCCATACTATCTTGGCAAAGCTGAAATTAGCAGATTCCATGAAGCATGTTAGTTTTAGCTCTTCACTTTAGCTTTGAGGATTATTGTAAACCATCTGCCAGGTTTGATTCAGTCTCCCCCAATCAAAGTACAATTTAATTATGGCTATTCTTATTGTGACATTTTACTGAAGAAAAGAAATCCCTTGGTTTTGAAAGGTGTATATAATATATATTGCTTGGCTAATCTGCCCCCTTCTTGATTTGGAATCTTTGCATGATGTATATTGTACTTGATGCTATGCAGTCAGTTCTCTAGACCTGAAAATGGAATGATGTTAAATAAATGTTATTACTGAAATTGAAAACCCATGGAATATTGTAACCTTTTGCTTGATCTGAGAGCTTTTCTTAACCAATAAGCATTAGCTTGAACTTACACTTCATGGCTACAAAGCTGATCTCTTGCAATTGCCAGAAGACTATATAGTTATAAATTTCCTTTGGAGGGATATAAGCCTGCTTATCATAGGAAATTCTATTACCATTTGGATGGACTTGAATTTTTCCATAGCCAAGTCCATTTACAGCAAGGTATTAAAGTTTTTGCTTATGTTCATTAGCCTTTATATTCAACCCTTTAGAATTGGCATAGAATTTTTAATTATATTTATTGTATATTTATATTTATCCATGTGATTACCTTAATATATGGCTGTTATATTTATCTCTTTATTTAATGGACTCATTACTCAGCAGAAAATGTATTACTGTTGTTGGTGGTATTTTTGCAAAAGTTATTTATACTGTATTTTGCAAAGAAAACCCCAAAAAACAAAAACCCTGCATTTTAAGTATTGGTAACAAAAAAAAAAATTAATTTTGAAACTCCAGCTACTTTAGCTTTAAACCCCTTTTGAATGATCAGATAATTTATAATTAACTAGAACTTTTGGATTCATGCCTGTACTCCTGTCTCTCCATTCGCACACCTACTCATTCATTCATTCATTCATTCATTCATTCAATAGACACTTATTGGGCACCTACCAGGTGTCAGATACTGTGCTAGATGCTGGACCTCCAATAACAAATGAGATAATATGGCTTCTGTCATCAAGAAATTTACTTCACCGATTTGGAGTTGGGGGCAGAAACGAACATTGGTACAGTTTATGAGACATGTGGCAAAAAATAGATGAACTTCACATTCTTTGAATCGAAGAAAATTCATGAAACACACAAACCTTTGGCTAGAGTAAAGGGAGGTCTTTTCTTCTGCTTTTTCTAAGAAGAGGCTCTGGGGAATGTGTTCTTCCTTCGGTTGCATGAAAAACCAGGGTAGGAAATGTGGTGTCGAATCCCAGACAGTCCAGTCACGGGGCTTGCAGGAGAAGCTTCCTGGAAAAAGCAAGGCGGTCCAAGAGTTCACTGAAGCTGGCGGAGGCCCCCTAGCAAAGCACTACCACACAAACGAGGCAGGCAGCGAGGACAGGGGATGAGGGCAAATCTGACAAAGGCAAACTTATGGTGGCTGTGGAAAGGAAACAGTTAAGAAATCACCAGTTCTGAGAGGCACGAGTGAGTCAGGGTACAGAGCCAATGATCAGCTATCACAAGAATTCTCTGTGTGCAATAAAACTGGGTGGGTCCAGGTGGCCAAGAGGTCAGGACTGAAGGCCTCCTCGGAAGTGAGGATGGAACTTAGAGAAGAGAACAACTGCTAGAACATGTAAGTCCCACAGTGTGTGCCCAGCAAATACACGAATGTGTCACTGGTCGGTTGAGTCTGGACCAGCACCCAAACAACCTTCCAGTAGAACTATAAGATTCTATTGGAGAACCGAATAGGGAACTGAGGAAGCCTGTCCCAGTTCTTAAAACATTTTACTGCTTTCTCACTACCTCCTCGGTCACTTAAACCTTGCAGATCCATGGGTTAAGGCCCATATAAAATAACAGAATATGAAATCTTTGGCTGTAGCAAAATCTGCCAAAGAATCAGGCTCACGTTATTTTTTCCTGGTTACTACCCATTTTACCTAACTTGAGTTTCAGACTTTCAGCATGTCCTGATCTTTTTTTTTTTTTTTGAAGATTTGTTTTATTTATCCCTACCCCCTTGTTTGTACTCGCTGTCTGCTCTATGTCTCCATTCGCTGTGTGCTCTCTGTATCTGCTCGTCTTCTCTTTAGAAGGCACTGGAAATGGACCTCCCATGTAGGAGAGAAGCGCTCAATTGCTTGAGCCACCTCAGCTCCCTGCTTTGTTGTATCTCTCATTGTCGTTCCTCTTTGTGTCTCCTTGTTACCTCAACTTGTTGCGTCACCTTGCTGTGCCTGCCCATCATTCCAGCTCACTGTCTTGCTTGTCTTCTCCAGAAGGCACAGGGAACTGAGCCCGGGACCTCCCATGTGGTAGGCGGGAGCTCAGTTGCTTGAGCCACATCCGCTTCCCAGTCCGGATCTTAAATATGTCTTTACCCTTAACCTATCTCTTGACTTCCTGGATTCCTGGTCTCAAAATATTGAATATTATTTCTGCATAGTCCAGAACTGGGAGCCACATGAGGTCCTTTGCTCTTTCAAAGTGGTCAGAGCAATTCCATGCAAATCCCCATCAGGGCCCCAAAGAAGTGGTTTGGGTCAGAAAGCAAGTATACCTGCCTGGGGCAGTAGCGTCTCTGGACAGAGGACCACAGGCCATACAGGAGATGGACCAAAAATGAGTGGGGCCAGTTCTTGGGCTTCTTCTGTGCCTAAAGCTGTAAAATTCCACATAATCCAGAAGGCATTTCCATCTCTGGGAGGACCTCTCAAAAATAATTTACCCTGCCCTAGAATTAGGAGGTGGTTTGCTGAATGAAATTAAGGACGCCTCTTTATGTAACATCTGGAGGTGACCAATGTGAGCCCAGAAATGCAATCCATGGACAGCATTCAGTACTTTTGTGAACTCAACAAACAGAGAGAGAACCGAAATAACAGCTGAAAATGGAAGGGTGCTTGCTCCCGCAGAAGCAACCAAAAGCAGAGAAGTTACTGATGCCTCACCAACAATGAAGAAGCCAAGGGGTTCTGACTAATGGAATATTTGGAGCCACTTGACAGTCTATCCCCAGGTTCGGTGTCAAGTGCCCAGAGTTAAATGGAAAAATAAGGCAGAATGCCTGCCTTCATAGAGTCCACAGACTTTCAGGGAACACACACACACATATATATAAGCAAATATTCCATATTATGAATAAGAGTTTTAATTCAAAGTGCAATGGAAGTCCAGAGGAGGGAGTCTAAAGTTCCTAGAAGGGCCAGAGAGGACTTCCCATGGGATACCAACCCTTGAAAAAGAGGTTTCATCCATCCAGCTAGCCAGGCTCCCATTCATTCATTCATTCATCCATGACCCATATGTTCAGAGTACTATTGACCTAGGTATTGTAGATACAACACGGAAGAAAACAGACAAGCTCCTTACTCTAGTGAAGTTTACCTTGTGGTGGATGGACAACGTTACTAAGGGAAACAGAATGTTTCCTTAAGACCATCCAACCTCCACTATCTCGCTCATTTCCTCTCCCACGTGATTTCCCTACTAAGGCCAGAGTGCCTTGACCACATAACCTGGAACATTTTGATCCTTTTGGTAAGTATAGTTGTCACTGTGAAATTAAAATGATGGTTTATTTAGTGCTGTGAAGGAATAACTCCAGAAGGGCATGATCAGATAAAATCAAGTTTCTGAAAATGCAGAGCTGAACCAGCCTCCAGCAGAAATAAAAGTGAGGATTAGGGCACCTGACCTAACTCGAGACACGTCCTTACCTGGCTTTAGGAGCTGGGGTCTTTTCAGCCTTTGGAACACGAACGAAGTCTTCTTTTCCAGGACAATGAGTGTGAAAGAGCAGGGGTCTGGTCGGAGTTCGTGGGCAGGACTTTCAACACCCAGCACCTAATAGCAGTGAGCCAAAGAGCACGTCCTGCAGTGCATCTTCCTGGGACACTGAGCCTTCAGAACTGAGGGTCCCTTGGTATCTGCCACCAGGGTCCCTCCGTGATTCACAGTGTGGAGAAAGCCAGGGACTCTCCTCGGCAACCACTTCCTGAAAGAATGCTCCACGCCTTCTGTCCAAGAAGGAAGTGGAGGAGCTTGGGGCCAGTACCTCCCCTTCTGCACATGGGGGCCCCTCTGCAAAGAGGCACACGCCCTCGTGCCCCTGCTGGGGTTGGGACCCACTTCGCGGTATTTAAAGGTGAAAGGGGAAAGCACCTCTAGAGCTTACAAGGGAAAAAGTCAAGCCACTGGAATCAGTGGTTGAAAACCAACCTTTACCTCCAGTCACCACAATTTCATAACAGGGAAGAGAGAGGCAGTTAGAAGTTTCTGCGGGGCGGGGCACAGACAGCGCCATCTGAAAATCCATATTTCCTGTTTGCCAACGCGTCTGCCTTAAATCCCTCAAGCTGCTAATTAAACTGCAAGTGTTATATACCAACATTTCCTCATATTCATAGCTTTTGGGTCTTTCTAAAACCATCCAAGTAATATGTATTTGTTGTCAAAAATTTAAAACACAGATCAGCATTAAAAAAAGAAAGTGAAAACTCCCCTCAATCCCACCACTTGAAGGTAACACGCCGTTGACACTTTGGCGTACATCCTTCAGTCTATCTTTTGTGGTAATGCAGACATCGGGATGAGCTTCCCGAACACCCACCTTAGCCCACACCGCTGTAGAATATCTGTGCAGTTTGGGTGGGATATATCCCAACCCAGCCCTGGGTCCTGATTTGGCTAAACTAATTTACAAGGTTTATTTTAGGGCACCGCATATAACCCAGACTTAAGCCAGTTAACGCAAGGTATTTTCCTGGACCCCAGAGATGGCACATGAGCAAGATGTTCCAATCAGGGGGCAGCCTAGGACGCCTGATGGCTGGGGAGAACGGCTCACTGCAGGCAGCCATCAGAGCTGTTTGCAGTCATCTTGCAACCATGGGAGCAGCCAGCTTAGGATGAGCGGAGGCTTCACAATTTTAAAAAAGAGAGAGAGAGAAAGTTAGGTGCTTGGAGAACTTTCTGAGCTGCTAAATTACACTAATGTCAAAACTCGTCTTACTCCTCAAGTTTCTAGTTCTATAAAGCAATACATTTGCTGGCAGGAGCCAGTTTAAATTGTCTTCTATTACTTGTAATAAAAGACTTCCAAATGTTTCCAAAATGATATGTGTATTTTTATAAAACACATCCATCTTGTACATATTGTTTAAATATGTACTTCCTATTAAAAATACACTATGATAAACATCCTTCTTTTTCAATACTAATACAATTTTACAAAATTATTAATGGATACAAAGTATCCATTGAATGGGCAGATTGTAAGTTACTTGTCCAGTCTCCTATTGATAGACATTTACATTGTTTCCTGTTTTCTTCTACTTATATAAACAATTTTGTGTCGAGTCTCCTAAATATTAAGGATACTTTTCTTGTTTCCTGATGGCACCTTTCTAATTAGAGTTTTGATTCAAATTGCCAAATGGCCCTCCAGAAAGGTTGTTTCAATTGTACTTCAGCAGGGGAAGCAGATGTGGCTCAACCGATAGAGCGTCTGTCTGCCTACCATGTAGGAGGTCCAGGGTTTGAACCCAGGGCCTACTGGCTCATGCAGTGAGCTAGCCCACACACAGTGCTACCATGCGTAAGGAGTGTCAGGCCATGCAGGGGTGTCCCCTGTGTAGAGGTACCCCATGGGTAAAGACTGTGCCCCGCAAGGAGAGCTGCCCCATGCGAAAACCACAGCCCACCCAGGAGTGGCACTGCACACACAGAGAACTGATGCAAGATGACACAACAAAAAGAGACACAGATTCCCAGAGCTGCTGAGAATGTAAGCGGACACAGAAGAACACACAGCAAATGGACACAAGAGAGCAGGCAATGGGGGGGGGGGGGGGGGGAGGGGAAGAAGAGAAATAAATAAATCTCTTTTTTTTTTCTTGTATTTCAGCAATAGAGCATAAGAATGCCCCCCAAAACTCCCTTCCTCCTCCCTGCACAGAAATTTCCACCACATGATGCTGCGAAGTATAACGTCTTGACATATGTGATATCTCTGGTTTCTAACTGCTGTTCAATTTGAATTTTTAAAAACTGTAGAGTTTTTGTGTGCATTTATTTGCTTATTGCAGCAATCCCTTTCTGAATTGCCAGGCATCCTTTGCTTATTTTTAATCAAAAAATTTGTTTCTTTAAGATTTGTAAGAGCTCTTAATATATTAAGATCGGTATGCATTTGCCTATTATCCTCATCGCAAATGGTTTTCACAGTATGCCATGTAAATATCTTATCACTTGCATACGGTGCTTTAGGCTGCTTGGAAATTTTAAATTCTACCTAAATCCATGGCTCCTTCCTTTGATTGTTCCTGCCGTTCTGCATCAGTCTCTAACCAGAGCCTCCACTTGATGAGAGGATCCGTCATGACAGGAAGCGAACACTGAGGCTCAGGGTGCCCGTGAGTACCCTTGGGAGGCAGCCACAAATTGGAACCCCTGCCCCACGTGGTGGGCAATCAGTCTTCCTGGCCCACGAGGCCTGAACCCCTCCATCCTGCCCGGCTGCTGCTCGGTTTTTGTTCCAGACCTTGGCTCCTCTGCTTCGCAGCCCTCTTGGATTTGTTGGCTAGTAGCCTGACTCACAGGGGTCAGATGCCACTTGCTCCGTGAAGTCTCCCTGGATTCTTCCAGTCTGAGCCAACCCCGTCCTCTTTTGAAGGCCAAGAGCATTTTTTCAACCTCTCTCTTGGAACTTGCCATATTTTTCTTTGTATTCTAAGGAATTAGGGAACCCCTGGTGTATGCCCTCCACATCTGGAAAAGTGAGCAGGACAGGGCATTACCACGGAGAAAGTTATAAAATGGTAAAGAACCCGTTGACACGCTTCAGTCCATACAGAGTCCATGACACGTCAGCGCGCTGGGTCCCCTCTGTCCTGGTCCTCTGTTCTCTCCCCAGCGCCACACCCACAGGGTCTTACTAGCCCTCCTCCCCCGCCGCAGGGACTTAGCATATGATAAAGGCGGCTGTGCAACCCAGAGGAAAAAGGATTGTTGCACATAGCAAACGGCCCTGGGGTATTGGGCCGGCCTTCTAAAACTCTATTTCGCAGAAACAAACACAAATTCCAGGGGGATTAAATAAAGGTGAAAAATAGGCAAATGTTTTAGAAGAAAATTTAAAGCCATTTGCATAAATTGAGGTGGGAAAGGCATTCTTAGGTCATTTAGGAACCCCAAAAGACATAAAGGAAAAGATAGAAAACCATTCCTTGGGAAACGGACTTGGCCCAGCGGTTAGGGCGTCCGTCTACCACATGGGAGGTCCACGGCTCAAACCCCGGGCCTCCTTGACCCATGCGGAGCTGGCCCATGCGCAGTGCTGATGCGCACAAGGAGTGCCGTGCCACGCAGGGGAGCCCCACGTGCAAGGAGTGCACCCCGTAAGGAGAACTGCCCAGCGTGGAAAGAAAGTGCAGCCTGCTCAGGAATGGTGCCGCACACACAGAGAGCTGATGCAGCAAGATGATGCAACAAAAAGAAACACAGATTCCCATGGCGCTGACAACAACAGAAGTGGACAAAGAAAAGACGCAGCAAATAGACACAGAGAACAGACAACCAGGGTGGGGGGGGGAGGGGAGAGAAATGAATAAATAAATAAATCTTAAAAAAAAAAAAGAAAATCATTCCTATGAAGTTTTAAAATGTTTATTTGGCAAAAGAGAGCATGAATGAAATCAGAGACAATCAAAAGCTGGAGAACATATATTTGTAATACATACGGCAGGTAAAGGGTTAATGTACCTACCAGTCAAAAATCTTCTACAATTTGATAAGGAAAAGTAAACAAACCAAAGAAAATGGGCAAAGACTATGTAAGAGCAATTCACAGAGCTCTTGGAATGACTGGCAGACGTAGAAAAAAAAAATTCTCATCCTTCCTGGTAATAAGAGGAATGGAAATTAAAACAATGATAAGATGCCATCTTCAAACATCAGATGGAGGGGGGTGGGTGGTGTGGCACAGGTTGAGGAACAGCATCTTGTACTGATCAGTGGAAATATGCATCTGATATTTTGCCAGCAGCAGTGTGATAGCTGTACCGTTTTGGGCACATAATCTGGCAAAATCCATTAAAACGTCATATGCCCATATGCTTTGTCCCAGCAACTCCACTATGGAGTAATCTATTCTACAGAGGTAAAAAAACAAAAACAAAAACAAAAACAAAACAGTATATAAGGGCACACTCGCAAGGAAAGTTATTGTAGCTTTGTTTGAAATGGAGACAAAATTGAAAAGCACCTGATTGTCTGTTAGTAAGGGAGTAGCTGAATAAATTATGAAGTATACATATTATGGAATATAATCACTAGAAAGAATTAATTGGGTCTATATGGATTGGCCTGGGGAAAAATCCATGATAGGTTGTCAGTTAAAAGCAAGTTCCCATGGATTAGGAAGACAAACAGTGGTCCCAGGAGTGAGCCGAATGGTGGTCCCCAAAGGACATGCCTGTGTCTTAACCCCTGAAACCAATGAATAGAACCTTATTTGGGAAAAAGGGTCTTTTAGATGGAATTAAGTTAAGGGTCTTGAGATGGGATCATCCTGGATTACCTGCGTGGGTCCTAAGTCCGATGAAAACTGTCATTACAAGAGACAGAAGAGGAGAGCACGGAGAGAAGAGGAGAAGGCCACGTGAAGGCGGAGGCAGACGGAGCGAGCGGTGGCATGGCCACGAGCCCCGGCAGCCAGGGAAAGTCAACGGCCACCAGGAGGAGAAGACACGAGGGCTCTCCTCCTGCGCCCCGCAGCAAGCAGGCCCCGCCACATTCTGGGCTTGTGGTCTCTGGAACCGAGAGGGAACACATTTCTGCTATTTCGGGCCAGCCATATTTGTGGTCAGTTGTGACAACAGCCTCAGGAAATTAGTACAGTCCCTGTTTTAGTTTGTGAAGGGCTGCCAAGGCAATGTGCTAGAAACGGGAAAAAAAAGTTCAATACCAAAGCCCAGTTGTCTTTCTAATCTACTCTTTTGATGTGCTATACTGGTTCATTCATTACTCTATCTCTAGTACATTCCTTCTAACCAGGCAGAAAGAAAATAATTCATTATTGTTATTCTCAGATATAAGGTTAGATTTTGACATGCTCCATCTGCCTGTGTAAAAGATGGGCATCTCTTTTGGTCTGTATATCACTGTTTGAATGATTGAAGACTATATTCATTGACTTTAAAGTTAACAAAAATGGTAAATGAAGGGTAAGTTTTTTTTTTTTTTTTAAAGATTTATTTATTTATTTAATTCCCCCCCCCTCCCCTGGTTGTCTGTTCTTGGTGTCTATTTGCTGCGTCTTGTTTCTTTGTCCGCTTCTGTTGTCGTCAGCGGCACGGGAAGTGTGGGCGACGCCATTCCTGGGCAGGCTGCTCTTTCTTTTCACGCTGGGCAGCTCTCCTCACAGGCGCACTCCTTGCGCGTGGGGCTCCCCTATGCAGGGACACCCCTGCGTGGCACGGCACTCCTTGCGCGCATCAGCACTGCGCATGGCCAGCTCCACACGGGTCAAGGAGGTCCGGGGTTTGAACCGCGGACCTCCCATATGGTAGACGGACGCCCTAACCACTGGGCCTAAGTCCGTTTCCCAATGAAGGGTAAGTTTTGAGCTTCAAAGTAAATCATTCAACTGCCTTGAGTAATTTAAGATGTCAGAAGCCAAGTTCAGAGAAACGGATGTGGCTCAAGCAGTTGGGCTCCTGTCTATCTTATAGAAGGTCCAGGGTTTGATGCCCAGGGCCTCCTGGTGAAGGCAAGCTGGCCTGCGCAGCGAGCTGGCCCATGCAGAGTGCCGACCCACGTGGGAATGCTGCCCCACACAGAAGTGCTAGCCAACACAGAGAGCTGGCGCCGCAAGATGATGCAACAAGAGACACAGAGGAGAGACAATAAGAGACGTAGCAGAACAGGGGGCTGAGGTGGCGCAAGAGAATGATCACCTCTCTCCCACTCGGGAAGGTCCCAGGATCATTTCCTGGAGCTGCCCAAGGAGAATACAAACAGACAAGAAGAACACACAGCAAATGGACACAGAGAGCAGACAATGGTGGGGTGGGGGATTAGGGAATAAACAAATACATATTAAAAAAAAAAAACAAAAACAGGTTGGCTTTTACAGCAGTGATTTATTAACTCACAAGCTTGCGGTTCTGGCGCCATGAAAGCGTCCCAGTCGAGGCATCACCGGGCGACGCTGTTCTCCCCGAAACCCGGCTGACAGCAGTCATGGACCCCGTGACATGGCAGCACGCGGCGGCGGCGCCTGCTGGGCTCTCCCTTCTCCCCCGGGTCTCGTTTGCTTTCAGCTTCTGGCCTCCTCCAGCTTTCTCTCTGTTCCTGGGGCTTTTTCTCTCCCAGGTTCTGCTGATTTCAGCTCTGGCTTCTGGGACTTCTCTCTGAGGTTCTGGGAGATGTTCTCGGAGCTCCTGTGTCCTTTTTCTCTCCATATTCAGCCCGTTTATAAAGGACTCCAGAAAGAGGGTCATACCCGACTCGGGTAATCAAGCCAAAAGGTCCTGCCTACACTGGGTCCACCCACAGGAATGGATTCACTCTAAGGATGCGATCTTTTTCTGGGGTTCACAAAAGCCTCAAACTACGAGCACCCAAGTGTGTTTCCCCTTTTTCTATCATAACAGAGCGTCTGGTTTTTATGTAGACACTCGGACACCCAGAATAAAGGTTGCATTCCCGGCTCCGTGGCAGGACAGGATGAGAGTGGACAGGCTGCCTGCACTTCCTCGTTCGGCTCTTGTTCTTTTTCGGGCTCCTCCCTTGGGCTGGAGTGAAAACACGTGGTGAATCGCGTGGGGGAGCACAGCAGGGGGGTCCCAGCCGCAGCTCCCAGGCCCCTGCGCCCGGACCCTGCAGGACAGCCACATCCCCTGACCGCTCCACCCAGACTGTGTGTGAAAGAGAAAGAAAAAGCTAGCTCATGTACCCACTGTTATTTTGATCTCTATTACAGAGTCAAACCTGTATCCTAACTTAAACAGCATTTTATGGCCCCATTTTACATACACATACACACACACATATACTAGCATAAGAAAAGATGAAGACAATGACATACCAAACTGTTAACATTAATTACTTTGGGGAAAGGGATTGTAGGACTGTAGAAGTTTGGAGGAAGATTACACGTTTTGCTTATAACGTTGATTTGTTTAAAATTTCTTAAAAGGGTTTTAAAAAAATTTGAGTAATATAGTTTCTCACATTGCCCCAAATGGTTAAACACTGTCTTTATCTTTTTTATTTTTATTTGTTTTTATTTTTTTATTTTTTAAGATTTCTTTCTTTAAATTTATTTCTCTCCCCTTCTCCCCTTCCCCCTCTTCCCCCAACCCCAGTTGTCTGCTCTTTGTGTCTATTTGCTGTGTGTTCCTCCATGTCTGCTTCCATTGTTGTATTGTTGTCAGTGGCACCAGGCACCTATGTCTATTCTTTTTTTTTTTTAAACATGTTTCTTTTTTTTATTTTTTAGATTTATTTATTTATATATTTCTCTCCCCTTCCCCTCCCCCCCGGTTGTCTGTTCTCTGTGTCTATTTGCTGCATCTTCTTCTTTGTCCGCTTCTGTTGTTGTCAGCGGCACGGGAATCTGTGTTTCTTTTTGTTGCATCATCTTGTGTGTCAGCCCTCCGTGTGTGTGGCGCTACTCCTGAGCAGGCTGCACTTTCTTTCGTGCTGGGCGGCTCTCCTCACGGGGCGCACTCCTTGCACGTGGGGATCCCCTACGTGGGGGACACCCCTGCGTGGCACAGCACTCCTTGCACTCATCAGCACTGTGCATGGGCCAGCTCCACACGGGTCAAGGAGGCCCGGAGTTTGAACCATGGACCTCCCATGTGGTAGATGGACACCCTAACCACTGGGCCAAGTCCACTTCCCATCTGTGTCTATTTTTGTTGCATTATCTTGCTGTGTCAGCTCTCTGTGTGTGTGGCCAGCACCCCTGGGCAGGCTGCACTTGCTTTCACTCTGGGTGACTCTCCTTACAGGGCACACTCCTTGAGCGTGGGGATCTCCTACACGGGGGACACCCCTGTGTGGCATGGCACTCTTGCGCACATCAGCATTGCTCATGGGCCAGCTCCACACGGGTCAAGGAGGACTGGGGTTTGAACCGCAGACCTCCCATGTGGTAGGCAGATGCCCTATCCATTGGGCCAAGTCTGCTTCCCTGTCTTTATCTTTTAAGAGACCCTTTCACCAAAACCATAGCCTTCATCTCTATGGGTGGTAGAAAGGCATAGCTCAGGAAAGGATGTAAAAATTACAACAGATGGTGTCTCCAACTCTAACAGAACAGGCTGAGACTGGAACTATATCAATTAATGGTAAATGTGGGGAAGCAGATGTCACTCAAGTGATTGGGCTCCCACCTACCACATGGAAGGTCTGTGATTTGGTCCCCGGTGCCTCCTAAGGAAGACAGTGAGCTGGCATGACAGACAGGTGCAGCAAACTGACACAACAAGATGATGCAACAAGAGACACAAGAAGAAAAAACATAATGAGAGACACAAAAAAGCAGGAAGCAGAGGTTCCCAGTGCCTCCTACAGAGAATGAGCAGGATGGTGAGCTGGAGGGAGGGGCAGGTGCGGTGAGCTGACATGACAAAATGACACAATAAGAGATGCAAGAGGAAAAATATAATGAGAGATACAACAAAGCAAAGAGCAGAGGTGGATTAAGAGATTAGATGCCTCCTTCCCACACTGGAGGTCCCAGGTTCGGATCCCAGTGCCTCCTAAAGAAACTAAAGAAGACAAACAGACACAGCAAGTGCAAACAATGAGGGGGTGGGAAGAGAGAAATAAATAAATCTTTTATAAAAATAGTAAATGTGTATTTTATAACTACTATGGACCAGTATTCAATAACAGCAATATACTTCATTTTAGTTTTGCATTTTTATCTTTTTAAAAAGATATTATAAAATTACTGCAGATTTATCTACTGAATTCTGAGGCATACCATATCTTATGTATCTCAATATAATATTTCCCCTTAAAAGGAAAATCTTTAAAATATTTTCAATACACGTATGAAAAAAAATTCTTATATTCAGAAAGTCCTTGTAAACTTTAAATATACATTTACCTGTGCCTATAAACATGTAAATAAGTTATGTTTTAAATATATATGTATGTATGTCTCTTTCATGCATAGAAAAAGATCCCACAAGATTATTGGGTCAGCTTGTAGGGATCTGAAGGACATTTTTGAGTTTTTATATTATTCAAGTTTATTTAGTTTGTATTTTTATAATGACACTGAATTCATATTGTTTTATAAATCTGAAGAACAACATAAAGATTGTAATAAAGAGTGGGGAAAATAAGCTAAACATCCTTAAATTAAAAATCTATAGCCTGTCAAAGTTGTGGGGTACAAGATCAATATACAATAATCAGTTGTGTTTCTATGCATCAGCAATGAACAATCCAAAAAGGAAATCAAGGAAAAATTCCACTTACAATAGCATCTAAAAGAATAAAATATCTTGGGATGAATTTAGCCGAGGTTGTAAAAGACTTGTGCACTGGAAGCTACAAAACATTGCTGAAATAAATTTAAGAAGAAATAAATAAATAGAAAGAATCCCATGTTCATGGGTTGGCATCCTTAATATCATTAAGATGTCAGTACTACCTGAAACAATTTAAAGATCCAACACAACCCTGATCAAAATTCTAGCAGCCCTTTTTGCACAAACAGAAAAGCCAGTCATCAAATTTATATGGAATTACAAGGGACCCAAATAGCCAAGACCACCACGAAAAAGAACAAAGTTGGAAGATTCATACTTCATGACTTCAAAACTTATTTCAAAGCTACAGAAATCAAAATAGCATGATACTGACACAAGGACAGACATATAGACCAATAGAATGCAATTGAGAGTTCAGAAGTAAACCCACACATCTATGGCCAAATGATCTTCAACAAAGGTGACAAGTCCACTCAATGGGGAAAGAATAGTCTGTTCAACAAATGGTACTGGGAAAACTGGATATCCACATGCAAAAGAATGAAATTTTGATCCCTACATCACACTGTATATAAAAAAGAACTCAAAATGGAGCAATAACCTAAATATAAGAGTTAAAATCATAAAGCTAAACATAGGAGAAAATCTTCAGAACCTTGAGTTTGGCAATGGATTCTTAGATATGAAACCAAAAGCATGAGCAACAAAAGAAAAAATAGATAAATTTGACTTGATCAAAATTAAACATTTTTGGGCATCCTAGGATATTATCAAGAAAATGAAAAGTCCACCAAAGAATGGGAGGAACTACTTGGAAGTCATATATTTGACAAAGGTTTAATAAACAGAATACATAAAAAGCTCCTACAACTTAGCAAAAAAAGACAACCCAATTTAAGAAGGGGCAAAGGATCTGAATAGACATTTCTCCAAAGATGGTATACAAATGGCCAATAAGTTCACGAGTGATGCTTAACGTCATTAGCAATTAGGGAACTGCAAATCAAATCCAAATAAGATACCACTTCATATCCACTAGTATGGTTATAATAAAAAAAATAGGCAATAAATAGTATTAGAGAGGATGTGGAGAAATTGGAACCTTCATACACTGCTGGTGGGAAGGTAAATTGGTTCGGCCATTTTGGGAAAAAATTAAACATAGAGTTACCATATAAGCCAGAAATTTCACTCCAAGATAAATACCCAAGTAAAGTGAAAACATAAATACATACACAAACTTGTACATGAATACTCATTGCTGCATAATTCATGACAGCAAAAATGGAATGTCATCTTATGAATGGATAAACAAAATGTGGCATAACCATACATTAGAATATTATTCAGTAATAAAAAGGAATGAAGTACTGATACATGCAACGACATGGATAAACCTTGAAAACATTATGCTAAGTGAAAGAAGCTAGAAACAAATGATTCCATATTGTATGACTCCATTTACATGAAATGTCCAGAATAGTGAAGTCTACAGAGACAGAAAGTAGATTAGGGATTGCAAGGGGCTGGAGAAAGGGTAGAATGGGAAGTGACTGCTAAGGCACATGACTTTTTTTTTTTTGGCATGCTGAAAATATTTTGAAATTAGTAGCAATGGTTGCACAATCTTGTGAACATACTAAAATTTACTGAATTGTACACTTTTAAACATTGAATTTTAAGGTACTAAATTATATCTCCATTGTTTTAAAAAGCAGCAGATTAAAAAAAAAAACTCCTGTTCTTTGAAAGACATTGTTAAGAAAATGAAAAGACAAAGCAGAGATTGGGAGAAAATATTTGAAAAGCATAGATCTGATGAAAGGAAAGTTAGCTAGAATATATGAAGAACTCTCAAAACTCAATAATAAAAAACAATCCATTTTAAAAATCAGTAAATATTTAAACAAAAGTTTTAAGAACAACAAATAAGAACATGAAAAGATGCTTATCATCATTAGTCATTAGGAAAACATAAATTACACCACAATGAGAGGGAAGCAGATGTGGCTCAAGTAATTGAGCTCCTGCCTACCACATGGGAGAGCCCAGGTTCTGTTCCCAGTGTCTCCTAGAGAGGACCAGCAAGGCAGTGAGCTGACACGATGGGCAGGCACAGTGGGCTGACACACAAGATGACACAACAAGGAGACACAAAGAGGAAATACAATGAGAGATACAACAAAGCAGGGAGGTGAGGTGGCTCAAGCAATTGAGCGCCTCTCTCCCACATGGGAGGTCCCAGGGTTCAGTTCCCAGTGCCTCCTAGAGAGAAGATAAGCAGACACAGAGAGCACACAGCAAATGGACACAGAGAGCAGACAATGACTGCAAACAACGGGGAAAGGGGGGATAAATAAATCTTTAAAAAATAAACCACAATGAGAGACCACTACATACCTATTAAAATGTCTAAAATTGGGGCAACTCACAGCACCAAAGATATGAGTCAACTGGGATCTCTCATACACTACTGGTGGGAATATAAAATGGTATAATCAGTTTGGAAAAAAGTTTGGCCATTTATTTAAAAGTTAAGCTTCATTTACTACATGACACAGGTATCCCACTCTTAGTTATTTACCTAAAAGAAATGAAAACATATGTCCACATAAAATCTTCTAAATGGATGTTCATAGCAGCATTATGCACACAGTCAAAAAGGTGGAAACAACCCCAAATGTCATCAATGGGTGAATGGATAAACAAATTTTGGTATAGTCATACAGTGGAATACTACTCGGTCATGAAAAGGAGCAGTTAAGTTATAGTAAGACACAGAACACAGTTATATTTCAAAAACATTTTATTAAGTGAAAGGAGCCAACTATATATATCAAGTATATTTATATGACTCCACTTATACTCTGGAAAAGGCAAAACTATAGACCCTGTAATCAGACCAAGGCTTGCCAGGAGTTAGGAGTAGAGGTACGGATGACAACAAAGGGCGCGAGGGGACCTTTCTGGCTTGACGGAATTCCTCCATGCCTTCCTTGTGGTGGTGGTTATACAACTGTAAACATTTGTCAAAGCTCAGAGTACTGGGAGCTTCAAAGGGTGATTTATCTTGTGTGTAAATTCTTCCTCAATAAATCCGATTTAAAAAATGAAAAAGATTTGAACACACACCCTCTCCCTCAAACACGCACACACACACACACCAAACCTATACTGTAACTTATTTTTAAACTTTCTGGAAGATTTCCACAAAGAGAAAGAAAAGCCAGACCTGTTTCCTCCTTCAGAAAACGTACATTCTCTAGGTCCCGAAACATGGTTCAGCCCTGCAAACCCTCCCACTCCAACGGCTTGGTAAGATGTTTAACAACGAACTCTGCTGTTTGAAAAGGGACTTGGCTTTGCTAAGATGGTCTCTCCCTGTCCTTCCAACTGCCTCGCCCTTGTCTTTGGGGCCAGCAGCCTGGCTGCTGATTGGAAGGCTGTGTTGTTTCAAGTGGTTTCACTTCTCGCAGGGGAAGTGCTGTGGGCAATCCTACCCAATCAGGAGAGAGAAAAACCGGCTCCAGTCTGCTCCCTTGGCAGGGGTGGCACTGAGGGTGCCCTGCGCGCAGTCCTCCAAGCCCTCCTCCACTTCCCCGGGCTCTGCGCTTTCCCTCCAGCCAGAACCTGCCCCTCCGTCGGAGCACTGGCCTCACGTTGCCAGAATCCACCTGCCTGCTGCACCCAGCTGCTAGACGTTCCTGGGAAGAGTCCCCTCCCCTGGGGGCAGCCCTGGTGCCTGGGGTCTAGTGCCTGGCAGACACGCAAGTAAAACTCGCTCAGCCCTCTTGCCCCTGATGAAGACAGCTGCAAGGTGGATTTCACAGGAGAGCTTCTCACACTTCAGGGCTCACACAAAATTGGCTGGGGATCGAGTTCAAGCACAGATTCTGATGCAGGAGGTCTGAGAGTCTACATGTCTAGCAAAGCTGCTCGCCCATAGACTCCACTTTAAGCAGCAAGGGTCTCTCTTCGAACCTGTAGGGAACCAAAGACAGCAGGCATCTATACCTGCTGGTCTACGAGAGCCAGAGGAAACAGCCCAGGGACCCCTGGACAAGATGTGGTTCCACAGGAAGGGCACAGAAGACCTGTAATCTCTAGAAGTTTCAGGAATGCCCTAGGATTTAGGAAGTCAGCTGGTATTCCTGTGATGGTGGTGTTTCTGTGGGCTGAAAGGCTTAAGAATTTCCAGATCTGCCCGCCTCGCCACTGAAAGGCAACGATCAGCAACCTCAGAATGTGGCTGAAGGGAGGGGGCAGTGGGTGAGAGGGGCTGGGGGCCAGGAACGTACAGCGAGGTGGGTGGTGCTGCTGTGCCTTGCTGCTGGAGAGCCAGCAAGCTAAAAAAGGAATCCTGGGTAAGCAGATGTGGCTCAAGCCCTTGGGCAGCAGCCTACCATGTGGGAGGTACCAGGTTTGGTCCCTGGCGCCTCCTAAAGATGAGCAAAACAGTGAGTTGACACAAGGGGCTGGTGCAAGGAGATGACAACACAAGAAGATGATGACACACAAGATGATGACACCACAAGGTAACACAATGGGAGACACAACAAGCAGGGAGCGGAGGTGGCTTAAGTGATTGGTGCCTCTTTCCCACATGGGAGGTCTCAGGTTTGGTTCCTCATACCTCCTGAAAAAAAGAAGATGAGTGGACAGTGAGTGCAAAACAACGAGGGCAAGGGAGGGGGGAGAAATAAATAAATAAATAAATAAATAAATAAAAGGAATTCTGATGGCAACTAGCAATGGATGATTGCTGGCAGGAGGATGACATCACTGAGCAAATAGGGCAGTCCATCAATCTAGTTCAAGTGCCAGCTGCAGGAAGCAATTACCCGACAGAGAATTGCTTTATGAAGCTGGAAAATGTCCTCTCTTGTGTGTTCCTACAGCATTCTTTAAAACTACTGTTACGACACTTATTCCTCCCTTCATCCTCATTCATCAAATATGCATTGAGTGCCAATATGTGCCCTGGGCACTGGGGATCCAAAGATGATCAACACAGAAGAGTTTCCAGTTTTCACAGAATTTATCTTCTAAGTGGGAAAGATAAACAATGAACAAACCAATGAATATATAAGAAATGTATCAAATATAAAATGTGGGGAAACGGACTTTGGCCCAGTGGTTAGGGCATCCATCTACCATATGGGAGGTCCGCGGTTCAAACCCCGGGCCTCCTTGACCCATGTGGAGCTGGCCATGCGCAGTGCTGATGCGCGCAAGGAGTGCCCTGCCACGCAAGGGTGTCCCCCGCGTGGGGGAGCCCCACGCGCAAGGAGTGCGCCCGTGAGGAGAGCCGCCCAGCGTGAAAAGAAAGAGCAGCCTGCCCAGGAATGGCGCCGCACACACTTCCCATGCCACTGACGACAATGGAAGCGGACAAAGAAACAAGACGCAGCAAATAGATACTGAGAATAGACAACCAGGGGAGGGGGGGAAATTAAATAAATAAAATAAATCTTAAAAAAATATATATATATAAAATGTGCTCTAGAGAGATTAAAATGGGGGTAGAATTATAGTGAAGGATTGGGTAGCTAGTTTAGATTGAATGAAGAGAGAGGGCATCTCCTAGGAGGTGACATTTAAGCTAAGATTGGACTGGCCTCAGCCAGGTAATAAGCAGGAGGAGGAACACAGAAGATGAAGGAAAAAGGTTGTGCAAAGGCCCTGAGGCATGAATGCACTTGGCAATTTCAAGGAACTCTGAGGTTGCTGTGGCTAGAGCAGAGTAGACAAGGAGAATTATTTGACAAGGTGGGAGAGAAGCCAGACTGTGTAGGATATTGTAGCTAAAGTAAGGAGTTTGGTTATGATTTTTTTGGGTTTGATTCCCCACACACACACAATACGGTGGCCAGCCTCCAACATGGCTCCCAATGATCCTTACCATCTGACGTTCACAATCATGTTTTGCCTCCTCCCACATTGAAATGGGACTGGCATGTGTGAAAAAAATAAAGCAGAAGGAATGGTGCATGACTTCGAAAGCTTGGTCCTCAAGGCACTGCAGCTTTGTCTTTCCTTGAGGTAAGCCAGCGGCCATATTGTAAGGACACTCAAGCAGCCTAATGGAGGGGCCCACAGAGACACAGAGAGGGGACAAACTTTCCAGCAGTGACTTGCCAATCATGTGAGTGAGCCACCATAGAAATGGGTCTTCCAGCCCTAAAAAAAACCCTGCAGATGGCTGCAGCCCCAGCTTCCATCTGGCAGTGACTTCATGACAGACTCTCAGCCAGAACCACCAAACCAAGCTACTCAAAAAAACGTGGACTTTTTTCCTAGACCACTTGACAGTAAGTTACAGGCATTAGTACACTTCATCCTAAATGCTTCAGCATGCATCTCCTGGGAATAGGGACCTTCTCCTACACAGCCACAATATCATTACCACATTTGAGAATAGTAACAATAATTTCACCATATCACTGATTATCCAATCCATATTCAAATTTCTCAATTGTCCCAAAAAATATTTCCCAGAGACTTCAGATTCTATCTTCACTGTAATGGTAATTCATGAACAGGTTTTAAGCGAGCACCTGGCCTGGTCTGATTTTCACCTTTAAAAGCTCACTCTGGCTTCTATGTGGAGAATGAATTAAGGGACTGTATTAGTTTCTTATTGGCTGCTATAACAAACTGCCACAAACTTGGCAGCTGAAAACAACAAAAATCTATTCTCTCCCTGTTCTGGAGGCCAGAAGTCCAAAATCCGTACCACTGGGCCAAAATCAAGATGTCAGTAGGGCCACACTCCCTCAGGAGGCTGGAGGCCCAGGGGAGATTCTAGGGGAGAATCCTTTGCCTGCAGAGGCTGCTGGCTTCCTGTGGCTTGTGGCTGCATCATCTGGTCTCTGCCTCTAAAGCCCTATTGTCTTCTCCTCTTGTCTATGTGTCAAATCTCCCTCTGCTTCTCTCTTACAAGGACACTTGTGAATGCATTCAGGGTCCACCCTGCTAGTCCAGCATCATCTCCCCATTTTAAGAATTAGCTTAATTGCATCTGCAAAGACCCTTTTTCCAGATAAGGTAACAGTTACAGGTTCCAGAAAATAGGACATGAAATATTTGAGGGCCATTCTTCAGCCTACCATAGGGGCCAAGAGTGGAACTGGGGAGACCATTGACAGCCGTAGCCAATGTCCAGGTAAAAGGTGTCATGGCTTGGACCAGGTGGTCGTAGTGGAGAGATTGAGAGCAGTGGATGGATTCAGATACGTTTTTTTGTTTGCTTTTTTAAGATTTACTTTTCATTTATTTCCTTCCCCTTTCCCCTTCTTCCCCCCAGTTGTCTGCTCTTTGTGTCCATTCACTGTGTGTTCTTCTGCATCCGCTTGTATTCTTGTCAGTGGCACCAGGAATCTGTGTTTCTTTTTGTTGTGCCATCTTGCTGTGTCAGCCTCCGTGTGTGTGGCACCACTCCTGGGCAGGTTGCACTTTTTTCACGTGGGGCAGCTCTCCCTACAGGGCGCAGTCCTTGAGCATGGGGCTCCCCTATGCGAGGGACACCCCTGCGTGGCAGGGCACTCCTTGCGCACATCAGCACTGCGCGGGGGCGAGCTCACCACATGGGTCAGGAGGCCCTCGGTTTGAACCCTGGACCTCCCGTGTGGTAGGCAGACGCTCTATCTGTTGAGTCAAATCAGCTTCCCCAGATACATTTTTGAGCTCTGGTTCCTAATAGAGTTGACATGGGCCATGGGCAGGGGAGGAGAGTGAGAGAAACAGAAGAATGCCCTGGGGTCTGTTTATTCCAGGCTTACCTTACTTCCTTTGTTGTCACCTCCATGAGCTCCTGAGGCCTTTCATTAGCCATGGTGTCTAGTCGCAGGTTTTCCTTATATCAGGTCTTAACAATTATTTCCTTGAATTGAAATGCATACAGTGTTCAGAGTTTGAGTTAGCATCTTTGCCAGAGTGTAGCAGCATGCAGAAATGTCAGAACAGCCCTCTTCTGGTCTATCATTTTTGAACTCTAGTGACCTCTTGGACTCTATTTCTGAAAGTAGGGCTCCAGTGCCAGCTTTCCCTCCTGGGGGGGTACAGGTAAGGAATTCCAGAGAAATCCTGAAAAGGTATTTTATTAACAAGGGAAAGCAATTTGTGTCTTTTTCTTTTAAATAGCATCCTCAATACTATCGCATTTACATACATCCAGTTTTACTGACTGGTTTAAGATCAGGAGCTGAAAGGCTGTGAAAGGCATACAGGAGCATCTCATTTCCTGATAACTTTACCTCTAGTATGAATGTGACTCAAGGTTCTCATCCATACTTACACCTTAAACAAAGAAGTCTAAAAAACAACAGGAAGGAAGGAAGGGAGGGAGGGAGGGGGGAGGGAGGGGAGAGGTGGGGAGGAAAGGAAGGAAACAAAGTTGAAGCCACGAAAAGCTCAACCACAGCCATATTCTATGCAAACCCAGGGTTAAATGCATTTCACTCACTTTATCCTAATGATAATCACTCAACTTCCATAAGACTTGCCAATCATTACAAAGCTACCTTCAGTCAACTAGCGCTGTTTGATCTCCTTGGTTCCTATTAAAATAACCCCCCAGAAAGAAATGAGAGTCTATTTCTACTTATTCACTCATTTCAAATATGTGTACCAAAGAGATTTGCTACTTTCAATGCAAATGGCTTTCTTTCAAGTTCTCCAAGGCTTGGAAATCTGGTCTTTCTTCTAGAACCCTAAAGCCTGGAGGGCAGCAGAGCCTCAAAGGGACATCCCTTCTTCTCCCAGCCCCAGGCCTGGTTTCAACATGTCCCCAGAAGGGCCCCAAAAGCCAGGAGGGAGAGGTCCTCTGCAGATTTCCTGCAGATCCACCATCCACCATACCACTCCTCCCCGCTCTCGCCAGTCCTGGCTCTTCACCTCAGCCATACTCCCCACTTGCCCTTCATGCTCTCAAGATTTGTTTTGGGCTATCTCACCAGCTTGGCCTGAGGAATGCCCTTGGGACTCTCCAACCCCACAATTCCAGGGTTCAGGTTCGAGATGATTGGGTTTTCCACGGGGTCTCAAGGGTGGCTCCCGACCTGGGGTGAGGGATGGGGAGTGGAGGCAACAGGAGTGAGGTGTTCATGGTATTATATTATTCATTCAACAAACACTTAAGCGTACTGCACGGGGTAGTGTGTCCTGTGCACCGGAGGTTCAAAGGTGAACTGGCCACAACCTCTATCCCCAAAGAGTCTACAGTCCTTAAGGAGGTGGGGGTAGGGCCCGATGGAGCAGGAGTTTGCTCATGCAGTGTGAAGGTACTTGAGTGCATGGATGCACCCGCTGCTCTGGAAGCACAGGGGATGGGCACTCAGTGTAGTATGAAGGGAGGAGAGAAGATGGGAGAAGGGTCCTGAGGAGAGGGCTGCCCTTCAAACAGAGCTGGTAAAAAGCCCTCCTGAGAACCAGCCCCCGCCCACCCCAGAAGCGTTTCCCACTTCGCCCTGCTTTTCTCTCCTTGCTCTCCTCTTCCAGGCTTCTTTGATGCCCCTCACCTGCCCTCATTTCTGGGGAAACCTCCGTTTTGAAATTCACTTACACACACACACACACACACACACACACACACACACACACACACACACACACACGCTTGACGGTCCCTTGAGGGCCTGGCTCTCTTCCGGTCCCAGGTCCACACCCCTCACTACTCAAAGTAGGTCCAAGGACAAGCAGCACTGGAATCATCCAGGAGCTGGTGAGAAATGCAGAATCTCCAGCCCTGACCTGTGGAATCTGGCTCTCCTGGGATCCCCAGGCACGTTAAAGCTGAAGAAACAGCTGCACCAGGGACTAGTAAGATTTGGTGCGAGCCTGATTTCGCCTTTGAACTGAGAAGGGCGGAAGTCACTTCCCCTCCCAGGCAGGGACAGTGAGCTCCCCTTCCTCTCGCCTCCCTAGATTTGCCCTTGAAATGAGGGTCTTTGCTGCTTGCTCAGTACTAAGCTTGTTCAGCAAAAGGATGGAGGGAGAAGGGAAAGAAGGGCTCATTTGAGTAACTGAAATAAGGTTATTGTTTAACTAAACGAAAGCAATAGAGAAGGGAGTTTATGCCTTTGCTCTCAGGGCTTTCTCTCACTCTCTCTCTGCTGGTGGAAAACAATCTCGGCACAATGCAGCAGAAGGCGGAACCTCCGGATAAGGGAGACTGGGAGGATTGCGAGTCCGTGTGGGCAGCAGGTGAGGGGAGCTGGAAGGGGAGGATGCTTGGCAAAGTGTGACCCCAGATGGAATGTCACAGGCTTCCAGAGCTTTATCCAACCCCTACTAAATCAGAATTTTCAGGGATGGGCTCCAAAAACTGTTTCAACAAGAACCTCAAGTGATTTTTTTTTTGTTTTTAAGGAGGCACTGGGGATGGACCCTGGGACGTCATACATGTGAAGCAGGCACTTGACCACTGAGCTACAACCGCTCCCTTCAAGTATTTTGCTGCAAAAACAGTTTGGGAACATTTATAACATAAGAAAGTGGCTCTTCAATTCTATGGCTGAGAAATTAGATAATGAACATGGCGGTTCCCAAGTTACATCATTTAGATCAGCCAAACACCAGCGACTAGAGCACGGCTACAAGGGAAGACATACCTTAGGATGAAAACCAAGTAGAGGTGGTTAGCTGACATCACAAGCACATGTACTAACACATGGCAAAATCCCAACAATGAGGGGAATGGAAAAGATTTATAAATCATTTGATACTTCACGGGGTATTTAGTTATACACACACACACTGCTAGGCACTGAACTGTGCCCCCTACAAAAGGCATGTTCAGGTCTTAATCTGTGCTCCTGGGGGTGTGAGCCACTTGTGAAGACTTTTGAAGATCAGGAAGGGTCTTAATCTGTATAACTGGAGGCCTTATAAAGAGAGGACATTTGGACACAGAGAAAGCCACGTGAAGAAGCCCGAAGTCAGCGGGAACCAGGAGAGCAGAAGCAGAGATCACCACTTGGTCAGAGGCAGGGGTGGAGCTCAAGGAATCCCAAGGAGCGCAGCCAGCGAGCCCTAGAAAGCCGCAGACTCCAGAGAGAAAGCACAGCCTTGCTGACACCTTGATTTTGGACTTCTAGTCTCATCAACCACGAGCTAATAAATTCCAGTTGTTAAGCCAACCAGTGTGTGGAATTTGTCATAGCAGCTCTAGCAAATTAAGACGGGGGGAGGGAGTTACTGTGCTGGCTGGGGTGATTGATCCTCATTATCAAGGGGAAATTGGACTGCTACTACAGAATGGTGGTAAAGAAGAATTTGCTTGACATACAGGAGCTCCCCTGGGACATGTCTTAGTGCTACCGTGTCCTGTGATTAAAGTCAATGGAAAACTTTAAGCAGCTCATTACAGGTAGGACCACCAATTCCCAGACCCTTCAACAGTGAGGTTTGGGTCACTCCACCAGGCAAAGGACCACAACAAGTTGAGATGCTTTCTGAGGGTAAAGGGAGTATGGAATGGGTGATGGAAGAGGTAATTATAAATACCAGCTATGCCCATGTGGACAGTTGCCAAAATGAGGACTGTAATTACTATGAATTATATTAGTCAGCCAAAGGGGTGCTGATGCAAAATAACACAAACCAGTTGGTTTTTATAAAGGGTATTTATTTGGGGTAGGAGCTTACAGATACCAGGCCATAGAGCATAAGTTACTTCCCTCACCAAAGTCTATTTTCACGTGTTGGAGCAAGATGGCTGCCGACATCTGGGAGGGTTCAGGCTTCCTGGGGCTGGCTTCTCTTTCCTCTGTGAGCTTACTTTCCAGGGCTCCAGCTTAAGGCTTCAGTTATCAAATTCCAACATCAAAAACTCTTAACTCTGTCCCTTGCCATGTGTTTTATCTGTGAGTCCCTACCCACCGAAGGGTGGAGACTCAGTGCCCTACTGGCAGGAGAGGTTTACATAAATACTTAATCAAGTAAACCTATGAATTCAATATCTAATATGCCCAGAGGAAAAGATTAGTTTACAACATAATCCAATATTTCTTTTTGGAATTCATCAATAATTTCAAACTGCTATATGAACATTCTTTCCTTATATTGTTATTGTTTTTTTTTTTTTTTTTTTTTTTTTTTTTTTTAAAGATTTATTTATTTTTATTTAATTCCCCTCCCCTCCCCCGGTTGTCTGTTTTCTGTGTCTTTTTGCTGCGTCTTGTTTCTTGTTTCTTTGTCCGCTTCTGTTGTCGTCAGCGGCACTGGAAGTGTGGGCGGCACCATTCCTCGGCAGGCTGCTCCCTCCTTCGCGCTGGGCGGCTCTCCTTATGGGTGCACTCCTTGCGCGTGGGGCTCCCCTACGCGGGGGACACCCTGCATGGCCCGGCACTCCTTGCGCGCATCAGCGCTGCGCACGGGCCAGCTCCACACGGGTCAAGGAGGCCCGGGGCTTGAACCGAGGGCCTCCCATGTGGTAGACGGACGCCCTAACCACTGGGCCAAAGTCCGTTTCCCCTTATATTGTTATTGAATATATTTGTCTGTATACATAAAGCAAATATCTTTGTTTTCTTTCCTCTCTTATGCCCTCATCATATACCATAAGTTGTATTAACTTTACATCATAATATTTAAGTTATAGGATATCAAGAATAAGAGTGAATATCACCTAAGGATTTGTATCCTTTTTTGGGGAAAGGGTTAAATGTGTTTTGGGTTGTATGTAGGATAGTCAATTCATTTTACATGAAAGTATGACTATGTCATTGTCTTTATTTAGAGATTAATTGGGTTTAAGGAGATGTGTATTGTATAGGTGCCATGTTGACAAGGGGTGGACTGTGATGGTTAATTTCATGTGTCAACTTGTTTGCACAGGCCTGATTGTTACTGAAAGGTATTTCATAAATGGATTTACACCCATAATCATTGATTGCATCTATGGCAGATTGCATCTACAATCAACAAAGGAGATTGCCCTCAGCAAGATGGGGAATCTCCCCATCCAATCAGTAGGCTGTCTTAAAAGCTAGAACGGAGGATTTCAGAATCAGAAAGAAAATTTTCTGCCTTGTCTCAGTCAGCCAGTTTCCACTACAGACTGCAGACTCTCCTTGATTGGAGTTTCTAGCATGTGGCTTGCCCTATGACGTTCAGATGTGCCGGCTGCCACTATCATATGAGCCAATCCTGTTATACATATATCTCTCCTGTCTGTTCTGATTTTCTGGAGAACCCAAACTAATACAAATTTTGGAGAATACTAGTACATGGTTACAAGGGAAGATACACTATTGGATGAAAATCAAGTAGAGGTAGACTACCTGATATCATAAGCAAATATACTAACACACAGTAAATTCCCAGCCATGAGGGGAATGGAAATTGCTCATAATTCATGTGATACTTCATGGAGTGTGTGGCTTTGCAAAAGTTATTTGATTATACATATAAACACATACACATACATTGCCTAATGCCTTCATAATATAATACAAATTTTATTTCTCTTTGGTAGTTTTCCCTTTCATTTTGATACAGACCTGAATTATATCAAGTTACACAATGACTTAGTCATATACAAGTGAGGAATAAGATACTTATCACTAAATAATCCATTTTTTTGCCCAATCAGCTCTTATGTGTTTCTTCTAAACAGCTTGCCAAGCACTAGAACTGCTGTACAGGTTAGAAATATTCAAATGTGATTCACGTACTTATGTAACTTGCACAATGAAACTTTTTTTCCAAGGCAATTGCTCAAAAATTCTAGGAACCGATAGGATGGCTGTAAAGTCAAGGGAAGGGGAAAGAGGAAAGGAAGGGCAGGGGTTCTGCTCAGGCACTGCATGGGGCCTCATCAAGGCTAGATTATGTCACCTGTGCTAGCCAGCGTTAGCAGCTGTCAGATGGCCTCCACCGCTCAAAGAGGAGACTTCCTCCTGAGTGGCAGCAGAGGAAGACATGGGAAATGGGTTCTCTCATCCTTCTGGAAGTTTCCCAAAAAGACCTTCCAGAAACTGACCAGTTGCTCCCAGTTGTCATCCAATGCTGATATAAATGCCAGGAAAATAAAGATGCTGAGCAACATACAATAGAGAAAATGATTGTGTAGAAACATAAGTTGATATTCAAAGCACAATGGAACCAAATGGCACTGCCACTGATGTCCAAAAAGAAGTCACAGTTACAGGCAGCCCCCCGTGTGCCGAGTAGTTGACCTGTACCACTGTGATGCATAGAGGGCTGGGGAACAATTAAGAAGAGAGGGGCTAAGGAACAGAAAGTGGGAAAAACTTCCTTGCAAAGCTCCTCCCACCAGGGCCACATTTTGAATACAGCACAGCTCATGAAGAAGCAGAGAATACAATTTCAGGAAAATTTCTGTGACAGATTGAATTTCCCAAAGATGGCTGCAACAATCTCTCTCATCCCACTCGTTTTTTTTACAATGTGACCTTGGTACTATTTCCATAGAAAGGTCGAGGCCCCTGCCGGTCAGATACAGGCAGACTTGTGTCTGCTTCAGTCAATGGGGAATGCTTCCACCATGTTCTGGAGCACTCACACTTCGAGGTCTGAGCCCCATGTAAGGAGTCCAATTATGCTGAGACTTCCATCCTGGAGAGGCCACGTGTGGGGTCCCCAGTCTCCATCCCTACTGAGCGATCAGCTGCCAGCCAGCATTTGCTGCCAGCCACACGAGTGCACCAACCTGCATGTCCACTGCCATTCAGCCTGGCTGAGGCTTCAACTGACTGCAGCCCCGTGAGAAACCCCAAACAGAACTGCCCCGCTGAGCCCTTCCCAACCCACAAAATCAGCAAAATTAAATGGTTGCTTTAAGCTGCTAAGTTTTGGAGTGATTTGTTACCTAACTACAGTAAAGGGCAGAGTATCTGAGTGAAACCTGGAAATTACAAAAGCTCAGGCTCTTTTCCTTCCTCCCATTAGCATACAGAATTATATCTCTTTTTCTGGGAGCCAGCTCTGAATTTCACACTTCCTCTACGTGTGGATGGCAGGCGATGACCCTCAGGAGCTGACCACATCCCAAGGGCTGGAAAGGGAGTGCTGGTGTGAGTTAATTCCATCATCGAAGGCTCATTTGGCTTGGCCTAGAACAAAGCTGAATCCCCGAATTCTCAGAATGAGGGTGGGGCTTGCAAGTGAGGAGAAAAGGGGCAACTGCCTGTGGTCTGACAGGTAGTCACTTCAAAGGCTCTATCCCTTTCTCCCCAATGCTCTCTTCCACTCATCTCTAAGGTTGTTTATCATTCTGCCATTAGAAATTAATGGGGTTTGGCATTTTCTGACTTTGTGGTTTCCACACTAGTAGGAAACAAAACAAAACAAAAACTAATGCAGCTTAACATAAGAAGGAACCTCCTAGAATTAAAGAGCTAGTGAGTATTAGTAAGTGAACTCTCTGTCACAGAAGGTGTTCAAGAATGGCACGGTCACTTGTAGGGGAGGCAGCAGAATTAAGCTGGGTCAGGTGTTGGCAAACCATGTGGTGGTTTGAAATTGTATGTACCCAAGAAAATCAGGTTCTGAAAGCAAATCCATTCCTGTGAGTGTAAGCTTAGGGGCGTTTCAAATGAGTTTACTTCAGTTAAGGTGTAGTGCATGGTAGTCTTAATTCTTTTAGCGGAGTCCTTCATAAATGGGATGAATGAGCAGAGAGAGAGAAAGGCACAGAAGCCAGAAGCTGAAAGCAACAAAACCTGGAAGAGAAGGGAGAGACCAGCAGAAGCCACCATGTGTCTTGCCATGTGACAGAGGAGCCGAGGATCACCAGCAGCTGGTCTCTGGGAAGAAAGCATCACCTGATGATGCCCTGATTTGGACATTTTTCTCAACCTTGAAACTGTAAGTTAGCAAACTAATAAATTCCACTGTTAAAAGCCAACCCATTTCATGGTATCTGCTTTTCACAGCCTAGTAAACTACAAGTCTGTAAGGAAGTAAATGGCAAACATTTTAAACTCTGAAGGCCATGGAGTTTCTGTAACAACTACTTAACTCTGCCATTGTATCCCCCAAAGCAGCCATAGATAATATGTAAGGGAATGGGCTTTGTATTCCAACAAAACTCTATTTCCAAAAAATGACAGGCTGGCGTTGGTCCACATGCTATAATTTGCTGACCCCTGCCTTAGATGATCAGCATTGATGCTTAGATTCTCTAAGTTAACTTGCAAAATGCCAACACTCTTTAATAGTTAGCCTAGGATTAGTCTGTAATCCAGGTCCAGGAGAAGGGACAGGGTGGGTCCCAAGGTCAGTCAGGGAGAGGTCAGTGTGCAAGGGAGAGGAAGAGGCTGGTGGAATTTCTGGTCCTGCTTGACCTTCCCAGTGAAGATGATCTGAAAATAGAGACTGTCTTTACCTGCCCGTCTCCCTACTGCCCTACCCCCAGAGCAGCTACAGGTACAGGTCAGGGACAAGGGAGTGCTACTTATTCCAACCATCCCCATAGGTCGAGATGAGTGACATAAATGCATGTTCATCACAAGAGCAGAGAAAAGGCCAATTCTATCACCACTGTGGTGAAGTCAGATCAAAGTTGAAGCCACTCAAATCTCTAAGGTAGTAGGAGCCTGCTCCCTGCACAGAATCACTCAGCCATCCATTCAACAGGGAAAGCCGCCTCCCTACAAGCACCCAGAAGGGACCATAGGTAGGTGACACATGACACAGACCAAGCTGGTCTCGGCTGCTCCTTTATCTCTACTCCCTCTTTACACACGCTTTCTTTCCTGGCTTTGGCCTCTGTCTCCAAGCCCAGGGGCTCAGGTCCCACATGTCCTTCCCTACCTAAGATGCCTCTATCACACCAGGGAGCCTCTCGTGTTCTTGATGTATTCATCCTACATCAAAACTTCCCTGTCCTGTGTCCCAGTCCCTCCGGTCCCTGCTCTCCACTAAGGAGCTGGGAAAGTGGCTCACAGCTGGAAGTGTGGTCCCTCCCAATGGCATCTGGATAGTGAGAACTGCTGTAAATGCCCTCAAAACATAAACTCCCCAGGGCTCATGGAGAAAAGTTCAGAGAGCACTTTGCAGTTGGGGAGGGGGTTAATACTACCCCTCGTGCGTGAAGCCGGCCCAGCACTCCAGGTACACATGCTAACTGGGCTCTGTGGCAGTAAGTCAGATAAATAAGGACACCTCTCTGGCAACCCTGCTTCCACTGCCCACAAAGGAGCTCTCTCACTCCACCTGGCCACCCAGCAGGTGAGAGCCAGGGTGGGTGGGAAGGGGCACGGTGAGACTCTATCAGAACCAAGTACCTGAACTTGAAGATCTCCTCAGACTGGGACTGAGAACAAGAAAGCCTTTATATCTAAGAAAACATATGAAATGAGGGTGTGTGTGTTGGGAGCAGGAAAGAGGCCCCTGCCTCAAAATATCCTCCTCCCACTCTACCTTCTGTCAGCTGTCTGAAACCTACTGAAGCATAAGAGAGTCTCAGGATTCCAGAATCAATGAGAATAAACACAGTCCTTGGATAAATCATGTCTTAGCTCATTGTTTATTCAGCTATGCATCTTCCTCAAATGTTTTTTGAACGTGGGCAATAAGCAAGACATCTACAATCTATATCATGTACAAGAGATAAAAAAAAAACTGTCTCATAGCCTCTTGGTCCCTCTTATCACACCCTCCTGTCATTTCCATGTATCACTTTTCTGCATTTATCACTATCTGAAATTCAATCATCCATTCATTTACTTGTCTCTGCTCCCTCCTCCCCAAGAGTAACCTGATAGGTTACGAGGCCTGATCTGACTCATCACTGTAAAGCAGTGTCTGCTCCTGTCGGCCATGTAAATTCCATGAACGAGGAACGAGAATGAATGAGAGAGAGATGGTGGTGGTGGTGACAGTTACCATGTGAGTAGCTACTCTGTGCCAGACACCATTTTGGTCTCTTTACATATATTATTTTACTTAACAACCTCAGCAGTCCAACGAGGCAGGTATCACTATTATTCCCATTTTATCAGAAGATGAGACCAGAAATGCTAAGTAAAATGCCCAAATTCACACAGCCAGTGAATGGCAGAGAAGGACTTCAGGCCCAGGCCACCAGGCTCCAGGGCCCACGACCATAACCACTTCTCTACACTGCTTTGCAAGGAGGAGTAATACGTGGCCCTTTAAAGAAAAATCTAGAGGGGGGCACGAAGCACAAAGATGAATGGCTATTCCATGAGCTGGGATGGGACACGTATCATGAGACAGTATAGACCAGACTTTGTATCTACCTGTTCAAGGGAGGGAGAGAACCCTCCCTGCTAAGTGGTAGAATAGGGTCAGGATGACCTTGAAGTATGGGGAGGACAATAGGAAAAGATGGGGCAGTGAGACATCCCAGGAAAAGAGAATTCCATGACACAAGGCACACAGGTAGGAAACCGTCAGGCCATATTCAGAGAATGGGGGTGGGAGGAGGGGTCCAGTCTGGCCAGGGGGCCTAATCATTGACCTGTTCTAGCCAGGTGACCAGGAACAAGAGCGCCACCAAGACTTGGGGACTCAGGAGGTGGGCAGATTTGGTGAGAGAATGAGGAATGTAATTTTCAACAGTCTGAGCATCAAAGGGGGGTGGTGGACAGGGGACCCAGCTGGAATGAGCCAACCAATTAAACCCAGAGTCCTGGCGAGCGAGAAGCCACCTGGAGAGGACCAATGGGGAGAGAGAGAGGGAGCCTGGAATTGGGAATGGGTGGGGCTCCAAAGACACAATTTACTTTACAGTTTTGCTCTGGCTGTCCCTGTTTATAGATGGCCACTTAAATTCTAAACCTAAGGCCTATATGTTGAGACTTTTTCTTTTCTCCCTTTTGGGAAATCGCTCCCTATCAATCCCATCCTTGCTACATTTTTCATGTTTTGGGGTTTTCTGCTTAATGTAAACAGAACATAGAATCTACTGATGAAGGTGAGGGATTTTAAAATGCCCTAAGGCAAACTTTGTGTGACAGCAGCTCACCCTTCTGATCCCTAAGATGGAGTTTTTCTGTGAAAAAGAAAAACAGACAAGCTGCAGCTGTGAACTGAGCGAGTGGAAAGGTGCTTTCCCACAGTGACTGTTTCGCTGTGGGCAATCAGGACAAGCTCAATTTCCAGAAAGGCTGTAGAGAGGATAAGATCAGCAAACCAGGATGCTCTCCAAGGCCTATCGGGACAGTGCTCCAGAGGAGCCCTGCAGCATGCAGGGTCGTTCATCCAGGCACCTGCACGCTTCACCGAAGGCCAGCGCTGAGCCTGGAGCCGTGTGGGGAATCGCCTTAGAACACAGAGCCACGTGATCAATCCTAATACAGGGCACCTGGGCCAGGTGTGAGTCGGGATCCTTGCACTTGCACATGGATTAGAACTCAAACTGACTCAAGGGCTCGCATTGCTTTCCTTGAATGCAAGGGAAAAGCACAGAAGTAGATTGTGGAAAGCATTTCTAGATTCAGCTGCTCAAATGAGGTCATGAAGACACTATTTCTTTGTTCCTCCAACTCCTGGCTCTGTTGCCTCTGGGCTGACTTGAATCTCAGGTAGCTCCGGCGGCCCCTCAGGTAGCAAAAGTTTTCAGCCAGCAGTTTGAGGCTTGGTTCTAACCAGCTTAGCAATTTGTGCAGAGAATGTCTTTCTCCCAATAGTTGCAGCCACAGTGTTGGGATTGGGTGTGATTGGCTTGGTTTGGGTCACGTGTCCATTCCCAAACCAATTTCTAAGGTTGGAGAGAAAAAATACCCTCTAGGATGAAATTGAATCCCATAAAGCTTCTCAACCCACACCCAGCATGACTCATCAAGGGAAAATCAGGGTGCTGTTAGTAGAAGGGAGAACAGATGCTGGGTGGGCAAAACAGCAGAGAAATTCTATGGAGAACACCAAAGGTGCACAAATTCCATGGGCACACATTTTGACCTGAGAGCTGTGACTGTGCAGGTGTTAGCAGTGAGTTGAGTCATGATGAAATAAAAGCTTACGATAAGAAGTAGAAGGGGATTTCAGGCCAAGGAAAAAGCATAAGGAAACACAAACGCATGAACATTTTCTGGAAACAGGGTAAACCCACTTAGCCAGCACTATTGTTGATATAAGGATGAGGCAGGAGGTAACACTGGGACAGTGAGCTGGGACAGTCTTTAAACACCTGGTTAGGGAGATCAGCATACCTGTCCTGCAGACTGCTTGCAAGAATTAGGGGGTGCTGCTTGTGAGCTTGTTTTCCCTAGAAATGTTTGCCTCATTAGTGGAAGCGTGATTTGGTGGTTAAGTGCTGGGACTCCAGAGCCAGACTGCGTGGCTTCAAAGCCAGCTGAGCCACTCTGAATCTACCCAAGTTCCTTAGCCAGTCTGTGCCTCTGTTTCCTCACCTGTAAAATGGGGGACCTAATAGTATTAATATCTATCTCGTGGAGGTGTGGTGAGGATTGAATGAAATAATAAGTAAAAATCTAAGAACACTGCCACGTTTATGGGAAGCACAAGTTTTGTTCTAATTAGTGGGCACACACCAATGGTGGGTCAGTGGCGATGGAACTACCCACCAGCCCTCCCACTGTGTAACCAGCTTAATTCATGATGAGATCGGTCAGTGTCTAGTCCATAAGCTTGGACCAGTCCCCTCCGTTTCACCACTGTTGCCAACTTTTAAAAACTAATTAAGATAGCCTCCATAAATCTGGTCCTTCCTATGGTCCTTTGTTGAAAAAGCTCATCTCCCCTGCTTTCACTCAGGGTCATTAGCTCTGATCTGTGTCATGGGACGGGACTCTGGTTATGAAGGGTGGCCAAGAGAGGCAGTGGGGTAGAGGGGTTGAGAGTATGGGCTCCAGGCCAGGAGTCAAATCCCACTCTGCTATTTCTAGCTGTGTGACCTTGTACAGGGTACTTAACGTTTTGTAACTTTTCTGTGTGTGTCTGAGTTTCCCAGGGCTGCTATGACAAATACTACCCAATTCAGTTTCAACCATGGGTAGTTACTGTCTTACAGTTTGGGAGGCTAGAAGTCTTGAATGGCCATCTATAGCCTTCTGGCACTGGCTTGCCATCATTCTTGGGTTTCTTGGCTTGCATCTCTTTCTCCATCACCTGGCTTCTCCTTCTGGCTTCTATTTCTCATGCTCTGTCATCTGTGTCTCTGCCTAGATTTCCTCTTCTTTTAAGGTTTTCAGCCAGATGGATTAAGGCCCACCCTGATTCAGTTTGGCTTCATCTAATCCGAAGACCCTATCCACCAATGAAACCCCATATGAAGTAGTAACAACATCTTCAAACGTCCTCTTTACAAAGGGGGTCACCCCACAAGAACACAGATTAAGACTCGAACATGTCTTTGGTGGGGTACATACTAAATCCTCAACACTGTGGGTAATAGTTCACAATTTTTTATATCTTCAGGAAAAGAAAGGGAAGAATGGTTGGGAAAGAAAAGAGGCTCAAAGTGGGGAGATCAGTGGGGATATTGATATCAAATATCAATACAGGGATTGATATTTCCCTGTATGAGAAGTCAAGGGATTCTGACCTAAAGAGGAAAGAAAGATAGAATGGAAAGGAGTTGAAGAGCATGGAAGGAGGTAGTTACAGTCAGCAGAGACCCCCCACCTCTATGGGGGATCAGCTTCAAAGTTCGCTGTTTATCTCCATTCCACTGGGCAATCATATTCTTGGTCAAGAAAATTATTTTGTTGCTAGGAACTCATTCCTGCCATGATGTATATGCTGATGCAAAGCTTTATGGTATCAAGGTACTCTGATTTGGGACTTTATGGCTAGGCAGTTTAGAATTAATTATTTGAACAGGCTCATCCCAACACTCCAGAAAAGGTCATTGCCCAAGGAAAATGGACTACCTGTTGTATCCTGTCCCAGTTCCTTTAAATAAGCCCAGGATGAGAACACGGAAACCCATCCCTGTGAACAGGCATGTGCTGCTCATTTGGACAAGCTCTTTTGGCCTGGTTTTATCTGTGCACCTCTTTCTTGCCTTTCCTGATTCACTCATCTCTTCTGATGCCAAGTCTCAGGTTGCGGCATGTGCTTCTGATTCATTTTCTGTACCTTCCTCCAGGTCCTATTTTGGACTTATTTCAATGCTTATGGTTTTGGGTAAAAATCTCCCCTCTGCCTTTTTTTTTTTTTAATAACAGATTGTTGAAATATAGATCTCATACCATAAATTTCACCCTTTTAAAGTGTACAATTGAATGGATTTAGCATAGTCACAAAGTTGCCATCACCACTATCTAATTCCAGAACATTTTTACCGCCTCCAAATGAAAGTCCACACCTTTTACCATTCCTCTTTCCCCTAAGTCCTTGGCAACCACTAATCTACTTTCTGTCTCTATAGATTTGCCTTTTCTGGACACTTCATATAAATGGAATCATTTAACATGCCATCTTTTGTTTCCGGCTCCTTTCACTCAGCAGAATGTTTTCAAGGTTCATCCATGTTGTAGCATGAATTAGTACTTCATTCTTTTCTGTGCCAAATAATATTCCGTTGTATGGAATACACGTCTTGTTTATCCATTCATCAGTTGGTGGATTTTTCTAATCGTGCCATGAATATTTGTGTGCAATTTTTCATATGAGCATATGTTTTCAACCCTCTTGGGTAAATCTCTAGGAGTAGAATTGCTGAGTCATATGGCAATGCAGTGTTTAATTTTTGCCAAACTGCTTTCCAAAGTGGCTGGACAATTTATTTTACATTCCAACCAACAATGTATTAGTGTTCTAATTTCTTCACGTTCTCACCAGCCCTAATTATTGTATTTTTAAAATTATTATTGAATAGTAAGAGTTCTCTGTGGTGGTTTGAAACTATATGTGCCCCCAGAAAATTAAGTTCTTAAAGCTAATCCACTTCTGTGGGTGTGAATCTACTGTAAGTAGGGCCTTTGATGAGGTTACTTCAGGTAAGGCGTGGCCCACGGTGGGTCTTAATCCTCTTACTGGAGTCCTTTATAAACGGGATGAATACAGAGAGAGTGAGATAGAGACAGAGGCAGAGACAGAGAGAGAACGCCACAGAAAGCAAGGAAGCCTGGAAGAGAAGGGAGAGACCAGTAGACACCGCATGTGCCTTGCCACATGGCAGACAAGCCAAGGATCCAGCAGCTGTTCTTTGGGAAGAAAGCATCACCTGGATGATGCCTTGATTTGGACATTTTTCTCAGCCTCAAAACTGTAAACTTTTAAGCTACTAAATTCCCATCAGTAAAAGCCAACCCATTTTATGGTTTCTGCTTTCAGCAGCCTAGCAGACTAGAACACTCCCCTTCCTCATCGATCCCTCTCACAATTCCTTTTTCCACTCCAAATTCTCCCCGAAGAAAGAGCCTTAGCAACTTTGCCCTCATTTGGTAAGAGATACAAGCACCATGTAGCATCTTTACATAAGTAAATACAATTGTGGGTACCGCTTAAATGTTCATTTTTTATATTTCAACACATATTAAAACCTCTCATTATAAATATGCTTTAAAAACTATGTAAAACATTTTGCAGCTTATTATGTGTACTTTGTTGATTTTTTCTTTGTCAAAGTACTGTAACACATAGTTTTAAGATGTCAAGTCAAGTAGTGCTAAAAGACAAAGTAGCCCCTCCTCTGACCCTTCTGCATTGTTATCTCTTGCTATGTTAAAAAAAAAAAAATGCTCCAAAACAGTGGCTTACCAAATACTCATTTATGATCACTCAAGTGCTGGCAGGTAAACTGAGGTTCAGTTGATCTTGATCTTGGGTTTGGCTAGGGGGCTCTTTCTGGCTGCAGTGGCCAGGGCCACTCTGCATCTCCCTGCCCATCTGTGGGTTAGCTGGGGCACCTCTGCTCTCATATGTGTTCACTCTGGAGCCCAGGCCAAAGGGCAGCCACAACCCAGGAAAAACTCTGCTCAGAGTAACAGCAGAAGTACAAGACAGCAAGTAGAAGCACACAAGACCTCTTAAAATCTAGGCTCAGAACTAGCTCCCTGTCATTTCTCCCTTCCATTGGGTAAACAAGTCACATGGCCAAGCCCAAAATCATAAGGCAAGGAAAAACACTATACCGCTGATGAGATCATAATGAAGATGTGGATACAGAAGGGACAAAGTATTGGAGTCAATAAATTATTCATCAACCTTCCATATGCAAAATATGCTCATCCTCACACCAGATATCCAAGTCTTTCCAAGCACAGCACCAGTCTCGAAATCCAGGACCCTATAATCTACATCAGATCCTGATGTTACTTCTATTGAAGAGACCAATGAACTAAAAAGACACATAGCCTACAAACAGGGTGGGAAGGGAAAAGGACTGCAGTAAATATTCTCATTTGAAAAGTAAATAATGGGAGACACACAGCAGTCACTGTGCCCTAGCAATTCTGAAATCCCATTGGGCAAAATTGATGAGGTTTCTTTATTCTGGGGGTGGGAAATTTCCTTTTATTAGGCTCTGGCCTAGTTTGGAAGTGGTACCCCAGTCCATTTTTCTCCACAGTTTTTGGCTCGGCTCCCAGGGTTGGCATTCCTTTTCCATCACCTTCCTTGACCATGTCTGAAGAAGGTGTTGGAAAGTACTCTTGTTTGAGTATCTAAGAAGTTTTCTGAGCCTGTTACCCACCTGTGGAAAGTTGGGGGTCCAGATATCTTTTTACATTTCAAACAGTCTTAGTCTTCTTATCCAGGCTGGAAGCATTTTTGCCAATACGATTCTCAGAAAAATTTTGTGGGGTTTCTATTTGTTTGATTCCAGTTCAGTTCATGTCTAAAAAGCCACAACCACAATCATTTCCAAGACTTCTCTCAATCTCTTAATCTTTCCACCTTCCCCAACCATTGCTACTTTGGGCATATCAGGGCCACTGTTGAACTATACCCATAAGCTTACTCAGATTCCTTTAAATGCAGGTGAAAGGATCTGCTAGGAGCCAATTCATTCCTTTCAAAATTCTTGATTTGGTGCTTACCCTGAGGCCATTTATTATTAACATCTTAGATTTGTGCTTGGTTCTCAAGTGCTATTTAGTGTATGAATATTTTGCTAATAGAGGAGATGGAAGCGGTATGTTCCATTTTTTCCAACCCAGGAAAACTGTTCCATTTTTATTTTCCAACCCTCTATATTTCTTCTAAATTCTGCTTGAGTTTGGCCAGTTGTTCTCTGACCTCATAACTTCTAGTTCCTTATCAAACACAGCTGAAAGCAGTCATGCTTTTGACATTTTGTCTGAGAATCATCCACCCATTTTCTGGCATCAAATTTACCATAAATGACAATTTTACCAAGTATTTCAACATTACATAACAGAGTTTGCCATTTTTCTATCCTCTGGTAACCATTTTCTCAACCTTTATCTGCCTCCTGGTGCAAAAGTCCTGCTCTAATCTGAACTGATTGACTGGTCACTCTCTGGGTGATTACACACCTGTTTTCTAGGGTTTACCTTTGCCCTCACCTTTGGAGTTACTCTCCTCTCTCTTCTTTGAATCCATTATTTTCTGGCTCCCATTCCTGGTTTTCTTCTTTGAAAAGAAGGTGGACCACACCCTCTAGTACCTGCATGAGAGAGAATGCAGATGCCAAAAATTTGAGATATTGTATGTTGGATAATGCCTTTATTCTACTCCATAACTGATTGATAGTTTGACTAGGTATAAAACTCTTAATTGAAAATAATTTTCGAATGCCTCACTCTTCTGGCTTCTGATATTGCTATTGAAATAAGCAGTATCATTCTTATTTGTGATCCTTTCATTTTATCTCTATCTCCCTACCATCCTACCATGGAAACCTTTAGACATTTCCCTTGATTTCCAGGATACTGAAACTTTACAGTGTTGTGTTTTGGTGGGAATCTTAGCTCAGTCATTGTCCTAGGCATACAAAGGGCACTTTTAATCAGGAGATGCATGGCTTTCAGTGATGGAAAATTTTAATGTATTGTTTAATTCATCATTTTTTCCCCTTCCCTCCATTTTATCTATATTCTCTGTCACTTCTTTCAGCCAAATGTTATAACTACTGGATTGATTCTCTGATTTTATCTTTTCTTTACTATAGTCCATGTTGGTCTTTTTGCTTAACTTCCTGAGAGAAATCCTCAACATAATGTTCCAGCTCTTACATTTAATTTTTCAGCTTAGCAATCATATTTTTAATATCCCAACCCTATCTTGTTCTATATCCCACCATTTGATGGTACTTTGATCTTGTTTCACGGATGCGGTATCATCTTATATCTCTCTGGGAATTTCAACTCTAATTTTCTTTTACCTACTTTCCATGTTTTTTTAAAAGTACTGGTCAATTATTTTGTAATACGCCTCTTGGTTAGGGTTTGCTTAATCTTTCTTCCTGAGTAAATTTATGTTATGCATTTTGGGTAAGAGATATGTTGTGCCCTTCTCCATGCATCATATCAGGAGTCACTTGATGTTGCTAACTCTAGTTTTATGAAGTTTTCTTCTGTTCCCTTGTAAATGATCTTTGTAATGACCCAATTTCCTCTGAGTTCCTTTGTTCTATATGCATGTGTATGTGTTTGGTTCTGTTTTCTATGAATGGCGACTTTTTTTTTTTAAGGCACCCAAAAGCTGATTAAAAGCTCTATGTTTGGGAAGTGGATTTGGCTCAATGGATAGAGTATCCGCCCACCGCACGGAGGTCCAGGAGGCTGAGCTAACCCATATGCAGAGCTGATGTGTGCAAGGAGTGCTGTAATCTGGCTTTTAGAGCCACATGTAAGGAGTACTCCCTGTAAGGAGAGCTGCCCCACACACAAAAAAGTGCAGCCTGCCCAGGAGTGGTGCTGCACACAGAGAGCTGATGCAGCAAAATGATGCAACAAAAAAAGACACAGATTCCCAGTGCCACTGACAAGAATACAAGCGGACACAGAAGAACACACAGCGAATGGACACAGAGAGCAGACAACTGAGGGGGAGGAGGGAAGGGGAGAGAAACAAAGAAAAAACAAATCTTTAAAAACAAAAAAGCTCTATGTTCATGAACAAGGAAGGATTTGGCAAAGGGTGTGTTTTACTGGTGCTTATTACTGGTAGAAAGCCAACTTCTCCAACAGGGTACCCATAGATCATCATTATTTGTAAATCATTCTTCTTGAGTCATTGTTTGTCCAGGGAAGGAGATCCCGCTAGGGATCTAAAAGCCAGATTACAGGTGTGCAGGGAGTTGGGCAGCTGAAAGGGGCTGGAATCTTACCAGTCAGTGCACAGCCTTCAGTGCACGGCCTCCAGTTTCCTACCTGGGTCCTCAGTCCTGCCTTCTGCCTTGCTCAATGCCTGAGTCTGGACCCTCTCTGGCTCTATTACTCCAGGAAATAAACTCCCTGTGGACATAGTAGATGGGTGGTCTCTTGGCCAATTCCTGGTCCCACTGTCATTCGATTCTCATGCAACAATTAGTCTAGGGTATGGCTTGAGCTTCTGGATTTTTTTTAAAGCACCCAGGTGATTCTAACCTGCGGCCATGAGAACCTCCACCTTCAGGCAATGCTTGCCAAATATCAGTGACTCACGCACGTGCCATTTTGCTGAAGAATTATTTCCTCATAATTTTCCCTAAGTGAAATCAGTTTTTAACTTACATTTTATTTTAAAAAGAAGTGCTGGGTTATATCATAGAATGGAAATGGAAAGCAAGTCTACCACCTGTCAAGACTCACCTAAACATATAAAAGAGCAGCTCTCTCATCACTCCGCTCACCCTGCTTTCTTTTGCTTTATAATCCTTATCACCACTGGAAACACTGCATACTTTATTCTCCTTCTAGAATGTAGGCTCCATGGGTGCAGGGACTCCTGTCAGCTTTGTCCAGCGTGGAATTCTCCATCTCCTGAAACTAGCCTGGTACATGGATGTTCTCTCTTTTGCTCAATAAGCTTTCAATAACTATTGTTAAATGAATGGATAAATAAGGGAAGCCACCAATAAATAAATGAAAACAAAACAAGGGTATTAAATTCCAACTAGATGGGCTACTTGCTGCTGTCTCCGAGCTGCAGCCTGCTCAGCTCCTTAACAAATTAGCACACTTAAAAAGAGAGGCACTCAAGACCTTTCCGCTCCAAACCGAGACTCTCTGTGACCTTTCAAACGACTGAACAAATGTTTATCATTGGGTTGTCGGGACTTAGAAAATAATGCCTGGCACCTTAAAGAAGCTGAAGAGTAGTTTTGAATGCATGAAGAGACTCAGTATTAGTTACCGCTGGTTGTGGCACCATCTAAAACCACCAGGGTGCCATCTCACCCACTGGAAGATACAGTCTCAGATTCTCATAGACAGTTCTGATACCAAAGGAGCACACCTTCCTCTTTTTGTAGTGAACACAAACTCAAGGGAAAGCGTCCCTTTCATTCCTCTCAGGTATACACAAAATTGAGGAGGGTCAAACCATTTTATCCTCCTTCCCATTGACAGACCTCTCTCCATGAAAAAATCACATGAAGCACATTTTAGGGTGATTGTTTTTAACCTAGTATATCCTGAACCACTGCGGTTCAAGGCAGGGGGTTCCCTGGCTGATTATACAACCTCTCTTACAATGAAGCCTGCTTAACTGTGTTTTATGCAGGAACAGCCAAGTAACCCAAGGTAAGCCCAATCATTGAGGCCACTGTCCCCAAGATAAAAGACATAGAGGGCTGGATTCAAGGTCTCCTTATCCTTGAATGGTAGTGTTTTGAAAGGCAGCTCTTTGGCCCCTAGGAAATTATTCATATAATGAGATCAGCACAAGGCTTCGGTAGGCATTTTAATTTTACTCTCTTCTCCCTATCCCACCTGATGACCCTATCCCACAGGAAGAAAGGAGAACACAGAAAACTATTTACAGGACATCTCTGGGGACACTCTTCTCTGCAAACTCTCCACTCCGCTCGCTAGGCAGACCCTAACTGCTCAGCAGTGGGCGTGGCAAGGGGGTCCCAACCACCCAGTCCTGCCCCAGGGACCACAGCTGGCCTCATCCTCCACGATCTGAATGCACTTACCTGGTGCCCAAAAAAGAGGGAGGGAGAGAGGCAGGGATGGAAGGGGGAACCAAGAGGAAAAGAGAGATGTCAAGTGTGAGCAAAGGAAACTCCTGTAGCTCTCCTTTATTTTCTGGGACTGCATAAGATTCTTAACCAAACACTGGGACACAGAAAAAGAAAAAGCAGTTAGATTAGCCAGTTTGCCACAACGTTGTTTTTAAAAACAAAAAACACACTAGCACCGTTTGATACAAAATGGAATTCAGCACAGGAAAAAATCTGTTCTAAAATAATAACAGAAAAAATGTATGTGCTGCTCTGTGCCCAGCATTGTTCTAAGAGCTTTATAGTTTTTTTTTGGCGAGACAAATCAATCTTTATTGAAAACTGCAGTATTCATACATAATAAACGTGCTTTTAAGAATCTAAAATCTTAGCTCATCTACTCATCAGATAGCATAAAAAATTAAGATGGTATGAATTTTCACGTCATTGAACTGGCTCAGGATGGATTTTCCATCCCTTTGTAAGATACAGTTAAGTTCAAAAAGGCAGTGAGACTGGAAGACAATGCAGACTTTAGCTTTTTTAAAAAGTACAAGTAGAACTGTCTAAAAAACAGTATTTACAAGTCCTTTTTTAAAAAGGACTCTTCAGGGAAGCGGACTTGGCCCAGTGGTTAGGGCGTCCATCTACCACATGGGAGGTCCACGGTTCAAACCCCGGGCCTCCTTGACCCATGTGGAGCTGGCCCACGTGTAGTGCTGATGCGTGCAAGGAGTGCCCTGCCACGCAGGGGTATCCCCTGCGTAGGGGAGCCCCACACGCAAGGACTGCGCCCCATAAGGAGAGCTGCCCAGTGCGAAAGAAAGTGTAGCCTGCCGCCCAGGAGTGGTGCCGCACACACGGAGAGCTGACACAGCAAGATGACGCAACAAAAAGAAACACAGATTCCCGTGCCGCTGACAACAACAGAAGCGGACAAAGAAGACTCAGCAAATAGACACAGAGAGCAGACAACCGGGTGGGGGGGGGGGAATAAATAAATCTTAAAAAAAAAAAAAAAAAGGACTCTTCAGTCACAATCCATGAGGCTCCAATGGCTGCCCCAGCACCCCGCCTCTCAGGATGGCCACCCCAGTTGAGTGCTCAGTACCAGGGCTGCGAAGCGAGCTGTGGGGTATGCAGGGGTGCTCTCTGGTCAGGTGACTGGGAGCGCACCCCATCCCTTGAGCCCCTTAGGGCCCCCTGGATCCCCACAAGATCCTGTCACCTCTCCTCTGTCTCCCTCTCCCAAGTAGACAGCGAGTGCTGGCAACTTTTAAAGTTTCCCCACAGGTGTTCTGTTCTTCAGATAAACTGGAGTCAGGGGTGAGGGGACAGATTCTCCAAAATAGATGTATCTAAGGTCCACTTTGCAGTTTTCCACTCAAAAGGACCCCGTACTCCCCCCACACGTCATCATATCCAGCATCTGCGGCACCTTCAGAAAGCTTAGGTTGAGTAATAAACAGCTCAGGGGGAAAACACCACACACAGAAAACATCTGAGACGTCTTGTCAATGCTGGAGAGGTGAGCCAAGCCCTCGGCCCTCCCCTAAGCCCGCTGCAATCCTCTTTAGAGCCCCTGCTCCTGGGAAGCGCCAGAGAGAAGAAGCGGAAGCTGCCCCACCTCCCGGTCCAGCAGCTGGTGAGCCAGGCCTTCACGCCTTCTCTCTGGTGTGTGGAGCTGCTAGCAGCCGGGTGAGGAGAGCTTGGTCCAACCGGTCAGAATAATACTGTTTCCAAAGGAGATAAGGAGCAGGTGAGGAAGTCCTGGTTTACATATTTTTTTGTTCATCCTTACCCCTAAATATCTCCGTATTTTTTAAACACAGGGGCATTCTCTCGTACACTTTTCACAGTCAGAAAATCAACAAAGTTAGAACACTGTTATTTGATCTCCAGACTGTAATCAGATTTTGTTAGTTTACAATTGCTAACATCACTTCATTTGCAGAATGCCCCTTAATTTCTCATGACTAGATGCGGGTTATGTATTTTTGTCACACCACAGACACAATGCTGTATCCTTCTCAGTGTAGTGCATCAGGGGACACAGGTGAATGGACCACATAAAGCATTCATAACTCTCAATAACCCAAGAGGTAGGTATTATTATCCTTCTCACCTTTTTTTAAATAAGATTTATTTATTTCTCTCCCCTTCTCCCCCATTGTCTGCTCTCTGGGTCCATTCACTGTGTGTTCTTCTGTGTCCACTTGCATTCTTGTCAGGCAGCACCGGAAACCTGTGTCTCTTTTTGTCACATCATCTCGTTGCGTCAGCTCTCTGTGTGTGTGGTGCCACTCCTGGACGGGCTGTGCTTTTCTCGCTAAGGGCAGCTCTCCTTGCAGGGCGCAATCCTTGCACATGGGACCCCCTATGCAGGAGGCTCCACTGCGTGGCACGGCACTGCTTGCTCATGGCAGCACTGCACATGGGCCAGCTCACCACATAGGCCAGGAGGCCCTGAGTACCAAACCCTGGATCTCCTATATGGTAGGTGGGTGCTCTATCAGTTGAGCCACATCCACTTCCCTTATTAGTCTCTTTTTACAGAGGATGACATAGAGATGCTAAGTATCCTAATTAAGATGTGAACTAGAGGGAAGCGGACTTGGCCCAGTGGTTAGGGCGTCCGCCTACCACATGGGAGGTCCACGGTTCATACCCTGGGCCTCCTTGACCCGTGTGGAGCTGGCCCATGCGCAGTGCTGATGCGCGCAAGGAGTGCCCTGCCACGCAGGGGTGTCCCCTGCGTAGGTGAGCCTCACACGCAAGGAGTGCGCCCCGTAAGGAGAGCCACCCAGTGCAAAAGAAAGTGCAGCCTGCCCAGGAGTGGCACTGCACATACAGAGAGCTGACACAACAAGATGATGCGACAAAAAGAAACATAGATTCCTGGTGCTGCTCATAAGGATAGAAGCGGTCACAGAAGAACACAAAGCAAATGGGCACAGAGAGCAGACAACTCGGGGGGGGGGGGGGGGAAGGGGAGAGAAATAAATAAATAAATAAATCTTTTTTTAAAAGGATGTGAACTAGGTAGGTAAAGTTGGGATTTGAATCCAGGTGAGCAGCTCCAGGGTTTATCTTCTTAACTACTAATTTATGCACCTCTCAAAAGGGTTTGGTGTAAGGCGTTTTATCTATGAGGTAGGGTGGGATTGGAGGACGCTGTTACTGCAATATTAGAAACAAGCCCCCTAAAAACACATCAAGCGCTGCGCTAATGCTTCCCATGCATTACCTTATTTATTCCTCGCAGTGGCACTTGCAGGTAGGCACTGTCATTCTGCCCTCACTAGGGCTGGTGCCCAGATCAGGTAGCTGCAGGGCACAGGTGGTGGGCTTCCAGCCCAGGTCTGCCTGCTGCCAGAGCCTAAAGGCCTGAGCATGGGGCTCTCGGCTCCCACCACACGCTCTGCAACTAGGAAGAGGACGGACGCCTGCCTTTCATCATCTCTGATTACACAGTCCTAGGAGTTTCCTAATGTCAGCCTGTGGCCTTCACATACATTGAAACCATCTTAGCCCTCCCTCCCTTCCTTGCTTCCTTTTCTTTTTCTTTCTACAGATTTATTGAGATGCATTTCCCTTACCATAAAATTCACCTATTGGAAGTGAACAATTGAATAGTTTTTAGTATATTCAGATATGTGCAGTCATCAGTACAATTTTAGAATATTTCCATCACCTCAAAAAGAAACCCTATACCCTTTCACTATCACTCCACACTCCCTGGCTCCCATAGTACACCCCCCAGGCCTAGGCAACCACCAATCTATTTTCTGTCCCTACAGATGTCCCTGGTTTGGACTTTCATATGAACAGATCATATAATCTGTAGCCTTTTGTGGTGGGCTTGTTTCCCTTAGCGTATGAATTCTGGGTTCACCATGTTGTAGCATGTGTTGGTCCCATGTTCCCTTTTATGACCAAATCCTTTTCTAGTGTATGTATAGACTAGATTTTGTTTATCTATTGTTTTGATCCTTGCAAAGGAGCCAGGGGAGGTCCATCTGGACTCTTGCCCAGGTGAGCTAGAGTTACAGAAGCCATCTGTGCTGGAAGGACCACTGGGGTCCCAGAGAGCACTGGAGGTCAAGGAGAAAACAGGGCCCTGAGATGCCAGGCCAAGTCAACGTGGTCAAGAAAGAGGACCCAAGGATGAGGGCAAAGCCAAGAAAAAGACTGGAGACGTGGCCCATTCTGGTTGATACCCAGCTCCAAGGTTTCCTAGGCTTGTCTGTCCAGCTGAAAAGTGTTAAGAAATCTACTGAAAATGAGCACCAAAAAGAGAACTGCATTTCTCCTACATAAAGGAGAAGAATACTTAAATTATACATTGTCCTACCTTAAAATTTCCAGCTAACACCCTTGTCTCACCAGAAGAGAATGAGTCAAGCATTTCCATCCAAAATTCTTTCCTCTTGTGTTCACAGTCTTCACCTCTCAGATCTTCAACTGGTTTCATTGTGGACATTTGCTCCTGGGAAGCGACACACTGAGGTCATGACCAGCAAGATAAATGACAGATCTCTCTCATCGGGCAACTTTCAGGTGACACGGAGGCCTGGATTTACTCTTATTTATAGTTACCTTTTCAAAGAATACAATGTGGAGTTGACTTTTTAATATGGAACAGGGATGTTTAATGTTAACAACCCAATTTTGGGCACTCAAAATATTTTTTTAAATAGTGTAAGTTACAAGTGTGCCCTGCTTAAAGGGAAATACAAAGATCTAAATCTAAACCTATAAAACAGAAAAACTGGGATAAACATTATTATAATAAGAGGAGTCTTTTGCTCTCAGAAGGATTCACCAGGTGTTTCAATTAATGAAACCTGGAGAGCATTTAAATTAGCATTAGATCTACATGTAATTTTTCAGTAAAATGGGTATTTAGTGAAATAAAATAGCTACAGGAAAAAATAGTAATGATATACTAACAAATATGACTGGTTACATAAATAATTTTAAAATAATCCTTTTTTATCATTAACCAAAAAAAAAAAAAACCCTGTCATATAATCCCTATGAGCCAAACATTACTTTTATGCCTACTTTTTAATAAATATATAATATGTAGAAAGGTATTTAATTTCCAAGTTAGTAATGGAACTGGAGTTTCTAGAACCTTTACTCTCATAATTACAGCATTGAGGATATTGGTTACTATTTAATCAGAAAGGAAAATCTAAGAAACTTGGAAGACGAACGTAAAAAGTCTCATTGCTGATTTTGCTAAGTTACACAGTTCCTGTGCTCTGGTTTGGATTAATGACAAATGTAGACTCAAAACTGCCAGGGTCAGGAAAAGTTTTATGGGTGCTTTGGCACAGTCTAGGAGAAGTGCTATGCGGGCAAGAAATTTCAGAGCCGAGGTGCTTCTTTCAAGTCCTTGTTTCCAAGGTCACTTCCTTATAGCCCCTCTCCAGAGCAGCAAATGGTCTTCTCACAATAACTTATGAACCCAACTGCAGGGAAAATATTCGGGCTCTGTTCCAACATGCCCATCACATATTTGGCACCGGTGCATGTGCAGTGAGGCAAAAGGGGAAGGAGAAGAGCCAGACTGTGTATCATTAAAGATGAACTTCAAAATAATTAGATTTTGCTATTAAGATGCATTAGACATCGGGGCTCAGATGTAGCTCAAGTGGTTGAGTGCCTGCTTCCCATGTTTGAGGTCCTGAGTTTGAATCCTGGTACCTCCTACACACAAACAAACCAAAAAAACAACTGTCATTGGGGAGCAGATGTAGCTCAGTGGTTGAGTGCCTGATTCCCATGCGTGAGGTTCAAGCCCCAGTACCTCCTTAAAAAAAAAGATACATTAGACAAACATATAACTAGCTCAATAAAACTCTGATTTTGTGGATGTTATTGCTTAAAATGAGGCCAAGAAAGGTATTTAAAGTAAAGAAATGAGTTAATTAACTAACTGTATCTTTTTTTTCCCACTTTTTAATTTAAAAAAATACTTCGATTACATAAATGTTACAAGACTATATAGGGGATTCCCATATACTAATTGTATCTTGAACTTCAGGTAATGAACCATTACATCTGGTTCATAATCTGTTCTTGGCTCCAGTTCACACATAACCCATTCTAGTTAGCTGGGTTTTTGTTTGTTTCTACCACTACAAGTCAATGGTTTTTTGTATATTCACAGAGTCATGTGATCATCATCACAGTAACTTCTAGTACCTTTTCATCATCCCATACCTCCCCAATTTCCCCTAGCCCTAGGCAACCACTAATCTACATTCTGTCTCTATAGATTTGGTTATTCTGAACATTTCATATAAATGGAATCCTACAATTTATAGTCTTTTACAACTGGCTTTTTTTACACTCAGTATAACGTTTGCAAGACTCATCCATGTTGCAGCATGTATCAGTATCTTTTCCTTTTTATTACTGAAGAATATCCTATTGTGTGGGTATACCATATTTTGTGAATTCATTCATCAGTGAGTGGACATTTAGGTTGTTTCCACTTTTCGCTATTATGAATAATGCAGTTATAAATATTCATGTACAAGTTTTTGCATGGATCTATGTTTTCATTTCTCTTGGATATATACCTAAGAGTGGAATTACTGGGTCACACTGCAACTCTATGTTTAGCCTTTTGAAGGGCTGCCAGACTTGTTTTCCAAGGCAGCGGAAGCATTTTACATTCCTACCAGCAATGTATGACCATTCCAATTTCTTCATATCCTCGCCAACACTTGTTCCTATGTGCCTTTTTAAATATAGCCATCCCAGTGGGTGTGAAGTGGTAGCTTATTATGGTTTTGACTTACATGTCCTTGATGACTAGTGATGTTGAGCATATTTTCGTGTCTTTATTGGCAATTTGTATATCTTCTTTGGAGAGATGTTAATTCAGGTACTCTGCCCATTTTGTTTATTATTAGTTATAAGAGTTCTTTATATATGCATGATACAAGCCCCTTATCAACCATATGTTTGCAAATACTTTCTGACATTCTGTACATTATCTTTTCATTTTCTTTTTTTTTTTTTTTCTTTTTTTTTTATTTTTATTTATTTATTTTTTTAATTTTTTTATTTTTTATTGACTTTGTAATAATATTACATTAAAAATATATGTGTGAGGTCCCATTCAACCCCACCCCCCCTCTCCCCCCCCCAACAACACTCGTTCCCATCATCATGACACATCCATTGGATTTGGTAAGTACATCTTTGGGCACCTCTGCACCTCATATACATTGGTTCACATCATGGCCCATACTCTCCTCTATTCCATCATGTAGGCCCTGTGAGGATTTACAATGTCCGGTGATTACCTCTGAAGCACCATCCAGGGCAGCTCCATGTCCCGAAGACGCCTCCACCTCTCATCTCTTCCTGCCTTTCCCCATACCCTTTGTCCATTATGTCCACTTTTCCCAAGCCAATGCCACCTCTTCTATGTGGACACTGGATTGGTATCTTTTCATTTTCTTGATGGTGTCCATGGAAGCACAAAAGTTCTTAATTTTGTTGAGATCCAATTTACCTATCTTTTTTCTTCTGTAACTTGTACTTTTGGTGTCATATGTAGGAAAGCTTTGCCATGCTCAAGGTCACAAGGATTTACCACTATATATTCTTTGAAGAGTCTTATAATTTTAGCTCTTACTTTTAGGTCTATGATCTATTTTGTGTTATTTTTCTGAATGATGTGAGGAAGGGGTTTATTTTGGAATAAGGAAGTGGGATTCCTCAACTTCGTTCTTTTCCAATATTGTTTTGGCTATTTTGGGTACCTTGAGATTCCCTATGATTTTTAGGATCGGCTTATCAATTTCTGTTAAAAAACTGGGATTTTAATAGGGATTTTATAGAATCTATAAATCAAATTGGGGGGTACTGCCATCTTAATGATATTGTATCATTCCACTTATTTAGGACTTCTTAAATTTCTTTCAAAAACATTTAAGAGTGGACATTCTTGTCTCCTTGATCTTAGAGGGGAAGATTCTAGTTTTCACCATTTAGTGTGATGTTACCTATGGAATTTTTTAGAGATGCCATTAATCAGGCTAAGGATGTTCCCTTCTATTTCTAGTTTGTTGGATGTCTCTATCCTGATAGAGTGTTGGATTTTGTGAAATCTGAACCTACTGAGATGATCAAGTGAATTTTGTCCTTTATTCTATTGATAATAATGATGTGCAGTATGTTACATCAATTGATTTTCAATATTGAAACAATTTTGCATTCCTGGGGACAAATCCCACTTGGCCATGGTGAGTTAGTTATTTTTAATAATGAAATACGTGGCCATGAGCCCAACACCCAAACAAAAGCTAGGAAAATAAGCCACATTCAAACTGTGATAGTTTGAAGTTTTTTCGGATCTCAGAAAAGGCCATGTTCTTAAAGCTAACCCATTCTTGGGGCTGTGGGACCCTTTGATTGGATTGGATCCAGCTGGGGAGCCTTTGAGTAGAGTACTTTGTGAGGTGTGACCCAGGGTGGGTCTTGATTCTCTTGCTAGATTCCTTTATAAGCAGAAAAAACACACACAAAAGATGGTAGAGACAGAGAAACCTAAGAGGCTGAGGGAGAGGTCCCAGAGGCCAGGGGCTGGAATCAGCAGAGAAAAGAGGCGCAGAAAGAGGCTGCCGAGAGGCTGAGAGAGAGGTCTGCAGGAGGGGGAGAGACCCACCATATGCCTGATGGCCCACAGCTGAGCTCGGTGAGAAAGTGAGCCTGGAGCAGAAGGCAGAGACCCGGACAAACAGGTGCCTCCATGTGCCTTGCCACTTGGAAGGAGCCCAGGATCGCCAGTAGCCAACCCTTGGTGAGACAGCACCTCTGATGATGACTTGATTTGGATAATTTCTCAACTTCAGAACTGTTAAGCTTTCAACCTAATAAATTTCCATTATAAAAGCCAGCACATTTCTGGTACATTGCTTCTGGCAGCCTTTAGCCAACTAAAACATATGTCTAACCAGTTAGTTCCCCCTACCCATCCCACTTCCCTACCCTCCCCCACCCAATGAACCATCATTCTAAATCCTATGTCCATCATTCTCTTGCTTCCCTTTCTAGTTAGTTATATTGCATCCATATGTATTCCGAAAAATGTCATCTATTTAAATTGTATTGGGCTTTTTTCCACTTACTATTTTATTGCTAAGATTTGATCACAGTGCTACGAATTACTATAGCTGATCCTTTTTACTGCTATATAATATTCCATTTTGTAACTCTTATGCAACTCAAATTTAAAGAAAACTATTAGTAGGTCCAAATCTGAACTCCTGGTATGTCCCCCAAACCAGCCCCTCCCTCAGGTCTCCTCATCTCAGTTAATGGTAATTCCACTCTTCCAGTCACTTGGGTCAAAAACCCTGCAGTCATCCTTGGTGCTCCTCTCTCTCTCACCGCACATTCTGTCTGTAAGCAAACCCTTCAACTTGAATTGCAAAGTACATTCAGCATTCAGTCTCTTTTCACCACCGTCACGGCCACCTCTGGCCTGGATTATTGCAATCCTCTCCTAATTGGCTTTTCTGCTTCGGCTACTGTTTTCTCATAGCTTCTTCTCAATCTGGCAGCCAGAGGGATCCCGGCAAATGTCAGTCTGATTGTCACCCCTCTGCACAATACCCTCCAGTGGCTTCCTATCCCAGAATAAAGACTAATTTTCTTTCTATGACTTTGAAGGCCTTAGGATGACCTACAGGCACGTCCCTGACCCCAGAGCCTTTGCACCTGCTGTTCCCTCTGCCAGAATGAGCTTCCTTCTGACATCCTCACGGCTCATTCTAGCACTCCCTGCTGGAGCCACCTCTCGACGAGGCTTTTCCCAGTCATGCCTCTTACAATTCCTCAGCACCTACACACCCTCCATGGCCCCCCTGCCTTAGTCTGCCAGGGCAGCTGTAACCCAGTCCCACACGCTGGTGGGCTGAAACAAGAGGCGTGCGTTGGCTCCCAGTTCTGAAGGCTCAGAGTCCAAAAGCAAGGTGTCGGCAGGATCACCCTTTCTCTGACGTCTGTAGTGTTCTCCTGGGGCTTCCAGATGTTTATTATTTATTCTCGAGTTTTAATCCATAACTCAGCCTCTTAAATCCGGGGCTGGTCTGATAGCAGGCAAACACTGAAGACGCCCACCAAGTCTGGACTAAACCAAGGTCCCCAGTGGGTAAAAGCACCCTGCATTTACGGGAATATAAACCCAGCGCCCAGGGAATGTGCCGGGTGGGTACAGACTGACCCTGCAAGCCCCGAGAGGGCGGGTGAGGCGTTTGGCTTGGCCCTGTGTGAGGACAAGGCACTTCCTTCCTCCTCAGGAGCTCCCACCGTGTGGTGTGTGGCCTGCCCTGTGGTTCCTGAGCACGTCCGCATTTCAGGCGCCTGGGTTCTGAGCCGGTCTTCGGCTAAGCCTGCAGGGGTGGGGCGGGGCTGCTTTCTGCACTGAGAAGGCAGCAGGAGGCGCTGGAGGGAACTACGCGGGTTTCAGGTCATCTTCAGATCTGAACTGGCAATAAAATTGCAGCCAAGGTGACGCATGAGGGCATTTCCCTGGAGCCTTTGACGTTCTGCGCTGACGACTTCCTCAGAAGCTGATTTCATCGCACCCTCTGCCTAACTGGCACCATGAAATCATCTAAATTAAGACACATTACGACCAAATTCTTAGCTCCAGCTCAGCTCTCAAGTGGAGTTAAGAAACCAGTTGACTGCATGATTAAAAGGAAGAGAAGCCTTTTGAGGCAGCACTTGAGGTATTTTACCTTCTGAAGGGACGAGTGTATTGCCTGATCCAGTTCAGTTAACAGTAAGGGTGCTGTTGTAGGTCAAGGTACAGCTTGCCTTAAAAACCAAGAGCCCATGTCAGGCTCCTCTGCTTCAGATCTGAGAACGAGGTCAGTGTCTGTTACATTCTGATCTACAGTGATTTCTACTCAGTTAGCTCAGACATTCTAATCCATGCATCAGCCCAGGAGGCCCCTTGCCCAGGGCCTGCTCTCAACCTACCTGTGTCTGATCAGGTAATAGCGAGGACACCTGGGAAGACAAAATGAGGTTAACAGAAGAGTTTTTCACAGGAGTTCTAGATGCAGAGTCCCCGAGTTCAGAATAAAAGCTTCTCAGAGAGCCGGTCAAAGCTTGTCTGTGGATATACTGGCAGGGATGGATGACAAAGGGGCACAAGGAAACTTCTGGAGTTGTTTTGATGGTGGTGATGCCTCCTCAGACAACTGTTAAAACTCATCAAATTGTACACTTATTTATGTGCAGCTCACTGTGCATAAATTTTACCTCAATACATCTATAAGCTTGGGAGGGGGGGGGCGGAAACAGTCTTCAAAGCCCTACAGACCTCTTTTCATAACAAGAGGGATCATTTGCATTGAAGTGCTTGCCAGGAACCCCAATCTCGAGTTCCTGTCAAAAGCCTGGTGGAAATAAACAGTAACTGAGAAGGACGGCCCACGAGAACACTAAGCATCCATTTGCTCCTGTTCTGATCAGCAAAAGTAAAACATCTGGACGACATAAGCCTCATCAGAATGTCCTCACTTAGTCCCAATTATATACACATTCTCAATTAATTTTAACCAAGGGTTGATTATAAGAAATGGCAATGTGAAATACATGTGTTATTTGGGGTTTTTGGTTTTTTTTGCAAAAGGAAGAAAGAAGAAAGAAAGGGAGGGGGGAAGGGAAGGAGGGAAGAAGGATGAAGGAAGGAAAGAAATCTGCACCGTAATGCACGTCCCCGTGGCTCCAGCTCCGTGGTGATGTTCTAATCCCCAGAACCAGTGAACTTGTTACCTGCCATGACAAAGGGGAATTAGGGTGGCAGATAAAATTAAGGTTGCTAATCAGCTGACCTTAGAATAGGGAGCTCAGTCTGGATTATCCAGGTAGATAATCCAGGGTCCTTAAACGTGGAAGAGGGACACAGGAGAGCCATAGGGTGCCTGGCTCCAGGAGGAAGCAACCAGCCGGTGGCCTGCAGGGGCACGGGCGCCGGCAAGGCCAGGCTGTGGCGCCTCCCTTCCAGCCTCCAAAAGGAACGCAGCGGGGCGGGCTGGTTTGAGCCCCGCGAGAGCCTGGTCCAGAGTCTAACCTCCAGAGCTGTAACATAATAAAATTGAGGCTGTTTCAAACCCTAGGTTTGCGCCAACGGGTTCCAGCCGCCATGGAAAACGAATACAAAATCCTTCGGGCGAGATGAAGTAACACCGGCTTCATCTAGTCCCACAGAGAAAATACTGAAAACTTTCCACGGGCGAAGGATTGTGCCCGTGCATGGAGGTAAGAGAAAGAAAAAACGTAGAAACAGAAAAGAAAAGAACAAAAATAACAACCACGACGACGAGGAAAGAAAGAGCAGGGAAGAGGAGGGACCCAGGATTTGGCAGAGAGCACCGCGGGCGCGGGCCTCGCTTAGACACGGCCCTGTCGGCGGCTCGGGCTCGGGCACGCGTGGTTTTATCACTGCTCTCCCACCTCGGCGAAACGGAAGGCACTTTTGTTCTCACCTGCATCCCGCCCTGGGTTTCCGTGCCTTCCCACCAGCTATAAACGCGCAGAGCATTCGCCAGCCTCCGCCGCCGCGAGAAACTTCCACCGGCCACCAGAGTGTGCCTGTGAGTCGCCTGCACAATCGCGCTGCCAAACCAGAATCAGCCGGAATAGGAATGGACGAGCGTCGAGATTTGAAATTGCACCCATCGGAAGCTCCGGTTAGCTGGGGGCACTTCCAGGGGTACCCCGGGTAAAGCCACCGGGACTGCGGCCCCGAGCTCGCAGCGCCACGGGACGCGCCCCCGGCGGGGCGGCCAGCGGCAGAGGCGCCCGGGAGCCCCGCGCCCAGCGCGCCGAGCGGGCGGAGAGCCGAGCCGCAGCCCCCGCAGCCCAGGATGAGAGGCGACCGCGCGACCCCGCTCCCCGCCCAGCCGCTCTGGGGGCGCCGAGGACAGCAGCAAGTTCGGGGATCCGGGCCGGGAGCCGAGTGAGGCCGCAGCCCCGCGGGCTGCGGGCGGTGAGTGTCCTCGAGGCCGCAGGCGCCGCCGGCCCAGCGCGTGGAGCGGCGGCGGGGGGCGTCTTGGAGCCGGGGGACGTGGGGTGGGCGCTGCACCCCAGGGACCCTCGGGAACGGGCGGCGCGGGGCCCGGCCGGGGTCGCGGGAGGCTGCCCCGGCGGTCGAGGGGAGGGCCGAGGCGCGGTGGTCGCGCCTAGGCCGCCCGCCCGGGACCTCCCGAGCTGCGGGCGAGGCCACCGCGGGGGCGGGCCGAGGCGTGGTCCAGCTGCCCGCGAGGCGGCGCGTGGGGACGCGCGCCTGGCCCGTCCCGGCGGCCAGGGACCCCGCGCGCCCCGGGACGCAGGGCTGCGGGGGAAGCCTGGCTCGCCGGCGTTTCTCGCTGCCGCAATCTGCGACTCGAATTGAGCGGGGATCGGACCGGGACTGGGAGGCCGGGGACTGGCGGCAGGGGGCCAGCGGGGGTGCGGGGCGCCCCCCTCCGCGGGCCGCGGGGACGGAGAGCCGCCCGACTTCCCCGCGGCGCTGCGCCGGGGCAGCCGCGGGCGGGCGCTCGGGAGGGCGGAAGGTGGGGCTCCGAGGCCGGCTCCCGGGGCGCAAGGCCGAGCCCGGGGCGCGATGCTCGTCCCCGCATAGCGGTTCTGACCCCGCCAAGGAACGGAGAGACTGAAATGGGGCGAGGGATCCGGGTCGGCCATTTCGAGGCCAAGCACGCCGCATGGCCGGGACGGTTTTTCTGGAGCCCCAGTCCGCTTACCAATTGAACCGTTTTCTTTCCGCGGAAAAGTTGGTGCAGGCTCACGGGCAAAGATGAATGCGGGTTATTATTGGCATTTTTCTCTGTGTGTGTAGGAGGTTGGGGAGTTTTTAAAGGCTTTAGATTCCAACCGGCCTGGTTTTAAATTTGGCCTCCACCACCTGCCAGCCTCATTGCACCCATTCCACCAGATAGCCCCAGTCTGCGCATCTGAAAAATGGGGACATGGGTACCAACTGGACAGGGTGGTTGTGGAGAAGCCACCCGGGCAGCCCTGGCCTGTAGAGGGCATTTCTCTGTTTTGTTCTCCCTAATTCAGCGCAGCCTTGGCCGAGGTGCCCCTTTTCTCCTGCACTGTCTTCTCCCCTTCACTCCTCAGCCTCTGAGCCCCAGCGCCCACACTAGAGGCCCAAGTGTACCCCCAGTCTGGAGGGCAGAAGTGTCATGTGCCTGCATCAGGTGAAGAACCTGCTGCCAACAGGCTTCTGTCCACCTGTGGGGAAGGCTGGGATTTTCCCTTTGCACTCGTGGCGTCCCTGCTTTGATTTTCACTTCTCATGAGCTCGCCACCCGCTGACATAATCCTGAGCCAGGTTAAAAATGAACTACTTGCCTACAAGGCTTACTGCCATAACAGAGCCCGTTGCGAATTTCATTTCACCTTAATCTCTGCCACACCCCAGCAAGAACCACGGTATTTTCCTTTCTGCATTTAACCACCTCAATCTGTAGCCTACAGGTGTGACTGAATTTTTCCCCATTTATGATTTCTTTTTTCACCGCTAATGAACTGACATTTGGGGAGAATGGAAGGCAGACTGTTGGCCCCCGCCCCTCATGTCCTCACGTCACCTTCTTCACGAGTTCCTGATGCTGTGTGGCTGAGCTCCCAACAGGCATACCTGGCTTAGAGTATATTTTAATAGTGATCCTTAGGGGAATAGGGGAAGCCCCACGCTTGCTGCTGCCATTTATTCCGGTGTGTCACGCAATAGTGTCACTTTGAAACCCATGGGAGTTATGGTCATGGCCGATGGGGTTAACTACCAGGGCAGATGGCCCCTCTTTGGAAATGGTGTTTATGTGTGATGAATCTGGACTCAGATGGGATCTCCCTTCATAAGACTTTCATGCTAATGTGCTGGAGGTGCAGTTAATGTTGGGGTTTAAGATATATTTAGGGGATTTGAATCTCTGGACTGACAATGTGATAGCCAGGTCCTGAGCCTCAACAGACTCCAGCACCTACAATCTGATCTATTGGACTTACCACACTCAGCTAAGATGGAGTTGAAGAAGGACAACCACCACACCATGGAGCCTAGAGTGATTACAACTGAAAATGGGAGGATGGCAGCCAGCATCCATGTGGTATCTGAGCCTCCTCTTGACATAGAGGTGCAATGGACACAACCAATCCAATGTCCACATAGAAGAGGTGGCATTGGATTGGGAAAAGTGGACATGGTGGACAATGGGTATGGGGAAAGGCAGGAAGAGATGAGAGGTGGAGGCGTCTTCGGGACATGGAGCTGCCCTGGATGGTGCTTCAGAGGTAATCACCGGACATTGTAAATCCTCACAGGGCCCACTGGATGGAATGGAGGAGAGTATGGGCCATGATGTGGACCATTGTCTATGAGGTGCAGAGGTGCCCAAAGATGTACTTACCAAATCCAATGGATGTGTCATGATGATGGGAACGAGTGTTGTTGGGGGGGGGAGAGGGGGGGTGGGGGGGTGGGGTTGAATGGGACCTCACATATATATTTTTAATGTAATATTATTACAAAGTCAATAAAAAAAAAAATAGTGTCACTTTGTGTGTCTGTCAAGATGTGGAAAACGTGGGTATGCTTGGCCTGAGGCTGTAGTGGAGCCCCAGCCGCCCAGGGAAGCAGCTAGCCTCTCAGCGGCTCCCCCCCCCCCCACCCCACCACCAAGGGGCAGAGGAGGGGCCTGGACGTTTGCTGGGAGGATTATAATATTTAAATGATTCTTTTATATGTAATAATTATATAAATACCATAGTGCTCCCTATAAACTTGGGGGTGGAAGAATACGCATTTATCTTTCTGTCTTTTCTTTGTTTTCGTTCACCTCGTTCAACAATAGGTCAACTGTGATTAGTTAAAGCAGTAACTACCTTTAGAGAGATTTAGGTCTGAAATGCAAATGACTTTTGCCAGGGACTTCCCAAAGATCTGATAGAATTTCTTCCCTGTCACCCTCTGCATTTGCTATTATATTCTACATGAACTTTTGTGTCTTTTAAATAAAACTTATTCATTTAAATGCTGCTTGGTGTCATTTATTGAGGAAAAAATGAACAGGAAATGTTAAAAGCAGTTCAAGGGAAGTGGATGTAGCTCGGTGGTTGAGCACCTGCTTCCCATGTACAAGGACCTGGGTTCAATTCCCGGTACCTCTTAAAAAATTAAATAAATTAAAATTTTAAAAAACATTCAATGGCAACTGCATGTTGTAACCCATAAAATAAATAATTCAATAAGAATATAAAGTTCTTAACATTGCTTTAGAAAAGTGCTTAACATTTCAACCCATGTTGAAATTACTTCAAAGCCTTTCTTAGATGTCAATGGAAATGGAAATGTCAAGTAGTGTCGCTTCATCTTTAACATGGCTCAGTGTGGTCCACGGGTTATGACCCGATGTTATTACTGACGTGGGTCATTCCCACCCCTTTCTTGTCCAGCTGATTCTCCTCCTTCTGACTCCTTGGAATCCTGCATGCAGCTGGCAAGACAGAGGGAAGACAGCGGCACCCCCCCCCCACCCCGAGCCCTTTGTAGGGCCCGCAGGCCCTTCCCGAGGTGCAGCTCTGACCCTGGGCCGTGAGCTTTGGAGGGCAAGGCTGCCCCCGCCCCTCCCCAGGACTGGCACCAGGTGGGAGCTCAGGAAACGAGTCTCCAGGGGTCAGACATGAAGGGCTGGCTCAGATGGGGGCAGTAGATACACGCCTGAGCCAGGACCCCAGCACAGACTGGGAGACTTCCCAGGAAAAGGGACTTTGGCTTGTATGTGTATATATTTTTTTTTAACAATTTAGCCACTAGTGTGATTGGAGGCCAGAGGCTGAACTAGATAGTGTTTCAAATCAGAGACCTTTTTTCCCTCATAATAAAGTCAATATATGCTTACCTGAAATTTTTATTTTTTACAAATAAGGTAAGCAAAAAGGAGGGAAAGTTACTTGTAGAACCATCATTCAAAGGTCATCTCCATAAACATTTTTCTCTGTATCATTTCAATTCATTTTTCCTATGGATACATATTTTTAACAACAACAACAAAGGGATCATCAAAAGGTCCCATTTTGTAAATCCCATTTATAGTTCACATGTATACTTGACCTTCATGCCATGCCTTCAGAGAGCCTTGAATAGCTGTATTTCTGATGGCGTTGTGTAGCTCTCCTGGATTGATGTGTTATTCATTTGCTATTGCATAACCTATTTCATTATGTCATATTATGTCGTTTGTTGATGTATTATACATTACACTATGTATAAATTCAGGATTGGATTTCTTCTTTTTTTTTTTTCCCTTTTTGCTATTTCACTGTTTCACTATTATAGTTTAATTGAACTTCAAAGGATGAGCAGGAGAGGGCCAGGAGGCTAGAAGGAGAGAACGTCCTGCACAAAAGCAAAGAGCTTCAGAGGCTGTGCCAAGTGTAGGGAAGTGCAGCGGCTTCTGCACTGCTGGAGACCAAAGTGCAAGAGCAGCAGGGGGACTGGGCAGGGGCGGGAGATCGTGCCAGAGGAGGACTTGGCAGCAGCCGGAACGCAGAGCGAGGTGCGGACGAGTTTGGACTTGATCCTGATGTTGACTCGAAGGGCGGGGCAGTTCCACAGGGGAAGACCGCGTTTGTATCCCTGCCAGCAGTCTGGATAATGGAGAGGTGGAGGGAAGTGGAGGTGGAGGGAAGAGGAGGCGGGCAAGGGCCCAGGCACAAGGCAGCAACACTGGCAGGAAGTATACTGGTGAGAACTGGACAGCTGTTTAGGAGATAGAGTCATTTTAAAATGAAAGTAATAACAAGAACCAGAAGTGAGAAGAAGAATCAAGATGAGCCCAGGGCAGATCCATTGCATTCTTCCCCTGGCATCCTTGATTTTCCTGCACCCGTTTCTTCCCTCCACTCCCTTGCCACAAACCCCTGGCTGGAACCAATGCTATAGCCCACAGGTTTGCAAACTTTTTCTGTAAAGGGCCAGATGGTAAATATTTTAGGTTTATAGGCCCCAGGGCCTTTGAAAGGTCAGAACAACTCTTAGCTCATGGACTGTACAGAAACGGGCCGTGAGCAGTCATTTGTACCCCTACACATCAAAGCCCTGCTGAGAACAGCCCCACAATTTGAGGCATTCCTGGTGTTTTTGATACACTGAATGGATCAATTTTTAACCCCCACCCTCCTCCCTTGTGACAAAAATTTTTCAGTAATTATGATGGAATAATCAGCAATAAGCATTGCTCTGTGTTTTTCTGTCTTAAAATAAGAATAGATTTCAGTTTTAAAGATGCTTTGCAAATTCAATGAACTATTTCATGAATGAACTAAAATTTGTACTTTGCAAACCGATGTTCTCCACATCTCAGGGTCTGTGCTCTGTTTTGCTGTGTTAAATTTTAAGCAAAACTAAAAACTCCAAGTGTGCACAGAGGGAGAGAAGCGAGAGAGGGATCTATACAAAGTATAAATCTCATTTTACGTCTCTTCCCTGTGTGAATTCAGCCAATGCTATTCCAGATAATCTCCAAACTCCTTATTTGTACACAAGGTCCTATATGATCAAGCCCCCACCTTGTAACCTCACACGGAAATCTGCATGTCGCTGTCGTAGATTCCTTTCATCTGATTCCATATTTCCCAAGTAATTTTCTAGTAACTAATTCAGTTTCCCAAGGTAAAGCTTGAGATGGGGGTGGGTGGAGGAGATAAAAGTATGTGTCTTGTATATCAAGACATAAGTGTTTCCTATTATTGGAAGGCTACGTCTGTCCTTGTAAAATAATAAATTGGCCTTCTACTTTATCAGTCCCTTCTGAGTCAGGTTAGTATGAGTCAGTCCTCTTGAGTTTAATCCACTCTTTTTCTTGCTGTACTGAACACATTGAACATTCAGACATATAAAATTAAGAACCAGATCCCCTGTCAGGGGCTGCACTGAGGCAAAGCCACCCATTTTCATTATCACCTGTCGCTATCCATCTCTACAAGAGACACAGGGTATGAGTTTCAGGAATAGCCAAGGTTGAATCCCAGCTTCTAGTCTGGCTACACTATTTTCTGGCTATGAGACCTCAGGAAAGTCCCTCCACTTCTCTGCATTTCCATTTTTCTAAAATAGAGATTGTAAGAGAGATTGTACGGATGGTTGTAAAGGTGAGACAGGTTCCGTAAGAGCCCTCGGTCCTGTGAAACGATGAAGCTGGAGGTCTGATGTGAGGATGGGGCGCTTGGGTCACGATGGGGAGGCAGAAATGTCCAAAGAGGATGACGGTTTTTTGTTTCGATGGTCAGTGAAATTATTTCTCGTACATTATTTCAGAAAACTTTGGAAAATGTATACGAGTCACGAAGATATTGGGTATGATTTTGAAGATGACCCCAAAGATAAGAAGACACTCAAACCCCACCCGGACATCGACGGTGGGTGGGCGTGGATGATGGTCCTCTCCTCCTTCCTCGTGCACATCCTCATCATGGGCTCCCAGATGGCGCTGGGCGTCCTCAACGTGGAGTGGCTCGAGGAGTTCCACCAGAGCCGGGGCCTGACCGCCTGGGTCAGCTCCCTCAGCATGGGCATCACCCTGATCGTGGGTACGTTCACGTGCGTCCTGTCCTGAAACCGCGTGGGTCCGCAGTGGCCAGTCCCCGAAAAGCCAAATGACCATGTCTCGTGTTGAACCGTCAGCGAGCAGGTGTCAGCGATGTGACACCTGGATATTGAAAACATTTGAGGTATTTTAAAAAGGAGTCACTTTAAACACCTTCCTTTGCCACAGACTGTTTTCTCAACTTATCATTCATTCTCTCTTTCTTACAGATCTGTTTATCTAACATTTGTGAGTATTAAAAATAGATTAAAAGTCAAGTAATCGTATTTCAGAGTTTTGAGGTTTTTAATTTGCAATATTATTGATGAAATGTTATTGAAAAATCTATTACACTGTTTTTAGAAAGGTTATCCTTATAGCTAACAGGGAGAAAAAAACCAATATATTTTTGGATTTTCTATTTAAACCTAACCCCACAGTGAACTATGAAACTAATGCTTATCTACATGGAGATATCAAACTGGAAAGTCATTATAAATACAGTGTGTTATTATGGCCAATGTTTTCCAGTTTGGAAATAAACAACTTTTACTGTCATTAATAATGATCAAGCATCTATTTTATGGCAGGTGCTTTCCCTTATACTATTTCATTTAATTTCATTTAATTCTCATCAATCCTAAGAAGTAATTACTACTGTACACTAATGTTTTTCAGTTGCTTCACTTGAAAGTAAAAACCATACTTTACATCTAATTTTTTTAAGATTTAAAGCCATTCGTGGTATATTTTATACTGGAAACAGACTGCCTCAAATCTTTCTGGCTTTGTGGGAATATGTGTGTGTGTTTGATGGCGGGAAGTGCCTTTTCAGTGATTTCTACACGTGTAATTAATTGCTTGATTTCAATTCAGAGACTTGTTGATCTTGGCTGGCATTTAATTGATGTTATTTTTATATATAATACAAACAACATGAATAACAGTGGTAGTGCTAGCTAACAATAGAAAACAAGGACAGGGAGTTGTTTCTCAAGGTGTGTGTGTGTCTATCAAAAGGAAATAACACTGACCAAGCTTTAAAGGTAAATAAGAGCACCATAATATGGATCAGAGAATTGTTAGTGAACCATTCTCATCTGTAAAATGATGAAACCCTCCATGGGCCTTGTAAAACCTGGATGTGATAAATGCATGTAAGTTTACTTGTTCTAGTGTTGGGTTGGAGGTGATTCTACATTCTCAATGTGTTAGCAAAGGAAACCATTCTCTTCAGAGCACTTAAAACCTAGATTCCTTTTAAATATATACATGTGTGTGTGTGTGTATGTATACATATGTATGTATATATATATATTTTAGGGGTAGAACAAAACTTACAGACTCAAAATCCAAGAAGTATGTACATGCATAAAAAAGAAGACCCAGAAAAACGCCAGGATTTGAAACACCCCCGATATTTTCCAATCCGTCTGTGACAGTTTGAAGTTCTTTTGTGAATCTCAAAAAGAAAGATTATGTTCTTGAACTAATCCATTCCTGTGGGTGTGGGGCCCTTTTGATTGGACTGCGTCAGTCAGGTGTGACTCAGGTTGGGTCTCCAACCTGGAGCTTTATATAAATGGAGACACAGAGAGAGACACAGAGAAAGGAAGCGACTGTTTTTGGCCCTGTGGGAGAGGGCTCAATCATTAGCAGCCAAAACTTAAGCACGAAGCCCCCGACAGGCTGGGCCCACCGAGCAGCTCAAGGCTGAGGAGACAAGCCCTATGCCTGGGTGCCCACAGCTGAGCTCTGGGAGACAATGGATTCTGGACAGGAGGGCAGGGACCTCAGCAGAGATGGGCCACCATCTTTGGCACGTGGCAGGACCCCAGGATCACCAGTAGCTGACTTTGGTGAGAAATCATCTCTGGTGGTGCCTTTTTTTTTTTCCTTAAATTTTATTGAAGTATATCATTCACACACAAACGTACATAAACAATAAGTGTCTAGTAATTGTTGTGAACTTACAAAACAAACAAGCATGTCATCTTACAGAGCTTCCATACATCACCCCACCACCACCACTTGGCATTGTTGGGACACATTTGTAAAAATGACGAAAGAGCGTCTTCAAAATATTACTACTAACTGTGGCCCATATCTTACATTTGGGGTATTTTTTCCCCAACCCACTCGATTATTGACACACTGTTTCAGTATTACATATTTGTTATATTTGTTGATTTGGCCTCAAAACTATAAGTTTTACCCTATATAAAAGCCAACCCATTTCTAGTACTTTGCATCAGTGGTCCTGTGGCAAACTAAGATACCATCCAATAAAGTTGTCTTAGATGGTATTTTGCATTTCACAAGCTCTATAGAAAGAGGCAGTGTAAACCAGTCCTAAAATTATTAAGTATTATGAAGATGACTCCTAAAGTGAGAACACCTAATTCATAATGATGGTGAAAAATGATTGTCATCTTTAATTTAATTTAATTGGGTGGGTAAGTGTGCATTCAGAATCTCATCTGAGAATCAGTGAATTCCAGACAGTGGAATCTCTAATTGTAAACTAACCTTTCTACAGGAAAAGCTACCAACCAAATATCTTTTGTCCTTGGACTCAAAACTCCTAACAGAGCAGAGTTCATAGTTACGTAGCAGAAAGTTCTTTTAGTCTATCTGTTGTGACTCTAAATTACTAATATGAGGTGGCTGCAGATAAGTGGAACAACACGGGGAAGCTTTTCCAAGCAAGAGGAGGAGTAACAGTTATCCTTCATGCAACACTTTCTACATGCCATCCATATGTTATATACATGAGTTTGCTTGATCCTAAAACAACACTGGAGGCCAGATCATCATTTCCGCCTTATAGATGAAGAACATGCGACACTCAGAAACTTCACCAAATTTGCTGAATTAATTTGCTGCTTTAATTTGCAGTTAAGTATGCTTCAAACTTGTCCATTGGACTCCAAAATTGTTTCCACTATGACACTCTGCCTGCTGCTTTGTCAAAAGAGAACTGAAAAAATGTTTGAAAGGAATAAATGGAACTCCTTTTCATTTTCTAATAATTATAATCTCATTAGGGTCACTGTTTTGAAATTAAAAAACCATAAACCGTAATATATAAGCCATCTCTCTTGTGGGCAGTGACTTGTATGTGCTAAAATCATTAAATTTGCATCCTTTGATCCTTTACTGGCCTGGATTTGCTAGTTTCCCGCAGAAGGATCCAACTTCTAACAACAGGTAGACAACTCATTTCTGTTGACAGGAGCGCTTGTGAAAGCTCATTGAGTAATTCTTGGTCAGAGCTCTATTGTTAGGAGAATCCGTAGACTGTGCAAAGGATGCTTTACGTACTTAGGAGAAGTAGAGCATGTTTCTTAAGCCTAGCTGCACATTAGAACCACCTGGGGGGCTTCAAGATCATAAAGTTAAATTTATTTTAAATAACTTTAGCTACCTCAGCTATTTATACAATAAAAGCAGAAAGAATAGGCCGCCTTTTTTTTTCTATATTTAATGAGAAATTGTCTCTACAATAACTGAACTCACTTGTTGTCATTCACCCATCTCATCAAAAAATTATTGCATTTCTCCTCAAACCAAAATGATTCCAATGTTCGCCGAGGCAGGGAACCTTTGATTTAGCGGCCCCAACCTCTCCAGCAGTGAGCGCTAACCTCCAGGAAGCCGGGTTCAAAGAACCACCTACCTTCCTCCACGGAGCAATGCTGAGAGCCACGTCACCCACAGGATTACTCTTCCCCTCACCTGAGTTTTTTCAACCTGTCAGGATCTCGTATGGGCAAAAAATGGTGACTTCCTGAGGCTGTTCTCCCAAGCAATGTGACACTTTTTTATATGGGAAATGTGCCAAGATTCAGATTCCTTCTGAAGGGGAAAAAGTCTGATAATGTGCACACTTCCAGAACATTGAATTACCCTACGGAAACATCAGTCGGACAGAAAGGACCATTCGAAAATTTTATTATATGTATGATCAACTTTGTTATTCCCCCTCTCTAAAAATTGTCGGCAACAGTTCTTACCATTTTTGTTGAAATGTCATTTTGATATTGGAGATGCAAGCTGACCATGAGTAAATGACGTTAGAAATGAAATGGAGAGTAGAAAGCTTGGTTTGGACTTCTTTTTTTTTTTTTAAGGAAGTACCAGAGATTGAACCCGGGACCTCATATGTGGGAGGCAGGCGACTACCACTGAGCTACATCCACTCCCCTGGACTTCCTTTTTAAAAAAATTTTTAAATAATTTAACTATAGAGGTCACAGCATTTCTGGGTCTGACTTTGCTCATCGGCAAGTCATAAATGACTGATGCTGTAGCAAGAGATTTCTTAACCAAGAAGCCAGACACTGTTATCAACTAATGGTCTTATCAGTAAAACAATGACTACCTTTTATATATATATATAAAAAATTCCTCCTGACATGAATAATTGCACTCATGTAGGAATTCCCCCCCCCCTTTTCCCCTCAAATGCCTTTTTTAATGTAAGGTTGCATAATTGTGCAGTATTTCAGAAAATCTTGCTTCTGAGCCCTTTCTGTAATGTGGAAAATTTGATCGTGCTACATAATTGTGATCTGTTGATCACTCATATCTTAAAAGGGCTATTAACAGCATTGTAGGAGTCATGCATTCTTTTTTACCCAGTCATCAGTTTCACATGGTCAACTGACCATGGGTTTAGAAAAATAAATCATTGTAGAGAAATCAAAGAAATACCTTCAACTTATGGTTCCTGAATTTCAGTTGCCCCTAGTTATTTAGATGTTTATGTTAATGTACTTATTTTAGATATTATTTATATAATGTGTTTATTTTATAATTAATGTATTTTTATTTACTATATTCTATTTTAAGAGCTTTAAGAATTATTTTCTGTAATGCAACAGGGCTAATTAATGTCTTTGTCATCATAATTTTTAGCATCAGGCCCTCTCAAAACCATTAGCCAAAATAAACCCATTAGCAGACTGCATACCCCAATATGCATGTGAATGTAGGTGGAACTTTACACTTTTATTTCAGTTTGGGCTAAAAGGGAACACTTCATAGAGTTCAGCAAGTTTCAAAGTTGAAATAGTCCCACTGAATATAGGGTTTCATAACAATATGAAATAATAATGAGCAAAAATAAGGTGATGCTTGAATGTGTGATCTTCCTAACACTGAGATAAGTCTCATACTGCATCTGCTAAACTCTGGATGGCTACGGAGTTTAATCAAAGAATCTTCAATCACAAGGCAGTCACCAAGCCTCAGTGCAGTGATTTCAGAAATGGCCTCATAAGATGAAAAAACAAAGAGGGTTGGCAATGAAGTAGAGCATCACAGTAAAATAAACAGTGTGTATCATGGACTATGATATTGTGTGAGTATTGTCATATTTTGCACAACTGAAAGTGTATTCCTGAATCTCAACACAATGTCGGAAATGCATAGCCTGTTATGTTCAGAGACTGTGAGAGTCAGCAGAGGCTGAGGTATGTATGAGCAATGACAAGGAGTCCCGGAATTTCATCTACAGTGTCATCTGGGTTCCTCCTGGGAACAGGCTCTTAGTTCCCTGCTTAAAGCCCCGGGGTCCTGAGAATCCCCTTGAGGCCTGAGGTCAAAAACTCAAATGTGGGGAAGTGGAGTGGCTCAACTGATAGAGCATCCACCTACCATATGGAGGGTCCAGGGTTCGATCCCCAGGGCCTCCTGACCTGTGTGGTGAGCTGGCCCACGTGCAGTGCTGCCGCGTGCAAGGAGTGCCGTGCCATGCAGGTGCCCCCGCGTAGGGGTGCCCCATGCACAAGTGGTGTGCCCTGCAAGGAGAGCGGTCCTGTGCGAAAAAAAGCACAGCCTGCCCAGGAGTGGCACGGCACACATTGAGAATGAGGCAGCAAGATGATGCAACAACAACACAAAAGACGCAGTTTCCCAGTGCCACCTGATAATGCAAGTGGACACAGAAGAACACACAGCCAATGGACACAGACAGAAGACAACGAGGGGGGAAAGGGGAGACAAATAAATAAATCTTAAAAAAAAAAAAACCTCAAATGCGTACAGAGGGCAAACAAGTAATGTAAATGAGGGCAGGGGGCAGGTAGGTAGGAGAGGGACTGCAGCAAAGTGGAGAGGCTGCAACCCAGCTCAGTGGGGTCAGCCACTACACAGCTCCAGCCGATGTCACCTCTGTGGGAAGGTGATCTGTTTTGCCACTGGATTGTGTGTGTGTGTGTGTGGGGGGGGAGAGACTCAATTTTTAAATGTCAGCACTGATGTTTAAACATTTTTAAAACATTTTTAAACTTTGTCTAAGCAAAATGCATCCATAGGTTGGATACAGCTCCTAGACCACTGATTTAGAACCTCTGTTTTGGATAAAAAGGATGAACCTATTTGTCTATTTATTTCAGGTCTGCCTTTCTCGAAAACCTAGAAACTTGTGCTCCCCAATGAAATTATTTAAATCCATCTATGTATGTTAAAAGGTCTTCGACTCTCAAGCAATGGTTTTTTTTCCTTTATTTAATGGTTCGAGTAATGTTTTGTCTTCATGTGAGAATTTACCTAGGGAAGAGTGAAAATGAGTTCCCGCCAGTCAGTTCTTTTTTCTCCGACAGGACCCTTCATTGGCTTCTTCATCAACACGTGCGGGTGCCGCTGGACCGCCATCATCGGAGGCGTCGTGAACTCCCTGGGCTGGGTGCTGAGTGCCTATGCAGCAAACGTGCATTATCTCTTTATTACGTTCGGAGTGACAGCTGGTAAGTATGTTTATTTTTCTAGCTTGATACTATGTATCCGTATTAGGCTTTTTGGCAATGAATTGAGAAGAGAGACATTTAAACATTCTGTTCTGTGCCCTCCTCCACCCCACCCCACCCTACACCTCAGCAGATATGTTTTAATACACTATACTAAATATGCCTTAAGTGTGGGAAACCAGCTGAATGATTGTGGGTGGCCTTCCTAAAAGAATCAAGTTACATTTTCAATGCCTGCTTCTAAATGCTAGTCCTTTCTTCTATGAGGAACAGGAAACGAAGGCTAAAAAACACAGACAGGTGAATAGACCAGATATTCAGAAATGAATAACATTCTCCCGTTTAATAACTGCATAATCATTTTCTCCTTTAGCCCTGTTCAAATTAATGAAATAGCAACAACATCCACATACATGCAGAGACTCTTTAAGAAGCGAATCTAGACCACAATTAGGATGTTGTTCCTTGGTGAATAGGGTAAAATTGGCTGCTGGGCAGCACCGGCTTGTATATCCGCTCTGCAAAATACCTTCCTGGCCAGAATTTCCTTTATCAGCAGGTAGCAGGTTCACACAGATAAAAAGTGGTTACTTATTTGTACAATTGTATTTTAATGAACCTGCTCCAAATAGCTTTTTGAGAACAGCGGCTACAAGCCTCCTAATAAATGATACATTTAAAACAGTGCTGGAATAAGTGTTAAAAATTAGAGTTTGGTATGCTGGATTTTTGTTTAAACATTTATTAGTTGTATGACTGTGGGCAAGCCATATCCCCTACCTATACCTCGGTTTCCTTTCCTACACAATGAGGGTAGTAGCAGGTGATGATTTACAGGGTTAGTGAAAATATTAAATGAGATAATCTCTAGAAATTGGTTTTCACAATCCTTGGCACACACTAGTGCTCAGTAAGTAGTAGCTAATATATAAATTCAGTAGTTTATGTATAAACACATCTTTATTATATTATAAGCTTAAATATATGCCTCATGATAGCAAGAGAGAGTACACACAAAAACCTACTGTTCATGTCAGTTGACAAGTTGGTCTCTTAATTACATATACACATACACATTTCTTCTGAAGTATAGTTTGAAAACCACTGATCTGAAATAGCTGATCTGTACTTAAAGAGAACTTAAGATGTGAAATAGCTGGATGTTTCAGGGACATTCATTGGATAGGAATAGAGCTGGCACTGAGTCTTTGTGCTATAAATGAGGAAATAAACACTCCTTTTGCTGCAACTAGGGAGCTACACTGGGGTCCCATGGGACCCCACATGAACTTGGGGTGGTGGTATTTGTATGGGCTATGAATGTATCCTAAGAACTAGAATTGGGATCTATTCTCATCATTTAGAGATTTCATTGTTAGATTGTTTACTTAAATGGACTTTTATTTATTGCAGTTAATTACTTATTGATCCTCAACTAATGTTATCTCCGTAATCATTCATTCATTTATTCATCCACTTATTTATTCAACATATATTTATGGAGCCAAGGAAGTGGGAAGAAAATCAGGAGGCTGGTGTTGTGGAAACCAAAGAAAAGAAAGTATTTCTTGAAACACTTTATTGCCCTCATTTTTTACACAGAAAAAAAACAAAGGAATTAAGTTTATCCCTTCCCCCCAAATATTTCTCTTATTGTGTCTTCTCTATTCGAGATCGATCTATCTGTCTACCTATCTACCTACCTACCTATCATCTATCTAATCATCTACCTACTTACCTACAAGCTATATCGCCAATAACTATATTTAAGTGAGAAATTCAGCTACGTCTGTTAGATTATGTATGTAAAATGCTGTTGGGCTGTCATTCTTGATGCATAATGGAGCCACCTGGCAATCTAGCCCCTATTTAATGCAAGAGGGAAAAAGTTAGATGCAAAGATCTGTAAAAGGCAAGTGACTGATAAACACAGATAGATATTATATATATAGATAAATAGATGGGGATAGATATATATATAGCATTGTACAATTTACATTTAAAAGGAACTTTTTTATTCCAAAAAGCATTTGAGGCAGATTTGTTTCTCTCTCTCTCTTTCTCTTTTTTAACATGTACAAAATTAAAATCGCGTGGGAAGTGTCCTCCTATTAAGCACAAAATTAATATCTCTTCATTGTGGAGCAATATACTAAGCCAAAGCAGTCTGGGCGTATCTCTTCAGCTTGGCCAGAGCTCCCTATCTTGGATGCGGATGATGCTTTCTACCCCATCCATGTGGACCCAGGACCACAAAGAGTGGATTTTCTCTCTCCTCTCAGCTCCTCCTTCCTTCTGCCTGGCCCGTCTGGCTGTCAGCCTCCTTCTTCCTGTAAACTTGAATGTGCTGAATAATTTGTTCCAAGGCCCTGAACAGGGCTGGACAAGGGAAGCCCTTGCTGACCACTGAGCTTGAGCACACATATCCTGAAAGGCTGTCCTATAGGCTCGTGCAACTATTGTGCTGAGTACCAAGAGCAAAGTCACATTAGGAGGGGTGGACTCTGTAAAGGCATAGATTGTGTAACAGGGACATAGGTGTTTATAACATTAGGCCCAGAAGCTTTTTCTTTGCACACTTGGAAGCATTTATTATACCAGGTTAGAATGAATGCTATTATGCGTATGCCTCTTCTGTTTCTATTAGTCATTTAATTCTGCTGCTGCTCAGAAATCCATAACCACATTAAATTAAGGATGTTGGCTATTGTCAGTGCCAAATCAAAAAACATTTTTTTAAATTGTGCAGTCAGCAAAATCCAGACTATGAGAAAGTCCACAGGACAAATGACCCAGTTTCTTAACAAATAAATTGCAAGGAAAAAAAATAGATTAAAAGAGGCTCAAGATAAATATCAGCCAATAGCAATATATGGGCCTTATTTAGGTCCTGATTTAAAACCAAACAACTTTTTAAAAATGTCTAGGCATTTATGAGACATTTGGAAACGTGAACGCTGGATATTTAATGATTGCAAGGAATTAATTCATTTTTTCAGATGGGATAATGATATGATGACTAGGCTGTTTAAAGTATTCTTGTATTGAGAGATTTGTACTAAAATATTTGCACATGAAATGATATATCTGGGATCAGCTTCAAAATAATATGGGGCTGGGTGGGTGCAGGTGGGAAAAACAAACTTGGCCATGAGTTGGTAATTGTTTAAGCTTGGTGATAGGTACATGGGGATTTATTAAACCACTCTGGTTTTTTAAAGCCTACTTTGAATTTTATTTAAATGCTTTCATTAGCCTATAACCTGTTCAAAGAGATAAGCAAGTAATATTAATTGACATCTTGCTGTGGCTCAGGTTCTTTACATTTCTTTTCGGGACAACACAAGAAAGCAGGTGTTTGTAATCTTCAATGTACTGGTGAGAAAGCCCAGCTACAATGTGTTCAATGGCCTTGATTAAGGTCACATGGTCCCCAATGGCAACAGAGCCAGGATTTAAACCCAAAGCCATCTGGGTTCTTTCTGCTTCTTAGCCTACCCCCCTACCTTCCCACCCCCCCAAAAAAAGCTATTAAAAGGCAACAATACTCTACTACAGTAATTAATATCAAATAAGCTCTTGATTCTTTAACAAAAATTGGTTTTTCAAAGTAGCAATGGATGCAGTCATTTTAGAGTTGAATTTTTTTATACCTTAACCTTGGAACTGTAAAAGCAATCTTGTATGAGAAAGCTTGCTGTTATGGAAAAGGTGACCATGTTTATCTTCCTTCAGAGCTTTCTTATGTTCGTTTCATTCCTCTGTTATGTCCCAGTACTGTTCTAGGTTCTTAGGTGAGCTGTATCAGTGAACAGAACAGAAAAAGAGTTTTGCCCTCATGGGGCTTTTAGTTTAGCAAAAGGAGAGATGGGGCAGACTGCAAGCAATGCGCTTACAGATAAATCGATTATATGGTTAAGCACTATAGGGAAAAAGAACAGGAGAATAGGGTAGGGGAGACTGGGACTGGGGTGAACTAGGTCACCTAGTACCTTAGGGACCTGTGGCTTCACCAGGAGGCCTCGGGAATCGAACCCTGGACCTCCCGTATGGTAGACGCTTATTGCTTGAGCCACATCTGCTTCCCGCAGCTTGCTTCTTGAGGCTTGTTTTTAAAACTCAGGCAGAAGCAGAACCCTCCAGCAGCCCCCTTGTGGCAGGCTGGGGTCAGTAGTCTAGGGTGGGAGAGGGGATCCCGGCTCTGAATTCCTGCCCAGATTCTTCGTTTACTTGCTAGAGCAGGGGTTCTTAACCTTTTTTGTTCCACAGACCCTTTGCCAGCCAGGTGAAAACCACAGACCTCGTACTAAGTCCACACTATGCTGTGAATTACTAAATAAATGTTTCACACCTGCACAGCACATTCCCCCACAGGAACAGTTTTTTTGAATTTCAGTTCAAGCTCACAGACCCCTAGTTAAGAACCCCCGTGCTAGGAGGTCTTGGGCACATGGCAATCTCCAGGAGGCTCAGTTCCCCCATTCTATAAATGGGAATAACTACAGATACCTTTCCTGGCCGTTGTGAAAATTACATCCAATATTACCTGTAAGGCCACTGGCACATAATGGGCACTCAATTAGTGGTAATTACCCTGGTATTTGTATAACAAATATCTGGTCCCCTTCCAAAGTCAAATTGTTCTGAAACTCTTAAATGATGCTGCGCTAAAGGGGCTTCAGCTTTGGAGAGAGCGAGATGGGTCAAAGTCTCTTTTATCTCCACTGTACTGCCACCATCCTGATGGCAAGAGGCCTCAGGTGTTAGGACCATATATGGTCTAAATCTGAAGTCAGGATCATGGGTCTGCTGTCAGGACCTGGAAGGTGAGAGCACAGCCCACAGCCTCTTGGTCAGCATTTTATTTTTGTCAGTGTAACAAGCTCTTCCTGGTTTCTAAGAAAGACAGTTAAAAAAAACCCCAGAGAGTCAAGTAATTCTACTTGAATTCTAGTAGGTACATAAGTATGGATGCATTTAATTCCTTTTATTCTTACCATTAATTTGTGAATAAACAGGCCCATCCTGAGGGCTCTGCAGATTGCCTGGAGTGGCTCTTCATTCCCTTATAGATAACTGCTTTCCTGGATACTTAATGCAATTAGTGCTGACAGTAGCCCTGCAGAGAATCCATTCATTCTTTCACCCAGTGCTTAAGCACATACTACACGTCAGGAACTGTTCCAGGCAGCTCTGGGCATAACAGTGGTGAAAATACAGCCCTGCCCTCATGACACTTATAGTCTGATGTGAGAAAGCCTGTTTAATTTATAGTATTATTGTAGTAACATGCTACAAAGCACATTGGCAAGTCGGGGGGCTAGAAATGCAGCTGGTTCTTGTGGCACTCGCCTACAGAGTTTCTTTTTGGTAATCATCATTTCTTTGCTTAAAAAAGAAAGACAACACTATACATGGATGCAGGTGGTCTTTAAATGCTGCAAATCCTGGGCACGCCACTTACGATGTCCCGCATGCTCTTTCCCCCCTTCTCGATGCACAGGCTTTGGAAGCGGGATGGCCTACCTCCCAGCTGTGGTCATGGTGGGCAGGTATTTCCAGAAGAGACGCGCGCTCGCCCAGGGCCTCAGCACCACGGGGACGGGCTTCGGCACGTTCCTCATGACCGTTCTGCTCAAGTACCTCTGCGCGGAGTATGGCTGGCGGAATGCGATGTTTATCCAAGGCGCCGTGTCCTTAAATCTGTGCGTCTGTGGGGCGCTCATGAGGCCACTCTCGTCGGGGACAGACAGAAATGACCCAGGACGGAAAGACGCACGGGTCCACCCCGCTCAGGCCGCCGAGGCGGTGAAGTCCAGGGGACGCCTGGGCGGGCCGGAGGAGCCGGACGGCGGGCCGGGGGTCGAGGAGCCCTGCCGGGACCTCCAAGCCCAGGAGCGCGGGGAGAAGGCAGGGCCCAGGAAGCCCACGCGAGCTCTGTGGGTCCTTAAGGCCGTGAGCCAGCTCACCGTGCGGGTCAAGAAGGGCTTCGGCGACTGGTATTCGGGCTATTTCGGCACGGCCTCTCTCTTTACCAATCGAATGTTTGTGGCCTTTATTTTCTGGGCTCTGTTTGCCTACAGCAGTTTCGTCATCCCTTTCATCCACCTGCCAGAGATAGTCAACCTGTACAACTTGTCGGAGCAGAACGACGTTTTCCCGCTGACTTCCATCATAGCGATAGTTCACATCTTTGGAAAAGTCGTCCTGGGGGTCGTGGCCGACCTGCCTTGCATCAGCGTCTGGAACGTCTTTCTGATTGCCAACTTCACGCTCGTCGTCAGCATTTTCCTCTTGCCGCTGATGCACACGTACGCTGGCCTGGCGGTCATCTGCGCCCTGATAGGCTTCTCCAGTGGCTATTTCTCCCTCATGCCTGTTGTGACGGAGGATCTGGTTGGGATCGAACACCTGGCGAGTGCGTACGGCATCATCATCTGTGCCAACGGCATCTCGGCGCTGCTGGGACCGCCTTTCGCAGGTAAACCGCCCGGGACGGGAAGGGCTTTGGCGTGCACGTGGGGGGCTGGACTGTGATCTCATTAAAGCGGTCAAGTCCAAGGTACGTAGGGAGGCAGTCTCTGTGCGCGGCTGCGCTCCTTGTGTCTTCCCGGTTCTTGCCTTCCCAGCTTCTCATTTATAACTGCTGGCAAGTTCAGGGTCATTCTTTCGCGTAGAATGTAGAGGAACCTTTTCGTGTAAGACAAAGTGGCCAGGCTGGGGAGGCGAGCAGGCAAGTGGATAGGGACTGTGGGAAAGTCCAGGGCCGCTACCCGGCTCCCGGGGATTTCTCTTGCCCAGAAATACCAAGAATTGTGCCAGATCTTCTGTGTTTGGGGGCTTTGTGTGTGTGTGTGTTCTTCTTTTTCAATATGAGCTAGGACCCTGGCCTCTCAGGTGGCATTTCCAGGTTTTCACAGCCTTGTGGGCAGGCCCAACAGAACACATGCACCGACCCCGTCTCACCCCATATTAGCCTCCTAGTGCTGCTGTAATAAATTGCCAAAAATCCAGCAGCTTCAACCACCCGAATCTATTCTCAGACATCCAGAATGGGCCTCGTTAGACTAAAATCCAGTTGTTGGCAAGGCTGCTTTCCTTCTGGAGGCCCTAAGAGAGAATCCACTTATTTGCCTTTTCTAAGAGGCCGCCTGCATTCCTCGGCTCGAGGCCCCTTCCTCCATCTCCACAGCCAGCAGCGAGCACTTTCCAGTCTTGCCCTGACGCTCCTGCGCTCTCCATCCCTTACAAGGATGCTTGGAATTACCTTGCTGTAGCCAGATCATCCAGGATCGTTTCCCCTCTGAAGGTCCTTAACGTAACCACACCTGCTAAGCCTCTTTTGCCCTGTCAGGTAACACGTCCATAGGCGCCAGGTTCGGGATGTGGACCCCTTGCGTGGGGACATTATTCTGCCAACCTCAGGCCCCCAGACCACCAGCCGGCAGCATCGAGGCACAGCTGTGTGTGTTGCGGAGGTCATGGCACCGAAGAGCCTTGTCCCTCCTCTCTGAGGCTGCCCTGGGTGGCAGCGGGGCTTAAACTGCATGGAGAGGCAAAGCAGGGTTGGGAAGTGGACTCGGTCCCCGATACTGGTACTGGTGATGGTGACAGGGCTGTCCTCTGTCCAAGGACTGGAGGTGGGAGCCCCCTGGGATGGCAGGGGCTGGGGCCAAACATCGACTGCAAGGCGCCCTCTGCAGGCGGGTGTCAGGGCGCCCGGCCAGGGCTGGCGGCGATGGTCAAAACTGCCAGAAATTTGACAGCATTTTAAGCTAAACTGGTAGAGCCGCACCTGTTCAGGTGCCCCAGCCCCGCCCCCACCTGCCTGACCCTCCAGGTCCTTTAGTCTCATATCCTCCTTCCAGTGGATGGAGAACCCCAGGATATAGGAGAAAGCCCTCCCTGCCCCTTCCTGTCTTTACGGTTCTCTCCTCTCCTAGGACCCCACTGGTGGAGGCTTGTATCAACACACCCGTTTTTAAAACCACCCTCAAAATTTGAAGGTCAAGAAATTATGGAGGGAAACGGACTTGGCCCAGTGGTTAGGGCGTCCGTCTACCACATGGGAGGTCCATGGTTCAAACCCCGGGCCTCCTTGACCCGTGTGGAGCTGGCCCATGCGCAGTGCTGATGCGCGCAAGGAGTGCCCTGCCACACAGGGGTATCCCCCGCGTAGGGGAGCCCCACGCGCAAGGAGTGCGGCCCGTAAGGAGAAGCCACCCAGCGCGAAAGAAAGTGCAGCCTGCCCAGGCCCACACTTCCCGTGCCGCTGACGACAACAGAAGCGGACAAAGAAACAAGACGCAGCAAACAGACACAGAGAACAGACAACCTGGGGGGGGGGGGGGGGCGGGAATTAAATAAATAAATTTTAAAAAAAAAAGAACTGACTCTTTAAAAAAAAAAAAAAGAAATTATGGAGTTTTTACCTATACAGCTGACATCACTGGTGGCTGACTGACCAAAAGATTTAAGGACCTTTAGGAAACCCAGTGGCTGAAAATGGTGTTCTTGGATCAAGCTGCTCCTATCCTCCGTCCAGGCACAGAGAGGCAGGTGCAGCATTCCTAGGTGACAGTGAGTAATTATAGTGCAGCAAACTACACTGGCAGCTGAAGGGTCTAAACCTGCTCAGCGATCTCATTGTGTAGAATTTGTTATCAGTGAAGAATGCATTTGGCTTTAAAGAAGAACCAGCGCTGGTAGCGTAAACAGAGATTTAGTAGTGTCACATAAGAAATCTAGAGTTCAGGGGGACAAGATGATGTTGGATGTGTCTCTGAGTTCTTCTTGGCCTTTTCCTCTTACTAGTTGCCTCATGGCAACACAATGGCTGTTGTAGCTCCTGCCACTACACTTCCATCTCATTTATAGCAAAAAAGAGGAAGGGAGGAAAGACTCAGTCCCAGCAGATTTTCACTTACATCTTATTGGCCAGAACTGTGTCACACTGCTAGCGCCAGCTTCAAGGGGAGCCGGGAATTGGAATATTTTGCTTTCCAACCTCTTTAGTAGGAAAAGGAAAGGAGAAAAGTATTGAGATTGAGGGTTGGATCAGTCAAGCAGCAGTACCTGCCAGAGATATTTGACTTAAAAATACCCATTGAGGGGATGGGGATGTTAGCAGCATCTCATCCACCCTCTGCTTGCAGGCCTTTCAGGTATATTGTAGATAGAAATGGAATCTGTCATTGATGGTCCTTTGCATGATCCGGGGGTGCGGTTTGCTTTGAATGCTCAGTCTGAGATTATTTTTACACGGATCCATTAGATTGCAATAGCAGCATCGCAGCACAGCTGTGAGGCAGGGCCTGAAGTGATCTACGATCAATGTTAGTTAATGCACCAGAGTTTGCCACTGTGGTTTCCTTATCCCCATGGTCACATCCTTCTCAATCATTTATATATTTTCTGGAGTAGAAGAGAAAAGAATCAACTGAGGACAGGGACTTCAGGTTTCATCTCTGCCTGCTTCCGGTTCACCCTAAGAAGTGGTTCTGTAGCTGAGTGTGATCTGCCCCGTGTGGCAGAAACCATTGTATTAATAGCTGATAACCTTGTATCAGTGTGAATCAAATGCCGCTGTGGAGACTCTAAATCAGTGCTGCACTGTACATCTTTGAGCCAGCAACCTAAAGGAGATTTTCCTTCTTTTTGTTTGTTTCTTCTACTTTCACTAACACATGCACTAAGACATAGTGGCCAGTGTTCATTGACTAATTGCACTATGTTTAATTTGTTGAATGTAGAGTCCAAGGAGTCAACACTTCTATGAGATGCAAGCCCAGGCATTAGGCATTGCAGGGTCAGAAGTGACTGGCAATACAAAAACTATGAGTGACTACATAACCCCATGAAATGCTTGCTAGAAATTAGAGATGAGCTAGACATTTTTACTTAGCCGCGGTTGTGGCAAGGAAAATTATTGTTCATATTACCTTTTTCTTTATTCATGGGTTCAGAAATGAGTATGTTTTCCATTTTCCAAAGAGGTTTCTATGGACATTAAAATAAACGAGTGTAGTTTGGAAGCATTTTAGAAAATCACACATTTCCATTTAGGAGAAGCACATACAATCAAAGATATTGAACTGACATTTGAACCATGTCATTTAGCAATGTGAACTTCTTGATCCAATTCATTTATAATGTTTCTGGGCATTCAGTTCATCTTTTTAAAAGATGTAATAATAGCAGATGCTTTTCTGTAAGCTTCTGGTATATAAGATAGCAAAACTCAGCCTCAGATTTGGCTGCCCAAGAATCTACACATATCTCCTCCCTTAGCTTAAAGTCTAGCACCTTAATAATTCACAAAGGTTTTTATGAAGACACAGGCATACTTATTTAAAAATAGAAAAAATCTTTCACTTCTCATAGGGCAGACACAAATGAAAGGGAAATGCAAGCAAGAGGGAACTAGATTTTACTTTGATTTGAATTGTTGGCTGGATTGGGGTTGCCCAAGGATCCCAGGTCCCAAAGCAGGGAACAGAGATCCACTTCTAGGAGAGCTGAGGAAGGATGAGCAAGGCATGGAGCTCAGAGGCACCTTGTCTTCAAAAGGCTTATCCAAGCAAGCAGAAAATAAAGAACTCTGTCCTGCCCTGCTTTGCATCTGATACTTGACCCAAGTTGAATTTTAAAAAATGAAAATATTACAGCAGGCACCAAAAGAGGATAACAGGATCCAGTGCCATTTATAAATAAATCCTTTTTAAAAATTTTTTAAATTTTTTATTTATCTCCCCCTCCCCCTCGTTGTCTGTTCTGTGTGTTCTTCTGTGTCCGCCTGCATTGTTGTCAGTGGCACCGGGAATCTGTGTCTCTTTTTGTTGTGTCATCTTGCTGTGTCAGCTCTCTGTGTGTGGTGCCACCCCTGGCAGGCTGGACTTTTTTTTCATGCAGGGCAGCTCTGCTTACAGGGCGTACTCCTTCGCATGGGGCCCCCCTACATGGGGGACACCCCTGTGTGGCAGGGCACTCCTTGTGCATATCAGCACTGCACGTGGGCCAGCTCACCACACAGGCCAGGAGGCCCTGGGTTTGAATCCTGGACCTCCCATGTGGTAGGCGGATGCTCTATCAGTTGAGCCAAATCTGCTTCCCTTTTTTGGAGGGGGAGGATCCCAGGGGCTGGGATTGAAACCAGGACCTTGTATGTGGGAAGCCAGTGCTCAGCCACTGAGCCACACTGGCTTCCCTGAGTTAGTTTTATTCATTTGTTTTTGTTGTTTCAAGAGGCAGCAGGAACTGAACCTGGGACCTCCCATATGGGAGGTCGGTGCTCAACTACTTGAGCCACATCCAGTCCCTATAAATAAATCTTAAACGTAGGTTGGAGGAAGCATCTGGGATAAATTTAACATATAATTTAAGATTGCTCCTACAATGTGAACTATGTGAAATTGTTTGGTGAGATTGAGTTTGCTTTTTAAAAATTGGTAGATGAGTTACTTTCAGAGACTGAGGCCTGTAGAGATGCTGTCACAAAGTTTATACTTTTAGAGGAAAAATGGAAGATTTTAAAAACAGGGTGAACTTGATTTTCTGTAATATGTAATGTGCTGGTTCAAGTTGAAAAAGCGCATCTTCAAAGGCATTTTCTATATTCTGCAGTGAAAGGATGAGCTGTCTGACAAGTTGAAGAATGGGTGGGGGGCGTGGTGCAAGCACATTCTAGGGTGGGAGTGTTCGTCACTATCCTCCCGATGGGGGGAAACTCCAAGAAATTCAGTTGGGCTTGTGCAGGTGGGTAGACTGCGGGCAGCAGCCGGTGGGGAAGTAAGCAGGGGCCCCTCTTAGGAGTTTGCCTCTTTCTGAGGTTCATGTTAATTGTCAATATAGTGCAACTTGCTTCTGCTGCCGGGGTTTGTTCTTTAGACGCCATCATTTTTGCCCTCAATCACATGATCCTATGAAAAGCGAGGGTGTAATGAGTACAGTGAAAAGGTCTGCTTCTGCGTGACATCAGTGGAATAGGAAGAACCTCATTTGGGTTTATCGATTTTCAAAAAATGCGTAGATTACAGACGGTCTGTCATATACTCTGCTTATAAATACCGGGCACCCTGCAATGTCCCCAAGTGCATTATTTCATCACCATTCAGTGTCCACAGTTGACAACTGGTGACACTGAGCCGAAGTTGGGTGTGTTTTTGTTCAGATGTCTGTGGCCCGTGACTGTCTGATTCCATTCTGAAGCTGAATATTTTTGGATTCTATGTTTAATCTTATTTGTCCCCCTTATCTCATATTGTAAATTAAGGAAAGAGTTGGAACGTTTTATTAAGCCTCACCTAGAGAGTCTGATATTTTTTCCTTTATATATTTATACCAAAAACAAATTTTAAAACTTCGTATAACCAGAATTCATAGTTTTTAACTGATTTTAGATAGATGATAAAATCTTAATGTTAATAAGTTTGTAGATAATCCAGTCACCTTAATTATGTACTAATAAACAAAAAGATATCCATAACTACAAGAAAGTCAGATGTATTGGTTTACAGTTTAGCAGCTTTTAGGTAGGAGAAGGTTAAATTGCATTTATACATTTATTTGCCATTTAGATATTTTTAAAAAGATGTTCTTGAAAATTGTCCACAGAATACTGTTTAATTGTTCAATGTTTAATTGTTCAATGGTTTTATGTCTTTGCTAATTAAGGCACTTGTTGAAATGGAAAAAATGAATGCTCAAAATTCACATTTTTGCCAAAAATAAAATACTTCTGTGTTGCTTAATTCCTCTCAGTTCACAAAGTTAGATATGTGGGGATTATAATGTGTGACTGATTCTTAGAATTAATCATTAAAGTAAAAGAAGCTATATTTCATAGTTTCTGAGACCTATTTTCTTTGCATTTTAACATCTCTGAAATTGGAGTGCATTTTACAAAGTCCTGAGAAAGCAATGAGTCATATGTTAACTGACAAGGAATTTTCTTCTTTCTTGATATATAAACTAATTGTGCATCAAGTAATTCACGGTGTCTTAGAATCCGTGAAATCTAGTACTAGTGTACAGACTGCCTAATAAGATTAAGACCTGAAAATATTAGCTTTTAATGTTAGATTATTTGGAAAGAACTGATAACTCGGTTGGCATCTAAGGCTGTCTCTCTGACAGTTTAGTTTTGTAAATATAAATTACGGTTTTATAGCTATACATGTGAATTTTATAAAACCTGGAAAATGTTTACCTTCAACTACTTCAGAATGAATGAGTTAATACATATTTTAAAACTTCTTCAGATGAGTTTTTAAAACTTTAGAAAGGATTCGTGTTTATGCACATTAACAAGAAAACTGGCTTGAACCCCCTTTCACACCGGCTTTGTGTGGCCTGAGAGTTCCCCGAGGGCTGTGGGGAGACAAGCTTCTCTCCGGGGTCAGCCAAGTACTGCAGCAGGGGTCTGAAAAAGTGCCCACGTGGCTTAAAAGAGGGATGTGGCCATGTCCAGGCCCTGGGAAATTTGGCTTTATATAGCAACACATAGTGGCCAAATAGATTTTTGTGGTTGGCGTTGGGGTTTGGTGTATACTCAGGAGACCTGCATCTCTGGACGGTCCATGTGACAGCCAGGCCGAGCCTCAGCAGACTTGCAACTCCTGCCCTCTGGTTTATTGGACTTACCCTGGCCAGCTAACAGGGAGGTGGAAAAGGTCCACCACCACACCAGGGAGCCAAGAGTGCCTACAACTGCAAGCGGGAGAATTGCACCCATCATCCATGTGGAACCTAAGCCCCCTCTTGATGTAGAGGGGGACTGGACATAACCATCCCAGGATCCACAGGATGGAGAAATAGAATATGGATTAGAGTGGACTTACTGGTGTTCTGCTGTGGAACTATTGTGATTAGTAATGGAAAAAATTGTAGCATTAATGTGGAGAAAGTGGCCACGGTAGCTGCTGAGGGTAGGGAGAGGGAAGAAGAGATATGATGTGGGGGCATTTTCAGGACTTGGAGTTGTCCTGGGTGGTACTGTAGGGACAGATGCTGGACACTGTATGTCCTGCCATGGCCCACTGTGTGGACTGGGGGAGAGTGTGGAATGCAATGTAGACCACTGTCCATGTGCTGCAGCGGTGCTCCAGAGTGTAGTCACCAAATGCAGTGATGGTGCCACGATGATGGAAGAGGTTGTTGATGTGGGAGGAGTGGGGTGAGGGGGTGTGTGGGGTATATGGGGACCTCATATTTTTTTAATGTAACATTTAAAAGAAAATAAAGAAGATAAATAAGTAAGTAAACAAATCAATCAATAAATAGATGGATAGATGGCATATAAACAAATTCTTTTAGAAAAATTCAACATACAGAAAATTCCCACTTCATGGTCTTGGCTTTCATTGTCTCAGCTATCTTACACTGAATATATTCTTTTTCTGTTTTGTAGGGTGGATCTACGACATCACACAAAAGTACGATTTTTCCTTCTATATATGTGGTTTACTTTACATGGTTGGAATACTCTTTTTACTCATTCAACCGTGTTTTCGAATTATAGAACAATCCAGAAAAAAATACATGGACAGTACACATGTTTAGTATGGCGTATTCTTTCGAAAGAGGTTTCTTTGTGACACTCACGCCTACCTCCCTCGCCTGCCGTGAGCAGCTATGACCAGCGGAGACTTGGGGAAGCACTTGTATGGTAATGACGCTGTCATTCAAAAATGCCACTGTCACCGCTTCATTTTGAAAGCAGCTTGGTCCTCCCTTTGGTTTGGAGAGAAGCAACGCTGGAAGGTAACATTTTAAGGACTACATACATTTTAGAGAAGACAGTGTTCTTCAGAGACAGTCCATTAAATCATTTGTGGAAAGGTCCTTATAAAACTACTCTCTCTAGTCACCCTCTGGAATTGGGGTTTTAGGTAGAGCTTTTAAAGCAAAGGCAGGGAATAAAAGCTTTTTGGCCCAACCACTTCTTTTAAGGTGGAAATAAAGTACCAGTATGCTTCCGGAGAGCATAGAAACTGTTGATGAGCACAAAAACGTGACTAGATTTCAGAAATTCATTGTTGTAGGGAGCTATTACATCTACCAGTCTATTGCAAAGGCAGACTCTAACGTCAAATCTAAGGAAATTTAGTAGTTAAAGAAACACAATTTATATTCTCATAGAGGCTTCCTTCTGCAGAAAGAATTCTGCAGCTGGAGATTGTGATTTAGAAACCTTCCTCTAAGCCAGGCCTTTGCCATCAGTGCAAATTCAATACCCAGGTGGAACCCAAATCTTGAGGCAGACCCTTAATTAATAAATAATATTAGCGATTTCCTTAAGGAAAACCGGATCAGTACACACACCCACTGTATCAGGGGCTGTGATTCAAGCACTCTTCTTCGTATCATTGGCCTCTTTCTTAGATGACAAGCGTGATCAGGGGCTCTGAAACTTTTTCTGAGTTTTTTGTGCCCAGTCCATACAATAGAGAACTAATTGCTGGTTGACATTCAAGTTGCTTGCTAAATTACTTGGGAAGCATGTTACCAGCCCAAAATACACGATCAACCTATCAGGTGGGGAGGGTATTAAAGAGAATACCCCAGCTGCCTGCACCCCTAGCTCGGCAACAGTGTAGGAATAGCCCTTTTCCGCTGCCTCTTGCTGTCCCACGGACCCACATTTGCTGAGCTCAGCACTGTTTTAAAAATAGTTCTCATGATTGATCTCATTCAAAAGACAACTGTGATCCCTGACACAAATAATGTTCTTCCTTTGTCTGAGATATCTATTTTTCTAAGGCAAACATTTTTCAGACTGCAGAATATTCTTCCCAGAATCATTTTGAAATTTCTGGCTAACTTGTTGACAACTATTTTAGAACTGTATAAATTTCTACTCACAGTTTGCTCATCAGAAAGGAAACACACACACCTTTCATATCACTGTCAATTTCTTGCGTCAAATCTACCTAAACTGAATACAGCCCACCCATTCTCAATTATCCTTGCTAATTAGAGGCAGGGATGCCACTAGCGATCAGAATCGCAGAATGTACCCCAGAGTCTGATTTTGGCCTGCAGTTTCCGTCTTTTATTTCATCAAGCCTTTTAGAGCTGGTCGCGTGTGACTAAATGAACAAGTTTCCTTTTTTCCCATTTTCGTTATTCCCTGCTCTCCTGTCTAGGGGGAGGGTTGGTGTAATGAAGGGACCACCAAAATAACAATAATAATAAAAGACGTGGGAAGCGGATGTGGCTCAAGCGGTTGAGCTCCCACCTACCACACGGGAGGTCCCGGGTTCGGTTGCCAGCATCTCCTAAAGAAGATGAGCAGGACAGTGAGCTGGCATGACGGCCTGGCTCAGCAAGCTGACACTAAAAGATGACGCAACGAAGAGACACAAGGATGAAAACACAATAAGAGACAAAACAAAGCAGGGAGTAGAGGAGGTTCAAGCGATTAGGCACCTCCCTCCTACATGGGAGGTCCCAGGTTTGATCCCAGTGCCTCCTAAAAAGAAGATGCGCACACAACGAACAGACACAGCAAGCGCCAACAATGAGGGAGAGGGGGGTAGAAATAAATAAACCTTAAAAAAAAAAAAAAAGGCAGCTAACGGAAAGGAGAAACAAAGGCATGGATAAGATACACACTCAATATCACCTCTAAAGATCTGAGAATTGCCTGTAATTCCTTGTAGATGATAAGTTGCATGTCACCCTCCATTTGATTCAACACGACCACCTACCTGTTACCATGACTCTTAGGCTGCCGTTTAAGAATCCAGCTCTCTAGTTTCATAAAGGTAATCTTAAATGCTGTGGCAATGTTTTCTCTATATATTTACCCTAAAATTAGGATGATTAGATTGAAAACATGTGTGTTTTTAACACCAACCACATTACTTCATTATTTTCATTTTCTGACAACACCAAATGACCAAGAGGTGGTGGTAGATATTTTGAATGGTGCTATAGCCAAAGCATTTCGATGCTTGCACAGCTGGTTGTACATCATAAATCTGTATTTTTTTTATTCAGAGACCCAGCTTTAATTATATCCAAGTTAGACTTGTTCAGGTTCAATTTGTACAATTGTTTGTTTACATACTGTATCTATGGAAATGTGATTTCTACTAAATCAGTAGAAGTTCTCATTTTTCAAAAACAGAACGAATCCTGCTTACCATATTTGTGTTAACAATTGAATATAAAGAGAATGCTATAAAGAATCACAGCAAATATATTACTATGTCCTATTTAAAATGTGTTATTATTTACAGTTCTTTGAAGATAATTACAACAGGTTAATTGTATGTTTCTATCATGTGCTTTATCATTTTTCCCCTCATATAGCCAAGAGATTTTTATTTAAAACTAAATAAATTTATCCCCTTTAAAGATGGTCAGTGAGTTTTTCTATTAAATCTCTATTTTCTTGGCCTTAAAGGAACACTCCTAAAATTTAGTTGATAATTATCTGTTTTTTCTCCTGGAACAGTGGTTTCTCCAAGTGTGGTCCTAGAACCACCTAGAGAAAATCAGCAAAGGTGATTGCTAGAAGTCCAGCTGTTAAATTTAAAATGCACATATCTTTTAATTCAGCAACTGTATTTCAAAAAAAAGTTTTCCTACATATGTACAAAGACAAATGAACCAGGGTTTTGTTTGTTTTTTCCTTATTGTTTGTTATAGAAAAGACTAGTGGGGAGTGACTGTAACTCAAGTGATACCAGGTTCAATCCCCAGTACTTCCTAAAACAAATGAAAAACAACTCTCATTGGGGAGTGGCTGTATCTCAGTGATTGAACACCTGCTTCCCATGTACAAGGACTTGGGTTCAATCCCCGGTAGCTCCTTAAAGCAAAAAATGTAAGATAATTACTCTCCTTGACAATAACTTTAATTTAAGAAACACCATTTGATGAGTTTTGGTGTGGTACCACAAAAAAAAATGTATCCACATAAACTATTAAAACACACCTTCTGGGAGGCAGATGTGGCTCAAGTGATAGAGCTTCTGCCTACCATACGGGAGGACCTGGGTTCAATCCCTGGGGCCTCCTGGTGAAAAAGAAGAAGAGAAAGCGTGCCCTCATGGTGAGCCAGTGCCCGCATGGTGAGTGCAAGTGCCCGTGTGGTGATTCAGTGCCCATGTAAGTGAGTCACACAGCAAGATAATGACATATCAAAAGAGAGGCAAGGGGAGAGTCAAGGTGAAGCGCAGCAGAGACCAGAAACTGAGGTGGCACAATTGACAGGGAACCTCTCTGCACATCAGGGGTCTCCAGGATAGAATCCCAGTGAATCCTAGAGAGAGAAAATGAGAAGAAAAGACAACACAGTAAAAACAGCAGGGTAGGAGGAGGGAAAGGGGGGAAATAAATAAATAAACAAATAAGTCTTTTTAAAAAAATACTCCTTCCGTTTCCAACTACAAATTTGTGTGAAGCTGAATTTGGATGATCAATAAGGGACTGTTAAATGAAGTATGGTATAAACAACCATTCAATGGAACTTACTAGGCAACTATTTTTTTTAAAAGACATCTCTGTGTTGGGTTAGGAAAGAGTATCCAAGATATATTGCTAAAAAAATAGTAAGAACAATATGTTTTATATGCTTCCAATTATGTATTTTTTAAAAGTGTATTCATACATATATAGGCTTGTATAGACTATTCCTAGTGATAAAACATAAGAGAACATTAACAGTGGGAGGAAAATTTGGGGGTTCAGAAAGATCTGACTTTTTTTCATTATGTACATATTACATTTACAAGTTAAAAATTAAATATTTTAAAACAGGTTCCTGGGCCTACTTAAAACCTAGTGAATTGAAATCTTGGGGAATGTGGCCCATAAATCTGCCTTTAGACAAGCTTAGTTGATTCTTTTTTTTTTTAAAGATTTATTTTTTTCTCTCCCCCCACCCTGTTGTCTGCTCTCTGGTCCATTCGCTGTGTGTTCTTCTGTGTCTGCTTGCATTCTTGTCAGCAGCACCAGGAATCTGTGTCTCTTTTTGTTGCATCATGCTGCGTCAGCTCTCCGTGTGTGCAGCACCACACCTGGGCAGGCTGCGCTTTCTTCACTCAGGGCAGCTCTCCTTGCAGGGTGCACTCCTTGCGCATGGGGCTCCCCTATGTGGGGGACACCCCCCGGAGTGGCAGGGCACTCCTTGAGCACATCAGCGCTGCACGTGGGCCAGCTCACCACACAGGTCAGGAGGCCCTGGGTTTGAACCCTGAACCTCCCATATGGTAGGCGGACACTCTTATCTGTTGAGCCAAATCTGCTTCCCTGTTGATTCTTATGCACACTAAAACTGGAGACCCATTCCCAAAATATATAAAAGCACAATAATATAATCAATTTCAAATACTGTCCTGACTCTCTTCCATTGATTATTTGCTTTTCTACAGCATTGTGGTCAATTACTATTTATGGAAAACTCAAAGTGAATAATTTATTCTGCTAAGTCTTTTGGCCTATATAGTCCTTTCCAATATACCAGTGGTAACCTGGGCTTCTGTAAGAGCCAAGGAAGGCTGATGCAAAGTCCTGCCCTCCAGGATCTTGCGTGCAGAAGTCAGCTGCTGTTGCTGGCACTAAAAGTGACAGTGCAATCACAAAGTGGGGAAATTTGACTTGTAACATGTTTAAGTGAAACTATATTGATAATATAAAAGATACAGAGAAGTTCAATAAAAACAACTGAAGAACTATCACTGGGAAAATGTATGGGTATTTGCCAAGTGAAAGTACAAATTACAAGTGCTAGACTTGCAGTTCTCCAACTCATTGGTCTCAGGTCCCTTTACACTCTTAAAATCAGCGAGGACCCCAAAGATCTTTTGGAGTTGCAGGCTATATCGATAAATACCATATTAAAAATCAAAGGTGAGAAATTAAACATATATATATTTATGTATTAGTTCATTTAAAATAATAAATCTACTATATATTAATATAAATACTTTTAATGAAAAGTAACTATATTTTCCCAAAAAAGTTTACAAAGAATATTGGCATTGTTTCATATTTTTGCAAATCTCCTTATTGTCTGGCTTAATAGGAGACAGCTGGATTCTCATATTTGCTTCAGCATTCACTCTGTTGTGATATGTGGTTTTGATTGACATACATGAAGAAAATTCAGTTTCACACAAATATGCAGTTGGAAAGGGAAGGAGTGTTTTAATAGTTTATGTGGATACATTTTTTTGGTACCACACCAAACTCATCAAGCGATGTTTTTTTTTTTTAAGATTTATTTTTATTTATTTCTCTCCCCTTCCCCCCCACCCCAAGTTGTCTGCTCTCTGTGTCCATTCGCTGTGCGTTCTTTTGTGTCCACCTGCATTGTTGTCAGCGGCACCGGGAATCTGTGTCTCTTTCTGTTGGCGTCGTCTTGCTGTGTCAGCTCTCTGTGTGTGCAGCACCACTCCTGGGCAGTCTGGACTTTTTTCGCATGGGGTGGCTCTCCTTATGAGGTGCACTCTTTGCGTGTGGGGCTCCCCTATGCAGGGGACACCCCTGTGTGGCACGGCACTCCTTGTGTGCATCAGCACAGTGCATGGGCCAGCTCACCACATGGGTCAGGAGGCCCTGGGTTTGAACCCTGGACCTCCCATGTGGTAGGCAGACACTCTGTCCATTGAGCCAAGTCCACTTCCCAAGTGATGTTTCTTTTTCTTTTTTTCCAAGCGATGTTTCTTAAATTAAGGTTATTCACAGTGTGGAATCTGAAACCATATTAATGAACCTTCTGTATATTAACATCCATTGATCTGTCTTACACTCTGAATGTATTTTTCACCGATGTATGATTTTGTGACATAATACATTGTCCTTTGGAAAATATTGGGTTATGTAGATCTTCCAAGTGCTTTATTTCATACCATAATTTAAAAACCGTATGTGTTACTGCATGATTCCATTTCTATGAAATGTCCAGAATAGATATATCTATAGAGACAGTCATGGATTAATGCCAGAGGCTGGGGGGAGATGGGGACAGATAGTAACTGCTAATGGGTTTCTTTTGGGGAGTGATGAAAATATTCTGGATATTTTATAGTGGTGATCACTGTACAACATTGTAAATATATTAAAAACCACTGAATTGAACTCTAAGAGGGTAGATTCTATGTATGTGGATTATATATCAATAAAAAAATCACGAGTTCATATCACCACCAAACTCCTCAGAAAAGTCTTTTAAGTATTGGTAAGTGGACAAGCTCATGGAGGTTGATAAAAAAATTTTCAAAATTCTAATTTCCTTTTGAATGAAAGCTTGAGTATTATCCTTGGCAACAGGAACTGAGGTTGCTTTCTTTGAATGGCAGCCTCACTTTTGAAATGTCTGCCAGATATAAAAATGGTGTTGCATGAGAAAAAGAGCAGCTGGTTCATCTTGCAATTTAGTTGCACACTTTTCCTCAAGACGACCACTGGGCTTCACTATGCCACTGACGTGCTTTAAGTATACTTCCGTTTTGTCACACAGAACATTAAAAAAATGTGAACTCAAGGGTGACAATGTAATAAAAATTTATAATATTTACTGCTTCATCAAGGATGTTCTTAAGTGACTCTGGCAATTGCTTGTGTCCAAGTGCCTGGCGGTGAAGAATACAAATGACTCTGGTGAAGTTTGGCGCCACGACTTTGAGTCCTGCGGAGGTGCGAGGTTTTACCCACCGTGGCTTTGGCGCCACCCGTACAGTGGTCAACACAGCTGTTCCAGGAAGAACCATGAGCGTTAATAAAGTGGTTTAACACTTTGAAGGTTTCAGTGTCATTTGTGTTGGCCTCTAAGCCTTCACAAGGAAAAAGATGTTCGAGGATTGGTGGCGGCTGCTACGGGATGAGTGTGAGCAAAGCAGCATGTCCAGCCCCATCTGGTGATCTGTCCCTTTAGTAAGGCAAAAGTGCGATTCTGCAGACAAGGTATTAACTCAGCCTTCATATCTGCAGCTAAATCTTTCGTTTGCCCCAGCCGCCGTGTCATTAGAAAGAGGCCCTGGTGGATTTCTTTTGCTTATTCCCAGCCAGCAGGCGTTCAGCAGTGTCAGCTGTCCCAGGCTTGTGTGCCTTTCCCCAGGCAAGTCAATGGCTTTCTCATTTCTGAAAAGCTGTAATGATCCATTTTTTGGCTTTTGACAAGCTCATCACATCTACATTTAAAATATTCCGTTCCTCTTTCTTTAAACCTTGAATTATCAGTCTCAAAATTATGCCCCAAAGAAGAGGTACCAAAAAGGTAAATTGTTAGCATCTTTAAAGCCAAGGGAAAAATACATTTTTGTTTTCATGTTTACAGTTATTTCTTTTTAAGTAGATTTTTCTCTTCTACGAGTTTGAGAAGTCTCTCAAACTCATCTTTTTCAGCATCTTTAAACTTGGAGGATGTAGCTATGGGCTAAGAAAGGGAGATTTCTAATCTCCCTTTTTAAAGCCAATTATCCATCCTTAAATACAATAAAAAATATCAATAAAATTTCTTTTCTCTTAGAATAAAATATTAAGTTCTAAAATGATAAGTTTTAAAGTTTAAAATTTTAGAAATCATTTTGAAAACTATTTGTAAATATTGCAAAATAAGGCAACAAAGCATACCTGCCTCTTGTGTTTCCACATAGGAGCAAAGAAAACTTCAGGATATCAAAATAACAACCTCCTGGATGATAATGAGGTTGCATCGATTTTAGCAGGCATAACAAAGCACTGGCAAAAGCACAGGAGAAATACTGAAAACAAACTGAGTTAATCTCTGAAAATGCAACATATTTTTACCATAAACCTCTACCTTATAAAATCCTAGAAAACACAAAAATAAATCACATTCCATTAGCCTCCAGAATAACATCATCATCACCCGTCATGTAGTCTCTGGAATATTCCTCTGTTCCCTCTTGAAAGAATGAGTAGAAAAGACAAATAATGTTTTAGTATTATTGTGAAGATAGTTCAACCTCATAGACCCCTGGAAGGGTATCACGCACCCCCAAATATCCCACACCCCACTTTGAGGATTGCTGGGCTAGAGGAACCTGAGAGAATTTGCTGGAACTTTAAGTGGTCTTGAAAGCAGGGCATGATTTGGGTAGCGGGCTGGCATTTTGGTCGGAGCAAGGAGAGAACAAGATGAGCAAAAAGCAGGCGAGGAGGAGTTCAGGTTCAGTGAAGAGTCTGAAGTAAATAGATTGGGAATATGAAGGGGACCAAACTGACAAAGTAGGCAAAGTTGTTTGTTCAAAGCCTTGAAGACAAGCGAAGAAGGCCGATTGTCAAATCATGTGTCTCATAAGGACAGAATGGAACAGGAGGATATCCCACCTGGAGGAGCCTATCAGAATCTCCAGGGAAGCGAATATGGCCCAACAGATAGAGCATCCGCCTACCACATGGGAGGTCCAGGGTTCAAACCCGGGGCCTCCTGACCCGTCTGATGAGTTGGCCCATGCTCAGTACTGATGCGCACAAGGAGTGCTGTGCCACGTAGGGGTGTCCCCCGCATAGGGGAGCCCCACGCGCAAGGAGTGCGCCCCGAAAGGAGAGCTGCCCAGCGTGACAAAAGTGCAGCCTGCCCAGGAGTGGCGCCACACACAAGGAGAGCTGACAAAGCAAGATGATGATAATGCAAGTGGACGCAGAAGAGTGCACAGTGGATGCACACAGAAAGCAGCCAAGAGGGGGTGAGGGGGGGAATAAATTAAAAATCTTAAAAAAAAAAGACTCTCCAAGGAAGGGTTTTCAAACTCTAACATCCTCTCCTCCCCACCAGGTAAGCTCCATGAGAAGAGAAGCCTCGTCTGTCTTCCTCCATGGGGTTCCCAAGCACTTAGCATAGTGTCTGTGAGCACAGCACAGACCTTCAATAAACATCTGGTCAAAGTCCTCTCAATGTGAGCCACATTTATAATGTGTGGATGGTGCGTTTCATACGGGAAAGAGCATCAGCTCTGCCATCTCCTAGCTCTATCCTGGGTGCCATCCCATGGGCCTTCAATTCAGGAACAGCCCTTAGAACCTGATCTCGTGGTAAGTAGAGGAGTTTCTGCAGGGCATGTAGGAGCAGGAACAGGACAAGAAATCTGCAAAAGAAAAGGAGCAGCCAGAGAGCAGGAAGTAAAGCTGACTGGTGCAGAACCTGGGATTTTAGGAGAGAAAAAAGTTAAAGGTTTACTGACTTTGAACTTGCTTGAGAGAGAGGCCGTTCCTATGACACAAGGATTCCAGTGCTTTGACCCGTGCTTGACACAGAGCAACCAATAAGTGAACAGTATTTGGAAATTAATTAACCATGAGCACTGAGAAGAGGATACTGGATTTGAAACTCATGGTAGCAACTAAAGAAGTTTCAAAAGAATGCAAATGGAAGACAAGGAGTTTCAGGAAGGCTAGTAGACAGAGTAGAAATTTATCATTAAAAGAAGTTTGATGGTTAAGGAGAAAAATAGGTTGGCAGCTAGAAGGGGCACTAGGATGAAGTAGCACTCCATTCAAGGAAAGATCTATGTATAAGGGAAGAAAATGGATGGGAGTCTATGAAGAGGAGAGACTCCAGATGTAGGAGAACAAGGAGGTGGGAAGGCCTGTGATCCCTGACAATGGGAAGAGGTGAACATTGGAAAGAAGGTCTCCTCCCTCTAAAGGCTCAAGAAAGAAAAGGTAGAACCAAGGAGAGAGATATTAAAGCAGGAGAGAAAAGCAGCAGTGAAGTTCATGCTTAAAAACTTAATCTCTGGAAAGTGGGAGGTAAGACTGAAGAACCACCGTGAGAGGTCCAGAAAATAGATGAGCTCATGAAAGGGCTGTTAAGGGAAGAGGAAGAATCCAAATGAGCCGGTCAGCCTCTGCCACATGCTTAGACAGTACATCTTCTAAGGTTCTCCACTGATGATCTGCAGCCTGATGGCAGGGAAGAGGAAGTAGGTTGCCCAGCCCAGTGGACGTGCTGATGGTGAAAGGAGTAAGAGAGTTTCAAGTGGACTTCACTGATCATGGAGCCCAGGAAAGGCTGAGAAAAATGGGAAGAGAAGGAGGGGTAAGAGGCCCAGTCTAGGAGAGAAAGCAGATTCAGAGAGTGTAAATACTTGGAAGAAGTGGCAGGTAAGGAGGCTTTCTTTAGAAAGGGGCAGCTCCACCCTGGAAATCTCAGATACGAATGCTGAGGGTTGACTGGTCATGTCGCAGTGGTTTACTCGGACTGGAGGTCTCCAGTGTCAAAATGCTCAAAGAACAGTTGGGTGGGCGAGGAATGTTGATGTTGGTTTGCAAAGACTGAGAAGAAGCATTTTTCATCTAGGAGAGGGGAACTGAGTCATGGTAGACAGCAGAGATCCCTGACAATGGGCCAAAGTTACAAAGTACAGCAGAGAGAGTTGGGTTGAAGGTCTCAAATTGGCACTGGAAAGCAAGCAGAGAGCCAACTCCACTTTTTCTTTTTTTTTTTAAAAAAAAGATTTATTTATTTTAATTCCCCACCCCCACCCCCATCCCGGTTGTCTGTTCTCTGTGTCTATTTGCTGCGTCTTGTTTCTTTGTCCGCTTCTGTTGTCATCAGCGGCACGGGAAGTGTGGGTGGCGCCATTCCTGGGCAGGCTGCACTTTGTTTCGCACTGGGCGGCTCTCCTTACGGGGCGCACTCCTTGCGCGTGGGGCTCCCCTACACCGGGGACACCCCTGCGTGGCGCGGCACACCTTGCGTGGCGCGGCACACCTTGCGCGCATCAGCACTGCGCATGGGCCAGCTGCACACGGGTCAAGGAGGCCCAGGGTTTGAACCGCTGACCTCCCATGTGGTAGGCGGACGCCCTATCCATTGGGCCAAGTCCGTTTCCCGTTCACTTTTTCATCTGTTGTGAAGGAGAATGGGGTAAGAGCTTCTTGGAGGGACAGGTTTCCAAATGGTCAACAGATGAAAGTGGCAGTAAACAGTGAGTGTGTCCTCAACCATCCCCTTTAGTCAATCTAGTAGTTTTTTGTAAAAGTGGAAGGATTTACTCCTCACTTTTTTTTTTGCTTTTGCTTTCTCACTTGTTATTTAAATGAACTTAAGTCGTTTTTTTAATAGAAAAACAGAGTCATAATTTAAATTCCATTGAAGGCTTGGAATAGTCTCTGGCAACCAAGTTAAAATGTCTCTTATATAATGTTCAAGGCCTCCCTTCCAATTTCAAATGAGACCTCAGGCAAATCCCATCACCTTTTGAAGTTCCATTGGTAAAATGTGGTGTGACATTTGTGGTTAAGTATATAGACTTAGTACATATAGATTTAAATATTCACGTTACCACCTACTAGTTAGGAAATCTTGTGAAAATTAACTTTCCCTCCCTGAGAATATTTTAGGCTTTGTGATGTCTGTTGTGACTACTGAACTCTGCCTTGGGTAGTACAAAAGCAGCCACAGATAACACAACTGTGTTCCAATAAAACATTATTTGCATAAACAAACAGCAGGTCAGATTAGGCCCACACCATAGATTGTAAAGCTGACAGAAATAATATCACTTATTTTCAAGGGTTACTGTAAGAATTAAATTAGTTGCTGTTTATTTCTTGGCACATAGTAGGCACTCAAAAAATGGAAAATATTATTATTGTTATTGTTATTATAATAAGATTATTCCAACTCGGATAATCTGTGACCATGGATCCATTAGTGTAACCAAGGGTTAAAAATTAACAAATAATCCAAAAAAGGAAAAAGGGCGCCTGTCTCACACCGTATAGGCAGTAGTTTCTTAAACCTTATACCCAAACCATGAGCAACAAAAGAAAAAATAGATAAATGGGGCCTCCTCAAAATTAAACACTTTTGCTCCTCAAAGGACTTTCTCAAAAGGATAAAAAGGCAGCTGACTCAGTGGGAGAAAATATTTGGAAATCACATATCTATTTAGGGTTTAATACCCATGATATATAAAAAGATACTACAACTCAACAACAAAAAAAAGACAAATGACCCTAGCTAAAAAATGGTCAAAAGGCCTGAGTAGGTATTGTCCAAAGAAGAAATACAAATGATGAAAAAACACATGAAAAAATGTTTAATATCACTAGCGATTAGAGAAATGTAAATCAAAACTACAGTGAGATATCATTTCACACCTATAGAATGGCCACTATTAAAAAGAGAGAAAACTACAAGTGTTGGAGAGGATGTGGGAAGATAAGAACACTTATTCACTGTTGGTGGCAGTTTAGAATGGTACAGCCACTGTGGAGGACTGTTTGGTAGTTCCTAAGGAAGTTGAGTATAGACTTGCCATGGGACCTGGCAATAACCACTACTAGGTATACTCAGAAGAACTGAGAGCAGTCACACATACAGACGTGTGCACTCCCATGGTCACAGCGGCATTATTCATGATTTCCAAAAAAATGCAAACAACGTAGGTGTCCATCAGCCAATGAATAGATAAACAAATTGTGGTATAAACACACAGTGGAATATTATGCAGCTGTAAGAAGAAATATGATTCATATGACAAGAGTCTGGAAGACATTATATTGAGTGAAGCAAGACAGACACAAAAGGACAGAAGCAGAATAGCAGCTATTTATGCAGGGGAAGCATAAAGCGAATGAAAGGTGATGAGATTTTTTTGTCTGGTTTTTGCTTATTATTACTATTATTGGAATAGTGAATACTGTTCATTATTTATATTATAATATAAATAATGTATCATTATATTAATGATATATCATTTTTAATAATGATTGAAGTGATGAATACTCAACTATGTGGTTATACCAAATACCATTGATTGTACACTTTGGATGGATTTAAGCTTTATTAATATGTATCAATAAAATTGATTTGTTTTTAAAAAAAAGTAAAGTGAAGAAACTAAAAAAAAGAAATAACAAATAATTATGATTACTAATTCATTATATAGATGCCTTTTTATTATAAAATAGCCAAAGGTTAATACCTGAAATTTCTGAAGCTAGAGGGGTCTCACCTGTTTATGGTTACCCTAGAGCAGGGGTTCTCAACGTGAATTGAAATTCAATAATACATTATTCCTGTGGGGACGTGTTGGTGCAGGTGTGATATATTTAGTAAATACTACCCAGTATAGTGTGGACTTAGTAAGGGGACCATGGTTTTCACCTGACTGGCAAAGGGGTCCATGGAACAAAAAAGGTTAAGAACCCCTGCTCTAGAATTAACTCATCCTGTGTGTGCTTACCTTTGTGATGGTAATTCTAGACTGAAAACTTACCCTGCTTTATGGATTAGGCTCACCATTGGGTATGCTTGCTATTGGGATGGTAACCACTCCACCCACCTCTGTTTAATATCCATGCGGAAAACCTCGTAAGGGACCTTTGTTCTGTCTACCCCAGATCCCTGTAACTGACCCGGGTTTGCTACCATACCCAGCCCCATCCTGTTCAGCCCCGTAATGTTTGTTAATGAGGGAACCTGTGTTCAGCTCCACCCTAATTACTCACTTGCACCCCTATGTTATAAAATACCAGAATTTCTGCAGATCAGGGAGGCAGTTTGGGCCATCAGGCCACTGTGCTCCTCTGCTTGCACAACCAAATACACTCTTCCTTTCTTTGAAATCCCGGTGTCTCAGGAATCAGCTTTAAATGCACATCGGGAGAAAAAAATCTATCAATTTGAGGACCACGAAGGGACTTAGGACAAAGGGGTCCCTGAAGGAGTCCAACTGCCTGAGCTCCTGGGGCTCCAGCAATAGAGGTGAGCATGGTAATCGAGCTTTCTGTGACCACTAGACCCTCTTGGTCCAAAAGCTCAACAATCTGGTTTTTCCTTCCTCACTGGCACTCCAGGCCCTAAAGATGCTTTAAAGCTTCAAAGAGAGAAACAGTTCCAGCCCTGAGGCTGGACACCTGACTGGCTGAGCCAGGCATCAATGTAGAAGCGAAAGGGAAGTTAGTTCTGTGGTTTGAATCCCCTTAAACTCCTTCCAGAACAATTCCCCTTGCTCCGACCTCTCCACCTTTTCCAGTTTTTTAGGGGGTTACTGTTCTGTTTGGGGTTCAAGTCCCCACCTAAGTCAGTCTGTTAAGTGTACTCCTGAACATCGAGTCTGTCAGTTGGATCCATTCCTGATCCTTAAGTCTATCTGTTAAGTCCAGAATACATAAATGGTTAGTGTCTATTCATTAAATGGTATGTGTTACTTAGGTGTAGTGAATATTCAGTGTCTGTCTAAACTGTTAATGTAGTGTTTATATTTCTATTCCCGAAATATTCCTAATTGGTTACTGGTTACTGAAATTCTTTAAAATGGGAAATTTTAATTATACTAGCATTCCTAAATGTAGCCCTTTAAGCTGTATTTTTGAAAAAAGAAACTGGAAAAAATTCAGTCATGAGCCAATGAAAAAGCAGGAAATAATTTTTTCCTATAACAAGGTTTGGCCTCTTAGAATCAGGAAGAAAATGACTAGAGTATGATTCTGTAGGAAAGAAATCTGTACTTCCATTCAGCAAGGGCAGCTCTCTAAGATGAGCAGCTGAGCCAAAAAAATTTCTACTCCTCTGGGAAACGCCTCTAGGAATAGATGAAGAATTTGTATACAGGCTGTTGAGAAAAATGGCGCTCACTGGGACACGGAGACTGAATGCAGGCAGAAAGTTTATGAGGAAACTCTCCGAACGGAAGGGGTCCGAAGAACAGACTTCAGCCCACTGCTGGAAGGGGGGATTTGAATTTATACAGAACTTTTCTAGGTGGGGAAATGATAGTCGGTGGGAGGGGGTGAGGGTCCGAGAGAGGTTCAGGGGCCAATAGGAAGCCCTAGAGGTGAAAATTTTCCCTTGTATGGCTAGAGGGTAGTGGGTTGGGGAGTTAGGTTTTCTTGGAATGCAGGAGGAGTGGTTGTTTCTTTGATCTGCAGGGAGTAAAGGTGTTTATCTCCCTTTGCTATGCAGGTAGTGAAGGTCTCCGCCTCCCTTTACTCCTGTCTCTATATGTTTGTTTGTTCAACCTTTGGGGAAGTGCTGTGCCCTCAGACACGTAGGCTTATGGGGGAGGGGTTTGCCTTTCCCCAGTGCATATCAAGGGGAACTGAGCTACAGCTTAATTATTGCAAACCCAGTGAGGGGAAATCTCTAACACAGGCTTACCCCATTTTCCTATCAGATTTATAAAGATGGAAAAACATGGCCTACTCTATAAAAAGAACCTAGAGAAAATGGAAAGCCTAATTACTCCAACCTATGGTTGGACTTGCATTGTGGTCTTGTAGATAACAGGAGAAGAAGGGGAAAAAAGGTAAATGAAGAAGCAGAGCAGAAAACAGATAAGAAACAGAAAAAAATTCTAACAACGCAGGGTAAAAGGGTTAAAAAGCAGCTGACTTCACAGGCAGCAATACCAGTAAAGAATCTTAAATGGAATGTTAATAGTGCTGAGGATTGGGCTAAGTTTAAGCAGAAAGAGGTCCCTAAAGGTATAAACGTATAAAGTATAAGTGAAGTAATATAAGAGCCAGAAGAAAGTCTCTCTGCTTTTCTAGAAAGAATTTATATGCCTATCAGCAATATTCTAATATAGATCTGGAAAGTCCAGAACATATCAGACTTTTAAATATAACTTTTATTACTCAAAGTTCTCCAGATATAAGGTGGAAGCTACAGAAAATTGATGGGGAGCTAGAAATACCTGTCTCTAGTTTAGTTAGCATTGCCTATGGAGTTTATTACAATAGGGACCAAGTTAAAAACAAAACAAAACTGTACTTCGGAAGGCTAATGACACTACTCAAAGCTCTAATATTGAAGTCTCCAATGATTATAGTAAAGACATCGATTTCTCCCTTCAATTTTGCCAGTGTGTGCCTCATGTATCTTTGGAAACCCAGGTTAGGTGTATATTTATTATAGCTACTTCTTTTTGGTGAATTGTCCCTTTTTAAAATATATAATTCATTTAAAGTCTATTTTGTCTGATATTAGTATCGCTAATCCAGATCTTTTTTGTTACAATTTGCATGAAATATCTTTTTCCAACCTTTCAACCTAGTTGTGTCCTTATGTCTGAGGTGAGACTCTTATAGACAGCATATAGATGGCTCATGTGTGTGTGTGTGTGTATATATATATATTTAATTTATTATATCAGTCTGTGTCACTGGGGAATTCAGTCCATTAACATTCAATGTTAATCTTACTATTGTCTGTCTTTAAATTACCCTTCCTAACAATCTTCATTTCTATACCCTTCTCTAAGTCTCTCACCCTTGTTTCTTTCTTTTCAGGCCATGGAACCCCCTTTAGTATCTCTTGTAGAGCTGATCTTTTGGTAACATACTCTCTCAGTATTTGTTTGTCTGTGAAGACTTTAAACTCACCCTCATTTTTGAAAGACAGTTTTGCTGGATACAGAATTCTTGGCTGGCAGTTTTTCTTTCTAGTCCTTAAATACATCATATCACTTCCTTTTTTTTTATGATTTATTTTTCCTCTTCCTCTCCTCCCACCCTGCTGTTTTTGCTGTCTGTGTTGTTTTCTCCTCTTCTTCATTTTCTCTCCTCTAGGATTCACCAGGATTCAATCCTAAAGACCTCTGATATGGAGAGAGGTCCCCTGTCAATCACGCCACCTCAGTTCCTGGTTTCTGCTGTGCTGTACTTCACCTTGACTCTCCCCTTATCTCTCTTTCAATGTGTCATCATCCGCTGTGTGACTCATTTACGCGGGCACTCACACAGACACTCGTGCAGGCACCAGCTCACCACGTGGGCATGCTTTCTCTTTTTTTTTTTCACCAGGAGGCCCCAGGGATCGAACCTGGGTCCTCCATATGGTAGGTGGAAGCTCTAGCACTTGAGCCACATCCGCTTCCTCATACCACTTTCTTCTCGCCTTCATGGTTTCTGATGAGTGGTTGGGAGTTATAACCTTATTAAGGTTCCCCTGAATTTGATGCTTTACTTTTCTCTTGCTGCTTTCAGAATCCTCTCTTCATCTCTGATATTTGTCATTCTGAATAGTAAGTATTTTAGAGTAGGTCTGTTTGGATTTATTGTTTGGGGTGTTTTGTCTTTCTTGGATATTGATATTTCTGTCTTTCATAAGGGTTGGGAAGTTTTTAGTCATTATTTCCTCAAATATAATTTCTGCCCCTTTCTGTTCTCTTCTCCTTCTGGGTCAATGATAACACATATGATTGTGTTTTCTCATTGTCTTTCAATTACCTGAGACTCTGATCATTTTTTTCCCATTCTTTCTCTTTCTGTTCTCCTATCTTTTCAAGCTGAGATGTTCTGTCCTCTGTATCACTAATTGTGTCTTCCATCAATTCAAATCTGCTGTTATATGCCTCTAATATATTTTTAATCTCATCCATTGTGTCTTTCATTCCCATTAGCTCCATTATTTTTCTTTGTAAGGTTTCATATTTTTCTTTATGCAAACCTAGTGTCTTCTTAATATCATTTATCTCTTTAGTCATATTTTCCTTCAGCTCTTTAAATTGATATAGGAGATTTGTGTGATTATCTTTGATTAACTGTCTTAAATCCTGTATCTCATCAGGATATTTGGTTTGTTCCCTTGGCTGGGCCACCTCTTCCTGTTTCTTAGTATGGCTTGCAATTTTTTGCAGATGTCTAGGCATCTGAATATGCTGGTGAATTTACCCAGATGGTCAATTTCTCTCTCTTGCCTACTTGTTTTTTTCACAGCTCTTTTTAAATTTTATTCTGAGACTTTAAAATTGCCCAGCTTAAGTTATCAAAATCAGGCCAGGGGCTCAGGAATGGGGCATAGGTGTTCCCTCTAGGGGTTTGGACAAGAAAGACCTCAAAGCAGTTTTATTCCTTGGCTGGCCAGCAGATGGTGCTCATCAGCAAATCGTTCCACAGAGCTGACTCTCAAGGTACACATACCAGTGATTCTGATCTGGCCTGAGCCAAGATTCAAAGCAGCCTCTGCCGACCAAATTCACTGAAGAGAAACCACTCCACCCTCCACCACATCCTCCCTTTTACATGGAGGAAGACATCTGTTCTCTTCTCAGTCAGCTGCAGTGAACCACAGGTTTTGTCCAGGCAGGGTGCCTTGGAGGTGGGGGATGGGTGCCATTCCCAGCTGCCACAGGGATTTAGTAACTCATGGCTGTTGTTACATGTTCTTTATCTCTCTGTCCCTCACCCTCCTGGGGATTGCACAGCACTGTCCTGGCCTGTTGACCCCCAAAGCAGATCCCTCAGACAGCTTTTTGCCTTTTCTCCATTGTTTTTGTGAAAGAGTTGAGCTCTGCCTACCTACCCCAATGCCATCTTACTGGGAGTTCCCATAGCTCTAATAAACTGAAAACGATCAGAACAAGACTACTACAGAAAGGTAAGACCCCCTGGGTCCAACCTCCACCTCTCCAGGAACAGGAGAAATTCTTAACCTAAGACCCAATCAGGGAAGCAGACATGGCTCAACCAATAGGGCACCCACCTACCATACGGGAAGTCCAGGGTTCAAACCCAGGGCCTCCTGACTGTATGGTGAGCTGGCCCATGTGCAGTGCTGATGTGTGCAAGGAGTGCCATGCCACGCAGGGGTGTCCCCCACATAGGGGAGCCCCATGCATAAGGAGTGCACCCCGTAAGGAGAGCCACCCCACGCAAAAAAAGTACAGCCTGCCCAGGAGTGGTGCCTCACATACAGAGAGCTGACGCAGCAAGATGACACCACAAAAAAAGACAGATTCCTGGTGCCGCTGACAAGAATACAAGTGGACATAGAAGAACACACAGCGAATGGACAGAGAGAGCAGACAATGGGGGGAGAGGGGAGAGAAATAAATTAAATAAATAAATCTTTTTTTTGAAAAAAGAGCCAATCAATGTGCATACTGCAAAGAAGAAGAACATTGGGAAAGGTGTCGTCCTAGACGGCCCCTGGAAACCCAAGAACAGTGAGGTGGGAACTGACAGAAACCTGGAATGAAGGGGCCCAGGGGGAGGGAAGCTTTACTACTGAATTAAAACCAGATATTTAAAGCAAAGCTTCCTAAATATACCTTCCTTACTAAAGACCTACCTGTTATCCAAATAATATCCAGATAAATTTTTCTCCAAGATTTATATATATGAAAGTGTTTCCAAGAACAAGCTTGTTTTTTACAGGCAACACTGATCCCAGAGGAGCTCTTAGAACCTGTATAAAACCCAAAAGCATGGAATGATGGAAAACCTGAAGACAACCATACGAAAAGAGTGAGATCTCTGAGTCAAATTAGTGAGTTGTGTTTCTATCTCTGTGTCTGTCTATTTATGTTTATTTGTTCAATGTATATCTTCACAATCTCTGGATGGTTTATCAAATTAACAAAAGAAAATTTTTAAGAGTTCTATTCAAATTGCTAAATATTAAATAAGCACGCATATATATATATGAATACTCCTGGAGCCCAAATTAGAAAAGCTGAACAGTATGAAAAGGTCATAGATAGCTGACTAAAGAAACATTTTGAAGGAAAAATAAAAGGTTGTCCTGAATTCCTCCTCAATCTTTATATAGCTATCCAACCCCCAGAGTCTTCTCCTAAACTCGACTGAATTCCATGACTCATTAAAAATAGTTTAGGAAACTATGGGGGATGGGCTGGGTGTGGAAAGATAGGAGAGATATGAATTCAGTTTAGAATCTTGTCTACTAGACCTGGAAATAAAAAATGATAGGGTCAGAGGAGATCTTACAGAATAAACCTTGTTTTACATAGTTTCTCCTGCCTTGAGATGAGAGTAATTAATAATCCAATGGCCAAATTTCAGTAAGTAAAAAAAAAAAAAGGTCTTGAAAACTCTGAAAGGTTTTTCTAAATTATAATATATTCTTCAGGGTCAGTATACTTTTGAGATTATTTATAATTTTAAGATATTATGAAAACAAAGTTTTAACATCTTGTGAAGGAAAAGGAAAGACAAAACATTTCTTACATAAAATATCATTAATTTTATTCTACTTTAGTGTAATCTCCCTAGGTTTATACAGATACTATTAAGTTGACAGTAAGTCTGTTAAATTTTTAAGACAATAAAATTGTAAATTTTTAATTAAGGAAATTATTATTTTTACAAACATCTTTTAAAAATAATTGTTTTGGGAAGCAGATGTGGCTCAGGCAACTGGTCTCCCACCTACCACATGGGAGGGTGCTGGTTTGGACTGGTGCCTCCTAAAGAAGACAGCAAGCTGGTGGGATGGGCAGGTGCGGCAAGCTGATTCAACAAGAGACACAAGAAAAAAACATAGTGAGAGACACAAGAAAGCAGGGAGCAGAGGTTCCTCGTGCCCCCTAAAGAAGACAGTGAACTGATGCGACCAGCAGGCATGGCAAGCTGACATGGCAATATGACGCAACAAGAGACATGGGGAGGAAAAACATAATGAGAAATACAACGAAGCAGGAAGTGGAGTAGCTCAAGGATTAGGCACCTCCCTCCGACATCAGAGGTCCTGGGTTTGGCTCCCAGTACCTCCTAAAGAAACAAGGAAGAAGAACATGCATTGCAAGAGAAGAGCAACAAGGGGGTGGGGAGAAATAAATAAATAAAAATAAATCTTTTTTTAAAGAATTGTTTTGCCTAAAGTGAAGTGTCTAGTTTTTCACAGAACAGAATGAGGGAGATAAGGCAAGACTTAAATGAATATAGAAAGAAATAGAAGGGTTGCATAAGCTTGTTTAAGGAAGTGTGTTTTGTCCTAAAATATAGTGGCTGGTTTTCATAAAATCAGGGTGGAAATATGTAAGACAAGACTTGAAAAGATATGGAAATTTACAGAAAGGTTAGTGGAAGCAAATTTCACTTGTTGTTGACTGTAATTCAATAAGCTTATTTAAAGGTCAAATTTGTCTTAAAGTCACTTCATAGCAGAGACTCCTGTCAGACCCCACCTTAATCTAATATGATCTAAGCTAATAGGATTTGTTTGCCAAAGAGTGTAATGATACAAAACCAGAGTTTGATGTTCTCTCTATTAAAGTAATAGTTTTCTTAAATTGTTAATCTGTTTTAAGTGAAAAAATATAAAAGTCCTTTTAAAATGAAAACAAAGAATCTGTGCTTTATCAGGGTGGCTTCATATTCTTCGTGTTGGCATTACCATATCCTTAACGATTAAAAACAAAACAAAACAAAGCCACTGTGTAAGGCAGGAGGGTCAAGCCCAGGAAGGCTGACCGAATATTTCAATATTCCAAAGAAACCACGCGGGAGGCCAGCAGGAGTAGACATGCCTGTAATACTCACAGGACCTGAAATGACAACCAGTCAGGAGGTACCGCGCTACCTCTCAGGAGCTAGAGGTTTATATAGGGAAACAGTGTAGGGGAGTGCTTGTATAGAGAACAGCACATTTTTTGTGGCATAGGTAATGGGTATAATGTGAACAGCTACTGTTAATAATCAACTTGACTATAGCCTATGTGTGTAAATACAGACTAGACATCTTGTCGCCCATTTTACTGTCATTCCACCTGAGAGGGTCGGGTTGCTGGCCAGTTCCACCTCATCCTTCCCAGCAATCTTCACAAATAACTGATAAGAGGGGGAAGTGGGCATTCCATCTCCCCACATTCCACCCCAATGCCCCTTCCACCTTCCATTCTTTGCGCCCATTAACCGGGTGGTTAGGGCATCAGAACTTTGCATCCAAATTCCATAACAAAAATATAAAAGAGAACAGAATAATAAGAGTAACATATTCACAATCTTGAGCATTAATGCTTGACAGATTACATAATCTGGGGGGGGGGCAGGTAACCACCCCATATTAAACATTTCTCTGGTTGTTCCATAAAGACAGGGGCAACATGATCTAGGGTGGCAGAAAGATGTTTATAGGAAACAGTAAGGGGCACTTCACGTTGGTCTAAAACTATATAAGCAACATTTCCATTAGTAGATAACAAAGTATCAGGTAGGGTCTTATGAGGAGGCTTCCCATACCATATATTTTCCCTTTCTAAATTTTCTGGTTTTTTTTCACAGCAACATCAAATACTAGTTTAGGTATAAGAAGAGTCCACATAGACAGACATAGAGTCCCAGAGGGAATAGGAGACCTCAGATTATTAATATAGATTTTTACTGCATTTTTTATACACTCTGATCTTATAACAATGTTTTAGGTAACTCCTATTTCCCATGGCCTTAGATTCCCAGCCAGTGAGGCTGCATAGGCCAGTACCATGGCCAAAGGACCTCATTTCCCCCAGTTTGTATGATCTGAGGCATAGGCAACAACTGATTATCATTATTTCCCCTTAGGGGCTGTAGGGCAGCTGGCCCTTTAACTTGTGTTCTCAATACCTGCACTGGCCTGCTGTTGGCATTTCAGCTGGACCTGGGGCGGCAGCCTGTGGTGCTGAGTTTAAACAGGTTAAGGCTAGATACAGTCTCTTAGTCCATTGTTGTAAAGATCCCTTATTGCCTTTTGTTTGCTCCCTTAAAAGGCAAACAACATTCCATGAAAAGTCCAAACAATATCTTGGTCCATAGCCCAAGACTGCATGAGGTGACTGGTAAACGGAGCTCCTTGGTCATTGTCAACTTGAGTTGGCATCCTGTCTAGGACACTTACATTTTCTAGGCAGTGAATAGTAGCCAGTTGGTTACAAGAGTCCCATGTCAGTGTCTGTGGCAGTGAAAGAATACCTTGCTCCCTCCAAGAGCAGGAGGGGGTGTAATTCACTTGCCCTTGTGCTACTGGAGTCTGTGCTTGGCCAGTATGCCCCATCAGAGTAATCATGATGGGCACTCATGGATTGATGTTCAAGAGCTGCTGGTGAGTGACAGGCAGCTAGAACTCCTGAGCTAGACACCACAGGGGCTGGTAGTCATGTGGTCCATTCTTCTTGTGATGCCACTCTGCTGCTTCTCGGATCTCAATGATATGGCTCCAGATCTTCATGAAAGCATCTGCCTCATCCCAAGATGGGTGTTAGAGGAGTGGGCAAGGAGGTGATAGCCAGTTTCCTATCATTGCTGGCAGGTGTTCCAGATGTCCTTCCACAGATCTCTCCCCAACAGAGGGTGGCCCAAGACAGTACCTTTTTCCTGTCTTGTTTCTAGTATCTGCAATCCACTCCTGGATAGGGATGGCAGGCTTCAGAGTGACTGGACACTATTGGGTTAAACCCTTCACTTGTAACAGGGTGTGACATGGTGCACATAGTTGCTTTTCTAAGGGCTATATCATATTTTGGCCCCTCTCCACAATTACCACTACAACCCAAGGGGTATTTGTTTAGAATGCTGCCTTTGCCACAAACCACCCAAAGCCAATATTTGGTGCTGACCACATCCAATTTACAGCACAAGTCAGGGTCCACCCCACTTACTGCTTGAGCCTGTGCTTTTGCCCTCTTTACTTCTTCAAAAGCAGCCTGTGGGGGGACCTGCCATTCCCATGCACAACCTTTCCTGATTAAGACATACAATGGCTTTAAAACCTGAGCTAAATGAGGGATGAAATGTCTCCAGTACCCCAACAACCCCAGAAAGGCCATTAATTGTTTTGGAGTTTATGGTGTGGGTAAACATTGTACTTTTTTTTGTTTTAAAGATTTATTTGTTTTCTCCTCATCGCCCACCCCCATTGTCTGTTCTCTGTGTCCAGTTGCTGTGTGTTCTGTGTCTGCTTGTCTTCTCATTAGGCGGCTCTGGGAACTGATCCTGGGACCTTCTGGAATGGGGGAGAGGTGCTTATTCTCTTGTGCCACCTCAGCAACCTGGTCTGCTGTGTCTCTTTTAACATTGTTAAAATTTGGGGAATTTTACACAGTCTTTAAGTATTCATATGATCATTTTACTCATATAACTTTGATTAATAGAGCATTTAAAAAAACCCTTTTAATTTTATAACTGTTTCTAACATTCAACTTATAACATATCAAATGAACTCAACTATCTCATTACTTTACTTTTCACTTTTACACATTTACCATGATTACATTAATTAACAGGTATTTTATTTTAGCAGTACAAGAAAAAGTACTTTCTCCATTATTTTATGAAAATCTAACATTCCCAATGGAATCAAGATTATCTTCTCCCTACCATTACTATAATATGCAGTTTTTGATAGTCTCCCTGTTATGAAGTTACCTTTTGTTATCAACATCAATTCAGTTTCTATTTTTATTTTTGTCTTTATTTTTTTATGTTACATTAAAAAAATATGAAGTCCCCATATATCCCCCACTCCCCTCACCCCACCTCCCCCCCATAACAACAACCTCCTCCATCACCATGAAACATTCATTGCATTTGATGACTACATCTCTGAGCACCGCTGCACTTCATGGTCAGTGGTCCACATCATAGCCCACACTCTCTCACAGTCCACCCAGTGGGCCATGGGAGGACATACAATGTCCGGTAACTGTCCCTGCAGCACCACCCAGGACAACTCCAAGTCCCAAAAATGCCTCCACATCTCATCTCTTCCTCTCACTCCCTACCCCCAGCAGCCACCATGGCCACTTTCTCCACACCAATGCCACATTTTCTACGATTACTAATCACAATAGTTCATGAATAGAATATCACTAAGTCCACTCAAATCCATACTCTATTCCTCTATCCTGTGGACCTTAGAATGGTTATGTCCACTCCACATCTATATCAAGAGGGGGCTTAGATTCCATATGGATGCTGGATGCAGTTCTCCTGCTTTCAGTTGTAGGCACTCTTGGCTCCCTGGTGTGGTGGTTGACCTTCTTCACCTTCATGTTAGCTGAGTGGGGTAAGTCCAATAAACCAGAGTGTAAGAGTTGCAAGTCCGTTGAGGCTCAGGGCCTGGCTATCACATGGTCAGTCCAGAGATTCAGGTCCCCTGGGTACACATTAAACCCCAGCACCAACTACAGTTCCGGTAAAAGTAACAGGAGAGACTTGTGGACAAAGATCACATCTAAGTCCTAATCAGTTTCTAAAATCAGTTTCTATTTAATATGGCTTCCTTGAATTATCCATTTAAACAATGCTTTTACAAACTTCTTGTAACTATCCATAACCACATTGACTATAGTTAGTTCATCTCAAGACAAATTTCACCTTTACAAAACACATTCCCTTACTTAATATTGCCTTCTACAATTTTCTGTATTCATTCATGCCTTGTCTTATATATTTCCACACTGATTTTATGAAAATCAGCCATCTTATCTTAGAATAAAACCCATTCCCTGAAACAAACTTATCAAATTTTAGTCAGTATCGACTATGAATTCACTTCCACAAACCTTTTATTTCTTTCTATATCCATTTAAGTCCCATATCCCTCATTGTGTTCTGTGAAGAAAAAAAAAAAACTATTAATTTCAATTTAGGCAAAAACAATTGTTTTAAAAAGAGGCTCGTAATAATTTCATTAGTTAAAAACTTACGATTTTCATCATATTAAAGATTTAACACATATAACACTATTTTGTTTTAGTAGTATCCATACTCCTTTACCAGTAAAAGTGCTTATTTAATTTTTTGGCCATTTGAAAAGAGCTCTTTTAAGAATTTTCATTTGTTAATATTACCATCCAGAGGTATCAAAATATACACTGAACAAACAACAGAAAAAGAGTTAAGATACAACAACAGAAACAGAAAGCTCAGTAATGTGACTCATAATCGTTACTTCTTTGTTATGACTGTTTCCAAGCTCTCCATCATTTCACAGCTCTGATTTTGACTGCTTTTAAGATCTTCTCTGGAATCAGTGTTGCCTGTAATATGCAAGCTCGTTCTTGGAAACACTTTTATTACTAACCAGGAATCAGTTAGGAATATTTGACCAGTATAAATGCAGTTAAGTACTAATTTAGCAATTTAGACAGACAGACATTTAACACATATATTCTGGATTACTCTTCAGGCATATGCTTTGGACAGATTTGAAGTTCAGGTGTAAGTTATGGATTCAAAACTGAAAGTTCTTTTTAACACCTTGATAAAAATTCTGATCGAAATAAAACGTGGCTAAAACTTAAAACATTGTCAAGGTAACATCCCATTTAAGCTCTTCCACAGTTTACACAAGTATTGTGAACTTTCAGTTTTGTAATATATTTTTAATTGCAAGCTTACAAAAACTGCTAGCATTTTTCTATTTTTTTCCTTTTCTCTTACTTTCATAGAGCACTATGAAACTTTAACAGCACTAATTTTATCAATGTGGCTATCCAGGCCCAATTAGAATTATCATGGAAACAAAACAGAGAATATTAATGTTGCTAAGTTGTTCTACTTTTCCAGCAGCTAAACTAATTCTATCAGCTCTCACAAGCCCACAGACTTCAGGGGGTAGGGGGTTTGTGGAGTTGCTGCTGGAATGTTTTCCTTACCTCAGTTAACTCTTTTTTTCTCTCTCTTTATTTTGTTTTAAATGTTACATTAAAAAAAAATATACGGAGGCGGCAGACTTGGCCCAGTGGTTAGGGCATCCTCTACCACATGGGAGGTTCGCGGTTCAAATCCCGGGCCTCCTTGACCCGTGTGGAGCTGGCCCATGCGCAGTGCTGATGCGCGCAAGGAGTGCCCTGCCACGCAGGGATGTCCCCCGCATAGGGGAGCCCCATGCACAAGGAGTGCGCCCCGTAAGGAGAGCCACCCAGCGTGAAAGAAAGTGCAGCCTGCCCAGGAATGGTGCCGCACACATGGAGAGCTGATGCAGCAAGATGACGCAACAAAAAGAGACACAGATTCCCGTGCCGCTGACAACAGAAGCAGACAAAGAAGATGCAGCAAATAGACACAGAGAACAGACAACTGGGGGGGGGGGAGCAGGGGGAGAAATAAATAAACCTTTTAAAAAAATATATATATATATATAAGAGGTCCCCAAACCCCACCCCCACCCCCCTCACCCCACTCCTCCCACATCAACAACTTTTTTCATCATCATAGCACATTCATTGCATTTTGGTGAATACGTTTTGGAGCACCACACGGATAGTGGTTTACATTGTAGTTTACACTCTCCCCCAGTCCACCCAGTGGACCATGGGAGGACATACAATGTCCAGCATCTGTCCCTGCAGTACCACCCACGACAACTCCAAGTCCCGAAAATGCCCCTACATCAAATCTCTTCTTCCCTCTTGAGCAGAATATTTTCTTAACAGGCATGGTTTCATTGACGAGCGCCCTATTTAGCATTCCTGCTTGTGTGGGATGTTGTAGCCATAATTTAGCCTTCCTTTGCACAAGTGGTTTAACATGATTTAAAAATTCTTTGTTTCTACATCTGAATTATCTCTTCCTTATCTAGTTTCTCAAAGAAACCCGTCACTAATCGGAGATCTTGTTCCAATTTTAATTCTTCCTCTAATCACTGTGCTTTTGCTATAGCAACCAACTGTTTATCTAAACTCTCTCATAAAGCAGTGAGAAGTGGCCACACAACAGCAGCAACCAGAGCACGTTGCTTTTTCTTTATATATAAACTCCTCAGTTTTCTTTTCCAGCTGAACAAGTCCCGTGGGTGTATACAGGGCCTCCCCAAGTCTCTAATGAGTCCCCAATTATCTATGAGTTGAGCCAACTCACACCACATAGAGAAATGGGGCCACCCTGGGATTTCCCCCACAGACTTCCCAATAAAGGGCGGGATGTCCCATGCAGAATTCCTTGTAGCAGACATGTTCTCCACCGCGCTGCTACCATAAGAAGTCTCCGGAATGTCCTGCTGACCACGCCAATTGTAACGCAGAAGGGTCAAGCCCAGGAAGGTTGACTGAATGTTTCAATATTCCAAAGAAACCACGCGGCAGGCCAGCAGGAGTAGACGCGCCTGTAATACAGGACCTTTACAGGACCTGATGACAGCTGGTCGGGAGGTGCCACGCCACCTCTCAGGGGCTACAGGTTTATACGGGGAAATACAACAGAGGGGAGTGCTCATATGGAGAACAGCACGTTTCTGTGGCATAGGTAATGGGTATAACGTGAACAGGTGCTGTTAATCATATAGCCTACATGCGTAAATAGAGGCTACATCTTGTTGCCCATTTTATTGTTGTTCCACCTGAGAGGGTCGAGCTGCTGGCCAGCTCAACCCCACCCTACCCAGCAATCTTCACAAATATCTGGTGGGAAGGGGAAGCGGGCATTCCATGTCCCCACACACTGCTATTTTGGAAGTCTTTTCCAAATTATCTTATTAATTTATTTGTCACTGTCATAAATAGAAACCTGTTTAAATATAATGTTCAGACCTCACACTTTTTAAGATTCTAATAAAACCCTTAAGGATATATTTAATTGCAAACTGTTACAAAAGGATTTGTTCATTTACCTTGTAGGAAGCGAGGTGCTGAAATCAATATGTTTATGGAATTAACGTTCTTATTTTTTTTTTTAAGATTTATTTATTTCTCTCCTCTTCCCCCCCACCCTGGTTGTCTGTTCTCTGTGTCTATTTGCTGCATCTTCATCTTTGTCCGCTTTTATTGTTGTCAGCGGCACGGGAATCTGTGTCTCTTTTTGTTGCATCATCTTGTTGTGTCAGCTCTCCGTGTGCGGCACCTTTCCTGGGCAGGCTGCACTTTCTTTCATGCTGGGCGGCTCTCCTTACGGGGCGCACTCCTTGCAAGTGGGGCTCCCCTACACGGGGGACACCCCTGCGTGGCAGGGCACTCCTTGCACGGATCAGCACTGCGCATGGGCCAGCTCCACACGGGTCAAGGAGGCCCGGGGTTTGAACCGCGACCTCCCATGTGGTAGGCAGACGCCTTAACCACTGGGCCAAGTCTGCTTCCCAATTAACATTATTAATATATTTGTATTTTAATTCACAGTGGAAAAATATATTCCAAACTTATTATACTTGTGTAAACTGTGGAAAAGTTTAAATGAGATGTTATTTTGCACATTTTATTCTGATCAGAATTTTTATCACGGACTTAAATTTCCTTTTTAAAAAATAAAAACTGGTTTGTCATAAAAGACTGTGCATAATCACAGTATTTCCTAAGACTATTGCAAATGTATAGATTTAGGTTTACTACTAAGAGAAATATCATTTATAAAATAATATTAAATCCATATTACACTTACCACTCTGAAGTTTTAAAAATCAGCCTTATTGTTGAAAATAATATATTTTTAGGGTGGGAGTATTAACGTCCCAACAAGCATGTAATTGTATCAAGGTGGTGGCTACTGTGAGAATAGGAAGATAATCTTGATTCCATCGAGAAGCTTGCATTTCTGTAAATTTACTAGAAAAATAGTTTTCTTCCAGTACTGCTGGTTTCGTTGTTGTAAACAGTATCTTTCTAAAAGAGAAAACATGAAGGAGAAATTAAATGTGTAATTTATTAGGTATTTGGGGATTGTATAAGTATTCTTAAAGACTTTTAAAGTTCTCACTGTCTGTTCTATCCTAACACTGATCTGCAGGGTGAAATTGTTATAGTTTTAGTTATTCTTAGAAAAATGTGCTGTTATGAGAACAACCAAAATCTCTCATCAGATACTGTTTTGCCCTGATGCTTCTCTAAAAGAGCATGCAGTCAGCCCATCTTCAAAAAAAGGGACTTTAAAGGAAAAGCAAGGCAAGAATCTATAAGTTATGTTTTGCCTATTGATTGACATAATCTTGGCAAAAATGTAAAAGTAAATGAAACAAAACACTTACTATGGTCTGTAGTCAACGATCTCTAGAAATAGCTTTATTGAAAATGCTCACAAGGAAATTAGGGCCTAGATTGTAAGCTCTTGCAGCAGTCATATTTATACCTGAGCTCTGATCTCGAACTTCTATTTCTAAGTTGTAGGATGCTTTACTCTTTATGTATAACCTAGTTGCTCCCTAGAATTTCTAAGGGCCTGTGTGACACCTGGAACTCAGAGCTAATGTTAAGCAGCTCTAAAGGTGCTGGAAAAGCAACAATAATTCTAAAAGATCACCCCAATTAAAGACCCTAAAAAGAAACAGACTTCAATTAAAAGGTAAATGGGGCTAATCTAAAGACTAAGGAGAATCAGGATACATACAAGAAAAAAAGGTAATATTATTGGTGTTTTAAAGCTTTCAAGTACTGTGGGGACCAGAAAGGGGAAATTTATTCTGTCAAGAAAATTCTTTAAATTTCTGTGGAGCACTATCAGATTTAACCTTACTAGTCAGCTTATTAAAGCAGTATAACTGACATGGGAGCTAAAATAGTTAATGAGATTGTGATACGCTGTAAAGGATTGTTGTTAATACCCTGGTGTACTTCAAAGTGTTTTGGCAAATAAGGACACACACAAAAAAATTGTTTTGGGCATGAGAGAAAGGTATTTGCAAAGTCCCCCAAGGGACTGGAAAAAATGTAGAAATACTAAACTTTTTCACCTGGGAAATTCCTACTACTCTCTCAAACAATAGGAGCTCCCAATTTAGTGAAACAGTAGAACTCTGGAAGGTAAACCTGTGAAAGAGTAACATGCTAGTAAACTGAGCCCTTGGTCTCAAGGCTTGCACTCATGAAACTTATTTCTGTAATGACAAAGCTAAACCTAATTATAATTAAAGCCTAAGAGTCACCTCTAGAGAACCTCTTTGTTACTCAAATGTGGCCCACCTTTCTAAGCCCAACTCTCACTACCTTCCTCCCTATGTGGGACAGAACGTCCAGGGATAAAGCTTTCCTTGGCAATGTGGGACTTGCCTTTCAGAGATTTAAACTTTCAAGTTCAGTAACGCAGAAATTGACAACTCCCAGGGATGGGCCTCCCTGACAATGTAGGATTAGACCAAAAGGGAGGAAAGGAAATAGAACAGAATAAAGTTTTAATGGCGGGTGGTGGACTTGGCCCAGTGGTTAGTGTGTCCGTCTACCACATGGGAGGTCCACGGTTCAAACCCTGGGCCTCCTTGATCCGTGTGGAGCTGGCCCATGCACAGTGCTAATGCACGCAAGGAGTGCTGTGCCACGCAGGGGTGTCCCCTGCATAGGGGAGCCCCACGCACAAGGAGTGTGCCCCGTAAGGAGAGGCGCCCAGTGCGAAAGAAAGTGCAGCCTACCCAGGAATGGCGCCACGCACATGGAGAACTGACATAAGATGACGCAACAAAGAGAAACACAGATTCCCATGCTACTGACCACAGAAGTGGACAAAGAAGACGCAGCACATAGACACAGAGAACAGACAACTGGGGTGGCGGGAAAAGGGGAGAGAAATAAATAAATAAGTAAATCTTAAAAAAAAAAAAGTTTTAATGGCTAAGAGATTTCAAATAGAGTTGAGAGGTCATTCTGGAGGTTACTCTTAACACAGTTTTCAGCCAGATGGTGCAAACTGCCACCATAGGTGAAGTCCCCCCAAAATACTCTGCACTATATCTAGAAAAGCTATAAAGTTATTTCCCCAATATAACAAGGCCTTTTAAACCTGTAATTCACAATTTGCAAATTAAGTTTATTTTTCATAAAGTCTCTGAGTTATTCCTTTGCCAGACAAGCCCTGGAACCCAGGGTCAAAATGAAAACCAGCTTCTCTCCTCCACCCCATAATGTCGATCCCCCTTTTCAGCATGAAGCCACAAAGATCCAATGTCCAGATTATCCCCGAGATGGGGAATTTTACAAAACAGAGATGGAGGAGTTGTAATTGAGGGTTAAGAATGAACAAATAATTATGATTAACTAAATCATTATATAGGTGCCTTTATATTATAAAATAGCCAAGGGTAATATCTGAAATTACCACAGCTGGCTAGAGTGGTGTTACCCGTTTATGGTTACTCTAGACTTAATCTCACCCTTGTGTATGCTTACCTTTGTGATGGTAATTTTAGATTCAATTTACTCTGGTTTATAGATTGTTTGCCCTTTTGTAAGCTTACTATTATAATGGTAATTCCAAATTGAATTTACCCTTGTTAATGGATTAGGCTCACCATTGTGTATGCTTAGTATTGGATGGTAACCACTCTACACATTTGTTTAATATCCATATGAAAAACTTTGTAACCACTTTTGTTCTGTATACCCTTGTCCCAAATCCTTGTTACTCATCCTGGTTTGTTACCATACCCACTGTCCCCCCTCCCACATCCTGTTTAACCCCTTAATTTTTTTTTTTTTAAGATTTATTTTTATTTATCCCTCCCTCCCCCCACCCCGTTGTCTGTCCATTTGCTGTTGTGTACGCTTGCATTCTTACCGGCAGCACTGGGAATCTGTGCTTCTTTTAGTTGCGTCATCTTGCTGTGTCAGCCTCCGTGTGTGGGGCACCACTCCTAGGCAGGCTGCACTTTTTTCATGTGGGGTGGCTCTCCTTGCACATGGAGCTCCCCTACGCAGGGGACACCCCTGCGTGGCACGGCACTCCTTGCACACATCAGCACTGCGCGTGGGCCAGCCCAGCACGTGGGTCAGGAGGCCCTGGGTTTGGATCCTGGACCCTCCTGTGTAGTAGGCAGATGCTCTATCAGTGGAGCCAAATCCACTTCCCATTAACGAAGGAACCTGTGCTCAGCTCTACCCTAATAATTCATTGGCACCCTGATGTTATAAAATATTAGAATTTCTGCAGATCAGGGAGGCAGTTTGGAGCCATGAGGCCACTGTGCTCCATTTCTTGTGCAACCAAGTAAACTCTTTCTCTCTTTGAAACCCCAGTGTCTCTGAAATCAGCTTTAAAGACATATCGGGGGAAGCAGATGTGGCTCAAGCAATTGGGCTTCCACCTACCACATGGGAGGTCCTGGGTTCAGTTCCTGGGGCCTCATGGAGAAGGTGAGCTGGCATGATGGGCAGGCTCAGTGAGCTGACACAACAAGAAGATGTGACAAAGAAACACAAACAGGAAAGACAATGAGAGACACAACAACCCAGGGACCTGAGGTGGCTCAAGTGATTGAGCGCCTCTCTCCTACCTACAAGGTCCCAGGTTCAGTTCCCAGTGCCTTCTAAAGAGAAGAAGAGCGGACACAGAAAGCACATAGCAGATGGACAGAGAGAGCAGACAGTAACCACAAACAATGGGGGGGGGGGAGTGAATAAATAAATAAAATCAAACTTTAAAAAAAAAAAGACACATTGGGAGAATAAAAGGAACTCAATTTTGCTCAGTATCCTTAGTCTCAGACCTTTTGAATAGGTAGAAGAGAAAGTACCTTTCTTGAGTAGAGAACCAAGCAGACAAGAAAGTGACAGCACACAGCAGAGGTCCTGAGATCCTGAGGTTTCCATGTTGCACATGTTGCAAGGGCCAAGGACTGTTATCTCAAGGGGCAGATGCTCTCATTTGAAAACAATTTTAGGTAGGGCTCAGATAATTTTACTCTGTAAAATGCTCTTCTTTTGAATGCAGGTGGGTGCTTTTTTTTAGTGGAGTGGCAGCTGGGTCACTGGATGTTTTGATAATTAATCAAAGGTATCCATTTCAAGTTGAAACTAACTGTTCAGAGTTGAAAAGCCTGGATACTTTCCCACAGTATATTATCTTACACAAACTCACAATAAAGGTCATTACAATAAACTTTAGAGCAAAAACCTGTGCTTCTTCCAGGGCCAAGGGAGTGAGGAGAATGGGGAATTATTCTTTAACGCATACAGAGTTTCTGTTTTGGGTGATGAGAAGATTTAGGTGATGGATGGAGGTGATGGTAACACAACATTGTAAATATAACTAATGCCACTGAATTGTACACTTAAAAATGGTTAAAATGGCAAAAAAAAAAATTTGTTATATATATGCTACCACAGTTTAAAAAAATGGAAAAAAAAACCACCAAAAAACGACTATGCTTCACAAATGTTTTTAGGCCATTTTATATCATTCTTCCACAGTCTGGAAGTTGGTTTGGGGTAATAAATGAGAACTGACAAGTATGGTGTAAAGAAGCAGCTCACAAACAAGACAAGTGGTACCTACTGAGTTACCCTCAGCTCTGCTCTCCCTCCCACCCAAATGAGCATCTCACCCTAAATCCTTGGGACTACTCTGTGAAATAAAACTTTTTGGATTCTATATTACTAAGTTTAAACCACTGATTGTGCCAGCCTGTTCAGGAAAAAGTAGTAACAGAAGTTGACATTTAGTAAAATATATTTAGTTTTTAATTTATAAATTAAATAATCATATTTACTATTGAGAAAGTGTTCTTAAAATACTGAATATAGAAGATATCAGAAAATATCAGCCATTTTCTGTGATGAATACCATTTAAATAATAGAGTAGGAACACATTTGCCTGAAAAGATGAGAAAGGGCAAGATTGTAACATATCAAGGCATTTCACTTTGAAATGTTATGTCATAAAGCAGATCTAGCCATCCACATGAAAGCTCTTAATAGAGGCAGAGAAGCAAGGCAAGCCTTGCACATTATCATCCACTGTGATCCTGCTGGTGCCACCACACTGCATTTAAGGTTGAGGTTGTTTATGTTTTGTCAAAAATAATTATGATCACATAAGAAGGCACTCAAATTATTTGCACAATTACTGGAATAATGTAACAATAGTCATTCTTAGAGGTTCCCCTCACTAGGTTTGCAATAATTAACAAGGTGTGACTCTGTTCCCCCTGACATGCATTGAGGGAAGACAAGCCCCACTCCACCCCATAGCCTAAGTGCTTGAAAGCATGTGGAGACAGGAGCAAAGCAAGATAGAGACCTTCACTGCTTCCAGATCATAGCACCACTTGCTCCTCCAGCATTGCAAGAATGCATAACTCCCTAACCCACTATCCTCTAGCTGTACAAGGAAAAATTTCACCTCTAGGGCTATTGGCCCCTGCACCCTCACTAAAACCCTCCCACCAACTATCGTTTCCCTGCCTGGGAATGTACTGTAAAAATTCAAATCCCCCCTTTCCAGGGGTGGGCTGAAGTCTATTCTTCAGCCCCTCCCCCCCATTGGGAGAGCTTCCCAATAAACTTCCTGCCTGCAATCATCAGTCTCCGTGTCCCAGTGAGTGCCTGCTTTTCTCTAACAGTCATCAAATTAGCAATTCTTACATTGTTAACTTCAGCACCTATCTTTATAATAGTATAGTCATGTGTGTATGTATATATGTGTATATATATAGTTTTCAAATGGCCAAATTTGTGTTCTTCAAGGTTCATGTTGAATCTAGATTATTTTGCATGCCTGGAAATAAGCTTTCAGAATCTGTTAGTTGATAAAATGCTACACTTGAAAACTTTAGGCTGCTGACATTTTGCATAGATTTACAAATGAGTCATAATTATATATTTACAGTTATGTTGGCCTATCAAATGGTGGTAATATTTGCATACATGTGGTATTAACCTATGCTCTGCCACTGAAAACCCGGCTGTGAGTTTCTGGCAGTTCCAAACTCCGGGGAGAAGCCCAGTGCTAGGAAGCAGACAGACAAGTATGCCCTGCACCTGGCAGACTCCCTCCTCTGTGGGCATGCAGCCTGGGTCTCCCGCCAGTCAAATCTTTGCCATGTGCTTGCACTAAGCCCTAATGCAACTCCAGAGGCTCCTCATCAGCCGGAAGCAGACGGTACTTGATCTCACAGATGTCACTGGAAACCAATGACCAGGTCTTAAGATGCATTCATGGGGTTAAAATCTGGTTTAGTATTGACACAGGTTTTAGGAAAAACAGTCATCTACAACCGAGTAGGAGCTCAAGCTCTTCCAGAAGAGCTGAGGGCTGGTGAACACACGGAGTCCGACTGCTGCTTTCTGCATGACTCAGGAGCTCCGGGCGCAACACAGTGAGCTTCTTTGGTGCAGGAGGTATATTAATTTTTCTAGGCAGTGAAGTGGAGGTTGCAGGGAAGAAGAAATTATAAGGCTAAAAGGCTATGTGGAGGTAGAAAAGCTCCCCTGCTCCATAACCTAAAAAGAGTCTAATCAATTAATTGCTGCTAAGAGTTCACTTAATGAGAGGGCAGAAGGAAAAAAAAATTAAATAATCTTTTTTCAATGAAGTAGAATTTTATCCCTTTAAAGCTGTCCTGTTTTCACTCTCCTGCCAACTTAACGGAATACAAAACGTAATTATTTTTCACTTGGTTACCCACAACCTGCGTTCTTAAAAAAATCCATGTGATGAAAAGTGGATGTCCATGTTCTTTTGGGGAAAGTGTTTATTTAACAAGGTGAAGTCTTGGGAAATTGTACTATGGGTGGGTTCTGCAAGCAGAATGCTTGGAATTCCCTCCAGGTGTGATCCAGAGCCAGGTCAGAGGTTGCCTACCTGGGGTGATGGAGCCGGTTTCCCTCAGCAGAAGGAGGTGGCCTGAATTTAATATGCAGAACGAGCTCGGAAGGTGTCCCGGCTTCTGCTGAGTGGAGACCCTCAGTCACCCACTCCACGGATGGACTCATGACACAGCGACACGAGAAAAGCATTTAAAAACCTAAATACCCTTCCCAAGGCCCCTGGATGAAAGAGAAATGTGATTTTTAAAAAAAACAAACAAAAAAACGCTTGCTAATAACCATCCATTGTATTACATATCTATTCATATTTGTATTTATTATGTTTCTTGAATCACACACAGCAGAAGGCACTTGTCTTACTGGGGTCAGGGGATGGGAAGACTTCGCCCGGGAGGGCTCCCTGTGTCACAGCCCTTTTGATCGGGGCCGCTCTCAGGGCACGAGGGATGTGGCACAAGCAAGCAAGAGCTGGGTTTTGCTGCATTTGTGAGCAAATCCTCCCTGCTTCTCACAGGGCTCCTCGAAACAGCAAAACTTTGTTCTTAAGGACGCAGCAAAAACTTTGTTCTTAAGGACGCAGAAGAGATGTGGAGGCTGAAGGAGAATACAGCCGTGTCTCAACTCCCCTGCTGGCAGGAAAATGTGACTCTAAACGTGCGTCTTCCTGGTCAGGCTTCCGTGGCTTTTCCTCCTCTTGCGGAGCTGCCGCTGGAGCTGGAGCTTGTTGGTGAAGAACAGCTGTTTCCAGCCGATCTCCTCTGCCAGGGCCCGCATATCGGGGGTGATGGTATCACAGGAGGACTGCACTATCTGCTCCCACAGCTCGTCACACACGCACAACTGTGGGCACAAAAGTCAGAGGAGGGTTACATCACAGAGGGCTTAAGGAAAAGGCATTCACTTGCTCCCAAGTTCACTGTCGGAGCCCGGCCGCCTGCGAGTGAAGGAAACGCTGCACGTGTGTACGAAGCTATGCCAGACACACTTCCTGCCTCAAGGCTGTGCCTTGAAGGAAGGGGCATGTGCACAAATATCCAAAGGACAAAGCAAACTTGATCAGTCCTGTTTTCAGTTAAAATGCTAAATATAAGACAGGAGAGGATGACCACATATGCAATACTAAATAGTTCATTTCCAATTACCCACGTAGCAGAGGCCACAAAAACGAGGTCGACCAAACTTCCACCCAGTCCTGCCTTGGGCTGCATTTGCTTCTTGGGGTGGGAACATTGCTAACTCACGCTGTGCTCATTTTATTCTAGGTTAAGCCAGCTCTCCCCCAGTAATGGGCCTGTACAGTTGACAGGGCAGTGCACTGCAACATACTTAGTGCTGAGAACATTAAAACAAAGCCGCCTTCGGAGACTGCCAGCCCGTCTATCTGTCAGGCAGTGGTCCACCATGCTGGTGGCAGGATCCCATCAACAGGTTTTGCCCCAGCCCTTTGCCAGTGTGCCACCACACCGAGCACCACAAGGGGCCACAGATTCTGTCTCTTCCCCCAGTCAGACTGGCACATGGAAAAGTGAGCCGTTCTCCAGGAGTGAACTTCCTTGAGATGTTCTTCCACCACCTGGGCTTTGAGAGCCACAGTTCAAGGACAGGCAAGGCCCTCTGGCCAGGTATCTGCACTGGGTCATTCCCCCTCCTTCCAAGTTTAAAGATGCCAACATCCAGCTTCTATTTACCTAAGATTTCTTTTTTTTTTTTTAATTTTTTATTGATTTTGTAAAAATATTACATTAAAAAAAAATTATATGAGGTCCCATTCAACCCCACCACCCCCACCCCACCACTCCCCCCCCCCCCCCCCCCAGCAACACTCACTCCCTTCATCATGCCACATCCATTGCATTTGGTAAGTACATCTCTGGGCATCTCTGCACCTCATGGTCAATGGTCCACATCATAGCCCATACTCTCCCACATTCCATCCAGTGGTCCCTGGGAGGATTTACAATGTCCAGTGATTGCCCCTTTACCTAAGATTTCTTAATCTCACTTTCTCAGTTGGCACCATCTATTATGATAACTCCTCCTACTAAATAGTATCAGTATGGAGATAGATTTACTGACCCCTTTCCCAACATACCCCCAAATCTAGTACCTCCAACTGTTGAAATAACCATGGCTTTTAGTGTGTGCAAAAAAAGTGGGTATTTAAAGGTGCCGGGCTATTTGGTGTTACATGGCAGAGACCCCCGTGCTCTGAGAAGGTTTCCCACGTGGCCTTCTCTTGGCATGTCCTTCCTGGAGCACATGTGCCCCGAAGGAAGTTAATCCCCTGCCTGATCTCTCCTTTCATGGGTTCTATTCAATGGCCATCACATGTGAAAATCCAGGAGTGGAAAGAGCCAATTGGAGGGGCAGTCAAGATTCCAGGTGCTTTGTGCCGGCAGTGCCACAGCACGCTGGCCTGGCAACTTTCTGCTTGTGCCCTCTCTGGCACGCTCCTCCACGGGAATTCCCGAAAGCCACGCAGGTAACCGACTTTTCTCACAAGGGGGCAAAGAGAGGCAAGAAGCTGATGGGCCCCTCAAAAATCAATAATGGTGGAGAATAAGATTATAGATAATGATCCGTGCAGATTACCAGCCTATGAGTGATAAAGAGAGCTGACCTAATTATAGAGGTAATAAACATTAGCCTATCGTCATTATTTTTGTCATTTAAATTCCTTTCCGGGGGGCTCTTTTACCTCTGAAGTTGGAGGAGCAGACAGGCATGGGATAATCTTCCCAGATTCCAGAATACTGACTCCACCTGTGCTCTATTTAGAGGGGAGTAGGGTTTGGGGAACATGAGCCTCTAAAAATACAGACACAGACTGACTAAGAGGAAAAGGCACCTGAGTAGCAAAAACAGCTGTCAGGACCCAATGTGCTGAAATCACGCACTTGATTCTGAAGGGAAGGCCCCGGCTCATGGCCATCATCCTTGCTTTCTCTGGAATTCATTTAAGGGCAGTGAACAGCTTTAAGCCTCCAGCAGTTTAGCCACCTGCAACTCAGAAGGGTGGCTAATGCTATCAGAGGCAGACACAGCACAGAGAATGACAGGCGGGAGACTGACAGTAAGGGAGGAAATAGGAAAGAGAAGCACAAACTTCAATCACCACCGTCTGCGGCCAAGGAATGCAGGGGTAAGCTGTCCCACCATTTTCAGCAGCCTATGCGGACCTCATTCATTTATTCATTCTCGCACTCACTCAGCTTATCCATCCAAACTGTAAGGAACGCCTAAGGTACCAGACAGGGTTCTTAGTTTCAGATCACAGAATCTGTCCCAGCTAGTCTCAGCAGAACAGCACTGCTCAGAAGTAATGCGCAGCTCACAGAATCGCTAATAAACATTACACAGCCAGGAACACCCGAAGCCAGATTTTCAAAAGCAAGAAACAAAACAGGATAGCCTGCTCTAGTGGAAACCTCATCGCGTCTGCTCCCCAGCACTCGGCACCGAGGACGCTCTGAGGGCATGGTCCAGGCACTGGACAACTGTCCCTTCGGCCTCCACCCTGGTGTGCAGGAAGAGCGGGTTCCCATTTGCAGCGCGGCTGCCCCACCTTGCTCACATCTGCCTTTCAGGACTCAGACAGGTAGGTCCATTTGACAGAGCCCTGGCTACATTCCATACACCAGCTGCAAAGCTATCTGGGAAATGTAAATTTTTTTCTTTCTATCCTCTGCTGGACACAAAGGCAATTCCTCGCATAAGGGAGCTGAAATGGGCAAGCGCATCCACAGCTCCCTCCTCAATCTGACCTATTGGCTATTCTCATCCAAACACCCCTTTCTTCCTACACTTAAACTTCCAAATGACAACGGAAGCAACAACATGCTCCCATCTAACACAGAGCAACACTCCAAACCATCAAGAACGTGTTTATTCTCTAGCTGCACCCCCACTCCACTCCTGCTAAGTCCCATCAGCCACTGTAGACCTTGGGGTGACATGTTACTTCTAACAAATCTCAATTCATCTTTATATCCTATGCACTATAATTATATTTGGTTAGGACCAATTCACCCTAAATAAAGTAGGAGAAGTAGAGCCAGAAGTATTTGTTTACATATAAATGTACACAAAACAGTAAGGGAAAAAATACGGGTAGCTACGATAGTCCTGGGTTCTGCACCTGTCCACAAGGCAGAAGCTGGATTTATAACTTTGTCTTGCTAGCCATTCGTCTTGCCTTTGTCCTCAGCCAGCACCTCAGCTTGTCAAGCTTCTCTATCTGGTGGCAGGAACCAAACCTACTCCACTTCCTGCAGGCTATGAGCACTTCCAGGCATAAAATGTCTTCTGCCAGCTTTAGAAGGTACCTGCAGGGATCTTCTTGGTTGCAGACCTACTCTTCTCTAAGTCATTGTGAAAGAACAAATCTGTTTCTCCTTGATAAACACAATTAATCTCTAAGCCAACATATCAGTGCCTTTTTCTTTTTCCCCTCACTGTTCTGTGCAGTGGTATTAGGAGTCTCAAACAGCTTGGTAGCAACCTCAATTTCTAGTTCAATGGGAGTCATTTTTGTTCTGCAAATGACAGCACTCATTGTTTGGGTACCAAGACTTCTAAACTAGTGGAATCCAAAGCTGTGGAGAAGGAGCAATACTTATTTCAAGTTGATGACGATGTGTGATCTAAGAAAAACTACTCCCACTTCCATATTTTGGTTTTAGCTATGGAAGAAACAGGGCCATCCCCTGGCGGCTTGTTGAGAGCATACACCACATCCTGAAAGACAGGACCCCCATCCTGTAATGCTTTGCTCTTAGTGGATGAGGTAATGAGTCTCCAGCAAGCCATTCCTTCATTCTTTAAGGCCAGCTCTTTCTGGATGATGGGGTATACAGTAAGAGTAGGAAATTTTGTGCCAATTCTTTGTTTAAAAAAGAAATTTATTTATTACAGCAAAATACTCAGAAGCAATGTTGTATGGCATACCATGATGTTAAATGGGACATTCAGTAAATTTACATATGGTGTTGCTGAAGAAGCACAGCAGGCAAGGAAGGCAAATGTATATCTATAAGAGGTACCTAATCTAGAGAGGACAGATTCTTTTTCCTTCATGATAAAAAGAGTCCATGTAACTGATCTACCAAGTTACCAACTGGAGCCCCTGGAGCACGGCAGCTTACTGGGGCTTGGCATTAAGTCTCTTTTGTAACAGTAGCCAGATTAATCTGATAATCAAAGGTTCATGTTGTTGAGTACATGTATGACCTCCATCCTTGCCACCTGGACACTCTATGAATCCATTCAGCAAACAATAAGGGAAAGAATCATCCATCTACTGAAAACCTCCCATGCATCAAATGTCCTTTGGTGAGCAGTCCCTGGGGCATACGTATCTTTATCTTTTGGGCTTATTCTGAAAATTCATCCACATACCTCTTGGTTGGAATTCATCAATAATCTCTCAATCATGTCCTTTCCAAGACTCTAACCATCCAGCCAAACCATTAGCCTTCACTCAGTAGAAATCCAAGAGCTATTTCTCAAAATGAGAATAGGTATTTGAAAAGCAGGCATGGCTTTCCTATAAAACTTGGAGGTACCAGCTGTAATTTTCCTACAAGAGCGTGTCACAGGTTTCGGCAATGATCCAGATAGGCCACAGCTACATACGCCACAGACAATCAGCACCATTGAATCTGCTGGATCATAAGGAGCAAGTGGTACAGCTGCTGACACTGTAATCTGGACCAGCAGGTTGGCCCCAATTAAAACAGGCCACATTATGGGTTGTGTGGTAAATGAATCAGAGTAGCACATACAAATGTGGTATATGTTATCTTCAAAACTAAAAAACAAAACATAAACAAACACACAGACAAAAATCTGCAAAGCATTGTGTTGCTTTATTATGGTAGGCAGTAAAAGTAAGGCACCGGATCCCTAGATAATTCACTGAGATAACAGGCCTCTCAATTATCAAGGCATCTAGGGTATCTGGTACTTCCTGCTTATCAGCATGATGCCATCAATGTTGATCACTACCTCTGTGATTTAAAAATCACCCACTGTGGAATAGGTGTAGCTCAATGGCAGAGCACCTGCTTTGCATGTACGAGGTCCTGGGTTCACTACCCAGTACTTCAGGGAAAAAAAAAATCACAGCCAGAAAGCTGACATCGTAGAGGTAAAACACTGGTGGTGTACTGCTATCTCCATCAAGTGAACTCAGACCTAGTGTGGTGTTCTTACTGGAAAATATGGCAAGATATGAGGATGACACATAATAAGATGGTGGCAAGACAGGAAGTGGGAAGTGGTCAGTTTGTGGATGTGTTTTGAAGACAGAGCAGCTCACAGGTCTTGCTAATGAATTAGATGAGAGGTACACAGAAAAGAGAAATCAAAGATGAGCTTTTTGGCTTGAGTAGGTGAGTAAATGGTGTTTCCAACAACTGAGAAAAATAAGATCACAAGAGAAGTAGACTTTTGTATGTAAATTATGTATGGGAGGAAATCATGAGGCCTAGTTTTGATGTTAAACTTGAGGTACCTACAGTCATCTAAGTGGAAGTGTTGAGGATACAATTAGATATAAAAGTAAGGAGTTGAAGAGAGCAGTCTGGGCTGGAAACTTATGTTTGAAGATTCTCAGCATGGAAATGATATTTAAAGCTCTGGGATTAAGTGCCATCATCTAGGCCTGACTGTGGATAGAGCAGATGGCCCAGGGAAGAGCCTGAGGATACTTCAGTGCTAAAGAGCCAGGAAATAGAAAAGAATTGAGCAATGGAGACTGGGAAGAAGGAAGAAATCCTGGAGAGTGATCAAATGTGTCAAATGCTGCTGACAGTCAAATAAGATGAGAATTAAAACTGATATATAGGGGAGTGGATGTGGCTCAATCAGTCGAGGGCCTGCTTCCCATAAGGGAGCTCCTGGGTTCAGTTCCTGGTGCCTCCTAAAAACAAAAAAATCAAACAACAAGCAAACAAATGAAAAAATACCAACCTAGGAGAGCCAACATGGCTCAGTGGTTGAGCACCAGCTTCCCACATACGAGGTCCCAGGTTCAATCCCCAGCCCCGGTACCTCAAACAAAATGAATGAAAGAAATAAAAAAATAAAAATAAAAACAACTGATATGTATAAATAAATGTACCATAATAATGTAAGGTGTTAATAATAGGGGGTATGTGGGTGCTTTGTATTTTATGCATTTTTCTGTAAACCTACAACTTCTTTAATTTAAAAAATGGTATGTATTTTACAAGATGATATACAACAGTGCCCTTGAGAAGAGCAATTTCAGTGGCATGGTGGGGATGAAATCTGGCTGCAGTGAGGCCAAGAAAGAAAGACCAGGAAAGGAGGAAAAGGATAGAGGAATTAATGCTTTAAGAGCAGAAGTGGGATCAAAGCAGTTTTACTAAAAGTTATGTTTATGTGCTCATGGAAATGACCCAGTAGAGGAAGAAACTGCATGAGCAAAGTCGTTGAACAGGTGAGAGAAACTAAAATCCAGACGTGTTGGTGTGGCCATGGGCAATAACCTGGACAATTTATCAACCATAACAAAGGAAGGCAGAGTAATAGAGCCGAGGTACAAGGCACTGGGAGAACTGGCAATGGGGCAATGAGGCAGTTCTCTTATCCTCTCATGACTACTTCTAATTTTGCAGTGAAATAAGAAGACACAGCATCATTTGAGTTAAGAAACAGGAAGGAGGGCAGAGTTTTTAGGAGAATGAAGAGAGTGTAAAATAGATGTTTTGCAGAGTTAGAGAAAGAAATTCAGTTCTTTAGGGAAAAAAAGGAATTTTGTAAGTATAATAATATGTTTATAAAATATTGCCAGGGAGTGGGTTTAGCTCAGTGATTGAGCACCTGCTTTGTATTTATAAGGTTCCAGTTCAATCCCTGGTACCCCAAAAATAAATAAATAGATAGATAGATAGCTCTGGTGGCTCAAGTCACCCCTGGAGAATACTCTAACTAGATGAGGGAGAGCCATCTGGTTAGAGAAGAAAAAAAAAATTGCCTTAGATTCTGATTTTTTTCCACGCCAGGCCCATGTTAAAAAAATGTGTTCCCCATAAACATAGAAAAAGAGGAGAACTGAACTGATGAAAGCCTCTTTATCTAATATGGAAGATGTTCTGAAAGCAGGCAATTATAACCAAGACAACAGAATATTTTGTTAGGATACCACCTTCAGATAAATGAACTGTGGTATCTGCTTTTCCCTAATCTGGATACCCAGTGCGTGGCAGAGATGCATGTGTTCTCCCACATTTCCTTGTTCTTGCAGTTAAGTGGGGATGGGTAATTAGTTCTGGTCAAAGGCTGTGAGAAGTGAGGTATCAAAGCGTAGACTAACTGGTGCATGACTCCCAAGATCTCTCTACCAAGCGACTAAAGAGACCACACGTTCCAGAGAGTGTAGCTACAAGAGGGTGGAGTTTCCAACAGCCTGAGCCCGAGGGACCTTGTGGAAAGAGCCTCCCACTGACCTACAACGGATAAACCATGGATGAAAAAATACCTATTATTGCATTAAGCTACTGGGATGGGTTGTTTGTGATCCCAAGTCACAACCTATAATCTAGTCTATCCTGATGTAGTTATTGTGGAAAGGTATTAAATTTTTCTAGTATTAGACATGTTTGATATACAGTATCCAATTGCAATTTAAGGATGGCTACAAGCTTTGGGTCTTTCACAAGTTAACAACTGGATCCATCTTGTAGTGAAACTCATTCAAAATGGAGTTATGTGCATGTGATCCTATCAGCTAAATGATAAACTGCCAAGGACTCAGGTTATCTTTTGACATTATCTTTCCCATTAGCTTTAATATCCTGGTTGTGAATCTGGTCACTGGAAATGACTCATTGACAAATATTTAAAAGACATGAAAAAATAAATCAAAGTGATCACTATGATATATAAAGACATCAGTCTTAGAGCAAAATAGTTGAGATAACAGAGCAGTAAGGATAATGCAGTCTTTCCAACAGATTGGACCAAAAAAATCTGAAACATGTCTTAGGGTGTTGAAGATCTCCTTTTCTGCCTTGCTTCCACATAGCCAGAGGAAGAAAACACTTTCAAAGAGATGGCCTGGCATTGAGGTACTTACCTGCTGTGGTTTCTGTCTACCGAGTAGAAAAACACATTCCCATATTTAACCCCATCCTATAAAAGACATTTTTATATTCTTCAGGTACCAAGGTAGACAAGTTAAACATACTTGACTTGAATCCTGATCCTGCCACTTAACAATTATATAATCTTGGACACACTACCTAATTTCTCCAAGTTGGTCTCCTCATCAAAACTTGTGTTTGGTCATCTGAGGAGCAGAAGAAAGAGATTTAGAGACATCAGCTAGGCTATAAGACTGCCCAGGCTTAGGACTGGCTCCATTGCTTGCCATCTATAAAGCCACAGGGCTGTGCTGAGGATTACATTGGGTTATGTACATTCAGTGCTTAACACATAGTAGATGTTCAACAAATGGTCATTACTGTGATTATATGGAAATGATACTAAACTTGGGTGCTGTGAGGATTACAGATAACGTTATATAAAGCACCTTGGATGTATGCAGTTAGTGAGCAGGACACGGGGACAGCATAGCATGACCCCTTACCCCCTTCTCAGAAGATCCTAGAAAGAAAGGCCTTCCTGTTGATGAGCTACAAGGTGGACAGTGTGATTCCACGGCTGGGCACCTGGAGGAGCCAGGGGCAAGCTGTTCACAGGACGGGAAAATCAGAAGTCAAATACAGGCATGTCAAGGAAACACGTATTTGTAGAGAGAGGAAAATGGGACAGATTAATTCATGTTCACAGAGTTTAAGATTGGAGAAAATGCACTCTCTTTTCCAGTTAGTCATTTTGATTAATGTAAGAGTCTGAAAATCATCTCTCCATCTTTTATATATATGCAGACATTTCTTTAGAGCCTATATTTGCCAGGCATGGGGAACAAACACCAAGAGAACACTAAAGAAGAGAGACTCATAATTAAAGATTTACAATATGCTCTGTGTTAACAATGGAATGTAACTAAAAAGCCCAAACTTAAGCTGAATTCACAGGAAACCTTGTGTCAGTTACAAATCTGACCGTTTTTCCAGAGCACATTGTAGAATGTCCTTACCCTTCAGGTCATGGAAACCAAACTGGAGAGAAATAGCCCACTCCACACTCTTGCAGGGGGCTGTCAGGGCCTGCCCATCCCTGAGGCTCTCCCAGCAACCCGCAGGGGCCAATGAGAGGTCAGCAGAGCAACAGCTTCACCCTTAACCCAAGGGCCTTATATGGTGTGGACAGACCCCACTCTGAGGGCTGAGGCCCTGAACATTTCCAAGACCAGGCTGTGTGGTAGGTGCACGCATGCCACTCTGGGAAGACCAGCTGCTTCCCCGTCTCTGGGATGGGGGCCTGAGCTGGTACACTCCCGCCATGCACACATGCTCAAAGCAGGCTCTGTGCCCACTTCTGCCCTGAACGCAGCCCTGCTAACCTGCTGCCAGTTGCTCCAAGCTGAAGCCCCACCTGAGCGCCAGGGATCAGACCCGACCCCCAAGCAGCCGACAGCTGCTGCATGGTGAACCGAGCTTGGCCCTGGTTGCTGTCCCCCTACCATGGACCACAGCTTCAGCCCTCCTGGCCTACACCCAGCCTCCCACTCCCTACCGCCCCGACCACCCCCAGTTGATAGGAATTCCTACTACCACCACCCTCCCTGGCCTTGACTATGACCCGCTTCACTCCTGTGTAGCCTAATTTCTCCCTGGGGAGGGAAAAAAAATTAAATGTGCAAGTTTTAACTTTATTCCATCCCACCATTACACTCAGGAGTGAACAGAGCAGCTTCTGCTCTACTTTTATAGGCCATGCTCTTCTAAAAGTACTATAAAAAGGGAAAAGAATGACTAACAAACAAATGAATAGTATGATAAAGCATAATTATGATCCTTTCCACATAATACTAAAGCAAGGGCTATACACTCTTTATGATGAAGGTGGTTATTAAATAGCAACACTGAATCATAGGATACTGGCAGCCCCAAAACATTTTGCTCATTTGGTCATAATCTTGTCCCATCTTCAACACTCCTTCAAGGCCTGGTTTCTCTACTCAGAATATATTCTAAATACAAACAGCAAAGGGAAACTCTTAGGAAATTTCCAAATGCTAAAAATTGAAACACATCTGACCCTCCTTTAAAAGATGTGAAATCTAACAATGCCAGGGACTAAACCGTTACCCACACAAATGCGTCTCAGGATGCCGGTGTGCCTTGCAGGACAGGGATTAGGGAGGAACCCCAAGGCTGGGGCCAGGGGAGAACAAAGCATTTTCATGAAAGAGAGCTGCAATTTCTCCCAGTGCAACTTCACTTATGGTCCACCACACTTAATACTGAAACCATGTGGTACTGCAGGGACAGATGCTGGACACTGTGTGTCCTGCCATGGCCCACTGGATGGACTGGGGGAGAGTGTAGACTACAATGTAAATCATTATCCATGCAGGGCAGGAGTGCTCCAAAATGTATTCACCAAATACAATGAATGTGCCATGATGATGAAAGAGGTTGTTGATGTGGTAGGAGTGGGGTGAGGGGGGTGGGGGGTATATGGGGACCTCATATTTTTTTGAATGTAACATTTTTTTAAAAATAGAGGCAAAAAAACCCTTAAGAAATAAATGAATGATAGAAATGCTAAAAAAAAAAAGTAAAGACGATTAAAATATAAAAAAGAAAAAAATGAAGTTGGTCTACAAAATACCTGCATCTGAGACCCCCGCACCCTAGAGCTCTTTAGTTTGGGGGGCGTCTGAAGGGAGTCCAGCTGCTCTGATCCGAAGTACCAAGCACGGCGACTCGTGGACCCAGCTCCCCCTGGTGGTGGTGCACGCGTCCAACATAAGCGCTAGGACCCCAGCGCTGAGCTGGTTAAACCTCCTTTACGAATGGGGAAATTAAGGCTCAGAGAGGACAAGGGTGTTGCCCTGGCTTGCGGCTGAACTAGCAGCACAACCCAGCTCTCTAGCCTCGTGCTCAGTTAATGTGTGTGCACAGCGAAAACAGGAAAACCACCCACAAACCAAGCTTCCAGCCTCTTTTAGAATCTCTTGAGATGTTTTCTTTGTACAGTTTTCATGTGAATTGGTCAAACTCTTGGACCTGACCCTGAGAAGTGGGCTGCTGTAAGCACAAGAAAACACATGAGGATCACAGGCGCTGGGTTCCACGGCAGACCTAGTACATGCGAAACTCACGGGGTAAGGGCCCGGCTTGCGTGTGCATTCACCTGCCCCGCAGGAGCTGGGCATACCTGGCCAGCCTTGGGAATCACGGTCATAGGGAGTCGGTGGACACAAGGAAAAATCCATCTGTCCATAGTTAAAAAGTGACAGCGGTCCAGGTAAGTCCTCGGTGGTTCTCACAGCTATTCCTAAGTCAGTTGAGAAGGACATGCTGATACACTAGCCCAGAGCACCCCATTCCCCTGGTCTGGCCTCCGCCTTTTCATCCAGCTGCATTCGATGCTTCTAAGTGTCAAATCTGCAGTTAGCAGGGAAAGGAAAGCCCCGTGGTCTGGTTCCACCTGGGGCAAGCTGGTGGCCCCAGGCAGGCCCTCACTGGCAGCATTCCCTTGGTGAACTGTCCTATAAGTAGAGAACTCAGACTTTTCAGAACACTAAGACCCCAGCTTCCTCGTTCAGGGGTCTACTGTTCCTAGCCAAGCTCCTCCAGAATGCCTGCTTTGGGGTTTATACTAAGAAACATCACCATCAAGCCAAGCGGATTTTTCCTTAGCCTTCCATGGAGGCTGCAGGCATCCGTGGTCAGCACAGCACCAGGGCCAGGGTAGGTGGCTGGGTGATCCTGACTGCTGGTGGTGCTGGGCCATAAGAAGGGTGCTTCTGTCCTCAGCCGTGGAGTGGCAGCAGGAGCTCCCCAGGGCAGGGCACCGGTGTAGCCCGAGGTCGCCATGCAGCCAAACTTTCTGCTAGACCCATTCCTGTGGAGTTGCGTTGGCCTTGGGAACCTCTTTGTCTTGAAAAGGTGACCCTGCAGATCTCACTTTCAACGGGATCCATTAAAGCAGCAGCTGACCTTGTCCCTGCAGGCCCCACCCCTTCCAGCCTCTCCAACTTCATTTGGAGCCCTCTTCTTCCATCACCCTGCTCTGGCAACACGGCTCTCCTTTCTGACCTTCACTTCCTTTGTCTAGACTAGGCTTCTTCCCGCTCTTGGCCTGGCTGGCTCCTATGCATCAGGTCAATGTCCCCTCCTCAGGCTGTGCCTCTCATAGCACCCTGCTCCTGTCCTCTGGGGCACTCACCCCAGCCGTACCTGAGTAACTGAAGAGTTAGTCGTGGGCCATCTCTCTCTCGTTAGAGCAGGGGTTCTTAACAAGGGGTCTGTGAGCTTGAGTTTAAATTAAAAAAAACATTCTTCTTGTGGGGATGTGTTGGTGCGGGTGTGATATATTTATTAAATAATACACAGTATAGGACTTAGTAAGGGGTCCATGGTTTTCACCTGACTAGCAAAGGGGTCCGTGGAACAAAAAGGTTAAGAACCCCTGTCTTAGAGTGTAAGGCCCTTGAAGGCAGGGACTGCATGTCTTTTCAGCTTCAAGTCCCCAGCCCCTCACATGCCTGGCCTCTGGCAGGGGCTCAGGGACCACTTGTTGAACATGCACATCCTTGCCAAGGAAGTATCCCATAGTGGTCGCCAGCAGGCTCGTCAGAATACCTCTGGGCGAATGTTGGCTCTACCCCTCACTGGCTGAATGACGTAGGCAGACTGGCTAGTTCTTAGCTTGCTTATCTATAACATAAGGATAACAATAGTATCTATATTATAAGATTTTTATGAGAAGTGCTCAGGGTATTGCTGGACATACAGTAAGTTCTCAATTAATGCTGTTATGGCTACTTCCCCAGAGTACACACTTACATTCTTTATCCCCCAGACTCATGGGTGGGCACACAGTGTTGCCCCTGTATTCTACCCATACATTTCCTATTTTTGTATATTTATTTGATTATTTTAAATAGTTACACTTACTGTAATTTTTTTTAAAACAAACACACATATGTGTGCTAAGAAGTATATACAAAGCTATTCCTTGGAGCAGTATTTGTGAATAGGAGAGAGAAATTATCAAAATTTCTATCAATAAGGGTGTGGCTAAATAAATTATGATTTGTCCATATAACAATATTTTATGCCACTTTATTAAAATTGAGAAGATCTATATCTACCAATATGGAAAAGGCTCTCATACACATTGTGAAGTAGAAAAAACAAATGGAGAACAACATATAATATGCCACCATAAGTGTTTTTATTCACACACACTTATGCTTGTATGTGCTTGCTCTATCTCTGGAAGGACATAGAGGAAACACTGGTAACATGGTTGTCCCTGGAGATAAGAACCAGGGGATGAGTTCAGGAAAGTGAGAGACTGTTTATGGAAGTCTCTTGACTGTTTATGGAAGGATATAGAATTAAAAACAAAAGTCCCATCTGATCGTTGTAAGGCAAATGGATCTTTTTTCAAAAAAGTAAGCAAACTTGATAGGGTCCCTCCTTGAAGCGTTCGATCACTGTTTCCTGGGCGTTCACTCTATGCTAGGTACTCTCTGAAGGACAGGTGTGCAAAGCTAAGTGACACAGGCCTGCCCTTGAGGCCGTCACAGCCTGAAGGGGAGACAAGTGACACAGTTAAGTTGAGGGAAGTGGAGCCCCAAAGAGAGGCATCTGGGAGGTAGGGGTGGTCGGCGAGAGACGTCTTCTCGAAGGGTGAGCTCAGAAGGGGAAGACATGCCTCAAAACGGAAGTTTCCAATGCAAAAGCAAAGTGGCAGAGGAGGACCTAGCCCGCTAGGGGAGCGGAAGGCAGTGAACACGGCTGGAGCGGAGGGCGCCGGCCAAGGCATCTGGACTTGCTCTGGAAATGAAGGGAGCCATTACGGGCCACTGACCAGGCAGTGGCACAACCAGCGTGCACTTGGGAAAGACCGTCCATCCTGGTGCACAAGGAAGAGCAGCCAGTAAAGGGGCAGCCAGGAGCTCTGGAAGCAAAGAGTCGAGAAACAGATGGCCTGAAACAGGTCCTTTTTTTGACTCAAGAGGTCACTGTGAACATGGCAAGGATATTTAGGAGACATGGACTGAGCAGGGAATGGGAGATGAGGGATAACTGAGGGTAGACCAGCTGGACCCAGAATTTTTATTTCATGAGACCAACAAAGTTTTTTTAAAATTGAAGAACCAAAATAAGTTAAAATTTAAAATTTCACCAAGTAAGGGCAATTTTAAAAAATGATCATGTGTCAATACCACCATTTCATAAAAGAGAAGCCTTTCAACTCTCCCCAAAAGAGGAAGGAGCTAATCTCCAATAAAAGGTAATCATTTAAATAGAATAAACTTCATTTTACAGAAAACTCTTTAGGTTGCCCTTACTTTTCTCATTTCATCATGGATGAGCTCAGCTGTAGACTGATGATGCTGGTTTGCATCAATAGCCCACACTATTGGTGTAAGCCATTGTTCTTTCCAAGGAAGGGAAGATGAAAGATTGGGTAAGAACAGAGTCAAGAGTTTTGGGTGTTTGAAGGATGAGCAGGATTTGAGAAAACTTATATACTGGGAGAAAAAAAAAAAAAGTTAGAAAGGTTTGAAAATCACTGCTAAAGGCAACACAGTATCCTATACTGGATCCTGGAACAGCAAAAGGACATTAGTAGATAAATTGATGAAAGCAGAATAAAGTTGTTCCAACATGAATTGCTTAGCTCTGGTCAGTGTACCGCGGTTATGCCAGATGTCAACATCAGAGGAAGCTGGGGGAAGGGCATATACAAATTCTGTATCACCTCTTCAACATTTCTGTAAACCTACAGTTATTTTAAAAATAAAGAGTTTTAAAAAATAAGAAAAAACACACATACACAAAAGAGAAAGGAGATAAGCAACATATTGAGAACCCCAGCATTAGGCCCTGGAGCCAAGTGGGAGATGGCCCTGGTCTTGATCAGAAGAACAGGTTTGCATGTGGGTACAAGTAATTTAGTAACAAATTTTTTCTAGGAGTTTGGCATGGAAACTTTTATTTTTTCATGAATCAAGTAAAGTAAAAATAATTTAAGTAAAAGGGCAAAACAGGGAAATGGAACACAGATAAAACTTGGATTGAAAACAGAAAGGAATGGTTAGTATTGCATGGAAAGGAAAAAAAAGGCAGCCTTGGACCATGTTTCATTTCCTAATAAATTCTGCCCTGGAAGGTTATCGAGGGCTGAAATAAGCAACCTCGAAATCCCTTACTTTAGAGCTCTGGGTAAATTATGGAGGATATTTTCAAGACTGTAGTAAAGTATGGCAGGACAAGAAGGAGAGTAATAGATGGTAGGAATGAGTAGAACTTGGAGAGAAGACAGTTGTTCAATGTAAGGAATAAATCCCCTAAGGCAACTGCAGTAGCTCCTGTTTCCCATCTACTCTTCTCATGTACATTCAGGAGCAAATCCAGGCACTGGCAGAAGCTTTTAAAAGATTCCCACTAGTATATGTGATTTACTTTTCTTCCTTCATCTCAAGTGTGATTAATCAGCAACGAGCACAAAATCTCAACTTTCATACATTTTGCAGATGCAATGATTACTCAGAACAGCTGTTTCTATACCTCTACTTTTAGGGGGAAAAGTCAAGTAGAGATATCTATGTCTCTATAAACAAAAGTGATCTATTAAATAACAAGGATTATATAACAAGAGTAATATGTAAAAAGTCCAGACATTTTCTTGCATCATTGTGAAGAATGTTGACTTTTTAGACAAAATTCTGATTTGAATCACCTTTAAAAATGTTGTGTTTTCTTTTATAAATGGATGTTACTCTAATACATTATATATCTCACCTCTCAAAAAGTAACACACTTCTCTGAAGCCAGGCAGAAGAAATCACTCTGTACTGTCTTTGTACTTGCATAAACATCCCTTGTTGAATTGATTACCCTACATTGAAATTATTTGCATATGTATGGATCTCCCCTACTAGACTTTAAGTTCCTTGAAGAGGGAAATGATATCTTTTCATCTTTGTGCCTAGGGCAGTGCTCATTAAAGAGTAAATACTCAACAAATGACTGCTGAAATAAATAGAAATAATAAATCACTGCTGTATTTTTTTCATGACTTTGAAAAAGCACATGGAAAATCCTACTTAAATGACACGAAATCATCAACTGTTTGTTACCTTTGCAAATCTGTGCGATGTTTGAGAAAGCCTGGCAATATCCTCAAGGTCCAGATAAGAAATGATACTCAGGAGCAATTTGTCTGAGAGCCGTTCAAGGAAGTCAAATTTACCTTTGCACAAATTGAAGACATAGTCTAATATCTTGGCACCAAATACTAGGGCGACTTGAACTGTAATTCAAAGAGACCAACAAACCAACATGGTTATCATGTGCATGGTTATGATATAAACTATAATAATCAACAGGACAAATGCTTTGGGCTCCCCATGCCAGGAGTGGTGTTAGATTATGCTGAGTCTTTCCTACTTTCCCAAAGCTGCCTTTGGGATCAATGGCAAGCATTTTTGAAACATTTGTTTCCAACCACCACCCCTGCCCTGACTTTAGAGCCTTTTAGGGACATCTGCTGATTAACAGAGCAGTTGACACATCCCCTTGATCTTATCAACCCCAAGCACCAGTCTTTACTTCTGACTTAAGCAGTCTCAACATCATCAGTCCTCAGCGCTTCCCCAAGTGGACAGCACACACTAGTGGAGGGAAAAGAGGCTGTCTATGGGGTTTTTCTACCATCCCTTGCTCCCTCAAATTGTTCTGAAACACATAATATCTCTTAATTTTAGTTGATTTTTTTTTCTTGTTTTTCACATGCTATTTCTCTATCTGACTTTCATCCCTATCTTTACACAATAGAAAAAAAGACAGAGGTAAAGAGGAAAATAGATAATTTTATGTAAATTGTTTTAACTGGTGCCTAATATTTTTTCATACCAAATTAGCAAACAGTTCACAAAGAATCAGCCAATATCATGTCCTACTTAAACATGGTCAATGTAGGAAGAAATACAAAGGAGGCAGGGTTTTCTCCCAGCTCCCTATATAACCAAGAAATAGTAAGTGGGAAAACATATTTGAATGTTTGATACACATTCAAATTTTAACAGTGGTTAAACTTGGGTGGTGACTTTTATTTCCTTACTTTTGCTTAGCTATATTTTCCAGTCTTTCAGCAATAAACTTGTAATACTGGTATAATTCCTTTAAATCTTAAAGACGAAAGAAAGAGAAAAAATAAAAGAGAGAGGAAGGAAGGAAAGAAGGGAGGGAGGGGAGGGAGGGAAGGGAGGAAGGAAGGAAAGGAGGGTGGGATGCCTCCTTTTAAGAGAGAGGAAGACAAACTGAGGCCTGTGCATGCCAGTGGTCCCAAAGCTGGGCACTCTTGGTTTCTTGACACTTATTTTATCCCCTCTCACTATAAAAGCAGCCCCCTAGCTAGCCCTTCCAGAGAACCACTCTTGAAAGAGAGAGGGTTCACTCTCTGCATTTCATCATGGACTAATTGTCCAAGTTTCAGAAACTACCTTCCTTCCTCATTCTGGAACATCCTTTCTGGAGCAAAAGGGATGGAGCTGTCAAGAGCAGTGGGTTCGCCACAGAAACAGGCTCAACTGTGATCCTAGAGCTTGAGCTCTTGGATTTCAGAAGAGAGGAAAAGCATAGGCTGTGTTTACGTAAAAGCCTTAATTGTGCTAGCTTGGAAGGGTCAGTCATATAGAATTTCTCCCTCAAACTGGTTAGCCCAGCTTTCAAGAGGTATTAAGGGTTTACATTGCCTGCTATTCCAAGTGCCTGCTATTCAAGCACCTCTACAAATCCAAGGACTGTCTTTGGGGGGGGGAAATATCCCTGCCAAAACTCAGCCTTAAAGGGTAGGTATTACGGAAGTGTCCTCCACCACCAAGCCAGCTCATCAGCAGAATAAAGAGAAAAATCAATGTTAGTCTATAAAAATAAAAATGCCTTTAATATAATGTAATCGGAGATAACAAATTTGAACACTTAAAAATATCAAGAAAACATGCTCAAAGCCTACTCAGATGTGTTTAGGAAGTTTCTACTAACAAATTCTTTAAAATATAAAAGTTACAGAAAGGCAAATATACCTCGGTGTAAAATGTGATGGTTTCAAAATATATGGGAATTGGAGTATTAAGGAAAAAAATGTTTTGCTTGTTCATGTTTTTTTAAATATAACATTTATTTCTTGTGAAATAAGAAAAAACATTACAATGAATTCTATTTTAAATAACGTCATCAGTTTCATGTTGGGTTATGTGACAATCACCCTCTAAGATGGTTCAGTTGATTCTCAGCTCCTGGTTTTACAGCTCTGAGTGGTCCCATCCCACACGGAATGGGATGGCCTGCGTAACCATCAGGATATTGCAGAAATGATTCTCCAAGGCTAGGCCCTGAAAGACACGGGGGCTTCTGCCTTATACCTTTGGATAACTTACTAGGATCGGCTGCTGATTTTGAACATTCTCAGCCTCTTCGAGGGCAAACAGGGCTAAAAATTAAGAAACAGCTCCCAGGCAAAGGTCAGCTCCAGGGCACTCTCAGGGTAAGCTGGTCTAAAGATGGAGCTGAGAGTGTGGCTGTAAAATTCTGAGAACCAATGTTAAATACCAGTCAAACATTAGGGCTTCTGCCATATAAGGGGGTTGCCATTCAGTAGTTAAGGAAGTAGCCAAAGGTAGAGAAGGCTTATCTCAAGGATTCACAGGTGTGGTTTTGTCTAATGGATTGAATCCCAAAAAGAATAACACCTAACCACCAAGTTTTTAAGAGAATTATAGTGGCAGAAACACTGCCAGAGAGGTTGAACCAAAAGGGTCAGCGGTATTACAAAAGTAAAAGAAGACTTTGAATCCCTGAGCTTCTGTGAGCAGGAAGCAGGCTGAGAAAACTGGGCAGCTGCAAACATGGGCTACCTTCTGTGGAAAAGGTGGAACCAAGGCCTAGAGGTGAAGCCAAGATCCATGAAGAACCAGTGCCAGGCCTTGCATCCTAATCAAGAACTGCTAACCTCCTGAATTTCAGAAGTTCTATGGACTAGTGAACCCCCGGGGGGGGGGGTACCCTACCCCTTTCTTAAAGAGCAGCGTCTACAGTGATTATCCCATGCCTGTCCTACCATTATATCCTGGGTGGGGAGGGGCTGAAAAATCGTCTCTTTAACTCCCAGCCTTCATATCGAGAGGAACTGGCCTTGAAGAGCTGTACTTAGGACAGGACCTCTCCATACATGGACCTGATTTGCATGACGAGATGTTTTTTTTTGGAGGTACTAGGGAATGAACCTGGGGCCTTGCTCATGTGAAGCAAGCGCTCAACCACTGATACACCTGCTCCACAACATGACGAGATTTTGAACTACTGCTACTGATGATGATGATATACCTTGAGAGGAAACAGAAGGACTAGAATTCCAGAAGCAATGATGAACAAAGAAATGGCAAACACGGGCAAATCTAAACAACGACTGTGGTATGAAACAGGTTTAAATAGCATATTTTGGAGGAGGAGTTAAAACAAGGCAAGTCAAAACACTGCTCAAAAATGACATATAAAAAGGTAGAAGGTAGATATTTAGAATGTGATGTTCTAAGGCCCTTGATGTTCAAGAGGAGGATAGAAATACTGACAAATGTTGGACTTTTGTAAGCCAAATTAAACTGAACTTGTTAAAATTTTAAGGGACACCACAAAAGAAAAAGAAAAAGAAAAAAAAAAAAATAGAAGGACAACCTCCAGAATAGCTGATCTGTAAATCAGCTGGAGATTGATTGACAGCTGAACAAAACAGCAGATCCAGTTTTGGGTGGGTTAGCCCAAAAGGTCTTTTGGAGGCAGGCAGTGCCAGTCTGGTGCACTAGGCCCACATGGTCGTGAATGTCACAGGGTCCTTCTTTCTGTTTACCTTCTTAGGATGATGGTTCCTGCTTCCCAGGCATCACAACCATGTGGCAGTAGGTAATGCGGAAGTCATGCATGGCAGCTGAGTCTGCCCCCAACTGGAGGCACTTTCTGAGACGTTCTGTGCAACAGCTTCCACGCACATCTTACTGAGTAAAACTGGATCACATGATGTGGTGGACTGAATGATGTAGTCCAGAAAGAAATCACGTTCTTGATCTTAATCTCATTCCAGCGGGTGAGAACCCACTGTAAATAGGGCCTTCTGAAGATGTGATTTTTAGTGAAGGTGTGGCCAACTGAACCAAGATGGGTCCTGATCCTATTACTGGAAGCCTTTTAAGAGAAAACCTCCTCTAGGGAGGAGCCAGAGGCAGGAAGCTGGTGGGAACCCAAAAGAGAAAGGAGAGGACCTCGCCAAGTAATGGGAAGGCAAGGGACCCAGGAAGGGCAGACAGCCAGAATGCTACCAACCCCAGGAGGAAGCGAGCCTTCCCACCTCTGAAACCCCAAGATAGTAAATTCACAGTGTTCTCAGCCAACCCACTGTTTGGTATTGTCATAGCAGCTGGGGAATAAGACACAAGGCCACAACTGCAAGGTGCAAAGGGAAACACAGTTATTGGGTTGTCTCCACTTTAAGAGGAAAAATGGGATGAAGAAAACCCAGTAGAAAGAAGGTGCATGGTTGAACTGTGTCCCCCAAAACACATGTTCAAATCCTAACCCCAAGTCCAGTGAATGTGACTTTCATTGTCTTTGAGGATGTGATTAGTTAAAATGAGGCCAAGCCGGATGAGGATGGGCCCTGGTCCAGGAGGACTGGTGTCCTTATAACAGGGAAATCTGGCAACGCAGCAGATCCAGGGGAGAAGATGGCCATGTGGTGACAGAGGCAGAGACTGGAATTCTGCTACCACAAACCAAGGAATGCCTACAACTGCCAGCTTCCACCAGAAGCCAGGAGAGAGTCACGAAACAGCTTCTTCCCCATGAACTTCAGAGGGAGCAGGGCCTCTCCAACATCTTGATTTTGGACTTCTAGCCTCCAGAACTGTGAGACAATAAATGTGTTATTTTAAGCCATCATGTTGTGGTATCTTAGCTAAGGCAGCCTCCAGAGATTGAGACAGCAGGAAATGGAAACAAAACAAAAAAAGCTAAGAAAAAACATGGTAAGATGAAAACACAAAACAAGATGATATCAATGACAAACATATTAGTAACCCAATAAATGTAGATGAACTATTCATGCCAGGTAAAAGACTCTCAAATAGGGAAGCGGATTTGGCTCAATTGATGATAGAGTGTCCGCCTACCACATGGGAGGGCCAGAGTTCAAACCCAGGGCCTCCTGACCTGTGTGATGAGTTGGCCCACATGCAGTGCTGATGCGTGCAAGGAGTGCCGTGCCAGGCAGGGCTGTCCCCTGCATAGGGGAGTCCCATGCATAAGGAGTGCTCCTCATAAGGAGAGCCACACAACACAAGTGGTGCCAGGAGTGGTGCCGCACACATGGAGAGCTGACGCAGCAAGATGATGCAACAAAAGGAGGTACAGATTCCTGGTGCCACTGACAAGAATACAAGAGGACACAGAAGAACACACAGTGAATGGACACAGAGAGCAGACAACTGGGAGAGGAGGCAGGAAGGGGAGAGGAATTTAAAAAAAAATCTTCAAAAAAAAAAAGACTCAAATAACACACATATACACATGCACACACGCACAACACACATGTATAATTCTGGTTATATGCTATTTATAAGAGACACTTCAAAAATGATGATATGGAAAAGTAAAAGATACAATAGAAAAAGACCAGTAAAATACAAACCAAAAGAAAACTGGTATAATTATATTAATAACAGACAAAATATTCTCAGAATACACAGAGCAAACACTGATAGATTTTTGATGAAAAAATGATAAACCCTCCATCACACTGGGGGATTTTATGGCATCTCTATTAATACTTAGTATACCAAAGAGAAAAAAATAGTGAAAATACAGAATATTTGACTAACACTATGGATAAGATTTATTCAATGCACATAAAAAGACTGCTGCACCTAACAATTAGGAGAATTATTTTCAATTCATTTCAGGTTCACATGGAATATTTATAAAATCTGACCATGAACTAGGCCCACACTCAAGCTGATATCAAAGAGACCTGGTCCTCAGATTACAATGCAATACATTTAGAAATCAATAACAAAAATAGAATAACCCCAAGCATTTGGAAATTTTAAATACTCTTCTGAATAATTCATGTGTCAAAGAAGCTATCATAGATGAAATTAGTAAATACTGGCATATTACTAATGTATTACTGTATTTACATATTTACTAATATGTGTCAATAAAAATTCTACATAACAAATTGTATAGATGCAGTGGTTGTTAGAATGTTATTCCTTTTTGTATATGATAGTAAAAGAAAAACAAAGACCAAGTATTAATGAGTTATGCATCCAAATATAAAAATTGATTGCCCTCCCAAATTAGAAGGAAGAAAATAATGAAGAGCAGAAATTAATAAAATAGAAAATAAACGATGGAGATGATGAAAGAAATCAGAAGTTTGGTTCCAGAGTGAATCCTCCTAACCATGATGCTATAGGAAAAAGACCAAAATGTCCACTATCAATATTGTTTTGGAGGACAAAGAAAGGGGGAAAAAGGAAGATATAAAAGGTATCAGGGCTAGAACACAAAGAAAAACTGTCATTACTGAGATGATTTGACTATCAACATACAAAAGCCAAGAAGTGCTACAGAAAAAAGATCAATATCATTTTTCCATCTACCAGTAACAAATGATTCAAAATTATGATTTAATATGCCTTTATCTTCTGCCCTAGTAATCTCATATTTACTGACTAAATATGAAATGACCCATGCACAAGGTTATTCACTTTGACATTATTGGTAATACCACGAGATTGGAAAGAACACAAGGTTTTATCATTCAGATTCTGTACATGGACACAAAGAATTACAATGCAGCTGTAAAAGAAAATGAAGAGGCTTTTCACAGATATGACGTGATCTCCAGAATACATTGGTGAAAAAAGTAGTATGCTACCATTTGAATAAGAAGGGTGGGAATGGGGGTTCCAATAGATGAATATATTCAATATCTATATATATAAATTTGTTTATATCTGTAGAAAGAAACACGGGAAAGATAAATAAAAACCAAATAAAAGTGGTTACCTATAAGGCAAGGGAAGGAAAGAGTAAAGCAGACAGGGCTGGAAGTAAGCCTCTGAATGTACATCATTTTACAATTTCCACTTTGGAAACGTATGGATGTTTTACATTTTCAAAAATTAAAAATAAAATTATTTTTAAAAAAGATCCATTCACGGAAAGAATTATAAGGTGATTGGAGATAATTTTAATGAAGGATACATAAGACTTTTAAAACATTAAACTTTATCAAAATACATAAAAGAAGACCAGATAATTGGAGAAATATACCATACTCATGTTGGGGAAACTCAATATCAAAGTATGACAATTATCCTCCTGCCCCAGAAATCTAGAGATTCAAACCAATCTCAATGGAAATATCAACAGGTTTTGTTTTTTTAACAGAAACTTACCAGCTGATTCTAAAACTCACATGCAGAGGAAAAAGCCAACAATCAATCACCTTTATAAAGAATAGGAGGAGGAGGAAGAGGAATTAATTCAAAGGAACAGGTAAGAAAACTTACCTTAAAAATTATAATCAAGGCAGTGTAGTATTGGTGTAAGACAAACAGAGCAGTGGAACAAAACGGCCCTGAGAATGACTTAGGTATAGGTTGGAACCTGGAATATGTAAAAGATGAGATTACAAAACAGTGTGGAAAAACTAAACTATCACATAAAGGATGCTGGTAACACTATAGAAAAAAAATTATAACCTTTCATCTCATACCCCCAAATAAATCTGAGAAAGATTACATATCTAAATGTGAAAACAAACCACATAACACTTAGAATTAAACATAGGAGTATATCCTTAAGAAATCAGGGTAGGGAAAGATTTCTTAAAGCAGAAAAGTACAAGCCACAAAAGGCTGACAAATTTGGCTACACTAAAACTGCAAACTTCTTCTGGACGGAGAAAGTGAAAAATTAAGCCAAGACTTGGTGAAACATCTGTAGCACATATAACAAATCCAAAGGATTACATTTCCCCCCTCCTCCCCCTCCCCCTTCTCAGGGATGCTACTGTTTTCCCATACCGTAGGCAGAGGCCTTATCACTTGAGCCACATCCGCTTCCCTAAATTTTAAATCTCTATATAAAAAATTCCACAAATCAATTTTTAAAAGACAAATAATCAAATAGAAAAATTGGCAAAGAAGATGAATTAGCCATTCTTAGAAGGGAAAACCCAGATGGTTAATAAATGTAAGAAAAGCTATTAAATCTCATTAAAAATCAGAGAATTTACACACAGTTTGGGAAAAATTATTATGTCGGATTATACTAAATATTGGTGAGAATGTGGGAAAACTGGATCTCTCATAAAATCCTGATGGGAGTATAAATTGATGTAACCCATTTGGAAAGCAGAGTGTCAATACCTAGTAAAGCTGAAGCTGCACATACCCTACAGCTCAACAAACCCACTTCCACATGTCCAACTAGAGAAACTCTCACATATGGTACAAGGATAAACAAAGAAGGTATATTGTCATAATAACAACAAAAAAGGAAACAGCCAACAACCTTAAGTGGGGAAATGATTGAATTAACTATGGTTTATCATGCAATAGAATGCTATAATACAAGACACTGAAATGAATGAACTAGATCCACATATATCAACATGGCTACATCTCAAAAACATGTTAGATGATAAGAGAAAGTAAAATTGCAAAAGGTTATAAAAATATGATACCATTTATCTAAAATTTTTAAACATACAAAAATAGTATAGTTTGGATTTGTAATTATATATCATAAAATATGCCCGGAAATGCTATTCACCAACTTCAGGGTCATGGAAAAGAATGGAGGGGAAATAGACAGATGAAGGGGTAGAAATGTGACTATATTTGTAATATTTTCAATTGTTTTTAAAAGATATTAAGTAAATGTAGTGCTCACTTCAGCAGCATGTGTACGAAAACTGGAATGATCAACAGAAAATTCCTATAGCCCTGAGAATGACGTACAAATCAAAACCATTAAAAAAAATAGATTCTCTGACCATAGGTAATTGAGCTAGAAATCAAGAGCAAAAACAGTAACTGAAAAATCCCTAACTACCTGGAAATTAAATAATCTGTTTCCAAATTATTTATGGGTCAAAGAAGAACTCAAAATGGAAATTAGAAAATATTTTAAACTGAATGAGAATAAAAACATAACTTATCAAAAGCAGTGCTTAGAGAAAATGTAGGAAGAAAAGAAAAATAAAGAAAGCCTGAAAATCAATGATTTTAAACTTTCATCTCAAGAAGCCAGGAAAAGAACAACAAAGAAAATCTAAGGAAAGTTGTATAAGGAAATGAAAGAAATAATAAAGGTAAGAATATAAATCAATGAAAAGAAACATTAAAAATAGAGAAAATCAACAAAGCTAAGTGTTGTAAAACAATTAATAAAACTACCAAACCTCAGGGATTCTTAATCTTTTTTTGTTCCAAGGACCCCTCTGCCAGTCAGGTGAAGACCATGGACCCCTTCTCAGAATGTACTGGAAGACAGTTCAATGACACTGAATATTGGAGGTCAGAGGAAATAAATAAGTGGATTTTTTTCAATTCAAGCTCACGGACCCCCTGAAATCTTCCCACAGACCCCAAGGGGTCCTGGTGAAGACCCCTTCTCTAGCAAGACTGGTCAAAGATAAAAAAGGGGGAAAATATAAATTGCCATTACGAAGTAGTGAGAACGAGGATAGCGTTAGCATTAGCGATCCTACAGACATCAAAAGAAAGTGGAGGTCCTGTGAACATCTACTCCAAAAGAGAGGACGAGGCAGATAAAATGAAGTAAATGTGACGAATGTTAACATCTGCTGTTAGTAATATTGGGTACCTGTCATATTATTTTCTGTTCTTCTCTATTGGTTCAAAATATTTTGAATTTTTACAGAGGTAGATGATGCTTCTTTTTTATATGACATTCTTGTATAGATGCAAAGACCATCTCAGAAGGATATATAAGGGCCTAGTAACAAGGGCTGTTGCTGGAATTGGGAGCCTGGGGTCAGGGGGAGACTTACATGCTAAAACCTTTTCAAGCTAAATTTTTTGGTCTAACTCTGGGCATTTATTCATTTCTTAAATTTAAAAACTAGTTAATAAAAAATGTTACAGTGCAAGAGTCTTCCTCAGAATTTCCTTCCCTGCTCTGTAGCTCAGAGCCTGGCACCCACACTACCTCCCAGTCCTCTTCCCTCACCCTCCACTGCAGAACCCACCCCAGGGTCCCCAGAAACTCTGTAGAGAGCCAGGTTGAAGGCAAGGGCAGAGAGGAGGAGAGAAGTGGACTACGAGGTGCTGGGTGGAGATCAGGGAGTGGGGTCCCAGGTTCAAGGTAGGGATATAGGCCTGAAGACATACATGACCTAGAGAAGATGGATTATGGATCCATGGCATGGAGTTGGCTCAACTTTGGGGAAAAGTTAAGTTAAGGACCCGTTTTTCCCACTTTCTGATTCATGGTATACCAATATTTCTAGGAGCTAGAACTCAGCACAAAATTTCAGTATTGTTAGAAGAAAAAAAGAGAGAAGATGCAAATACACAAAATAAGAAATGAGAAAGGCGATATCACCACTGACCCCACAGAAATAAAGACTATCATAAGAGGATATTTTGAAAAACTATATTCCAACAAAAATGACAATCTAGAGGAAATGGACAAATTCCTAGAAACACATAAACAGCCCATATTGACAAAAGAAGAAAGTGATGATCTTAACAAACCAATCACAAGCAGAGAGATAGAATCAGTTATTAAAAATCTCCCAACTAAGAAGAGCCCAGGGCCAGATGGCTTCACAGGTGAATTCTATAAAACATTCCGGAAAGAACTGACACCAATCCTGCTGAAACTATTCCAAACCATCGAAACAGAAAGAACATTACCCAACTCCTTCTATGATGCCAACATTACCCTAGTACCAAAGCCAAACAAAGACATCACAAGAAAGGAAAATTACAGACCAATTTCTCTAATGAACCTAGACGCAAAAATACTTAACAAAATACTTGCTAATCGTATTCAACAACACATTAAACGAATTATACACCACGACCAAGTGGGATTCATCCCAGGTATGCAAGGATGGTTCAACATAAGAAAATCAATCAACGTAATACACCATATAAACAGATTGAAGGAAAAAAATCACATGATTATATCTATTGATGCAGAAAAAGCATTTGACAAAATACAGCACCCTTTCTTGATAAAAACACTCCAAGTGATTGGAATACAAGGAAATTTTTTGAACATGATAAAGAGTATATATGAAAAACCTAAAGCCAATATTGTTTACAATGGAGAAATCCTAGACTCCTTCCCTCTAAACTCAGGAACAAGACAAGGATGCCCACTGTCGCCGCTCCTATTTAACATTGTCTTAGAAGTACTTGCTCGAGCACTGAGGCAAGAACCAGAAATAAAAGGCATTCAAATTGGAAAGGAAGAAGTCAAAATTTCATTATTTGCAGATGACATGATCCTATACATAGAAAACCCTGAGAGATCTACAACGAAGATTCTAGAACTCATAAATGAGTTTAGTAAAGTCGCAGGTTATAAGATCAATGCGCAAAAATCAGTAGCATTTCTGTACACCAATAATGAGCAAGATCAGGAGGAAATCAAGAAACAAATACCATTCACAATAGTAAATAAAAAAATCAAATACTTAGGAATAAATTTAACTAAAGAGGTAAAGAACTTATACACTGAGAACTATACAAGATTGTTCAAGGAAATCAAAGAAGACCTAAATAAATGGAAGACTATTCCTTGTTCATGGATAGGAAGACTGAACATTATTAAGATGTCTATCCTACCAAAATTGATCTACACATTCAATGCAATCCCAATAAAAATCAATGCAGCCTTCTTTAAGGAACTAGAAAAACTAACTATGAAATTTATTTGGAAAGGAAAGAGACCCCGAATAGCCAAAGACATACTGAAAAAGAAAAACGAAATTGGAGGAATCACACTACCTGACTTCAAAACATACTATAAAGCTACGGTGGTGAAAACAGCATGGTATTGGCATAAGGAGAGACATATAGACCAATGGAATCGAATTGAAAGCTCTGATATAGAACCTCACATATACAACCACATAATATTCGATAAAGCCACCAAACCCTCTCAACTGGGAGAGAGTGGCCTATTCAACAAATGGTGTCTGGAGAACTGGATAGCCATATGTAGAAGAATGAAAGAGGATTACCATCTCACACCTTATACAAAGATCAACTCAAGATGGATCAAAGACCTAAATATAAGAGCCAAGACCATAAAAACCTTAGAAAGCAGTATAGGGAAACATCTACAGGACCTTGTAATAGGTAATGGATTTATGAATATCTCACCAAAAGCACGAGCAGCAAAAGAACTAATAGATAAATGGGACTTCCTCAAAATTAAAGCCTTCTGCACCTCAAAGGAGTTTGTCAAGAAAGTAAAAAGGGAGCCCACACAGTGGGAGAAAATATTTGGCAATCATATATCTGATAAGAAACTTATAACTTGCATATATAAAGAACTCCTACATCTTGAAAATAAAAAGATAAACAATCCATTTAAAAAATGGGAAAAAGACTTAAACAGACACTTCTCCGAAGAAGAAATACAAATGGCAAGAAAGCACATGAAAAAATGTTCCAAATCTCTAGCTATCAGGGAAATGCAAATCAAAACCACAATGAGATACCATCTTACACCCATAAGATTGGCAGCTATGAAAAAAACAGAAGAATACAAGTGCTGGAGAGGATGTGAAGGAAGGGGAACACTCATCCACTGCTGGTGGGAATGCAGAAGGATCCAACCATTCTGGAGAACAGTATGGCGGTTTCTCAAAAAACTAGCCATAGATTTGCCATATGACCCAGCAATACCACTGCTGGGAATATACCCAGCAGAACTGAAAACAAGAACACAAACCAATATATGTACACCAATGTTCATAGCAGCATTGTTCACTATTGCCAAAAGTTGGAATCAACCCAAATGCCCATCAACAGACGAGTGGATCAATAAAATGTGGTATATACACACAATGGAATACTACTCGGCTGTAAGAACAAACACACTACAAACACATGTGATAACATGGATGAATCTTGAGAACCTTATGTTGAGTGAAGCAACCCAGACATTGAAGGACAAATACTACATGACCTCAATGATATGAAATAAACAAGCTGCCCTAGATAGCAAGAGACTGAACGATAGGCTTGCAGGAAATCGGAGGGTGGAGGAAGGATATGAGCCGATGTCTGCAGGGGTGGAATTTAAGACGAGATGGTGGTAAGTATGAACACAAAGAAGAGATAAAAGGGGGGCAAGGGGTTGCCTTTGCTTGGGGCTTTGCGGGTTTGAGGGTGGCTGGGGAGGGACGGGTGGGTAACGTTGCCCAAAAGTGGGGGGAGGGAGGGGTAGCATACGAACCAGGAGAGGGTCAGGTGTTGGTGGAGAGTAAAATGCCGAGAAAATCATATCAAAATATAATAAAGAGGGTTACCTGTTTAGAATGCTCGGAGGGGAGGGTCTGATGCAGGACGGGCTCCTGGGGAATATCTAAATGCTCATTCTGCCAGAGTGGGTGACACCATGGGGTAGAAACCCAAGTAGTGAGAGTGGGGGTGGACCCACATCCTGGGGAGGACTAATGCCATCCAATAGAGGGAACTGTATCCCTCGAGAGAAAGGGTGGCTCCCAGGGCATTGGGGCAGTTGAGCAAGTTAGGCCCTGAACGCTATTCCATCTATCTCTGGAAGTGGCTCCTCAGGAAACGGAGGTTGGCTATCACTGAGGGCACCAAGGTGGAAGGGAAAATGGACGTTAAATGTGTGGAACCAAAGTAAATGGGGGGTAAGAGAGGAGTTTCTTGAGAGTACACAAGGATGGATATAAAACATGTAATATTACACCATAACATATAGGAGATGACAGACTGATAATGTAAACCATAATGTAAAACATAGGATAACTAAAAATGTAAAGAACTGTGTATCCTAAAGTATGCACCATAATGTAAACACAGATGTCACCTTGTTAGAAAGCTAATGTCTCAGACTCTGTACATCACTTTAAGTAAATATGATATGAATAGGGCGTAAGAGTATCACTGTGGAAGGGAAAAGGTTTTCTGGTGGATGTGTGGGAGTGCTGTATATTATATATATACATTGCTGTGGTCTAGGACTCCTGTGAAGAAAAGCTGAATAATTAGGGGGGGGGGGAAAAAAAAAAAAAAAAAAAAAAAAGAAAAAAATAGGATGTGGAATTTTTTCAAGTCAACATTCTTTATCTAAGTTCTTTATCTAACTTTATCCAAGTTCTTTATCTATCCTTTAAACTCATCGCTATATGCCATTCCCTAGTAAGGGACCATGACATTATATTGGGCTTCAAATTTCGGGGAGTTCTGGATCACAGAGTGTTTCAACAATGGCAATGGAGGGATACTGGTATGGGATACCAATGACAGATGATATATGACTGACATGGAGCTGTACAGAACATATGTCCAGGGTGCATGGTAATGTTTGGATATACTCATAGTGGCAACAATTAAAAACCACAGTAGGGGGGGTACTGGGTTCCTGGCCAGTGGTGCTCTGTCGTGGTCCCTAGGGGAGCAGCGACAGTCTCCCAGGTACAGTGGTGGGGACCGGGAGGGAGTGAGGGTTCAACAGTGAGCCCCTGATACTAATGACTATGCTTGTGAGCTGATAAACCCAAAATAATAACAAGGCCTAGAGCAACTTTGTGCCTGGGAATTTCCTTCTGTCAGCCTTCATGTTACTCAAATGTGGCCAGTCTCGAAGCCAAACTCAGCATGTAAATGCAATGCCTTCCCCCCAGCGTGGGACATGACACCCGGGGATGAGCCTCCCTGGCAACGAGGGACCACTATCAACTACCAACTGATGATGCAACTGGAAAATGACCTTATACGGAAGGTTCAATGCGGATCAGCAGAATATCCATGTCTACATAAAATACCATGACTTTAAAATGCTGTTTGACCTAAAGTAAGGGGGAAATGGAAAGGAGAAATGAGTTTATATGGCTACGAGTTTCTAAAAAAGAGTCTGGAGGCTGGCAGAAGGTTTGCCCTCATGCACAACTGAGCAGAGTCAGAGAGACAGATAAAGCAGATACAACCCCCAGATATTGGTTCCTTTGAGGGCTAAAGAGACCCATGGGAGTTATGGTCATGGCCGATGGGGTTAACTACCAGGGCAGATGGCCCCTCTTTGGAAATGGTGTTTATGTGTGATGAATCTGGACTCAGATGGGATCTCCCTTCATAAGACTTTCATGCTAATGTGCTGGAGGTGCAGTTAATGTTGGGGTTTAAGATATATTTAGGGGATTTGAATCTCTGGACTGACAATGTGATAGCCAGATCCTGAGCCTCAACAGACTCCAGCACCTACAATCTGATTTATTGGACTTACCACACTCAGCTAAGATGGAGGTGAAGAAGGACAACCACCACACCATGGAGCCTAGAGTGATTACAACTGAAAATGGGAGGATTGCATCCAGCATCCAGGTGGAATCTGAGCCTCCTCTTGACATAAAGGTGCAAAGGACACAACCAATCCAGTGTCCACATAGAAGAGGTGGCATTGGATTGGGAAAAGTGGACATAATGGACAAAGGGTATGGGGAAAGGCAGGAAGAGATGAGAGGTGGAGGCGTCTTCGGGACATGGAGCTGCCCTGGATGGTGCTTCAGAGGTAATCACCGGACATTGTAAATCCTCACAGGGCCTACATGATGGAATAGAGGAGAGTATGGGCCATGATGTGAACCAATGTATATGAGGTGCAGAGGTGCCCAAAGATGTACTTACCAAATCCAATGGATGTGTCATGATGATGGGAACGAGTGTTGTTGGGGGGGGGGAGAGGGGGGGGTGGGGGGGTGGGGTTGAATGGGACCTCACATATATATTTTTAATGTAATATTATTACAAAGTCAATAAAAAATAAAAAAATTAAAAAAATTTCAGTATTGTTAGTATGATAAATTTTCCACTACAGTCCCCATTTCAAACATTCAGTTCCATTTTCCCCATACATCATCTAAATGGAAAGGATTTTTCAATTCTATACCTCCCACACAGATTTTTACGTGCAGAAATAGTGGGGGGAGGGGGGACTTAGTCATTTGCTTCAGAAAATATGTTTGCTGAAATCATTTGGTTTAATTATAGAGGCCTTTGAGGATTGGCCTAAACACTTAAATACCACTTATAACCTATTACAAATTCTAAACATTTGAGCATACGAAAAAGACCTTGTTTTTAAGTTGGATATAACCTCACCCATGAATTAGCACTTTCAAGTGAGTTTATGTGGGAAAAAATTTGCCTTAAACGAAATTGTTCGTTTTTAAAAAATTTCCAAATGGTTAGTTTTCTGGTTATTCCTATATTTAACTGGAGAAATAACCCTTAAATATTTCCTCCGATTTTTAAAGGTCTTAGAAAAAAAATTCAAACTTCATAGACAAATGGTTAAAGGATACAAATAGGCAAATTATAGAAGGAATGCAAATGGCAATTAAGCATATGACCAGATGCTCAACTCACTAGTTGCCAGGAAAATGCTAATTAAACACCATACTATTTTCATCATCCGATAGGAAAAAATTAAAAAGAGTAGCAATATTTAATTAGTGATGGCAAAGGTGTAAGAAAACTCCAATATCCTGTTGGATGGAGTATAATTAATATGGCAGGTTTCTTTGGATGCAATTTGTGAAAATAGCGGTGTCTGACATTTTATGTAAATTTTGAACTACTCAAAATTGAAATACTGTGATATCAAAATATAAAGGGGAGAAGCAACTGATAAAGTGTCCATCTACCATATGGAGGGTCCAGGGTTCGATCCCCAGGGCCTCCCAACCCATGTGGTAAGCTGGCCCACGGGCAGTGCTGCCACGTGCCAGGAGTGCTGTGCCATGCAGGGGCGCCCCCACATAGGGATGCCCCATGTGCAAGGTGTGCGCCCTGCATGAAAGAAGTGCAGCCCACCCAGGAGTGGCACCGCACACAAAGAGAGCTGATGCAGCAAGATGACACAACAAAAAAGAGACACAGTTTCCCAGTGCCACCTGATAATGCAAGCAGACAAAGAACACACAGTGAATGGACACAGAGAGCAGACAACAGGTGGGAAGGGGAGAGAAATAAATAAAATCTGTAAAAAAAAAAAATACATATATATATATATATATATAAATGGGGGAGGCAGATGTGGCTCAAGTGGTTGAGCACCTGCTTCCCATGTACAAGGTCCTGGGTTAAATCACCAGTACCTTCTTTAAAAAAAAAAAAGAAGTCTCATCTTGTGTACACAAGAAGAAATAATATAAATCACTCCAATTTAAAATTTGTCAAGAACCAGATAATTATAAAGTTGGCATAACCTGAAAGGTCAAATGAGTGGTAAATGGTACTTTTGCTACATTCCATGGCAGGGGCACTTGGATTGGTTAACAGAAATACTCACCACCCTTTGTCAGGTTAACCTTGAATTATTCAAGATTTCTAAGAATTCACACCTCAAAAAAAAATACATCTATCAGAATTTATGATGTCCATATCTTTGGACCGAACAATTCCATATCTAGGGATATATGCTAATGATATTCTCATGTAAGTGTGCAATGATAAATATGTCCCAGGAGGCACCTAAAAGTTTTGGAAGCATAGCAAAAAACTAAAAAAAGCGTGAAAATCAATTGAGGATTTTACATTCATACAATGGAATAACATAAAAACTTTGAAAAGAACAGGGTACTTCTTTATGTAGACTAAAATAGAAAATTGTCTATGACCTATTTTTTTCCTTTATTTTTAAAAAAGTTTTAGATTACATAACATTTACATTGAAATTATAGGGGATTCCCATATGCCCCACCTCCTCCCCCTCTCATATTTTCCTTTATTAATAATATATTTCATTAGTGTGATACATTTGTTACAATTGAACAAATACTGAAGCACTGCTACTCACCATAGTCTGTAATTGACATGATGGTTTACACTTTGCACTGCACAATTTTATAGGTTTTGACAAAATATATAATGGCCTGTATCTGTCATTGTAATATCTTGCAGAACAAATCCAATGTCTCAAAATGCCTCACGTTACACCTATTATTCCCTCTCCTTCCCCTTGGAATCTCTGGTGACCACTGTCTTTATATTAATGTTACAAGTTCTTCCAGTTCTATTTTAGTCAATAGTTGTATTCCTCCCTAATGTTTGTTCATTGCTCAATCTTGAGCATTTTGGGATGGTGATGCCCACTCTGCTTCTGATTGAGAGGGTGCTTAGATGCCATGGGGCAGATGGATGGAACTGTCTTGGTTGCAGTTGCAGATACTCTCTGTTTTTTGGGATGGGTGTTGTCCATCATCATTACTTTGTTAGTTGTCCTGGTCGAGTCCGATGAACTGGAGAGTAGGTATTGGCTGCTACTCTGCTGAAATTCAGGGCTCACCCGGCATATGAATAGACTGAAGATTTAAGTCTCTGGGGCATATATTTAACAGGTATAGTGCTAATTATAGGTTCAAATAAAAGGAGCAGAAGAACCAAGTGTAGGAAAATTATAAATCAGTAACTCTGTCACACTGGAGAGACAGGTTAACATATATTCCAAGGTAAGGCCTATCAAATGGAGTGCTGATTTCCTGGGGCTATCTCTCTGTTTATAATGTCCAGATATCTCTAGAACGCTCACAGGAGCACCTCTGAGGCATTGTTTACTGTGGCAGTCAGTGAGATCCCTCTGAGATGTGCACAAGTGTAACCTCTGGAATGACTTGCCAACTCAATTTGAAATCTCTTAGCCATAAAAACTCATTTGTATTTAATAGTTCCCATTTTGGTCAAGGTCTTTTTCCAAACATATCACTAGTTGGTGCTTGGTAATAATTCCTCAGTACCAGGGAGGCCCATCCCTGGGAATCTTGTCCCGTACCAGGGGGAAGGCAGTGAGCTTATATGCTAAGTTTGGCTTAGAGAGAGTTCACATTTGAGTAACAAGGCGGCTTTCAGGAGGTAACTTTTAGGAAATATATATTACTAGGCTAAGTTTCAATTTTACAAGAATAAGGTTCTTAAGTACAAGAATTAATATCAAGGGCCTGGCGTATTGGTCTGTCCTCTTTCGCTAGGCACTACCTATGTATTCTAGAGATTCTTGCCACTCTACTAGAGAATTTAGCATGATTCCCCAGGATGGGAATTTAATATTTTGTTGGTTATTATGTGGGTTTCCACCCACAGAGGTAACACCCCATGACCACATGAACACATTCATATTGTATAGAGGCATGCGCCCTGGGTGTCCATGACCTATTAAATGTAAAAATGAGTTAAATAATTAAAGTTAAAATGTGATCCTATTTTTGTAAACACATGTTTATATTTGCATCAAAAACAGCTGAAATATCAGTGAAACTATGTGTGGTGGTTTGGAGCTATGTATCATAGAAAAACATTTTCTTAAACTTAATCTAGGAGTGGGTGTGGCTCAGTGGTTGAGCACCTGCCTCACATGTATGAGGCTGGATAAAACAACATACATAAACTTAATCTATTCCTGTGGGTGTGAGCCCTTTGTAAGTAGGACATTTGATGAGTTACTTTAGTTAAGGTGTGGCCAAACTCAGAATGGGTCTTAATCCTCTTACTCTACTCCTTTATAAGCAGAGTGAAATTCAGATAGGAAGCCACAGAGGGAGCAGCCAGAAGCCAACATCGACAGAACCCAGAAGAGAAGAGAGAGGCCAGGAGAGGCTGCCATGTTCATTGCCATGTGACAGAGGAGCCCAGGACAGGGATCATTGGCAACCAGCCCCTGAACACCAGTCTTCAGGAGGAATACCTCGCCGTGATGGTCCCTTGATTTGGACTTCTCCTAGCCTCAAAACCATAAGCCAGTAAGTCCCCATTGTTAAAGACATAACCATTGCTTGGTATCTGCTTGAGCAGTCAAGGAAACTAAGACAATATGTACAGTAGTTATCTCTGAGGAATGGAGCTAGGAGGGAGAGGGAAAGAATTTTCACTTAAAAAATTTTTAAGAATAGCTACTGATTACTCAGTACTTATTATGTGCCAGGCACAATTTTAAGCAATTCCTAAGTATCCTATGAGATAAATGCTATTATTATTTCCATTATCACAGTTGAGGAAACTGAGACACAGAATAAATAATATGCCCAAGGTCACATCTGTAGTGGATTTTGTAGCCAGGATTTGAACTGAGTTAGTCTGTATCAGTGTCAAATCTTTCAATCACCATACTAACCATTATCTATACTTTGTAATGTATGCGTGACTTTTAAAATAATAAAGATATGGTACTTTGGTCTTTTAAAAATGCAAATGTGAAAAAAGATTCAGCAATATTTTTGATTTTACAATTTAGGCTGATGAAACATGTAGGAGGCTGAACAGTGTCCCCTTTTCCTGCCCAACCCCCATCACAGATGTCCCCATACTCAGCTCGTGAACCTGTGCCTGTGTTACCTTACGGGGCAAAGGGTCTTTGCAGATGTGACTAAATTAAGGATCTTGAGATGGGGAGATTTTCTGAGATTACCCTTGTTGGGAGTAATGGAATCATGAGGCCCTTGTGAGGGAAAGAGGGAGATGGAGAAGAGATGGGACAACAGAAGCAGCATCCAAGTGATGCAGTGTCGGAAAGACCTGACCGGCCATTGCTGGCTTTGAGGCTGGAAGAGGGACCCGTAGGCGAAGGAATGTGGGCAGCCTCTAGAAAAGGGGTTCTTAACCAGGAGTCTGTGAGCTTGAACCAAAATTCATAGAAACATTCTTCTTGTGGGGACATTAGATGCGGGTGTGATGTATTTATTAAGTAATACACAGTATAGTGTGGGCTTAGTAAGGGGTCTGTGGTTTTCACCTGACTGGCAAAGGGGTCCGTGGAACAAAAAGGTTATGAACCCCTGCTCTAGAAGCTGGAAAGGCCGGGAAATGGATTCTCCGCTAGAGCCTCCAGGAGGAACTCAGCCCTGCTGACACCTTGATTTTAGCCCAGTGAGACTTCTGACTTCTGGAATAAGATACTAAATTTTCCTTGTTAAGCAACTATGTGATAATTTGTTACAGCAGAAGGAAATTAATGTTATCATCAATTACTAATTTAATAAAGATAGAGTCTGCGTAGAAGATTACAGGAAATTCTCTACATGGTAAGTTTGGATTTATATGACTTATTCTTTTGATGCAGCTTATAACCACCCAGTGTAGAACAACAGTGCTAAAATTTACTCCTGCCCTTATATGAGTCTAAAGTCTTGAAAATATGGTTTGGGCATATTGATTTTATTTATTTTAAACAATATTACTTTATCAATAATATGTCCTCCTTCCTTCCTTTATTTTAACAAATACATATAAAGTGCCTACCATATACCTGATTCTGGAGATAGAATGATTAGTAAGACATGGTCCCTGAGCTTGAAAAAAATACTTTAAAATCATCATTCTGGTAAGTGTGATTTTAATTTTGGTATAAATCACAACCCCTGAACAGTTATAGCTATAATTTAGAAGGCCCCATTTTATTTTATTTATTTTATTTTATTTTATTTCTTTAAGATTTATTTATTTAACTCCCTCCCTCCCCTGGTTTTCTGTTCTCTGTGTCTATTTGCTGCGTCTTGTTTCTTTGTCCGCTTCTGTTGTCATCAGCGGCAGGGGAAGTGTGGGCGGTGCCATTCCTGGGCAGGCTGCACTTTCTTTCGCGCTGGGCAGCTCTCCTTATGGGGTGCACTCCTTGCGCTGGAGCTCCCTACGCGGGGGACACCCCTGCGTGGCAGGGCACTCCTTGCGCGCATCAGCACTGCGCATGGGCCAGCTCCACACGGGTCAAGGAGGCCCGGGGTTTGAACCGCGGACCTCCCATGTGGTAGATGGACACCCTAACCACTGGGCCAAGTCCGTTTCCCCCAGAAGGCCCCATTTTAGAACTCACCTTTGTCTCCCATTCCCTAGTAAGTGGGGGACTCAAATAAGTCAGTTGAAATATTTTTTTTTTTGAAGATTTATTTACTTAATCCCCCCCCCTCCCCTGGTTGTCTGTTCTGTGTCTATTTGCTGCGTCTTGTTTCTTTGTCCGCTTCTGTTGTCGTCAGCGGCACAGGAAGTGTGGGCAGCGCCATTCCTGGGCAGGCTGCACTTTCTTTCGCGCTGGGTGGATCTCCTTACGGGGCGCACTCCTTGAGCCTGGGGTTCCCCTACGCGGGGGACACCCCTGCGTGGCACGGCACTCCTTGCGCGCATCAGCACTGCGCATGGGCCAGCTCCACACGGTTCAAGGAGGCCCGGGGTTTGAACCGCAGACCTCCCATGTGGTAGATGGATGCCCTAACCACTGGGCCAAGTCCGTTTCCCAGTTGAAATATATTTTTAAAGCAGTTTTATTGAGATGGATGCACATACCAAACAATCTATTCAAAGTGTGCACGACATGGCTTTTAGTAAAATCACAGTGTTTTGCATTCATCACCACAAAAGAAATTTAGAACAATTTCATTACTCCAAAGAAGAAAAACTCCACAGAAACATATTAATTGAGTCATATACCAGGTACTGCTCTAGGTGGGTGCTAAATACCCATCAGTAAACAAAGTCCGTGCCATAACAGAACTTACATTCTAGTGATGGAGATGGACAATAAACAAACAAGTAAATATACAGCAGATCACATGGCAATAAGTTATGGGAGATATGGTATTCCAGGACAAGGGAGGAGGTTATTTTCTACCCAGCTACCAGGAAAGCACTCTTCAATAAGGTGGTTCCAGTAGACCTTTGAAAGGAGGACAACCAAGGGGATATTAACAGAGGGAATAACAAACGCAAAGGCCTTGACCTAGAAGGCGCATGCTTGGTTTGGTCAAGAAACAGCAGAGAGGCTAGCATGGCTGGAGCAGAGGAGGTAAGAGGAGTTAAGGATTGCCATAAGACAAGGGCTTTTAGCCTACGTGAGCCAGGGAGCCACTGGAGGGTTTGAAGCAGAGAAGCCGTGTGCCTTTGATGTATGCTTTGAAAGACTGATTCTGGCTGGTAGGCTGGGAATAAACTATAGGGAGGGCAAGGACGGGAAGACTTGAGACCAGTTAGGAGGCAATTTCAGTAATCTGGGAGTCAGATGGTGGTTGCTTGGACCAGAAGTGGAGGTGGTAAGAAGTGTTTGGTATTAGTTATATATTGCTAGGCAAGAAATCACTTCAAAATTTACTGGCTTCAAACAACCCACATTTATTAGGGTCAGGAATCCAGGAGTGCCTGAGCCCGGTGGTTCTGGCTTAGGGTCTCTCAGGACATTGCAGTCAGGGTGTCAGCTGGTCTGTATCATCTGAGGCCTTGGCTGAGGCTGGACGTTTCCCTTCCAAGTAAGGCACACCCACAGGCTGTTGGCTGGAGGCCTCAGTTCCTGGCCACATGGGCCTCTCCACAGGGCGCCTGAGTGTCCTCAACTCACGGCTCTGGTTTGCCCCAGAGCAAGTGGTCGAAGAGAGAAAAAGAGGCTACAGGGACTTTTTTTAACCAAATCTTGAAAGCCACAGACCCTACCACTTCTGCCCGGGTGCAGTGTGGGAGACGACCACAAAGAACGTGAATCCTGGATGGGGCAGGATCGCTGGGGGCCATCTCAGAGGCTGCCGCCCCAGCTTGCACTCCAGTTTTGCTGATGGGTTGGAGCTACTGTGTGAGAGAAAGAAAGGAATCAAGCATAGCTTGGGGGCGGGGGGAGGGGGAAGAAACAAAAAAAGCATAGCTTCGGGATTTTGAGCCTGAAGTGTTCTTTTTTCCCCCAGGTGGGGTTGTGGGGGGTAAGTGGTCATCAGGATCTCTTTTGGGGAGTTTTAAGTTTGAGAGCTACTCAAGAGGACATGGCAAGGAGGCAGCTGGAGAAACAGATGTGTGGAGTTCAGGGGGAAGGTCTAGGCTGGAGGCATAAATTTGGGGCTGGTCTGTTTGTGGGTGGCATTTAAAGCCAGAGACTGGACTGGATATCCCAGGGGGTAAGTAGAGACCCATAAGAGGAGAGGCCAAAGCACTGACCTGTGGGCCCAGCATCTAGCATTGGAGAGATGAGGAGGAGTCAACAAAGGACTCTGAGTCTTCCGAAATCTGGGTCACCTTGGGTGCCAATCCGGGCAGAGGAGGAGAGCCGCCCAGCCTTGCTCCTCAGGCCTTTCAGCAGCCCTCATCTCAGCTGCAATATCTTCTTTCACCAACCTCCGGGGAATGGCTCTCTCTCTCAGTTCTCCTACATCACTGGATTCTTCGTGGGAAGAAGGAATCTTGGGAATATGGACAAAGAGGCATTGGGAAAGAATAAACCCAGTCAAGCATCCTATACTGAAGGACACCAACGAACAGTGATTAAGAGTGATTGTGTGCCAGGACTGGTTCTAAGTGCTGTTCCTGTGTTGGGTCATTTAATGGTCACCATGGCCACAGGGAGAAACTATTACAACTCTCAGTTAAGGAGAAGGAAGTTGGCTCGCACAGAAGATGAGTAATCTGTCCCTCATCTCACAGAGTGTTGCTGGCAGCACACACATTCAAACCTGGTCATGGAGAGCCTGCTTCATGCCACGGGGCACAGAGCTGGAGACAGCAGCCCTTTTGAGGGATTTTCCCTAAGAGCAGAAGAGGGAGGAGAGGGTTTGGAGTTTTTCCCTCTCTCCATGCTGTAGGAGGTTGAAAAACTGAGACACGGCGGCCTTACACTTGGCCAGGTTGATCGGTTGGGTATCACAGTGCTGTTCCTGGCGGGAGGCCACTAGGAGGTTCTGAGATGAAAGCTCACAAAACTGCAGTTTAAAAGCCCTCCTGGAGGGGAGCAGATGTAGCTCAAGTGGTTGAGCTTCTGATTCCTAAGTGCGAGGTCTGGGTTCGATCCCTGGCACCTCCTAAAAACAAAAACAAATATAAAACAAACACAAAAAACCCAGCTCTCACTGGGGAGCAGATATGGCTCAGTGGTTGAGTACCTGCTTCCCATGTATGAGGTCCCGGGTTCAATTCCCAGTACCTCCTAAAAAAAAAAGCCTCCTTAGGTACAGTCCTTGAACTATCACTTGACTGACTCCCTCAAGTCTCCCTTTCTTCAACTCTCCCTTTTACCAGGCAGGAGGGGTTTGGGGCCTCAGTACCAAAAGCTCATAAAATGTGGGTTTCATTGCCTATTATTCTGGCATCAGACCCACAGGTGGTTATCTGGAAGCCAATGTGGTCTCCCCATCCCAGGATCTTATCAGTGGGGGTTGGGGCGGTGTTGGAGGTGCCTGGGGCTAGCAGCAGGCAGGTCCTTAAGCTTGTTCTCAGGGAAGCGGACTTGACTCAATGGGTGGAGCGTCTGCCTACCACATGGGAGGTCCAGGGTTCAAACCCAGGGCCTCCTGACTGAGCTGGCCCACCCGCAGCGCTGATGTGGGCAAGGAGTGCCGTGCCACACAGGGGAGCCCCATGCGCAAGGAGTGCGCCCCATAAGGAGAGCCACCCAGCGTGAAAGAAAGTGCAGCCTGCCCAGGAGTGGCGTTGCACACATGGAGAGCTGACGCAGCAGGATGCCACAACAAAAAGAGACACAGATTCCTGGTGCTGCTGACAAGAATAGAAGCGGACACAGAAGAACACACAGTGAATGGACACAGAGAGCAGACAACTGGGGGGAAGGGGTGAGAGAAATAAATAAAAAAATAAATCTTTAAAAAAAAGGCTTGTTCTTAGAAGAAAACATGGTCCCCCAATCTCTTGGGCCCAAATACCCATCTCCCAGCTTGATGTGGAAGTCTACCAGAAAATCATGTGGTCTTGCTCTGGAGTAGGTACTAAAGTGGCTGGAAAATGAAATGGATTCTAATTTGAAAACGAAAGTTTTTTTTTTCCTATAAGTTTATAGTTATGTAGAATCATGTCTATTCCACATTAAATAATTAGGACATGTTTTATTTAATGAAAAGTGAATAGTCTTTTCCCAATATGGTTCCTTTAAAGTCAGTAATGAATTTTATAAATACTTGCTATAAAGGAGTAAATGAAATAAGGTATTATCCAGATGAAGATATTATCAGGAATAAGACTTTATCACTCCCCAGTGTGGGACATGACACCCGGGGATGAGCCTCCCTGGCACCGAGGGATCACTACCAAGTACCAGCTGATGACGTAACTAGAAAATGACCTTAAAGATTCAAGGCGGACCAGCAGAATATCCCTGTCTACATATAATAACAGGAGTTAAAAATGCTGTTTGACCTAAAGTAAGGGGAAAATGGAAAAGACAAATGAGTTCATATGGCTATGAGTTTCTAAAAAAGAGTCTGGAGGTTGTCAGAAGGATTGCTCTTATGCACACCTGAGCAGAGTCTCAGAGACAGATAGAGTAGATACAACCCCAGATACTGGTCCTTTTGAGGGCTAAAGAGACCCACAGGTTCTATGGTCATGATAGATGGGGTTCACTGCCATGCCAGTTGGCTCTTCTTTGGTGCTGGTGTTTCTGTGTGATGGAGCTGGACTCAGATGGGATCTCTTTTCACAAGACTTTCATGCTACTTTACTGGAATTGTAGTTGGTGCTGGGGCTTAAGATATATCTAGGGGATTTGAATCTCTGGACTGACAATATGATAGCCAGGCCCTGAGCCTCAACAGACTTCAGCTCCTACATCCTGATTTATTGGACTTACCCCACTCAGCTAACATGGAGTTGAAGAATGTCAACCACCACACCATGGAGCCTAGAGTGCCTACTACTGAAAGCAGGAGGATTGCATCCAATATCCATGTGGAATCTAAACCCTCTCTTGACATAGATGTGGAATGGACTCAACCAAGCCAAGGTCCACAGGAAGGAGGAATACAGTAAGGATCAGAGTGGACTTAATGATATTCTATTCATGAACTATTGTGGTTAATAATCGAGAAAATGTGGCACTGATGTGGAAAAAGTGGCCATGGTGGCTGCTAGGTGCGGGAAATGGGAGGAAGAGAAGAGATGTGGAGGCATTCTCGGGACTTGGAGTTGTCCTGGGTGGTGCCCCAGGGACAATTGCTGGATGTTGTATGTCCTCCCATGGCCCACTGGATGGAACGTGGGAAAGGGTGGGCTATGGTGTGGAACACGGGACATGGGGTGCAGCGATGCCCGGAGATGTACTCACCAGACGCAATGGATGTGACATGATGATGGGGGAGAGTGTTACTGTGGGGGGAGTGGTGGGGTGGGGGTGGTGGTGGCGAATGGGGACCTCATATTTTTTTCAATGTAACATCTTTTAAAAAAATGAATAAATTGAGTAGAATTTGGAAAAAAAAAAAAAGACTTTATCACTAACTGAAGACCATCAATTTAGACTTCTAAGTATGTAAGGAAACCAAACCAAACCTTCCCTTCTTAACCATTACATGCTATAATGTTAAAAACCAGAATGTTTTAAAGAGTTCATTATCAAAGATCCACCTACAGTTTGCCTTTAAAAATATCATTAAATACATTTGATTTTTCTCCTTGCAATGGTTGAGGTCCTGGAAAGCCATTTGAATCTCATTTGCAAAATGGCAATAATATTTATTTCACTAAGATACTGTAATAGCAAGTGAAAACACATATGTGAATGAACATATTATTAATAACATTGTTAATTTATACCAATAAAATAAGAATCTCAAAGGTACCTTCTAGGCAGAAAATTTTATTATAAAAGAGTTTTTATCAAAGAGTTTAGGTTTCAGAATGGTATTGCGATTATGTTAAAAAGTATCATTTTTTTAGAGGCATGCTACTTGTGATAGCACAGGATAAAATGATTTAACAACTGGGACTTGCTCCAAAATAATCCATTGGGAATAGTGGGTAATAGGTTTTGGTGAGTTTGAGTATTGTTAAGGCTGGGTTATGGATTCATGAGAGTTTGCTAAACCTTCTGTCTTTTTATGTTTGCAATTGTCATATTAAGAAGGATAAAACAAAAGGAAATGGGAGGAAAATTTATATTATTAAATCCAAAGTGCTCTTTGATTAAGACTACTTAATCAAGCAAAGAATGCTATTAAAAGAAATGGTAGAAGTAAAGATCTTCAATGAATGCCAAGATGCATAAGAATTCAAGGATTTGACCATTTAAATGTGTTTTAAATAATCTTTTATTTCTAAACTAAAGGAAATCCATTTTAATTAAATATTATAGCAAAAAAAATTATTCACATAATTTAATCATATTAATGTAATCCATATGTTGACCTGGAATCTTAAACACTCTAAGATTTTTCTCAAAAGAAATTCCATGAGATGTTAACAGCTTTTTTTTTTTTAAGAATTCAATATTCTATTATTTCAAAGTACATGATCATAAAACAATATTTCAAATGATACTTGATGTGGAAAAAGTGGGGAGTGTGGGAGTGGGACATATGAGAATCCCCTATATTTTTTTAATGTAATATTTTGTGTGATCTATGTATTTTTTAAAAATAAAAAATATATTTTAAAAAATGTTGATACTTCTCTTGTAAAATCTATCACTAATCAAATAAGCAATATGTCCATAGTATGTTTGCTTCCTTACCTTGAAGCTGTGAATTCTCGAGGAAGTCTTCATGCGTTTCTTTAGTTTCTCCAGGTTTTGTGGTTCGAAATTCACTCCTCAGAGAGATCTTCCACCATCTAAAGATGACCTGTAATTGAGATTTAAGATAATATGAATTAAAACTCATTTCAATACCAACACTTAGGTTTCGGTCTGGCATCCAACATGGGCTATAATTTTGCAGTGTGACATCACAACAAATTAAAAGTAAAGTCTGTGCCTCAAGGAACATTACTTTAGAGATTTTTTTTAAAAAAAGATTTTATTTTATTTATTTATTTTATTTATTATTTATTAGGGTTGTCTGCTCTCTTGTGTCCTCTTGCATTCTCAGCAACACTGGGAATCTGTCTCTTTTTGTTGCATCATTTTGCTGCGTCAGCTCTCTGTGTGTGCGGTGCCACTCCTGGGCCAGCTGTGCTTTTTTCGCATGGAGCGGCTCAATGTGGGGTGCACTCCTTGTGCATGGGGCTCCCCTATGCGGGGACACCCCTGTGTGGCAGGGCACTCCTTGCATGCATCAGCACTGCGCATGGGCCAGCTCACCACACAGGCCAGGAGGCCCTGGGTTCGAACCGTGGACCTCCCATATGGTAGACGGACACTCTGTCAGTTGAGCCACATCCGCTTCCCTACTTTAGAGATTAGGGTCACAAAATCATAGTGTTGGGAGGAACCTGAAAAATCTGTTATGTCAATAGATGTTAAAATCACCCAGGGGGCCAAGTGGCTGGGGGCCTCCCTCCCACATGGGAGGTCCCGAGTTCAGTTCCCAGTGCCTCCTAAAAAAAAAAAAGACTAGCACACAACGCATGGACACAGAGAGTAGAGAGCGAGTGCAAACAACAGGGGGTGGGAGGGTGGGGCATGGAGAAATAAATAAAAATAAATCTTTAAAAAAAAAATCACCCAGGGAAATTGAGTGTAGCTCAGTGGTTGAGTGCCTGCTTCCCACGTACGAGGTCCCAGTTTCAATTCCTGGTACCTCCAATAAAAAGAAAAAAAAAATCCCCTAGAACAAATGGATATATTTTCTGAAGCTCTCTGAGAGTACAGATTCCATGACATAGAAGCCAATTCCAGAGTAGTGGGCTTGGCTCCCCTCCTCCCTTACCTGCCTACAAGGCAGGCATCCTAAGTGGATGATTTTCTCAAGGGAAGTGACATGGACAGAACCAGGGAAAGCACCATCATTCTTCGACACATGAAATAGTGTCATTACACAGGGCCCTTCTTGGTGAGAGAGCTGTTAAGAGCATTACGGTTTATCCCAAGCAGAGCTGACTTCCATGGTTAGGGGCTGCACTTAAGAGCTATGTGGACCTGACTTGGTGTCAGCTACTGAAGCTTATCTGGCTGATCTCATGTTTTTAAACCTGTACGTAGTTCATGGAGATGACAAAACTGCCACTAGTTTGAAAAAAAGGTGCCAGGGAAAAGATGAGTAAAAGACAGGCAGAGAAACTGGGTGGCTTCCCAGTTTGGCTTCTTGCTACGCTTCCATTACCATGTAAGGTTAAAATACTGTTTGGCTGGATCTGCCCAGGGCAAAATTGTTAAACAGGTGAAACCGGCCCTTGACGCTTCTATTTATAGTTTCCTCTCCCCGACTTCCACCTCTGGGGCTCTGCACAGGTACTGGGTGTGTCCTTTGGGGCCACTGCCCTGGCCTCCACCAGCTCCCTGCCCCTTCTTCCGGGGGCGTCTGGGAACCTCCCAGCCTTTTTACTGCCCAGTCTCCTTGTGTCGCCTCAGCCCTTTCCCCTGACCTGCAGGCCCAGGGCCTCAGCCAGCTTCCTCTCCTGCCAGGGCTGCCACCCCCTACCCTAACAGCTCCCAACCTCTAATCCCTTCCTCCTGCCCAGAGAGAAGAGAAAAAAAACATATGGGTAAATCACCAATTGCCTTAATCTTGCAAAATTGTGGTAGCTGGCCTCAAGATCCTTATTCCTTCCAGAAAAACTCGTCACTTCATTGCTTTTTTTTTTCCCCTCACATGAGGCTCACCAAAACTGTCCTCTCCTAAACATCTTTCTGCCCCATCTCCCTGGGCAGGCATTTTTCTCTGCACTTCAATTTTCCTATTACATGAAGGTGGTAAAAATCCCTTTTCCCAGGACTGGTGTGGATAAAAAGAGAGACACTTATGGAAAAGCACCAACCAAGCTCAGTGCTGGAGCCTCCACCAAGGTCAGTGCCACCTCTGCTTGGACCTCTCCCTCCCCCACCCCCAGCCCATCTGGTCTCCTGTCAGGGTCACTGTGCCTGGCGAGAACCAGGGCCTAGATACTGGGGTCTCCAGAGGAGACAAACCAGGCCTTCACGGGTCACAGGGTCTTAAGCCCAAAGAAGTGACCCTAAGCAAAGCTATTTCAGGCTGGCCAGAGCGGGGCAGGGATAAGGGGGTGCAGGGGGAGGCAGGTGAGCAGGAAGAGGAATGGGTAGGAAATCCCATATCTGATTGGGAGTTGGCTTTTAGATAGCATTCAAATGAGTTCAAATTTGGCATTATGTACTCCATTGCTCTCCATTTCCCATTTACACTTTTAGAGTAATTAATTTCAATATCATCTATAAGACATTTTCATATGGCTAAACAGCACCACCATTCTCCCACTTGCCTGAGTCAAAAACAATGCTACCACATCACATCTCTTCCTTGGAGTTGTCCCGGGTGGTGCTGCAGGGACAGTTACCGGACATTGTATGTCCTCCCATGGCCCACTGGGTGGACTGTGGGAGAGTGTGGGCTATGGTGTGGACCACTGACCATGAGGTGCAGTGGTGCTCAGAGATGTATTCACCAAGTGCAATGAATGTCTCATGATGATGGAGGAGGATGTTGTTATGGGGGGAGGAGTGGGGTGAGGGGGGGTGGGGGGTATATGGGGACCTCATATTTTTTTAATGTAACATTGAAAAAATAAAGACAAAAAATTTTTTAAAATTTTACATTAAAAAAAACAACAAAGCTACCTCTTTTCCTCACACTCCTGATAGCAAGCCTGGGGGCTCTACCTTCGAATGCAGCCACTCCCCACCTTCTCCACCGCCACCATCCCAGTCCAAGTCACCACCACCTTCAATATGGACAAGTGCATTATTTGAGCTGCTCACCTCAAGCCTCGCCTGAGAGGAAGACCTCTTCAACAGAGAATCTCTTTATCATCACAAGAGTCCAACTAGTTAGTTAGGCATCATTAAGCTATAATTTACAGAGGGTAACTTGCCCAAGGTCACATAGTTAATATTCTGCAGAGCTGGGATTCAAAGGAGGCCGCCTGAAAGTAATGCTCAGGCTCTTTATGCCACGGTCATCAAGATGTGTTAGCACTAAGTGGTAAGTCAGAAATAGTTTAGTCCCTCCGCTGCAGCTCATTCAGACAAGCAAAGCGCTTCAGAGAGGCTAAACCGGCAGCCGCGGTCTCCTTGCCCAGGTGTTGCACCACAATGGAAGCGAGCCTCGGAGAGAATTCTGCCCCAAGAAGAACATTTATTAACCAGCAGGCACCAAAGAGGCCACAGTGGCGTTCCCGGAAGCGCAGTGGAGTCCCCACTTGCTGTCCACGTTGGCACTCTGCAAGAACCCTTGCTGCTAAGTTTCTCCACGGCAGCGCCCCGTATTACAAGGACAACCAGCGACCGCTCCAGCCGGATGGAGCCACAAAATCCTTGGTCAAGCCGGGAACTTGGGGAACGGTGCTTAGGCCAGGGCGCTACACTGAAAGTGTTAGCTTGTCAAGGTTACTTCTTATGCTGTAAAAAGAGACAGGGGCACTTGCTTGCACGATCTTATTTGACAGTGTCATAGCTTGCACACTTTTCATTCCATCAATGAAAAATTATTGCTGATACTCCTCATGCTGATTAATGAACCCTCTGAGGTATTGAAAGTAATTACAAAGAATATAACACTTGCCCAAGGAAACATGGCTAGTTAGGCCCAGTATCCAACCTCTCACTTCTAACTCAGAAACACAGCGTTCCTTGGGAGGCATCTAAAGCAGCCTTCACCCGACAACCCATCAGGTCACAACTACAGAGCAACACACCGAAAACTAATATGCAGAACCACAATTTCTCCTCGTCAAGACTTAGTTGTATTCAATATACTTCTAATTAAAACAAATTTTTATGTCTGATATTTTCTACCACTTACTGTTTCTCACATTGGAAAACAAATTTTTAATTGGTAGAACCTGATATTGGTGAGGACAAGGAAAAATGGAAGCCCTCATAAATCACTGAGAGAAGTATAAACTGGCTTCACAATACCAATTAAAACCCTTAAAGGCACTCATGTCTTTTGACCCAGATATTTTACTTTTAAGAATTTATCCACGGGAAACGGACTTGGCCCAGTGGTTAGGGTGTCCGTCTACCACATGGGAGGTCCAATGTTCAAACCCCGGGCCTCCTTGAACCATGTGGAGCTGGCCCATGCGCAGTGCTGATGTGTGCAAGGAGTGCCCTGCCACACAGGGGTGTCCCCGCGTAGGGGAGACCCACGCGCAAGGAGTGCACCTGTAAAGAGAGTCGCCCAGCGCGAAAGAGAGTGCAGCCTGCCCAGGAATGGCGCCGCCCACACTTCCTGTGCCGCTGATGACAACAGAAGTGGACAAAGAAACAAGACGCAGCAAATAAGACACAGAGAACAGACTCCCGGGGGAGGCGGGGGGAGTTAAATAAATAAATAAATCTTTAAAAAGAAAAAAAAAAGAATTTATCCTAAGGAATTTGAGAGATGTGTGCAAAGTTTTTTTTTTCTTTTTTTCCCCCTTAATATAAAGATGTTTAGCACAGGTAAATTATGATCATGAAAAATCACTATCAACCTACTGGGAAACGAACTTGGCCCAGTGGTTAGGGCGTCCGTCTACCACATGGGAGGTCCGCGGTTCAAACCCCGGGCCTCCTTGACCCGTGTGGAGCTGGCCCATGTGCAGTGCTGATGCACGCAAGAAGGGCCCTGACCATGCAGGGGTGGCCCCGCATAGGGGAGCCCCACGCACAAGGAGTGTGCCCTGTAAGGAGAGCTGCCCAGCGAGAAAGGAAGTGCAGCCTGCCCAGGAATGGTGCCGCACACATGGAGAGCTGACATGAGATGATGCAACAAAAAGAAACACAGATTCCTGTGCCGCTGACAACAACAGAAGTGGACAAAGAAACAAGACGCAGCAAATAGACACAGAGAACAGACAACGGGGGGGGGAGGGGAGAGAAATAAATAATCTTAAAAAAAAAGTATCAATCTACAGATCCGATCACAGGGGATTATTTAAATAATAATTATTTATATGATAGAATACTTTATATGATGGAATACTCTGTAGCTGATGAAATGATCTGTGGAAAAATAATAATTTGGAAAATGTTAATGATTGTATTTAAAAGACTCAAGAGTATGCACCATTGATCCAAAAGTTGAGAGGAAAATATTCATATATGCTTAGGAAAAAGACTAGAAGGCGATAGACCAAGATTAGTGTAAGCCACCTAGGTGATCATTTTAGTTTTTTTCTATTTTTTAGTGTTTTCTAAACTTTTCACAGTGAATATATATCATTTTTATAAACAGAGGGAAAAAAAGCACAATTTTTTTTTTTTAGAAAACTTTCCAAAACCAAAGGTTAACACAAATAATAAAGACTTTCTTAGATATATTAATCAGGTTGAAACAAATGAGAGAAAAAAAAAGGCTTCTTTAGTTGTGTTCACACACACACACAAAGGTCTAAAACACATTATTTGAACTCAAATTACATTTTTACTGAATTTCCCATTTTTACGCCACATAAGCAAAGCGATGAAAAGGAGCAATAGTGTGGCACTAAATGGAGGTTTCACATGACAGATGCAGTTGGAAGTGAGCTTAGCTAAGATTTATCACCCAAATACTTGAGAATCGGGTGTTAAATATTATGGCATTAGTTTATTTAAGTTCATATATACTTATAAGGGTATTGTCACATATTTCATCTCGATTTAGAAAACCTTACAATCTATAAACACTCTTTTAAACATCTTTTAATTATGGAATATGACTGCAGGAAAAGCCACAGAAGAGCTTCCCACCCTTTTTGTGGGATGGTTTACATCTGGATGGAACACAAGCCTGACTGTACTCTCTCCCAGTTTCCTTGATCCAGGAGCGATTTCGTGAACATATTAGTGTGTTCAGTCTGAGCAAGGCGTGACCTCAGCAGTGCAGCCACCGGGCAGGGTCAGCCTCAGCTCTTTCAGAGGCTCATACCCTCTCCAGCCTCGTTTCATGGAATACTCACCATTATGTGGTTGCTTGGTAGAGAAATCATGTCATGGGTGGTGGAATTCTTTAAACATTTAATTTATATTTAGCACATTTGGAGACCTCTTGTAGAATTTCCAGGAATTCTTTTTAATAAACTCGAACATTGAGCTTACTTTTGCAAGAGGAGACCGAGATTTCTCACTAATCCCCCTGGTATTTCTTCTGCACACATTTCTAAGGCAGGCTGATGAGGCCTGGCCATTTGTCCAGTGAAGGTACCTAAAGCGCACCTCCTCTGGAAAACAGCCCAAGGGGCAGCTCGTAATGGGGTGGGGGTGCACCTCAGTGTTTGGGTATATATGCAAACTCCAGGAAACTGATTTGCCCACTGCTACCCCAGCTGAGACTCTTGCCACTAGGACAAAGAGCAGAAAGACTGAAGCTAACTGATGGATTGGGCTTTAATAAGCCCTGCTCTCCACCGTTTACCCTGAGCAAATCATTTCATCTCTTTCGGCCTCAGTTTCTTCATCTCTAAAGTGGGAATAATAACGATGTCAACTTTTGGACAGCTTTTGGAGAGATGGCATGAGATGACCTCCGAGTACCCAACATGTCACCAGACACAGGTCCTTCCCGCTCTCCACTGCCTCTTTGCTCACCTACCACTCGGTCCTTCATCTTCCAACAGCAAACTTGGCCCCAAATACCAGTGGTTCTGAACCATATCTGTTTACCTCATCAACTAACAATATTCAACAGGAATGCTACTCGATCGAGGTCTGCTTTCTTAATCCTATTCTTCATAGCTCCTTGTCTGTACTTTGCACTCAGACCTGATATTAGATTTTTCTCATCATCGGTGATGGTTAAGAATTGCATACTCTTTGCTATCAATATTTCCCCAGCAGTGTAAGGAAGAGTCATCTATATATCCAGTTCATAAACCAAGTTGCTCATGAAGGAACAGAGTGACTTGCCAGATACCACACACGAATGGACTGTATGAAGCATGGGACTGTAACACAGGGAATCTAGTGGTGGAAGATGGACAGCCTGCTCCCAGACTTCTTTTATGCACAAATGAAATGCATTTCTAACTTATTTAGGCCAATGTTACTTCCATTCACCATTATTAGCAGCCAAACATAATTCCTACCCAACACATCCCTTTAGGGAGGAAATGGAATAAGACTAAATTAGTGAGCAGAAACCTTGTAGCAGACCTAGTGATGATGCCCAAGGATAGTGGCTATTAGTGTTTTGGGGACAGTACCCCAAATGTCCTTTAGGAAATTATCCCTAGCTTCCCAATTGTAGACATGGTCATTTGTTGGGGATGGATCCCATCCTAGCCCCCTCTCAGTTCAAGTGGGAGGTCTTTAGGCCAAACACTGCATCCCATCCTTCTAGGCTCATGACAGGTTCAAGGCCAACAAATGGAAACATTTCTTGGGACCCTCTCACCTTCTCTATTTGTGGAAGCTAAGGGTGAGGTGCACCCTCTTTCCTATGAAGGTGTAAGAACTGGGACTCCAGCAGCTATTTTGTAACCACCTGGAGGGAAGAGTTGGGAATTGCCAGAGCAGAGTATGGGAGAGAGGGGAGGGCAAAAGGGTGGGGAGACAGGGTGGAGCTGGAGGATGAAGCCAGCACTACAGACGCAGAGAAGAAAGGAAACGGGGAAGTAGTGGCATTGTATGGGCTGATGGCTCAAGCCTCATCTGAAGTTAGCCCTACCTTGGAGTTTTTAGCTATATTAGCTATACCTGCTCATAAATTCCCATTTTTGTTTTAAGCTCTGTTTTCTGTCATTGGAGATATTAACAGTAATAACCAATAAACCATCCACAGACACTGCCTAGTGGAGAGTTTCAACTGCAGTAACTGAGATATTATGGTTTCCTTGGAAAAACTATCCCTATAGTAACTCAGCATAAAAAGTGTTGAACGTCTTTTCATGTGTTCATTTGCCACCTGTTTACCCTCTTGAGAGAAATGTCTCCATTTGTGTACTACCCATTTCTAATTGGATTTTTAAATATACTTTAAATACTACAAGTCCTTTATAGAACATGTCATTTGCAAATATTTTCCCACAGCATCTCTTAACAGGGTCTTTGCAAAGCAAAAGTTTTCATGAACTCGAATTTATCATTTTTTTTCTTTTATGGATTGTGCTTTTGGTGCCAACTCTAAGAACTCTTTTTTTCTAGACCTAGATCCTGAAAGTTTTCCTCCTATCTTTTTCCTAAAAGTTATAGAGTTTCATCTTTCACATTTAAGTCTGTGATCCATTGTGAGTAAGTTTTGTATAAGGTTGTATAAGGCTAAGGTTGAAGTTCTTTTTTCCACTTTTTTTTTTTGCCTGTAGCTGTCCAATTGCTCTAGCACCATTTGCTGAAAAGGCTCTTTTCTCAATTGAATTGCTTTTGCACTTTGTCAAAAATCAGTTGGAAATATTTGTGTGAGTCTATTTCTGGACTCTCTGTTCTGTTCCACTGATCTGTTTATCCCTCCACAAAGACCACACAGTTTCGATAACTGTAGCTATATCATAAATCTAGTGTGATTTCTCCCACTTTATTCTTTTCAAAGCTGTTTTAGCTATTCTAGTGCCTTCGGAGTGAGATTTTCTGTCATTTAACCAACTTTGCTTTTTTAAATGCCTTCCAAATTCTCACAAGTGCTTACCTGCAAGGACAAACTGTCTAGGCAAAGCTGGTACATGTGTCCAACCTAGCTGTATTTATCACTGTAAATTAAGATGCTGGCATTCTGTATTTGGGTTCACACATATGTCTGTACATGAACTTAAAGAACACATTCACAGGAGAGGAGCTTCTTTTCCACATAAGGAAAACCTCAGCAAATAGGCACTCACCATGATGGGCATACACTCAGAATACTGCCAGTCCCATAGTATTTAGGATCATAACCCTCTTAATCCAAATTTTACATGTATAATCCCTTTTCATGAATTTAGAAAATATGTTAAAGTTTATTAATTTTCTCACATTTATTCTTTAATGTACCATGCAGTCTTTATTTATTGAACAAATGTTTATTAAGCACCTACTGTATTTTATGCATTATGCCTCTTGTCCTTCTGTTACTTTTGGCTTATTTTTCTGGGAGATTTTCTCAATTTTATTGTCCAACTTTTCTACTGAATATTTCATTTTCTTTTATATTTTTCCTTTCTATGAGGTCTTTTTTATTTCCTGGATGTTCTTTTTTATTGTATGCTGTTCTTGTTTCATGAATGTAGTATCTTTTATCTTTCTGAGGATTATAGATGGGCTTTTTGTTTTGTTTAAGTGCCTGTACATTGTTTTTGTTTTCTCCAAGATTACATTCCCTGGTTGTTGTTGTTGATTTGTTTTGGCTTTTCTTGAAAGTCTGTAGATTCTTGCTGTCCATTTCCATTTAGGAGCAGGGCACTAAGATGACTGGTAGCTCCGGGCAGATGAGTGAGGCTTGTCCAGAAGAGGACTTTACTACAAGATGATCTGCTGGAGCTTTTTGGCTGGAGGATCCTAACAATTACTATCTTGAGATCTCTTCTCTTTGGTTGGTCTGATTCTCCAGAGAAGAATCTTCTAGTTTTCTGCCTAGACAATATAAGCCTGGCTGCCTGAAGGTAGATTTTCACTTAATCACACAATTTTCATGACTTAATGTCCCTGTCCTCAATTATGCCTGGGTACCCCAGGCCCTAGTCTCCTAAGCTTACCCTTCCAGGAACCAACTCTTTAGTCTTCTGCTGTGGGATGGAATAAAGCAGGTGCTAGTTGTATAGAGGAGGAGACAAAGAAGAAGATGGTTCTAACTATTTCTTTTTTCTTTTTTTGGGAGTACCAGGGATTAGACTCAGGACCTCATACATGGGAGGCAGGTGCTTGACCGCTGAGCTACACCCGCTCCCTGCTATTTCTTAAACAGAATTGCAATCAATTCTGTTTTCAGCCCCTTCACCTCTACTTTCAAAGGAACCTGTTTCCACCCATTCCTGAGCTGCTCAGAGGTTGTGGAGTGCAAATCTGACTGCTTCTTGACTTCTACACTACTAGTTTAGATTTCAGCATTCTCAGGGCTGCTATACCAGCCACCACTAGGCCATCTGCTTTCTATTTTGTCTTGTGTAACTGCATTACTATTGTCACACTTCCCATTCTCTTCCTCTTTCTTGTTTCGTACCTTAGAAAAAACCCTGTAACTGTTTTATTGTGTTATTAAAGAGAAGCAAGGTAGATGATATTTCTTCAACTAAAAGCTGTACTTTGTGTATTCTTAAGATATTTTAAGGGAAGCAGATGTGGTTCAACTGATAGAGCATCCGCCTGCCATATAGGAGGTCCAGGGTTCAAACCCAGGGCATCCTGGCCCATGTGGTAGGCTGGCCCACAGCCAGTGCTGCCATGCACAAGGAGTGCCATGCCACATAGGGAAGCCCTATGTGAAAGGAATGTGCCCTGCAAGGAGAGTCACACCGCGTGATGAGAGCACAGCCTGCCCAGGAGTGGCACTGCACACACAGAGAGCTGATGCAGCAAGATGACGCAGCAAAAAGAGACACAGATTCCTGGTGCCACTGACAAGAATACAAGTGGACAAAGAGAGCAGACAATGGGGGCGGGGTATGAAGGGGAAGAGAAATAAAGTAAATCCTTACAAAAAGACATTTTAGGTACTATAGAGTATAGAGAGAAGCAGATGTAGCTCAAATTGTTGAGCGCCTGCTTCCCATGTACAAAGTGCCGGGTTCAATCCCTGGTACCTCCTAAAAACAAAACGAACAAACAAACAAATGAAAAAACCAACTCTCATCAGGGAGTGGATGTAGCTGAGTGGTTGAGTGCCTGCTTCCCAAGTACAAGGTACTGGGTTCAGTCGCTTGTACCTCCTAAAATAAAAAATAAATAATAAAGTACTGTAGAGAATCTGCATACTATATTTGTCATTTAAGTTTATTTATTTTTTAAAGATTTATTTATTTATATTAATTTATTCCCCCCTTGCAGCTTGTTTTTTGCTGTCTGTTCTCTGTGTCCATTCACTGCACATTTTTTTCTGTGTCTGCTTGTCTCCCTTTGTTGTGTCATCTTGCTGCGTCAGCTCTCTGCAGCGCAAGGGCCATCAGCTCTCTGTGGCGCGCAGGCCAGCTTGCTTTTACAAGGAGGCCCTGGGACGCGAATCCAGGGCCTCCCATATGGTAGATGGGAGCCCAGCTGATTGAGCCACAGCCACTTCCTTAATTTAAATACATAGGATAATACACATAATTAAGTTGATAGTCAATGTTTAAACTTGAGAATATCTGTTTTTCAATTCATAATGATTTTAAGATGCTTAAAGTTTAAAAATTTGGAACTTTTAAAATACTTGGTTTGATTCTGTTTCTTAGATTTGTAGTTATGCCTCTAAATTTTGGAAATGCTTGAGAAAATCAAATATATTAAGTTTGTAATTATAGACTGAATGCTTAAGAGAATTCAATAAAGTCTGTAAATGGTATTTAAATTTAAGAGAATTTAGTTTGTCAGATTTAAAAATTTTATGGGTTTAATTTATAATGTTCAAGATAATTTGATTAAATTGGTAAACTGCTTAGATGGTTAAGGGATTTTAATCTCTCAAATGTAAAGCTAATTAAACATTAATCAAAGAATAATGAAAATAATGTTTTTAATTTTAAAACAAAATTACTTGATTTATAACTAAATTTAATAGGTTTTTAAGTTGTTTTTGAAGGATTAAAGAAACACAGGTTTTTAATTTGTAACTTTAATTGAATATTAGTTACAAACAAAAATAATGGTAAAACAGAACTTCTCAAATCAGATAAAAATGATTGATTTAGGAATAAATGATTTGGGGACGACAGGGGTGGCCATTTGGAAAAAGAAAATTGATTAATGCCTCACATTAAGGTGAAGTCCAAAAAGATCAAAAGATCTACATGTTAAAAAAAAAAAAAAAAAAAGAGACCATACAAGTACAAGAGAAGAAAAAACTGGCCAAGTTCCCTTTATTACCCTCTGTATCTCAAAATCCAGAAGGTATAAAAGAGAAGATTGATAAATTCAACTCTATAAATATGAATATAAAACATTTCTGCATGGTAAAGTTCTAGAAGATTCTATATGCAAAGGCTTAGAGTAGGTTTTTTCATAATAGCCCCAAATTGGAAACTACCAAAATACTCATCAAGTAGAATAATGGATATGTAGCACATCTTTACCAGGACAGTGCTCAGCAAAAACAGAACTACTGATATATACAACAACATGGTTAATCTCAGAATCATTATGAACGAAGTAAAATATAAAAGATTATATTCAGTATATTTCCATTTAGGACTAGAAAAGCCAAAATAGAGTTCAGATCAGTGGTAGGCAGGGGTTACAGCTAGAGGAGGGGATTGACCTCAAATAGGATACATCTATAAACCTCACATTAAAAACAAAGTCAAAAGAAAAACGATAGACTGGGGGAAACATCTGCAATTAATAGCACAGACAAAGGGCAAATCTCCCTAAAGAGTTCATTAGAAATAGTGGGAAAACCAACAACTTAATGGGAAAATATGCAAGAGCTGTGAACACAGAGTTCATAGAAATGAAGTACACATGGTCTGTAAACAGTCGAAGAGATGCTCAATTTCACTCAGAATAATAGAAAAACATATTAAACACATACCAAGATATTTCTCATCTAGGCAGACTGGCAAAAATGCAAAGGATTGAAAACACACTCTGTTGGCAAGAATGTGGGGATACAGGCACTGTTGCTGTAGGACGAAACCTAGGGAGGGAAATTTAGCATGATTTAATAGAATCACAGATGCTTTCATCCTTTGACCCACCCAGCCATTCCACTCATAGGAATCTGTCCTACAGGTATACCAGCACACACATGAATGACAGATGACATGTGTAGAAGGCTCTTCTTTGAGGTGTTATTGGCAAAACCTAAAGGTGAAAAAATAACCTGGGTCCAGCAACTGGGGACTGGCTGAATAAACTTTGGTCCGAACACCAAGGACTCCTGTGCAGCTATACACTGTCCTAAAAAAAAGGATCAGGAAGATCTCTCTCTACTTGATGTGGAGTGACTTCCTGGATATATTGTGAAGTGAATCTCCCCACTGGAATATAAACCCCATGAAGGTGGGAGTATTTGTCTGTTTTGCTAACTGCTATTATCCCATGCATCTAGAAGATGCAGAGTCAGTAACACAGTGGGAATTTAAAAAAAAATTTTTTTTGAACTGAATTAAGAATTACTTGCTCATATTGTGTTGGTGAGTATGTTTTCTTTTTGGCTTATCTTTTTTCTTAATAATTTACAAAAGCTCATTTTATATTAGTATTTGTAATTCTTTGTTTGATATAGGTGTCTAGCCTTTGCCTACTGACATTGTTTAATCTGCAGATGATTTTTGGGAAATTTAATATTTTTTTCTATACTTGAATCATGAAATTTTTTTCTTTATAGTTTCTGAGTTCTTGCGTTAAGAAGGCCTCCCATACTCAAAGGTTATTCTTATGCTATTCTAAATTATACTCCTAATATTTAAGATCAATATAATCTACTGTGTCAATAAATTAAAGGGAAACTATCCAAAAATGATGGGAACATTTACTAGACTTTCTTAATATAAAGTCTAAATAAAACAGAAATAGAATGAAACTACCTAAATATGATAAAATCATTTTATACACCCATACTCTTGTATGTGTACAAACCCATACATCCTGTAAACATCATATTCAATGGTAAAATTCTGAAGCCTTGACATATATAAATCAGGAACAAGACCACTGTTATTCATTACTACTTTGGGCTTTCCAAGTAGTACAATTAGATAAGAAAAGCATGGGAAAGAGGAGAGATTTTTATTTACAGATGTGATTACTATAATCTATTTACAAAAATAAAGTCTTTCTTTATGACATATATATGTCATATGTATGTGTGTATATACATATGCTATATATATATACACACACATACATACGATATATATATATATTTTTAGGAGGTACTGAGGATTGAACCTGGTACCTCATACATGTGAAGCAGGCACTCAACCACTGAGCTACACCTGTTCTATGACATATATTTTAAATATAAGCAGTTGGAAATTGATATAGGAAGAAATATACTCCATATATTATAATCCAAAACTAAAACTAACAATAAATAACAAAAAGGGGTATAGAACCTAATTTAAAAACTATTCAATTTTATTGACAGACCTAAAACGAATACATGTACAAATTGAGAGACATCTCATGTTCCTAGATTGGAATTTTTAATTTCACTTAAAAAATCACCTCTTTCCAAATTAATATATAAACCTAAAGCAACACCAATTAGAATTCAGTCCTATTGTAAAGAGAACAAAATAATTTTAAATTCATATAGTAAAACAAATGAGTAAGAAGTGCCAGGAAAATCTATTCATACTACAAATGAGTACTACAGCATTTGTGTATAACAAATCTATCCACAGAACAGAATCAAGTTCAGAAGTAGCTTCAGGTGTATATGGGGAACTAATATATGGTAAAGGTGTTATTTTTAGTTGTGAGGAAAAAGATAACTTATTAATAAATAGTATTGGCATGATGCACCATCCATTTAGAAAAAATAAACTGAAACCCGTACCCTCCTCTCACATTCAAAACCGAATTCTACGTGGATTAATATGATACATGTAAAAAAATAGGCCTCTAAGATGTTAGAAAAAATGTACTTCTTTTATAATGATAAAAAAATAATACCACTTTTATTTTAGAAAAAGGTTTTACCAAACCTACCACACATGAATGTACATGCTTTTAATACTATCCTTATTCTCCGGCTAGCATCACAGTCAGAATTTTAGAGTTGACTGATTAGAAGCTGTTATTTCAACTTGTTAATTCACTACAGAGCTGGTAGTTTATTAGTTTTGCTTCCTCTTCTAGGATCTTGAGAAGGTACCTTTCAGCAATATTCTTTCTAGAAACTTCTATTTCAGTAAATTAAATTGGAGGTCCTACAGAAGTCATGATTTCTGTTCTTTTTTTCCTTACCATGTGTAGCAGTTTGATATGGTTATGATTCTAAAAATATATATTGGATTATGTTTGTAATCTGATCTAGACCTGGGCCTGACTGAGTTATGATTAGGGCTTTACTTCGGCCATGTCATTAGGGCACTGACACCCTGCCCCTTGGTGGGTGGGGACTCACATATAAAAGGCATGGCAAAGCACAGAGCTGAGGGGTTTTAATATTGGAGTTTTGATGTTGGAGTTTAATGCTGAAGTCTTAAGCTGGAGCTCCGGGAAAAGAGACAGAGCTGTTCGCCTGATAGTCTACAGCTGACCTTGTGGAGAGAGGCAAAGCCTAGAGAGCCTCATAGTCTACAGCTGACCTTGTGGAGGAACCAGAGGAGCTGAGCCCAGAGGAGCCCAGGAAGCCTGAGCCCTCGCAGACGTCGGCAGCCATCTTGCTCCAAACAGACTTTGGTGAGGGAAGTAACTTATGCTTTATGGCCTGGTATCTGTAAGCTCCTACCCCAAATCAATACTTTATAACGCCCAGCGGATTTTTGGCATTTTGCATCAGCACCCCTTTGGCTGACTAATAGACCATGTGTGGCAGTTTGAAATTATTTATGAATCAAGAAAGAGAAAGATCATGTTTGTAAAGGAATCTGTTCCTCTGGGTGTGATACCCTTTGACTGTATTAAATTCAATGAGGGGTCTCCGATTAAGTTTACTTGATAAAATCAATTGAGGGCTTCTGTTTGGGCTAAGTCGGTAAGTTGTAACTCAGGTTGAGTCCCCGCCCCCTTGGTGGGCAGATATAAATGGACACTCACTCAAGAAGACACCCGGGAAGACAGAGGGCGCTCTCATTTTTGATCCGGGGGTCCCAGGAAGAGAAATGAGCCATTTGCCTGATAGTTTGTTGCTGACCTTGGGACAAGAGCCGAGACGGATACAAGAAGCCCTGAGAGACGGGCCCTGTGCCAGCCCACAGCTGGGCCTGGGAAGAAGCTGGGCCCACGGAGCCTCAAGAGGAAGAGGAAGCCCAGGAAGGTGCGACCAAGCAGAGACCAGACACCATCTTGCTTCAACGCGAGATGGCAAATGACTTTGATGAGAAAGCAACCTTGAATTGGATTTTTTAGAGCCTTGTAACTGTAAGCTTTTACACCAAATAAATACCCTTCATAAAAGTCAACAGAGTTCTGGTACTTTCCATCAGCAGCCCTTTGGCTGACTAATACAGCATGCATAAAGACTTGGATGTTTACAACACAGACACAAAATGAGGCAGATTTTCTGATAGCAAGTAAAAATTTACACAAGATTTTGCACAGGGAAAGGAGGAAAAGTAAGAAAACTGGAAATACCTATGGTAAAAGTCTTGCCAAAGGAAAATGAGGACAAAATCCAATCTTGTTCCTTAAGATTGGGGAGGCGGTGGAGAAGCCACAAGCAGCAGAGGGTAAAATGTGACTATCGTCTCAATGGGGATGGGGACGTCACTGGCTGACTGCTCCCACAGTGTGAACGGTCGAACGCGGCTTTGACAGTGCCTGAGCTTTGGACTCTGAGGGAGATTCTAGCTCAAGGACTTATTAGCTGGGTGAACTTGGCAGGTCTCATCATCTCAGTTCCCACAACTGTAAAAGAGATAGTAATACCTCTCTCGTAATGTTCTGAAGTAGTAAGAACATGTAAACATGATCAGCATAGTTCCAGATAAATGTTTTTCTTCCTTTTCCATGAACTTTGCTAAAATTTGTTCATATGGCAGGTTGAGAATACAGGTGTAGTTCTCTAAGTGTGCAGTGAGACACATGGATCCACTGTTGCAGATACAGTTGGAGAACTTGATGAAACCCACCAATTTTCTAAGTCCAAGACTGTGGGACCATTACTGAACTTGTAGAAGGTCAGCGTGAGCTAGTGCCACACTAGTCACTAACACACATACTCTGAAGAGGCCTGACCACACAGCAGTTAAGTGTGCCTGCCAGACGGAAATGCTAAAAGTCTCCAGGAAACTCAGAGGGCTCTACAAACAGTAAGAGCAAACCAACAAAAGCTCTGAACACAGATTCAAGTGGGCTTTTGTGTGTGTGTGCGCGCATTAGTTCAAACTTGTTTTCTGGAACACAGCTGAGATCAAATTAATATAATCTGGAATGCTCCCTCCAACACCTCCCCAGCACAGGCAGGACAAGGGACTCAGCAGGTATGCAGGCCTCCGTGGCTGCAGCTCTCCTTCACGGGTGCACCTTGGGATGCACCTGACCCTAAACCTGCAAGTTTCTTCTTCACAACATTATTATTTGCAACCTGAAAGTGTCTATGGTGGAAAGTAGAAATTTAGTTGTGAAAATTTTACTTTAGAAATTTCCCCCAAGTTTCTCTGGGGTCCAGCTTACTTTTATTTATTTCTTTCTCTCCCCTCCCTCCCCCCAGTCCCCCCCCCCACCCCCCAGTTGTCAGCTCTCTGTGTCCATTCGCTGTGCATTCTTCTGTGTCTGCTTGTATCCTTGCCAGGGGCACCAGGAATCTGTGTCTCCCTCTGTTGCATCATCTTGCTGCGTCAGCTCTCCATGTGTGTGGCGCCACTCCTGGGCAGGCTGCACTTTTTTCATGCAGGGCAGCTCTCCTTAGGGGGCATACTCCTTGCATATGGGTCTCTCCTATGCAGGGGACACCCCTGTATGGCAGGGCACTCCTTGTGCGCATCAGCACTGCGTGTGGGCCAGCTTCACCACATGGGTCAGGAGGCCCTGGGTTTGAACGCTGGACTTTCTATGTGGTAGGCAGATGCTCTGTCCATTGAGCCAAATCTGCTTCCCCCAGCTTACTCTTAGCTGCATGCCCTTATCCCCTTGGCAGACCCATCTGATTGGAAAACTGACAGTTTATCTCCTTTATTATTATTATTTTTAAGGAAGCTTTAGATTACATAAACGTTACATTGAAAATTCAGGGGATTCCCATATACCTCACCCCTCCCCCTTCCCCACTTTCCCCCATTAACAACATCTTTCATCATCAGTGTGGTACCTTTGTTGCAACTGATGAACACATATTGAAGCACTGTACTAAGTGTGGTCTATAGTTGACATTATGTTTTACACTCTAAACCACAGGACAGTTTCTCTCTTAATAAGGCAAACGTGTGATTTCAGAGACACAATTTCTCTCACCCTTTCTCTCTCTCTCTCTTCTTTCTCATTCTTCCCTTTTAATACTGGAAGCTAGGTTCTTCCTCTGGCAACTGCCCCATTCCCTAACTCTGCTCCCTTCAAATCCAACCTGAGGGAATGTCCTATCACTCATTAAAGGATCCTTCACAATTTTCTGTCTTTGTTCAGGCTCTCTCAACATGTAATGTTTCTCTCTTCCCTAGTTTGCTTTCTTCTTGTTTACAAAATGAACGTCTGATATTGAACATTGAAATCTATGTGCTCTTTCAGTGAGTAACTGATGATCAAGTGAATGGTCACTAAAGCAATTACGTTTCTGGGAATGAAATAGTTCTTATTAAATAAATCGAAATTGGATGTACTTGTCTAAAGCTTTGTTAGCTCCCAGAAGGATGATAATTGTATGCCTACCATGTGCCATGTGCTGCATATATTACAAACTTTATCCCATTTGATCTTTACAACAACCCTAGCAAGTAATCAGCATTGTATATTTTACAGATTAATAAACTGAGATACAAGGAAGTTTAGAAAAACTTGCCCTAAATCATTCACTCATCAATGGGATTGAATCCAGGTCTAGCTGACTCCAAAGTGGCTAAACCTGAACTGAATGGACACAGTACCTTATTGGAATAATAAAAAGCCTTGGCTCCTCATTGCCCATGTCAGTAGAGGGGAGCCGTGGTGTTTAAAGGCAAACAAACCCTTTATGTTTGCCATTGGATGGGTTTTATACCTTCATTTGATGGGGCTGAGTGATGTGCTGAGAAGCCAGAACATTTCATTCATTCCTCACTTCATAAACACATAGGCACTGTTATTGAACCCCAGGAATACATCCCTTAACAAAACAGATAAAACTCTGCCTTCATGGGGATTACATTCTATGGGGGGCAGGGGTAGAAGGACAAGAAAACAAGTGCATATTTCATCGTGTGTTAGGTGATAAATGCTGTGAAGAAAAATAAACTAGCAAAACAAGATAGGGGGTTATGGGGGCAGGGGATGGGGATCTATTTTAAATAGAGTGGTCTGGGAGGTTTCACAGATACAGTGTAATTCGAACCCTTCAGAAGCCAGGTGTGAGAACACAGAAGGAGCTATTATACTATTTTGCTTCTCCACTCAACATGCCCCACGAAGTCCTTCCAAGTTGGAAGGGAGAAGCAAAATCCCCTTTTGGCATCCTACTCTACAGTGTGTGCCTAAAGTGTGCACCATAACTCTTGGGATTAGGTCTAAAAGGTTTTCCTGCTAAACTACTGATTATGAGAATAAGAGCAGAGAAGCTACCATGAACACTTTCCTTCAAATGATTTACTATTTGCTCCTTCATTTGTTTTCCTGTCTGTTTGTTTTCCTTGGCCAGATCTGGAAGGTGCTTGTCTGGAGCACCCTGGTAGTTCAGCCCAGGTCAACTTCCATGTAGAAGATGCTAGCAACTGCCCTGTGGAAGTGACCTCCGTGTGAACTGCATCTTGTCCCCCTGCCCTGAATCATTTCTCATCATCACCCCAGCAAGTTCTCTCAAAGCACCATCTTTTTATTACCCTGCCAAGCATTTGCATGTGCATTTTAAAAAAGATTTCTTTCTTTCTCCCCGCCCCCCTCATTGTTTGAGCTCGCTGTCTGCTCTCTGTGTCCATTTGCTGTGTCTGCCTGTCTTCTCTCTAGGAGGCACTGGGAACTGAATCTGGGACCTCCCATGTGGGAGGGAGGTGCTCAATTCCTTGAGCCACCTCTGCTCCCTGCTTTGTTCTATCTCTCTTTGTGTCTCTTTATTGCCATCTTGTTGCATCAGCTCACTGTGCCAGCCTGTCAGTCAACTTGCTATCTTGCTTGACTTCTCTAGGAGGCAATAGGAACCAAATATGGGGCCTGCAACGTGGTAGGTGGGTGCCCAAATGCTTGAGCCACATACGCTTACCAGGGCATTTCTATAGCTTAGGATACCCTCCCTGACCCGGCCCCCTGCCTCATCCTCCTGAAAAACTCATTCTTCAAGACTTCGAGTCACTTTTATTATGTCGTGACAATCAGTAAAAGCTTTTATTTGTCCACCGTCAGTTTACCCGCCAGATATACAAATGGTCTCTATTCTTTCTGCAAAACTCTTAGCCTTTAATCTATGGTAAAACTTTCCAAATGATTTAAATGAACACTTCAAAGCATTTGTATTCATGGTCACATCATCCATTCACTTAATGATCTATTCATTTATCAATCAAATAAATATTTACTGTGCACCTACTACTTGCAAAGCACTGAGGCGGGCAACCATTCCTGCATGGGTGGAGGAGACATAAAAAAGGAATAATGTGGTTTTCTTGTTGACAAAGATCACCTAATTGTAGAGCCAGAATATGAATACAAAGTAACAGAAAACAAAGTATGTCGACTTGTACAAGATGCATGACTTAACATTCCTGGAATGTACAAAGCTATAAGAATGTAGTTAACTAGGACTTTCACCTCACTAATGCAGGTGTGCAAGAAATTGAATTTTTTCTCTACATCAACATTATTTTATTTATTTTAGAACAGGTAATAAAGGCACACAGTGAAATGAACAGGGTAATAGGGAGAAGCATCTCAGTTGCAACCCCGAGTGAATGTGTTCTCTGAACTGAATCTCAGTCTCTTGGCTTCTCCCTTCCCTCCATGAGGCCAAGTCCAAGTTTCCAAGGAGAAGCAGTGAGTTCTCCTTGTACAAGTTAGCACAGGTTGAGATGCCCTTGGCAGTCTGTGGTTGGGGAGGTGGGCGTGGAGGCCTGCTTAGCTCTTGGAGCTTCAATCTATCTGGGGAATCTACTGGGTTACTGATCTTCACCTCAAACTAGGCTGGAAGGAGACGGCAGAGGACTCTGCAGGGGCTGGCAGCACCCAAATTCCCTTTCCTCCTCTCTGAATCCCCTCTGCCTCCCACAGTCTGGAATCCACTAGCTGTGCCAAAATGCTAGGCCTTCTCCCTCCCGTTGTTTGGGCTTTTGAAATTTAAAATCCTAGGCCCTTGCATCTCAAAAAGTCTTGTGTGGGGAAACTCAAAATCCCTTTTTCTGCTTTCGTCTGTCATTCCTTCCCTAAAGTAATGAAAGAATCTGACTTGAATGTGGGAAAAAGATGGAGGAAAAAGGAGAAGCTCTCAATCCTCAGTCAAACCTAAAGTATTGTCTGGCCTGCTGTCTAGTTGTGAAAGCTTAAACTTCCAAATATACAGCCTACAACGAAGCAACACTTTAAAATATTTATATCAGGTATGGCAACCAAAGTAATTCATGGAATGATTTCTTGGGGGAGAAAAAAGCATTCTTGGGGGGAAAAGAGTATAAACAAAACACATTGGATTCAAAAAGTTTTTCCCAAGTTATACCCATGACCACAAAGCAAAATTTGGCAAGAGCTTTCGTGTCAATATTTCCGAGGTTCCATTCCCCAGCTCAAGATTTGTAACTGTTGACCCAGTATTTGCAGGGCTCTTACTGTGTAAGCTAAGTGGAATTGAACAAAATCATCTGAAAGCGTTTGACGAATTATACAATCTCCTCGACCTTTCCTTTTCTCCGGTCCAGACCACTGACCTTGGACAGAACTCCCCTCACCTCCATCACCCCCTCGCCCTCCTTCGCTCGCTCTCCCACTCAGCTCTGGTGTTTTGATTTGGGTTGTGACCTTAGCGCACAGTTCCTGCCTGCACTGTGGCTCCTGGTGGCTGCCTCGGGCCAGTCTCCCCTAGACCTAGAGCTCAGGGTGCCTTCTGGCATCACCGAGGCTTCCTGTTAAGGTTCATTTTTCCGGACATTTCCTCCAGTTGGCTGTTGTCCAACATGGCTCCTGTCTGCTGGTGAGCTGAAGCACCTCTTCACAACTCCACATCCAGCTGGAAGGCAGCCACAGTGGGAATAGTTACGCCAAAGAATTCGGCAAATGCTACAAACTGGGGTTTTTTGTTTCTGGACAGCCAGCTGTAAAGAACTTACCAGTAAACTACCGATCATGGGCCTTACTGTTCAGCAGCTAGAGAGGTTTTCTACCCTCCATACCCCCTGGAGGGCTCCTCCTGAAATATCAATGTGATCCTGTCAACGCCCTGCCTACAATTCTTCGAAGACTCCCCACCCCGTTCAGGGCATTGGCGTTGCACAGAAAGCCCTCCTCGATCTGGCCCTTCTTATCCAGTCAGCCTATTTCTTTTCTTACATCTTAGCCTGCCTACATAAAAACTCTTGCATTTGTCTCCCTCTCTTCTGTGCCTTTGCAGGGGCTGTTCCCTCTGCCTGGAATGCTTGCCCTAGTCCCAGTCATCTCACAAGACTCGCTTCAGATGTGGCACTTTGACCTCCCTTTTCAGGCCCAGGCTGGTTAGATGCCTGTCCCACGTGCTCTCACAGGCTCCAGTTCATAAACCTATGGTAGCACTTAAGCCGCTGCAGAGAAGCTGGTCTGCTTGCTGAGTTGCCAGGTAACCTGCCCTGGGCTGTGACCTTCATTCCAATCCTGGAGGACAGGGCTCATGGGAGTCCTGTCTCTGGCCTCCTCATCTCACTTTGTAGGATCTGGATGATCTTGTCCCTTCCTGAGTCTTCCTCCTTGGCTTCCTACCACCTCTGAGCTGATGAGTCACTCTATCTGCAGAACACTCAGCCTAAAGAACATCTCAAATCCAAAAAGTCACACACTCACCAAGGCTTCTTTTCTTTCCTTCTTTTATTTTTACCCTCCTAAATTTCTCTTGAATTTGTTCATTTTTATCCTTTACAACTGCAATCCTCTGGTACAGGCCACCATGATATCTCACTTGCAAGTAACCCTGACTCCAGGACTGCCACCCTCAAACGCAGTCTTTAGGTGGTGGCCACTGTGCCCTTTCTAACACACAAATCTGATCCCAGTACAAGTCCCTTCAAGGACTTCCCATGATCCTCAGGACAGAGGCAGGGTAGAAAGGGTCTCTGTGATCCAATCCCCGCTCTCTTCTGCAGCCTCTTCTGACTGTGCTCCTCCTCCCCTTCCGCCCTGCTCTATGTGGCTAACTCTCATCTTTTAGGACCCACGTTGGCCTCCTGTAACAGCCCCCCTTCCCAGGCAGAAGGTAGCTCATGGTCCAATGGGAACTTGAAAAATGGCAGTTGAACCAAATGGCTGATGCTTTTACTGAGCTGAGTCTCAAGACATCCATTGACCCGTAAGATTCTAGCAAGCAGGGGCAAATGTGTTCTCATCCTGGTGCGTCCAGCATCTGCCACAATGAGGAAACATCATTCACGTATTGGGTCTTCACTGTATCATTGAAGAAAGTGAGATTCAAATGGGTGTCATTGGCCAAGGTCCCACAGCTAATAAGATTCTAATTTAGGTCTAACACCAAAGCTCATGTTATTTCAATTATATCATGTCTCCTTCCTCCCATTTTGTCATCTTTCCCCATTTCATTAGCTCCTTCCTCTCAGACCTAAACACTGTTTCCTAACAATAATTACCACGATCCTTTGATCATGTTTTCCCTACAGATTTATGCCTTACTTTTCCTTTGAGACAATTTTCTTGGAAAGAGTCCATATATTCCTTGCTTTTATTCCTCATTTTTCAATTTACAGCCATCCTGTCACAGAATCCACTCTTGCAAGTTACCAGATACTCCCAACTTCCATGCCCATCTTTACTCTACTATACTCCGCAGCATTTGACAGCCTTCCTGTTTTCTGTCTCTTCTGAGAATGTTCCCTGATTTCCATGATGGTTCTCTAAGGATTCCTTTCCTTCAGTGTCTCCCTGCATTTGAACAGGATGTCAGTGTTTCCCTTGGCCTAGACTCCCTTCTTCACGGTGCCGCAGGGCCTTCTGCCCACCAGACTCAACCTAAGCGCCTCAGTATCTACAGTTTTATTTTTGTTTATTTCTCTTTGACCACCGCTAGCCTGAACACCATTCCAAGGCAATCTCTTCATCTTAGTATTTTAACCTGCATAGTCTAGTATAGTGCAGGGCCTAGAGTTGAAACCAGTAAGTACTTGTTGAACAAACTATTGAATAAATTAATAGATTGACTTGTCCAATGTCACATAGCCAGTAAATGTTAGAAATCAAATCAAGATCAAGAAAAGTTCTGTGGTATTTTTTTCCTACTATACTATACTCTTGAAAATGACAGCAAGTTTTTAGGTATTAGAAGAAGTAATCAATATGTGGGGATATGGGGAAGTGGGCATGGCTCAACTGATAGAGCATCTGTCTATCATATGGAGGGTCCAGGGTTTGATCCCCAGGGCCTCCTGACCCTTGTGGTAAGCTGGCCCATGCGCAGTGCTGCCACGCACAAGGAGTGCCGTGCCACACAAGGAGAGCCGCCAAGCGTGAAAAAAGCACAGCCCACCCGGGAGTGGTGCTGCACACACGGAGAGGTGACACAGCAAGATGATGCAACAAAAAAGACGCAGATTCCTAGTGCTGCCTGATAATGCAAGCAGATGCAGAAGAACATAGAGCAAATGGACACAGAGAGCAGACAATGGGGGGGTGGAAGGGGAGAGAAATAAATAAAATAAATCTTAAAAAAAATATATGTGGGGATATGAACTACATAAATCTACACTTTGAAAGATGCACAGTTTTATTGATATATGTAATATTTATATTCAAATTTGTATTTATAGAATTATATTTATGTTAGACAATTTAATTTTACTCTAATTGATTTTTATTTCAATATATTTTATATTTATATTCATCATACATAAATGTCTCTATACTAATTTTTTAAAAAAAGATTTATTATTTACTTAATCCCCCCCCTTGGTTGTCTGCTCTCTCTGTCCATTTGCTGTATGTTCTTCGGTGACTGCTTCTATCCTTATCAGCGGCACCGGGAATCTGTGTTTTTTTTTGTTGCATCATCTTTTTGTGTCAGCTCTCCGTGTGTGCAGCACCATTCCTGGGCAGGCTGCACTTTCTTTCGTGTTGGGCAGCTCTCCTTATGGGGCACACTCCTTGCGTGTGGGGCTCCCCCACGTGGGGGACACCCCTGCGTGGCAGGGCACTCCTTGCGCGCATCAGCACTGTGCATGGGCCAGTTCCACACGGGTCAAGGAGGCCCGGGGTTTGAACCGCGGACATCCCATGTGGTAGACGGATGCCCTAACCACTGGGCCAAGTCCACTTCCCTGTCTATACTAATTTATAGGTTAAAAAGAATAACTGAAGATACTAAGAAATCTCAACAGCTGAGAAAACCTTATTGTTATGAAATTACCACAAAACCACTTTTCTGTGAATAATCAAAGATTACTTTCTGTTGCATGAGATTTAATTTTATAATCAGATAAAAACATTTAAAAAGCAAGACTACGATCCAGTCACATCTTCTGAATTTACAGATTTTTACAGATTTACAAGAGGCTAAAACTTTGGGCTAAAAAAAAATCCCCTTCCTGCTGCTTTTCTTCTTTTCTGAAATGCTGAGTGAGTGATTTTGTTGGTAGGACCAGTGCTGGGAAGATTAATGTAATTAAAGGGAAAAAGGAATTCTTATGCAGTGTTTATTTAAATGGCCCAAACAAAGAAACAGAGATTGAACTTCACAAAAGGGAGTTCTTAAAGACTGGGCTGCAGGTTATTGCTTGTCAAACTGGTGGACAAGTCCTCAAATTGGAAAAAAAAAAGGGGGGGGAGGGAATTGTTATAGAATTTAAAAATTGGTAAATAGGTTTATAAGTAACCAACTGTGAGTGGACCTACCTATTCAAGGTGTCCTACAAGTTTATTTCCATTTTACTATTACGAGTTGCACGAATTCATCTTATTTCTTCATAAAAAATTAAACTTTTTTTTTTAGGAGGTACCAGGGATTGAACCCAGGACCTTGTAAATGGGAAGCAGGTGCTCAACCACTGAGCTACAACTGCTCCCAATGAGAGTTTGTTTTTTTCTATTTGTTTGTTTTTGTTTTTAGGAGGAACTGGGGATTGAATCCAGGACCTTGTACATGGGATGTAGGCGTGGACCTACACTGAGCTACATCTGCTCCCAAACCTTTTTTAACAAAAAATAAAATCTAAAAAAAAAAACCACAAAAAAACCCTGAGATTGGCATGGGGAGATTAACTGTACAGTGTTTCTTTTGGATTGGAGCTCATATTTAAAAACTCAAAATTTCTATGACATTAATGATTTATTTTACTGTAAAAGGTTAATCATGGTATACTGTATACATAAATTAGTACCTTGCTAGATATATTAATAATTACTATATTTCTAAAGAAAAATAAAAACTAGGAGCCTTAAATGACTGAAAATTACTTTGAAAACATAAATACATTTCCTCTCCCCATCCCAACACTCCAGATCTATAAAAAGTAAAATGAAGGAACTGAAAAACGCTACCCATTAAGACTGCCTTCTTAAGCTCCAATTATTTTATCAGTGGAAAGTTAAGAAATCAGTATTTCCACCTAGGATGGACTACCACAGAAAGGTGAGTCAGTTTTTCCTGGAGTTATGTCTTCGTTTATTTGACTTCTGGCAAAAACTGGTCACGCCTCTTCCTTAACAGTAAGTTGGCAATACATTACTTTCTTAATGATATTAATTTTAAAAGGCACATATTTTAAAAATTACAAAGGCTTTTCAGTTTTTATAACAATAATAAAGATGGTAGTAAACTATTTGAATAATAAGAAAAAAGCAGGGAAGTTAAAAAACAAACACAAAAAAAACACTTAAGATCCCTTTTCCAGGAATTAAAAGTATTCTCACAGACATCTTCCAAATATTTCTCAGACTCTGTCTCTGTCTGTCTATCTACCTACCTATCTATCTATATTTATAGAATGATTTGAATGTGTATGTGCATTAAGTGCAATGTATGTTTAAGTATGTGTGTGTGTGTGTATATATATGCTTGTTTTAGTTTCCTAGGCTGCTCAAGCAAATATCATGAATTAGGTTATGCTATTGAGCCTAAAAGAAAATCTGAATAAGACATTGTATTAGTTAGCCAAAGGGGTGCTGATGCAAAATATCAGAAACTGTTTTTTTTTTTTTTTAAGATTTATTTTATTATTGTTGTTTTTCATTTATATCTCTCCCCTTCCCCTCTCCCCAACTGTCTGCTCTCTTGTGTCCATTCCCTGTGTGTTCTTCTGTGACGGCTTCTATCCTTATCAGCGGCACTGGGAATCTGTGTTTCTTTTCGTTGCGTCATCTTGTTGTGTCAGCTCTCTGCGTGTGCAGTGCCATTCCTGGGCAGGCTGCACTTTCTTTCGTGCTGGGCGGCTCTCCTTACGGGGCACACTCCTTGCGCGTGGAGCTCCCCTACGCGGGGGACACCCCTGCAAGGCAGGGCACTTCTTGTGCACCATCAACACTGAGCATGGGCCAGCTCCACATGGGTCAAGGAGGTGCGGGGTTTGAACCATGGACCTCCCATGTGGTAGGCGGACACCCTATCCATTGGGCCCAGTCTGCTTCCCTGGTTGGTTTTTATAAAGGGCATTTATTTGGGGTAGGAGCTTACAGATACTAGGCCATGAAGCATAAGTTACTTCCCTCACCAAAGTTTGTTTGGAGCAAGATGGCTGCCGATATCTGCGAAGGTTCAGGCTTCCTAGGTTCCTATGTTCCTGCAGCTTGCTTTTCTCTGGGTTCAAGATTCCTTTCTTCCTGGGGCTGGCTTCTCTCTCCTCTGTGAGCTTATTTCCCAGGGCTCCAGCTTAAGTCTTGAGCATCAAATTCTAACATCAAAACTCCAACATCAGAAATCCTCAACTCTGTTCTTTGCCATGCCTTTTGTCTGTGAGTCCCCTTGTGGGTGGGGACTCAACACCCTAATAATAACTCAATCATGCCCACGTACAGATCAGATTACAACATAATCCAATATCTAATTTTAGAATTCATAACCATATCAAAAAAAGGATTAAGACCCATCCTGATTGAGGTGGGCCACACCTTAACTGAAGTAGCCGCCTTAAAAAGTCCTACTTACAATGGATTCACATCCACAGGAATGGATTAAATTTAAGAACATCTTTTTCTGGGGTACATACAGCTTTAAACCACCACATATACACACATATAACTTTATATGAATGAACATGCTCATTTGTAATATCACCTTTCATTCTGTACTATAGATATCTAGCCATGGTATGTAAATATAGCATCATTTTTAAATTTTTTTATTTTAGGGGCTTATAGAATTCACTTACACCAAAATATACATAATTTACTTAACCAATCCCTATTGAAGGACATTTAGTTTGTTCCCCTCCCTACTGTTTCTGGTTATTATAAACAATGATGTGATGAATATCCAGTTTATGGATCATTTCAAATTTATGTAATTATATCCTTAAGGTAAATTCCCTGAAGTGGGATGCTAAAATAAAGACTGTACACCATTTATACTTGAGTAAACATTGCTAAACCACCTTCGGGAAACACATCAATCAGTCAGAATTATGTTCAACCAAATGTGACATAACAATAGGCAATGTGGCTTACACAAGACAGAATTAGTTATCTCTTATCAAACAGGGGAGGCAGTCCACCACCCAGGGAGCAGGCGCCTTCCGTTTTGTTACTCTATCCTCTTCATAACTCGGCTTTTTCTGCATGGGGGGCAAGATGGCAGCTCAAGTCCTAATCATCAAATCTGCCTTCCAGCCAGCAGAAAGGAGAAAGGACAAAAATGGGCCCGACTCCTAAGAATTCTTCTGTGAAGTGGTTCTCTTCACTTTGAATACATCTTACTGGCCAAAAATTGATCATGTCGCTACATCTAGCTGAGGGGGAGGCTGAGAAATGTAGTTTTTCCCCCCCGAATGCCCATATTTTCAGCTAAAAGTCAGGTGATCATTCACTATAAGAAAAAGAAAAAATGGACATTGCAGACAACTAACAGTTTCTACCACCAGAATAGCACTTCCCCTCACCCCCCATGTTACAGAAAAGGAGCCATTTTCCAACATCATTACCATGGCTGTTTATCAGACTTTCCCCCTACAGACATATTTCATTGCTTATTAGGTAAAATATTTAACACCTCCTCAAATAATTTGCATAGCCCATAACACTAATATCAATGCTGCACATTTTACCCCCCAAAGTAAGAAGCCCTGCAAGTGTTCCTCTGCCTCTGCCTTTGGCTTAATCGTTAAAGCTTGTCCTCAGCTGATCTGTCCTCCCTCTAGGTAATCTCATCCAAAGAGCTTTTCGTACTCCTGATTCAGAATCTGTATTTTCACTCCTGATTTCCAGAGTCCTGCTAAATCATCCAGCCACCTGGGTGGTCCACAGGCATCTTAACTGCAACTTGGAAAGGCACCGAGCTTGTCCTCTTCCTTACAAACCTACCGCCCACTCCTACATTCCTTACTTTTGTGGCACTGCTTGAGTCATTTTAGATGCTTACTCTCTGTCATCACAAAACATCCATTCTGTGACACAGTTCTACTCACTTCACGGCCTTAATATCTCTTGACATTCCCGACATCCCCAAACTGCGCTTGAGGGTCCTGATGAAACCTCCTAAGAGGGCTCTTGCCTCCAGCTTTAGACTAATTCAGGTTAACCTCAACATAGCAGCCAAGGGTCTTTCTAAAATGTTAGGTATGATCTTTAATTTTCCACTTAAAACCCTCTAAAGGCTCTCAAAGGCCCAATTACTTGGTGTGGCACACGAGGCTCTCCAGGAAGTGACTCCTTTCGCTTCTTCAGCATCACCTCGGATGAGGTCCCTGATTGCACTCTACATTCCAACATGTCACTTGTAGTCCCACAACTATAGTATCGAACTTTAGTGCTTTGCTACCAATGATTCCTCAGGCCTAGAATTGTTCCTGCTCTCTACTACTTTCCTTGGAAAATATCTGTTCTTTTTTAAGATTCACATGCTATTGTCATGTCTTGCATAAAACCCCTCCTGACCTGACTCACGGACCACTTCCTTACACCGTGCCATCGGTTTGCTCAGGACTTGCTTTTAAAATATTATAGCAAATAGGATTATTATTTATTAATTTAAAAAATGCATTGATTGGATTCCCACTCTGTGCTTGGCATTGTGTGGTGGATTCCCGGCCATGTGCAAGTCAAACACAGACCTTGCACTTGTGCAACCTTCATCTGTACAGTTTACATTAAAGCGTAATTTTCATTTGCCATCTCTTCTTTGTTGGAAAAGAAATCCTCTTTCCCCCATCAGTCTCGATGAGATGCTAAGAAACTGATGTGGCTTTGCTGATCATGTCATGAGACATTTTCTTTAGTGTCTTGTCACTTACTTAATGTTCCTTTATTTTTGCTTTTCTGGCTCTATGTTGTTAGCTGCCACCATCTAGAGTCACTTGGATGGTTAAGATGGAAAAAGTTTGGGGTAACCTTTATTTGACCTATTATTTTTCAAGCTTTCTCCTCAAGCTCACCCCTGAAAAAGGCCTGACCAGAGGTTTCTTGGTGGAGATAAAGGTAGACCTGAGAGGAGGATGAAGAGCTGAGCAAAGACTGGGGTAAGGGCATTTGGGGTACAGGGGTATCCTAGGCACAGGCTGGAGGATGGAGGTGACCCTTGGTGAGTTCAAGAGGTGGTGTCTGCGTGAAGACAGGAACCCCATAAACAAGGTTTTATAGCTCACAGCACACCTTTGATACAACAGGGTATCAAGACATGATCATCACTGATCGTGGTCCTTAAGGTCCTTCCCTTGGGCAGCTAGAGGTTTTCTACGCTACACATCCCCTGAGGTCATCCTTCAGAGGGCTGCTGCTAGGGGGCTCTATCTAAAATATCAACGTGATTCCCCTTTCAGGGCCTCAGTGTTGCACAGAAAGCCCTCCTTGATCCGGTCCTTCTCATCTATCTAGTTTATTTCTTTTCTTATGCCTTAGTCTGCCTACACATAATCACTTGCATTTGTCTCTCCTTCTGTGCCTTTGCAGAGGCTGTTCCTTCTGCCTGGAATGCTTGGTAATTTCCAATCATCTCAAGACTCAGTAGTTCAGGGATGGCATTTTGACTCCCTTTTCAGGCCCAGGATGGTTAGATGTCCCTCCCATGTACCCTCCTCTCTCCCTTTTAGGGCTGTACTATAAAATTTCTACTCCTGTTTAACTTTCTTTTTATGAATAATAAAATTTTATTTTTAAGGCAGTTTAAGGTATACAGAAAAGTTGCACAAAAAGTACAGAGCACTCTCATATAGTTCCTGGCTCCTCCCCCCAGTTTCCCCCATTGTTAACAGCTTGCATTGGTAGAGTACATTTGTTAACAAATGGTAACCAATATTGTTTTATTAGCAACTAAAGTCCATAGTTTACATTAGGGCTCACTCTTTGTGTTGTACAGCTTTACGGGTTGTTTTGACAAATACATTGTGACAGTTTGACATTATCTTTGTGACTCCCAAAAGAAGAAAGAATCACGTTTGTCAACTAATCTATTTCTCTGGGTGTGATAACCTTTGATTGTATTAAATTCAGCGAGGGGCCTGTGATTAAGTTTACTTGATAAAATCATTTTAGGGCTTTTGATTGGATCACATCCATAAAGCGTGACTGAGTTTGAGTCCCTGCCCCCTTAGTGGGCCAATATAAATGGACACTCACTCAAGAAGACACACGCAAAAAAGAGAGCTTTGTCATTTTTGATCCTGGGGTCCTGGGAAGAGAGATGAGCCATTTACCTGATAACTTACAGCTGACCTTGGGCCTAGAGCCCAGACTGCTAAGAGGAAGACCTGAGAGACAAGCCCTGTGCCAGCCCACAGCTGAGACTGGGAAGAAGCTGGGCCTGTGGAGTCCCAAGAGGAATAAGCAGCCCAGAGAGGAAGGCTGAAAACCCAGCAGAGATCAGGAACCATCTTGCTTCAATATGTGGCAACAGAGTTTGGGAAGGAAGTAACCTTGAGTTGGACTCTTTAGGGCCTTGTAACTGTAAGCTTCTACCCTCAAATAAATAGCCTTCATAAAAGCCTACAGAGTTCTGGTACTTTGCAGTGGCACCCCTTTGGCTGACTAATACATACCTAATGTCATGTATCCACCATGACAGTATCTACAGAATAGTTTCACTGCCCTAAAAATCTCTGTGCTCTCCTTTTCATCCCTTCCCCCCTCTCCCACCTCCAGGTCATGGCAACCACTCTTTTTATTGTCCCTATAGTTCTGCCCTTTCACAATGTTATACAGCTGGAATCAGACAAGTGCTTTCTTAATTAAAAGTAACACATTTCCCTTCATTGAAGTGGCAGGAAGTTAGGAAGTTTATTTGGACTTTTGGCAAGTTCAGGGGAAGCAAAATTGAGCTGCCAGTGTCTAGATGGGTGGGATTAGGCAGCTACAAAGATAAGGACGAGATGTTGCCGAACCAGGAGCAGATTCACGGATGAGAGAAACACAAAGGGATCAAACTGGAGTTTGGTGGGGTGAAGTCAGATTAAGATGCAAAGACTGAACCAGGTTCAGCCAATTTCCCAAGCACTGAAGCCAAACACCTACAGCCAAGCTAGAGCAGCAGTTTTTTTTATCATTGGCTGCACATGAGCATCACTCGGAGAACTCACTAAGCACTGATACCCAGGTCCCATCTCCAGAGACTGTGCTGTAACTAGACTGGAGGTTGTGTTTCATCTTCCCAGTTCCCAGTTTCCTCCTTCAGTGTCTATCCCAAACAGGAACAGTTTTAAATGGAAAAACTTAAGGATAGTGAAGATATACAGAAAAATTCTGGACAGAAAGAGATCCAGATTAGGAGTCAAGAAACTCCTGATTTATCGCAGAGTGCACTTCAGACAGATCGAAACGGCTTGGGACTATTATTCATGACTGCTGGTCTCCAGAGACACAAACTAAATATCAAGTAGTTTAAGTAAGAAAGCCATCACGCTGGGTTGTATAACTTGGAAAGATAGTGGTGTGGCAGGCCCCAGGCAAGGCGAGATCCAGGCATGCAAAAGCACAGCACTAGATCACCAGTCATCTCTTTTTCCTTCTTCTGCTCCTCTTTGTTGCTTCCTTATCTTCTTCTGCAGATGTGTGTCCTTCATGTAGTGGGGAGCCTGACAGCTAGAAACTCCAAGCTTACATCATCTGTTTAAGGATCCCAAGAAGGAAGAAAAACTAACTCTCCTTCTTTAATCAAGGTTGAAGGGTCCCAGGGAAAGATCGATGGGTCAACTACCCACACCTGTCCTGATGGCCTGCTCAGGTGCCCACCTTGGGACTGCACTCCACCAGGTCCTCAAAAGGAAGCCAAGCCAAGGAAAAGAGTGGGGAAGGGCAGTGGCCAAATGAATTCCAGGCCAAAGCAGACTGTCGGTTGGTTGGCTGGAATGGAGATTGTTTTTGTGCAGTAGGAGACCAGTTAAGAGTGGGATGTGGGGCCAGATTGTATAAATCAAAACCGGAGCACCGAATCTCCTTAAGTTTATGTATGTGCAGGATGTGTGTGGTGTTTCCCCTCAGTCCTCGGGGAGATTCCTCTGGCAGTGGTGGGTGGGACCGTGGAGGGGGCCTGACCTTGAGACCAAGTGAGGGCAGCAGCGGCACTGACCAGAAGGGCCCTGGGCCTGTGGAGGGGAGTGAGGGGGAAGGGAATGAGCAGGTGAACAAAAGAGAGTCCCAAGGAAGAAGGGGCAGGAAAATGACAGTGCCAAGCAGTGAGGGGAGTCACCATTTGAAGCCTAGAAAAATGAGGAAGTCCATCTGGAAGGGAATCTGACTTCAAGGGGCAAGATGGTGATGCTCAAAGGAGCCCGTGGTCCTGTCAAACACTACATGGTCTTCACTCAAGAGATGATTTGTTTAAAGTAAACATTTAATTGACTCATAAGTAATGGGGTACTGTTCTACTACCAAGTCTCTCATTTCTAGTCAAAACATCCTTATCATCATCATCATCACATATAGCACATATTGTATGCCAGGCATTGTTCTAGGTTCTTTACATTAGCTCATTTATTCCCCACAGCCTATGAGGTAAATGTCATTATAGGAGTCAGAAGAAGAAACTGAAGCAGAGGGTAGTAACTTGCCCATGGTCTCGCAGCTGTTAAGTGATGGAGTTTGCTTCTGGAATCCATGTGTTTAACAGGTGATGTTGGTAGCGTTGACTATGACTCGGCTACAATCGCTCCTTCACCATGTTGCTTTTATCCTGCCTTCCCTATTCTCCATCCCAACAATTCCCAGCCCCCCTCACCCAACTTATGGCTTTGCCAATAGACACTAATGTGTCACTAAAACAGAACAGTAATGAAACATATTCACCGTCATTTTTTTCTTCAATTATTTTTCTCCTGAAAAAAAAAATAATCAAAGATATTCAGCTGTCTAAACCTATAAATGATAGCTCACAAATTTTTAATCTTAATTTTAAAAGTTTCTTTTTTAAAGTTCTTAATTCTAAATAAGCCCTTCATCTTATTATACTTATAATACTAGTTTTGCTATATCCTAACTACTGGAAATACAGTTGTCTGTATTTGAAATAGTAACATAATCGGGACCTTTACATACTAATAAAATAATTCTATCTTTTCATTCTAAGTCATTGATGTGATTACATCATGGTTAAAGGAGCAATACTGTCCTCTTAGTTGGAATGCCATAATAATATGTATAAAATAACTGGAAAGTCATAAATGGAACTTTAAATAAATGAGGTGTTTTGATGCGGACCGTGAACTTGCCAAGACCATTTACACAAATATCTCCTTTGTTTGCTAGCTTTGTTTTAGATTTCACTTCAATTTCTCAAACAGAACTGGTTTTTAGTTTGGAGACTACGGAACAGGCAGTTTCTGAGAAAGGTGGGAAGAATTTCATTTGGCAAACATACTCCTCTGTATCAGGCACCTTATTCCAACCAATATATTAACCTCATGAAGTTTTATGAATGGATCTTGGGAGATGTCCACTCAGCAATGTACCCAAGTTCAAACACAGAGCTGTGGTGCAGAGTGGTAATGCCGCCAACAGGCCAAGGCTCCTGAATACCTCAGTTCTCCTCACACTCTTTTCAAGGCTACTGTTTTGGTCTTTACCAATAAGAACTCCAAACTTTTAACCTTGTCTTGCATACTTTTCCTGCCCGTCTCGTTCACTGCTCCCACTCTGGCACTGGCCTCTCCTGCGCACACTTTGTTCTGCAGGAGACATCTGCCTTCCACCCCGGCCACTGACGACTGCTCTAGGGTGGCCAGCTGACCTGGACCAGTTAGGACGTTTCCAGGAAAGCCCTTGGCTCCTTCCCTCTCTGTGTGGGCTGCAACCCCAGCGAGTCCTTTGTGGTGACAAGATGGCTGCCAGCAGCTCCAGGCACACGTCAGGAGCACTGAGTTTCCTTAATGGTTTCAGCCTCTAATTGGCTTCAGGGCCCATCTCCAAATCACTACGGCCCTATCTGTGTGGAAAATCAGGAACTGGAACCACAAGAAGAGGACAGTTGCAAAAGCATTAGCTGTTCACTACAAGGCCCCAGGACTGGCAATACAGGGGCTTGACCATGATGGCTGATGAGGAGGTCTGGCGGGGAAAACTTCCCTACAGGGACAAGTGGAGGACTGAAAACATCGGATCCTCTCCTTGAAGGAAATGGAGCTTGGGATGCAGAACTGAGCCGCTGCTAGGGGCAGCACAAGCAGGACACAGAGACCCAGAGACGCAGAGGGAGATGGGGTGGTGGAGTCCAGCCTTCAAGTGGCACAGCAGCAGAGGCTCTGAAGGGCTGGCATCCGTGACCTTCCCGCCCGCCTGGCAGGTCCCTGAGGCCCCTGCGAGCTGCTCGGCCTCTGTTCCAAGGAGCCTGGCTCCTTCATTACCATCATCATCTCCATGGGTCTCCTTTATTTAAAGGATAAAGACCCACTACACAGGGGCCTAGGATGAGGAGCCCAAAGCGCTCAACTAATGCTTTTTATCCAAGGGGAGACAAAAACAAACAAGGAGGAAAAGAAATAAAAAATAGAACAGAAACAATTAAAGAGAAAGGGAAGGGAAAAAATGGAGAGAACTCGGTGCACGGGGGAGTGGAGGGAGTGCAGCTGCTGTCCCTGGCTCTCTTGGAAGCTCCAGTGCTGGACCAGGGTGAGTTGGGGTGGCGAGGCCTCCTGCTGGCCATTGCACCCCTCATTCCAAGTGCCAGGACGCCAAGCTGAGGTTTAAGCAGACAGATGCAGGAACGGGAGAGGTTGGGCCCAGTCATTCCCTTTAAAGAGACTTCTAGAAATTCTAAAACTTAGGGTCAAGGTCATACCCGGAGGGTGTGGCTGGGTCTTACAGTGTTAGCAGGTGCAGCAGTGACCCCAATCCAAAGCTGGATTCTCTACTAAAAGGCGGGCAGGGCTGTGGCAAGGCAACTTGCCTTCCCTGCCATACCCCAAAAGCTGAGCTGCACGCTGCATGAGGGTAACACTGGTGCTGGGCTGCCTCTGCCTGAACAGGGCCATGTCTCTTCTCTCTTTTTTTAAGGAGGCACCAGGGATTGAACCCAGGACCTCATACATGGGAAGCAGGCGCTCAACCACCAAGCAACAGCTGCTCCCCCATGTCCTGCCTCTGGATGTGTTTCTTCTGGCCCTCTCTTTGTCAGTAGCTCACGTAGGGTGCAGAATGGCCTCGCAAGTTCCCTCTTTACTTTCCTATTTCAGTTCCCCACAGCCAACTGGGTTTGCACAGACTGTTTCCTCACAAACCAGGCACGCGCCTAACCGGTCCTGTGCAACTACTCCTGAATGCACAATCCTCACATGAGAGGTATGTGGCATGGAAGTAAGCATTATGATGAGGCAGTGTCCACTCTGTTTTTATATGTATTCATCCAATGTTCTGAGTTACACTTTTTTTTTTCTTTTCCCTTCCCCCTCCCCAACCCTGCTGTCTTTTTTTGCTGTCTGTGTCCATTGACTATGTGATCTTCTGTATCTATTTCTCTTTTTGTTTTCTCTTGTCATCCTTCTCCTCTAGGATTCACTGGGATTTGATCCTGGGGACCTCTGATGTGGAGAGAGGTTCCCTTTCAATTGTACCACCTCAGTTCCTGGTCTCTGCTGAGCTTCACCTTGGTTCTCCCCTTTGTCTCTCTTTTGTTGCGTCATCTCGCTGCGTGACTCACTTGCGCAGGCACTGGTTCACTGTGCGGGCGCTTGGCTTGCTGTGTGGGCACTTGGTTCACCACACGGGCACTGGCTTACCGTGCAGGCACTTGTGCAGGCATTCGGCTCACCGCGCAGAAACGCCTTCTCTTCTTCTTTTTCATCAGGAGGCCCCAGGGATCGAACCCGGGTCCTTCCCTATGGTAGGCAAAGGCATCACTTGAGCCACATCCGCCTCCCGAGTAACATTTTTAATAAACTAGTGGTCCTGGTGCTAGCGACCTTTTTCCAAAAAAGGAGAGAGATATAAAAAATTGGTATTCAAAGATAATATTTAGGAGTAGTTTTTATTTCATTTTTTTAAAGGGTTCTTTAATCATAGCTAAATGCCATAAAGTAGGTCTGATGCTATGGTCAGCTGTCTCTGACTTCCTTTAGGGCAGGGATTCTTAACTTTTCTGTTCCATGGACCTCTTTTCCAGTCAGGTGAAAACCACGGATCCCTTACTAAGTCCACAGTATACTGTGTATTACTTAATAAATAGATCATACCCGCACCAGCACATCCCCACAAGAATAATATTGTTTCGAATTTAAATTCATTCAAGCTCATGGGCTCCTTGTTAAGAACCCCTGCTTTAGGGTGTATGTGGAGACTTTCAAAGGTCAGGATGGCTGCCAGCCTTAAAGAAGAGAAACTCCTGAGAGCCTCTGGCACCCTGTGGAAGAGAGTAAAGGAGGAGCTGGAGACAGCCACTGGAAGAGCATGTAGCACAAAATGGTCTGAACATGTAAACATTTTTTTCCCTGTTGAATACCAATCTCTCTTAAAAAAAAGAAAAAAAGAAAAAAGAAAAAAAAAAAGAGAGAAGAGACTTTAACACAGTTTTAGAGAGGAAAAAGACTCATCTGGAACTAAAGGACGTGAGAATGAAAATGGAAGATAGGGAAAAAAAATGTGACAATAATTTTGTATGAATTACTTCAAAGAATACTTTATATTATTGTAAGGTAGCAAAGTATTGTCTTGATTTTTGGGGGATAAGAAAATGAGACCTATCTCCCATCTTCCACTCACAAAGCACCCACCATCTTCTCCCTCTTAAGTTTTTCATATTGCTAAGGCCAGAATGTTCTATCCTGTAATTTCAATCATGTTGTTCTCCTGCACAAAAATCCTTGGGGGATCCTTATACCTCAAACTGTAGTTTTCCAATTTCATTCTTTTATTACAAAATCCTTTTAAGAGAAAGTCTGAATATCTATTAATATATCCATTTATGCAGATCTATTAAATAAAAGGGGTATTTGGCTAAGAGATTTTCTTTTTAAGTGTGAATATCTACTTATTTTGAAGTTAACGAATACAAAGAAGCTACTTCAATAAAAACAGAACTTTGAAATTAGGCAATGAAATATGACAAAAATTAATTAGTGTTAGCCCCAGGATCAATTAATTTAGCATATCATTATAAATTTAAAGAAAACCTCATTCATGCAGTAATTATATACCTGTTCTTTAAGATACATCCAGAGTGATATTTCAAAAATACAAACCTGATTATTTCATCAACTCTAAAATGCCACTGGCTATAAGTTGCATCACTTTAGTTATAGCCAAGAAATAAAAGATGCTATTAAGTAAACTTTGATTTCAGAGATATTAAAATGTAAAAAATGTGTCTAACAATCATTGGGATACAATATGCCAGCCATGCCAGCCCATTAAACACCAATGGTGTCCCATTCACTTAGGCCCAAGACAAAGTTCTTGATCATGTTCTAAGAAGCCTGCATGGCCTGACCCTCCACCTTGACACCCTGGCCTTTCTAGTCACCCAACTTCCAGATCTCAGAGTCAAGCTTTGTTTCCTCTGTAGAGCCTTCCTTGACCTTCCCAATCAGGCCATATCCTGTTCACACCCTCACATGTCCTCTAATATACCCTGGTGCACGTGGATGTCTTTCCTTGATAGCACTTGCCATGGCTGACATCTTACTTTTGATGTGTGTTTGATTAATATCTATCTCCTCTGCTAGACTGTAAGCTTCATGTGGGCAAGAACCATGTACTATGGCTTCCAACTATATCCTCCTTGCTTGACCCTGGAAGCATAGAAGGCACTAGAACATTTGTTGAATGAATGGAGAGAAATCAATTTTTCTTTTTGAATGATTGACCTTGTTGATTTTAGGATACTCTTCATGAAGAAGATCCATGAATGTGAGAGTGGTACGATATTAGTTTCTGAGTTGACTCATTAACAATATCTACCAATAGCTTGCTCCCTTATCATAAATACCAAATCCAGACAAAAAGCACTGAAAATGACCATGTGTTAAAACTCTCTCTAGCTTGATAGTATCATGAAAAGGTCATCAATAAGTTTTTATGAACTGTCAGTGTCCCAAGATTTGGTGCTAAGCTGGTGCCTCTGAGCCTCGAGTGATGGTTAGTCTTACTCTTTGCTCTGATGGCACCTGCCACTTAGCGCAAATACAAAGAGGAACCTTCCCAATCAACGATACATTTCTTAAGAAGTTCTAATGTATTCACAGTGATGGTGTATGACCTGCATCAAAACATGCCTGTTGAAAGTTTGGAAGTGCAGTCAAGGTGTTAAAATTTGGGATATAGCTTATTTGAGAGCATAAACATTTCTTTTGTATTAGTTTTTAAAAATATTCCCAAAGAGGTGGTTTGAATAAAATGATAGTGGAATCCCAGCACATTTACTTGCACAAATCGAAGAGTAATCTGAAAAGCACTGACAGGCTGAATCAAGACTTTTTTTAAAAAGATTTTTATTGTGGTAACATTATAAAATATAATATTTCCCATTTTAACTACTTTCAAGTATACAATTCAGTATTAATTACGTTCACAATGTCGTGCTATCATTGCCACCATCCATTACCAAACAGCTCCATCTTCCAAACAGAAATTTTATACCCATTAAGTATTAACTCCCCATTCCCTCCCCTGCCCAGCCCCTGGTAACTGTAAATTACTTTCTGTCTCTATTAATTTGATATTCTAGTAATTTCATATAAGTGAAATCATACAAAATTTTCTATCTCAAAATATATTGTCCTTCTGTGTCTAGCTTATTTCAGTCAACATGCTCTCTTCAAGGTTCATCCATGTTGTAGCATAAATGAGAACTTTACTGCTAAATAATACTCCATTGTATGTATTATATATGCCACATTTTGTTTATCCATTCAACTGTTTATGGATACCTGGGTTGTTTCCATCTTGTAGCTATTATGAACAATGCTTTCAATTCTTTTGAGTATACACCAAAAAGCAGGATTACTGGGTCATATGGTAATGCTGTACTTAACTTCCTAAGAACCCTCCAAATCATTTTCCATAGTGTCTGCACCACTTTACATTTGCACCAACAATGCAGGAGGGTTGCTATTTCTCTGCATCCTTACCAACACTTGATACTTTCCATTTTTAAAATAATAGCCATTCTGGTGGGTGTGAAGTGGAATTTCATTGTGGTTTTGATTTGCATTGCCTTCATGGCTCATAGTGTTGAGTATTTTTTCTTTCCATGAGCTTATTGGCTATCTGTGTAAATTCTTTGGAGAAACGTCTATTCAAGTTCTCTGCATTTTTTAAAAAAACAGGGTCATTTATAGAATCAAGTCTTAATTCCTGGTTTACCAGGTACACTCGATCTGCTCCCTGGCTACTACTCAGTGGCCTCCTAACACCCCAGGTTTACATTCTGCCATAGCACATTATTATTCTCCAGAAAATGCTCTGTGCCAACACAACTTGGCTTTTTCCTCTTTCCAGCACCCTCCACCTCTTCTTTGTCTTCAGTCTCAGCTCACAACTACTCCTTGTGACATCTTCTCTGACCATCCCAACCTCCTCAGGAGTCTCTCCAACGTTCTCCCTATACTTGGTTCTTAACTACACTGTACAAATCACCTTGCTGCGCTCTGTGTTTGTCAGCCTCCCTGCTAGACAGCAACTTCTTGAAGGTAGACGCTTCCTCTTTTTTTCCTTGGCATGGTCTGAGACTTGTTGGACAGCAAGCACTTGCCTTGCCAACCATGAATATTCCCAGTGGTAAATTTTGAATCTCGGGGTTTGAAATGGCATTTCACTGATCAGTAATGAGGTTGAGCAACTTTTCATATGTTTATTACTCAGGTGTATTTCTTCAATTAATTCTTCATATCCTTTGCCTATTTTTTGAGGCCATTTTATCTTATTAACTTATAGGATTAATAATCTTTGAATACTGATTGCCTTAGTTTGCCACAGGGCTGCTGATACAAAGTGCCAGAAATATGTTGGCTTTTATAAAGGGGATTTATTTGGGGGTAAAAGCTTACAGTTCTGAGGCCATAAAATGTCCAAATCAAGGCACCATTGGAGATGCTTTCTTACCAAAGTCAGCTGTCATGTGTTGAAGCAAGATGGCCACTGATCTCTGCCAAGGTTTGAGCTCAACTGAGGGCAACCATGCGTAGGGGTTGCCTCTTTCCAGGTCTCCTATATCAGTTTCACCTTCTCCGATTTCTTCCCGAGAATTGAGCTCAGCAGAGGGCAACCAGGCATATAGCAGGGCTTGTCTCCTCTTGAGCTACTCTGTGGACCCAGCCTCTTTGAGCTCTCTGGGGCTTCTGTTTTCCCGCAGTCCTCTCTCCCTTGCAAAATCAAATATGCCAGCTCCCTTTCTCTCTGTCTGGGTGTCTGTGTCTCAATTTTTATCAGACCCAGCAAGAGGGTGGAGACTCAACATGAATAATGTCCCACCGACATAGTCCAATCAAAAGCCCATAAAAAAAAAAAAAAAGCGATCTCATCAGGTAACCTAATCAAAGGCCCCTCAACCAAATTTAATGCAATCAAAGGGTATCACACTCACAGGAATAAATTAGTTTAAAAGCATAAGCTTTCTCTTTTTGGGGTTCATAAAATAATTTCAAACTGCCACACCCAGTAAGAGGATGGAAACCCAAGCTGGCTCAGGCCTCAATGAAGCAGTCCAATCAAAAGCCCTAAAGCAATTCTATCAAGTAATCTAATCAAAGACCCCACTACTGAATTTAATGCAATCAAAGGACCCCACTCCGACAAGAATGGATTAGTTCAAGAACATAACCTTTTTCTGGGATTCACAAAATTCAAACAGTCACACTGAGCATATTAATCCTTTGCTCACTAAATATGTGGCCAAATTTTCTCCTGGCCAATTTACTTTGTTTTCAGTATTGGTCACTGTGACAGTTTGAATTTTGGGAATCCCCAAAAGCAAAAATTATGTTTTAAATTAATCCATTCCTACGGTTGTGAGACCCATTTGACTGGATTATGTTAGTGGGGTGTGATTCATGTTGAGTCTCCACCCTCTCGCTGGGTCTGATTTAAAGGGAGATGAAGAGAGACAGACAGGAAAAGGGAGCTGCCATGTTTGATTCTGCCATGTGACAGAGAGAGGACTGCAGGAAAACAGAAGCCCCTGAGAGGCTCAAAGAGCTGAGGCCCAGAAAGAGGCAAGCACTATATCTGGTTGCTCCCAGCTGAGCTCCAAGAGATAGTAGATTCTGGAAGGGAAGGAAGAGACCTCTGCAGAGATTGGCAGCCATCGTGCTTCACCATGTGGTAACAATGGCTGGATCCAAACTAGCAGACTTTGGTGAGAAAGCACCCCTTATGGTGCCTCTCTTTGGAAATTTCATGATCTTGGAACTATACGCTTTTCCGCCAAATAAATCCTTATTACAAAAGCCAAGAGATTTCTGGTACTTCACATCGGGAACCCTTTGGTAAACTAAAACAGTGACTAAAACATAATTTTATTTTGAATGTACTTGATCTGGCTTCCGAATTGGGCATCTTGCTTAGGTGGGTCTTGCCTATGTCCAGGTTAATATAATCTTCTCTCTTATTTTCTTCTGGTACTTTTATAGTGTGTCTATGTGTTACGTGACATTTAGCTCTTCAATCCATATAACATTTAAAAAATGTATGGTATGAGGTAACAACTTAGTTATTTTTGTTCATAATAGCCAATTATCAAAATTACCAAATGGTCCTTCATTTCCCCAAGGGATGTGAAATGGCAAGTGGGATGGGACTCAAAGCAGGGAAGATTCATATGTGGGGAGACTGATGGGGATTGATTCAGGTCCAAGTGCACAGGGTCAGCAATGGGAAAGTGATAGGTGTTATTCAAGGATCAACAAGGGTAGCGGGAAAGTGTGGCCACTGCAAGCAGGCCTGGAGTCAGGAAGTATGCACTTTACAATGATCTGCAGAACAATTTGAAGAAAACAGCAAACTTGAATTTTAGTATATTGCTAAAAGTCTTTTTTTAAAAAAAATAAAAGTCATGACAGACTAAAAGAGTCACTGCCATTGTTTTCATGGAAAAGGTAGTCTGACTGATTTGGTATTTGAAAAAGACTACACATTATGAATAGTTAATGATGATTTTTTTGGTATTTGCTGATATGTACCAGGCACACTGCTGAGTGTTTTCCAAAGACATGCCACAGAATCCTGGTTCCTGAAGAATGTTAGTATGGCTGCATGTCCTTGGGAAAAGCTCCATGCTGCAGTATCCTCTTAAGAGAGTCATGATGCATGGTAGTTTTCTTTTTTTAAAGCTCTGAGAAATTCTGGAGGAAAGAAAAAATGTAATTTTGTTTAAGCCAGGATTTTCATCAAGAAATCTCTCTGAGAAACTCTGGTCTGGTAAATTAAAGAACTACAAGCAAACAACCCATATGTGTAGAGTGCTTTCTATATACATTTAGTTCTCACTATATCTGTGAAGGAACCAAGGGCTGCATTGTGCAGTTTACAGAAGAGATGGAGTCTTAGGGAGGTGACAGCTTGCCACAGGTCCTGCAATTACTAATACACTCTCCCATGCTTTGTTTCTAGCAAAACAAAACAAAAAAGAAACCCAAAATATAAACCAAAAAAAAAAACCCGAGCTTTCATGTGTGTATGAAAAACTACTTTCCTATGAGATAGCATTTTAGAGATGGAAAAACCCGAGTGTTCTCCTAGACTTGGTAACCTCGTTATGTTGATGAGGCAACTGGGGCCCAAAGTAAGTGCCTAGTCCCAGGTCAACAGCTTGCAGACTAGCAGGAGGAAGAAAAGGATGTATGACTCAGTTACTCCCCATTAAGTGCTCTACTGCCCCATATAATTATAAAGCAAACTATGTCAGTATAGGGTAAGACCTAATTAACTCCCTAGAATGAGTAGATGCTCAGAGGTGCTGAGTGAACGATTTACTGGAAAAAGATAATAGTGGGGCTGTGTCAAGTTGTCAGGTAATTTTGAAATGGCGATTTAGGAGTCCTTCAGTGTTGGGGTTATAACTTGGCAGAGTGGTACGTATTGTTCCTCTCAAGAGCTTGGCCACCTTACTTGTGTTATTTCTTCCTTCTTTGCCCATATACTGATTTAAAGCATTACAAAGAACTTGAAAATTCGGATTCAAACCAATTTCACAGCTTTTTAAAGTGGGCACCTTCTGGAGTGTCCCGCGGTTGGGAATCATGTCTCTCAGGTGTGTCAGGCACGAGGACCAGAAGCACGCAGTAGGCACAGGCGTCAGGCCTGACCTGTAGGGTGGGAAGGGTGTGCCGCAGTCGCTCCTGCCAGAAAGAACAGGTGAAGACGGAAGTGACTGCAGCAGGGCAACCCAAATGCGTCTTGGCAGGGCCTTGAGCAGAGCTGGGCTGAAGGCACTAAGATGGAGTGAGGAAGGGAGACGGTGCAGCCTTTAGGTGCAGAGGGAAGAATGACAGACTTTGGGAGACAGACAAAAGGACAAGTGACAAAAGGGGAGGGTAAATCAAGGCATAACCTATGGGGAAAGGAAAATAAATGAACAGCAAAAGTGGTCCTTTCTCTGTGGAAACATTTTGACTGTGGCTTGTGACCCGTGGGCAGGTCGTGTTCTGTGAGAAGTCTGTGCAAACATTCAGGGTGGCGGGCAAGGGAAGAGTAAGCAGATGTGTGACTCTCGGGGATCTTGTGCGAGAGGCAGGGCTGGAGTAGAGTATGATTTAAGGGTTCCTGAGTCCCCTGGGAAGATATCACCGTGACTTCAAGGCCTAGTATGTGCAATCTGGTGTTTGTGTGATATGATTTTAATTTATCTGAGAAATCATGTTCTTTAAACTTTACTGGGGGACAAATAAGTCTATTGAGTAGACTATCATTGTCTGACTTATTCATGCTTTTTTTTTTAAAGCTCATTAGTCCCATCTCACTCTCAACAAAGTAAGAGAGAACAATTCTTTATTGTCACAAAAATAATTATTATCTACATTGAAAAAATAAAATAAAAAAGAAAGGGATGAGATTGGGAGATGCTAAAACCTCCTTAAAATTTCACAAGTAACAATTAACCATTTGGACCCCCTCTAAATTGTAGAGTTAGAATGATTTTTCTCCCCATAAAAATCATGGGGGAGAAACTCTTTTCTCTGATTATAATAGTCAAATCTCATTGTACAAAAACTCAGATGTTTTGGAAGTATATTTTGTAATGCTGAAAGCGAATGTATTACTCCATCCATACAAGGTAATCATCACAGCTTTTTCCTCTAACATTTATTTAAAACTTCACTAACATTTAAAATAAGTTTTTTTAAAAAAATGGGATTATACTATGTTTAACCTAGCAACTTGTTACTTTTCATTTACAATTTTATTTACTCTACTGAGTAAACAGAGATATCTCATATTGTTTGTAGAAGGTTGTATAGTATTCTATGGTATGACTATCTCAATTTAAATAAATTTTCACAAATGAAAAGAGTTTTCCATAATTATTTTACTTTGGTGAACATTCTTGCTCATATATCCTTATGCACATGTGAAAGCATTTTTTGAATATAAAATCCTGATGATGGACTTGCTGGGTAAAAGGGTACATGCATTTACATTTTTTATTAGACTGCACTAATTTTTATATCTTTAAAATTGGTTTATAGTTTGAAATGGCACTAGCACAATTCTTTGTTGCCAAGTCTTTCAAACAACTGCCCACCAAATAAGGTCTAATTTTGCTTAATTCTTTCTTCAGAAGTCATATGCTGGCACGAGACCTCAGGGTTTTCCAGTTTGTCAGTGTTACAACAAATAAAATATTTGCCACTTTTTGGGGTAAGCTTCTGGATTTTTTTTTTTTTTTTTTTCCTTTCAGATGACATTAGTTTCTGGTATCATTTTGAAGTTTTGAGTAGGATTTTGTATAAAAGAAGACTAACCTGTTATCTGACTCTTCTTTTCTCAGCTGGAATGGCTATAACATGTTGCTGCTCTTGGGATAACCACCTGTGTTACCAGATGTCAGAGGTCATATCTGCCAATTCCTGGTTAATTGGCACATGATTACCTCTATGGTTTTTAGGTGTTTTATTTTATTTTTTTTTAGCACGTTTCCAGTATTTGTCATATTAATTATAAGTTCTGGCCACCTTAAGCCACATTTCCATTTGACAGGATAAAGAAGACAAAATTTCAAGAGTAAAATACCATAACAGTACCTTCTGGATCCCCCTAGTATAAAGTGATTTTTCCTTCTTCTGGACTCATATAATTTAAAGTGGCTGTTCTATTTGTTAACATGATAAGTGTTCATGCATTTTTTTTGACTTAACTATATTCTCCTCCCAGAGTACCTGCTCCATGAAAGGAGGGCCTTTGGTTCACCAAAGTTTCTCAGCACCTAGAACAGTACCTGGTACATAAAAGGTGCTCAAAAATTGTTAAATGGACTATAAATTCTTTCAAAGCAAGACTCATTTTATATATTGCATCACCATGGTAAATGCCAAGTTGCTGACCAAAATTAAGAAAAGGGTCTACCGTTAGGAACAGAATTTGAGGCTTTCTTAGAAGACATGTGTGAGGTAATTCCAGCCTAAGTAACACGCAAAATTCTTTCCAGATATAATATACTATGAATCAACTAGCTTTCAAAGAATTAGAATCCAATATAAGAAAATATGTATTGCTACTGAAATTGGAGTGAGCATAATATGAATTGAGTGAATCTCTGATTTAGAAAGCATTACACTGATTTTTCTAAACCTTGACATCATCATAATGGTCAGATTTGAGAATTAATCTATGTTGACTCCTCAAATTATATTCTGGAAGTTCCTTAAAAAAAAAAAAATCCCATGGCATCTTGTTAACTTGGAATGCCTCTAGAGGCACAAAATTAAAAAAAAAAAAAAAAGTTACTGCATAAGCAAGAAGGCAAAGGAAATGTTTATGTATAACATTTATATTCTGGACTATGGTACTAATGAGAGAGATGTCCACTTCAAAGCCATGTCAAATGCGCAATTATTTGTTTTTTTTTTTGGGGGGGTATATCTTTGTCATTTAAAAAATTATTCAAAATATTAAATAATAAAATTTCAGAAATGAAAAAAACATACTCTAACAAGACAGTTCAGGTGCATTTCCATTGCGCTTCCCTTCCTTATTAGGACAGTAAAATTTCTACCCAAGAGAAATGTTGGACTGCCAGATCTATTTCTTCCATCTCTATACAAAGCACACAGTTATTTGGTTTTAAAGCCAATAAAAAGAAATGCCATGAAAAAGAACAAAAAGAACATGAAAAGGGAATTTGAATGAGAGAAGGAGCCCTGAAATCTGGGCCCTATTTTGGAGAACAGGCAACATTTTTTGGAATAAAGGCAGAAGGAAAGTGAAAAAAAAAAAAAATGTAAGAAACAATTTTAGAAAGCCTCTCCAGAAAAAAATCCATTTCATAAAATACATTTTAAATCTGGTCTTTCTGTACGTATTTCTGTCAGGCCACCTTTTACTGGATGTTTGGTTTTCTGTGCTAAGACTTAGAAAAATTACCCTGTGGTTAGAAAATAGCATGTTCTCAAGACAGTTGACTGAAGATATTTTTTGATTTGCTATTTTTTAACAACAAATTTTACTTTAAAAAGAGAATGAATTAATCAGATTTGAGATTAACACTTCCTTGGAGAACGGATATATTTAATGTGTTTCACAAAAAGGAAATAATCAGTTCTTGAGAAAGATTTTGTATATAAGTAATTGACAGAAAGAATAAGCCCTGAAATAAAGGAGAGTTTTGGAATCTATCTATCTATCTATCTATCTATCTATCTATCTATCTATCTATCTATCTACCCACCCACCCACCCACCCACCCACCAAGAATATTGGCATAAGGGAAAAGATTTTATAAAACAGAGGAGTAGGAAGAAGGTGTGAGCCCAAGTTAGAATGGAGCATAATGCCTAAAGAACACCAACAGAAGGATTTTTGAGGAGACCGTTTGGCTGGAATTCTCCTATGGTTAACTTACTAAAGTAGAAGAAAACAGTAAACAGGTATACAACTTGTTGAGGTTACAACATTATATTGTTGGCACGCATTTAATGCCAGATCCTGAGGGAAAATAAAATGCTCACAGTAAAAATGTTAAAGGCAAATTATGAAAAGTCTATAAAGTATAGACTAGGACATTCTAACTAACTTGAAGTGGATGAAAATTAAAAATGCAGCAGAATTAGACGATTTTCAGTTACTCATGTTAGAAGGTGAAAAATTATGTAAGAATCATAAGTTTGAAAACAACTGGAAAACAGCCAATAATCCTTCTAAAGAATGTATTAAAAAATTTCAAAAATTCCCTAATTAACTGTAAAACCCCCTGAAAAAGTGTTTAATTAAAAAATTACGTTTGACACACAATCACGTTTGTAATACTGTTGATTTTCTAGGGTTAGAAAATAAAATATACCTGTTATCATTTCTACTTAAAAGGTCCTTTTAAAGTTTCTGAAAAATTCATTCTCTGCCTATTTTGTTGACGGGTTCATGGGAAAATTGATAGCATATTCAATATTCATACCAAAACATAAATATATAAATTTCTAAATTTTGTTTTATAGCATCCCATCTATTAAAGTGCAAGGTACTAGAGTAACTCAGCGACAGGAGTAAGGCTCAGCCAGGAATCAGCAACGTGTCCTGAGTGGAGGCCCAGCTCAGTCGCGAACTTGATAATTTCTTGAGTACAATAAACTCAAAAGCCCACCTTCAATAACTTTAGTCATAAAAAATAGGCCGTTGGTTAGTTTCCTCCACCGATAACATAATCCTCGGTCTTATTGTTGTGGAGCAGATGTCATTATGGGTGGGGCTGACGCGCACAGCAGCTGAAACATTTTTGTACCACCCCCCGCACATTTTCAATGGGATAGAAGGGACTCCAAAAAGGTAAGGAGAACGCTCGCAATTTCTCCTGTAAATAAGGAAGTTCTGATGTGGCCGTGGCGTTCGTAAATACCACAACGAGGTTTCTAAAAATTCTACATGATTAAATCGTACCCTGGAAAGAGATCTTCCCTTTCTCCCCTCCCCTGCCAGCTCCTCCTCGGGACACTTGGCTGAGCCTTTCTTTCCCTCCTTCCCACACTGAGGTGAGGCTGCACACCAGCCGAGGACGCCGGGATTTCTCTTCGCGCGGAGGCAACTCTGCGGGTAGGGACCTGGGTTGGCGTTAAGGGAGCGGGCGGCGTTAGGGGAAGGTAAACAAGGCTCGCCAGGGACGAGGCGGGCTGGGGGAGAGAAGGGACGAGCGGACCGCAGGGCCGTGGAGGCCGAGGTGACGAGGGGAATCTCCCGGCTCCGAGTTGGGACAGGCAGCTTCCGGCGGGCCACGCTCGCTCTAGGCCTAGCCGGGCTCGTGTTCCGGATCCCTACCCGGCTGGGTAGGAAGTTAGGAGAGAGGGTAAACCGCGGCTCGCACTTGCCTGGGATTTGGTGACCAATAACTGGTAATAGTCTTTGCTCGGCGCCGGGCCTTGTCCTACGATTTCGAACAGAGTCACGGGCAGCCACGACGCCATCTTGGGACGCCACCGCCGTCGCTAGGACAACCAGGAAGGGGCGGGATTTAGTTGGGGTCATGGGGCCAAAGCCCTAGTTTAAATCGATCCCCGCTTTTGAGCTGGCGGGGGGTTTTCTCACTTGGGGTGATCGCCTCCTCCTGTAGGGACCACAGGGAACCCCGATTCCATAAAATTTCCCCTCGAAGTCTCGGGTGACCCGAAGGGGAATTAGTTCCTGCTACCACGGAGGGGAGGGGGTGACCCCGGCGGAGGGATACCAAGCAAAGTACCACATTTCCCTTCCTGGTCCCTCGAAGGGATCGGGAGGAGATCGGAAGCCGCTGGGGAAGCCGAACCGGACCGTCGGGGAGGGAGGGGCGATGTGATGGGCTGCGTGTAGGCAGCGGGGCCTGTCCCGCGGACTAGCCCGGCGGCCCGAGGGCAAAGTAGTTCCCAGAGAGTGTTGGAACGGGAGGGGAGGGAGGCGGCGCGGGCGGAGGCGCACGCCGGCCGCGGTGCTGCGGCTCAGCTGATAATTGAAGGGACCCGAGGAGTCGCCGCCGCCGCCGCTGGGGGGGCGGGGGGAGCAAGTGGAAGTTACTGCCGCGCCACCGAGTCCTCACCGGAGACTTTGGGGCCTAACTAGGTAATTGGAACTCATTTCCGAACGGCGGGGCAGGCCTGGGTTGGGGGGGGACGTGCTGAGGGGCTTGGGTGGGGGGGGGAGACGGGGGGAGGAGCTGGAACAGAAAGTCCCAGGAAGCCCGGTTGTGTCACCGCCGCGATTCGACCCCCGCTCGGCCTGCTCCTTGGCGGCGGCGGCGGCGGCGGCTGGGCCGCGGAAAGGACCGGGCTGGGGGTTGACGGGCTAAGCGCTCGAGGGAGAGCGCGGCCGGGCGGGAGCTGGGGCGGGGGGGGGGGAAGCGTCGCTGGGTACCCCCTCCGGCCCCCCGCGATGTGGAGGGCCTTTCACTGAACCGGGGTAAGGCGTGCGGGGCTTGGGGAGCCTGGGGGGCCGGAAGTGGGTTTAGGAGCTTGGAGGGCGTCTAGGAAGAGAAAGTGGGGGGCCGGAAGTGCAGGTGGGGGGTGTGAAGACGGCAAGGGTTCCCCGGAAATGGGACAGGGGGCCCGGAAACGGGGAGCGGGAAGGCTCCAGGGCCGCGGACGGCCCGGAAATGGAAACTAGGGAGCAGCTCGAGTGACAACAGTTGTGGGAAGCGAGGGTCAGAGGAGGGAGAGGCCGGAGTGACTTTAGACCACAGTAAGGGGTTTCCTGCCGAGGGGGGACGGTTGAGGGCGGGCGAGCTGGGAGCCGGGATCCACACAGGGCACCCTTTTTTTTTTTTTTGTAGTAGTGGGAAGTTGAGGCTTAGGGAGGATGATGACGAGGGGGGCATGCACGGGGCATAAAAGGGGCCGAGAAACTTGGTTGAGAGGAACTGAGCATCCTTCTGAATGGGTCAGAAGGGAAATTGGGGGTGGGGGGGGTTGGGACTTTAGGGGATAGGAGGGACAAATTGTCACCCCAGTCGTATTTGGCATTCAAAGCGAGTCAGTCGATTAATTTATTTATATGTGGATTATATAAAACCCATTATAATCTTTGTCCATACAGTTCACCCTCTTTCCTTTTCCACACATAATGAGTGGGTTTCCAATGCAGACACAAGTTAGAGGGGAGTTCATCTAAGGAAGGTTGCAAAGTCCCAAATCCTGCTTTCCTTGAAATAACAGAAATCCATAATTTGCTAGAGGGAAAAAGTAATAAGCAAAAAGTTAAAAACACATGCACATGTGGGGGATGGGACAGGAGGGAATTGGTTACTCTGGTGAGATGAGGGAAGAACGGAGGGGTCTGCTTCCAAACCTTTAAGACGGATTTTTGGTGGTTTCTTTTGACTTTCCCTGGGGGAGGTTTAGCTTAAGCACCGTGTCCGAGGTGCGTATTAATTGCTTCGTTAGTTAATTGGGGGAGAATGTGTCTTGATTGTAAAGGAGTGTGTGTGTGAGGGTGTGGGGAGGGGTGGTTGTACGGTTAATCACGGTTAATCACGCAGTGGATCTGTACTGAGGGGACATCTGACTCCTTCCTCCCTGTCTCTCTTTCTAGTTGGCTTTCCCAGGTCTTCTTGCCTGGATTGCCAAATCCCCGGATCCCGGGGCTTTATTTACTCTGCCTTGTAGGCCCTTTAGTGACGTTTTTCTATTCATTTCGAGAATATCTTAAGATACTTTTGACAATTTATTTTGTAAAGACCTCAGAGTAGAGGCCCAGAGTCTCCTCTCTAAAAAACAAAACAAAAAATTGTGGGATAGAAAGTTGAAAGAGCTATTGAGTTAGGGTGAAAAACCGACACTTGGAACAAAGGTTCTTGTGTTGGAGAAAAAGGCAAGAGGCCTATATATGAGGCCTGTGTGTGTGTCTCGCATTTGCACCCAAGGGGGGAGGAAGGGACACTGTTAGGGTTGACTAGAGGAATTAGCATCAGAGGTTCAGAGACAATAAATTGTGTAGGTTTTCTTTGTGACTTTTACATATACAGCATGGAAAGAGATCAATATTAACAGTAAGTTTTAGAATAACCACAATTTCTAATACTTTCTCTTGACAGTCACTTCTCCATGTTCAGCCCCAGAAATATTGATCTCTAGTGTAGCTTTTATGCTGTTTTGGAAGATTGTTTGGGGAGTTTTTATTTCATTTATTTTAAGCTTAAGAGAGCATATTAATAGGGTTGGGGTTGAGGGCTTTGTATGCTTCTGCCTCCTTTCTCTGAATGTGCCAATATCCATAAGAATTGAAGAACTATAATTTAAGAATGTCATTGTTTCCGTTCTCTCCCTAGTTTCTCAGGAGTCAGATGAGTGGTTTTTTAAGTCACTTAGCTGACATTTAAGGCTTAATTTGTGTCCATGAGCAGGCTTTTTGTTTTAGTTTTTTATTTTCTACAATTTTTAGAACACTTTTTAGTATTTAGAGTTCCAGAAGGTGCTATATTTTAAAAAAATGAACAGGATGCTCAGCCAGGGAAAATCAGTGCTTTCACCTAGCAAAGTTAATTTTGAGCAGTATTTGCTTTTCCATTCCAACTCTTAAGATGACTGTATTTATGTTATCTATATAAGGTTTTATGATCCTGTTTTATGGATATCATCCTAGCAAAGAGGATAAATCATTTGTCTGGGAATTTGAAAGCTGCAGGTAGCTGTGGGACCTTGAGCTAGTCACTTAAACTATCTGGGCTCCATTTATTTTATCTGTAAAATGGGGATAGGTGCTCCCTTTTCTCACCTCATTTGTTTGTTATGAGACCCAACAGAGATAGTGGCTGTGAAAAACTACAAAATGCTAGATAAATGTAATTTATTACCATTAGTTTTAGAAAATTCCATTACATATTTTGAGGTCATAAGAAAAGGGAGAGTGGGTGTAGCTCAGTGGTTGAACTCCAACTCCAGCTTCCCCCGTTCATTCTCTAGTGCCAGTACCTCCAAAAAAAGAAAAAAACTTCCAATGGGGGAAGGGACATCCAAGTAAGGTAGGTTGAACGTTCTTGTCATTTTTATTATTGAATTTTGTACCTATTCTGTTTTGTGGCTCTTAGGAAATTGACTTTCTAGTGTCAGTAGAGATTACAATGAAGGACAAACACTTCTGAATTTTGATCTCTTTGTTTTCTTCACAGGAACTAGGGAGTTGTTTTTTTGTTTTTGTGTTTTTTCTTTTTAGTGCCAAATTGTGCCCAAACCCTTATAGGGGAGTTACAGGAGGGGATCTTTTTGAGTAAATGTGGTATGTTGCCCCTTCGTTTTTCCCTGTGTGCTAAGCTAATTTAATGGTCTCAAATTGAACAGCGACCCACTTGTTGCTTTCCATCTTAAAGTTGCTCCTTTCTACTTGCCAGCTTGAAGTGTCCTTTTTCCTCATTTAAATCATTTTAGGTTCACTTCAACTCACCTCCTCAAATGAGTTCCTCAAATTGAACTTCCACCCCTTGCTCTTTTCCTTTTCCTTTTTTTTTTTTGTTACCTACATAAACTGTTTTTGGGTTATATTGCTGAATTTGACATGTTGTGTTTTTGTTTCCCTATTTGGATTCTAGGTTTCCTGAGGGTAAGGATTATCTCATATCACTGGTATGCATGAAAGTGAACTCATAAACCTGATTTAAAAGTAACCCTCATTTTCCTTCTCACTCTAGACTGATAAATGTTATCCTGGTCTTGCTGAATATGCAGCCTTTCTTCCTCCTGCTTGGAAGGTTTCCTGGCCCCAGCAGTCCAGAATGCTTCCTGTAGTCATGGCCTCTTCATATGCCCCCTGACTAGTATGCCATCAGAGTACCTAGATGGATATAAGTTGTCAACTCCAAGTCCCAGTTTAAGCCAGTGGATTATTCTCTGCCTCTTTTTTCATAGACCACGCTGCTGTTAATAGGGTCAAGCCTGAAGGGAGACTGGGCCAGATAGAGGGGAAGAGTGAGTATATGCGAATATGATGGATATTACACAATAAATGTAATTTATAGATTGTTGTGTAATCTTGGTTCTTTAGTTCTTAAGTGTAATGTTAGCTTTACATTTGTGCCCTTTATTTTAGTGTCTGTGTATGGTTTCAACAGCTGTGTTACAAACTTCTTGAGGGCATAAACTAGCAGTTCTTTACATATCCTCTACCTGGTCTGCTAAGGTTACTCTACCTAGTGAGTGCTTGCTGTTATTTCCAGTAAACAGATAAGTATGCTAAGGCTGGAACTGTCTCTTGGTGGTTGTGTTTTTTTTTTTTTTTTTTTAAAGTAAAATTTGATTTAATTAAGGTCCTGGATTTTTAAAAAATGCAGTTCTTTAATTAAATCTAAGAACCCAATTTATTGATAGTTTCAGATAATTGGCAAAAAGAGGTGGTTTCCTAGATTGAAATATGCTCTTCTAATAGTTTTTCCTGAGGCCTTTTAGATTTTAGTTGAGTCTTGTAGTATTAAACTGGATTGGCTAGAAGAAAAAGGAACTTGTCCATTATTCAGACTTATTTGCTTTGTTTTGAGTGTGCAGAAGCTGTTGGTAATAGTTTTGTGGTTGTGCTTAATTTGAGAAGTCATTCTAGTGGCCTAGAGTAAAAAAAAAATGCTGCTTGCTACTTTGCTTTCATTGGTTCACTAAGGCACTGTTGAAGTGTGAATCTGATTTGAAGATGAAAAACTTGGATTTCTGCTCTGGCTAATGCCCTATCTTTGTGGCCTTGGGCAAATAATTTAACCTTTTTGAACTTTAGGTGCCTAATCTGAAAAATGTGGGTATGGCAATGATTTACCCTAGCGTTAATTGTCTTCTGTTTGCTGGGCACTGTATTTAGAAGATTAGGCTACTGAGATGAACTGAACGTGGGGCCTTTCTTCCAATGAGTCACTGCAGCATTAAGGATTGCCTCGTGCAGTAACACCCTTCTATCAAGAACATACCTCTACTGTATTCAGAGGTATCCTACCTGAAAATATTTGTGTTTATGAATTCCAACAGTATAAGGAATAGGAATTCCGTAAAGTCAGTATTCTGTTTTTTGAATTTTTGTTTGTTTTTTATCTCTAGCATCTAGCATTGCTTGGCCCAGAATAGGGATTCTTTAACTGTACATTGAAGGAATAAATCTTGTGAGAATAAAATAAGATCCTGTACTTGAAAGTTTTTCGTAGTGGTTTAGAGTCCTGTTTTATTTTTTATTCACTTTTTGGATCATTGCCAATGCTAAAATTGGGGTGTTTTCAATCAGTTGGTATGTAGTAGAGACTGAATGAAATATTAGTTTAAATCATACAAAGTAAAAAAAATAGGATAAGCCATTTCATATTATTGTCTATTTGCATATAGTAGTTGATCATTTAAAAGCTACAGGAGGCCTTAAATATGTTTGGATATAATGCAAAATGACTTGGTTCCATCTAATTTATAATAGTATGCATCATTTTAGTTTGCTGTATTTCTTTAGAAAGGATGTTATCCTTATGGCATTATTATCCATACATGAATTATAATCTGAAGTGACTTATCAACATGATTTCAAGACTGGTGTTAAAGCATTTCAATGTATATTTTAATCAATTTGTTGGCTTTCATAAGCATTGACTTCTATCTTAACTTCAGAACTCATACTCATTTCACTTGAAGGCAGCATTCTGAATAAATAGATGTACCTTGTCTGTCTTCTTCATAGATTAAACTAAGGTCACATTAACTCAATTTGAAGTCCTTGTACTGGTAAACATTTGTGATGTTTTGGAAACCCAAAGTGAGTGTTTACACCTGGTTCATCTGAAATTCCTTGTTGAGTTGTAATTTAAACTGCTTTGTATTTTCAGAGAGCAGGTTCATAGAGATCATATGGAGGCCCCCATTTTAAAAAATTCTCAGATATCAGTGATTGTAGTTGTTGCTTTTGTTGCTTTGTAAATAGCAAAGATAAAAAATGCTGTGGTCCTGCTGTGACCCCAGTGTTTTGCAATTCTATTTTGCACCCTTGTCTGTAGTCAGATTGAACTGCTTGTGTTCTCTGAACACACCCAAGAACTTTCCAGCATTCTTGACTGTCTTTTACGGTTTTACCTACCTGGATTGGTACACTTTCTCCGTCTTGTATCTCTTGTACCATCAGATAAACACTTAACTTTTCTTCCAGCAGCTCCTCTAAGATTTTCAGTCTGCATACTTTGTCCCATTCCCCTTTTGTAACATTTTAATCAGTTATGGTTTTCACATTCTGTATTACATAATTAGTTGTTTATAGCTTAACTACTTAACTTAGATCTTTGACTTCTTGCTGGTAGAGGTGTCATTGTTTTATCCCCACAGTCCTGCACAAGGCTCCTGGCAACATGCGTTATGTGTGGTAGGTGTCAGTGGGAAGTTTATTTTGGTGACCCATGCTCCTTTAAGGAGCCTCCTGCCATTATTTGAGAAACAATACTGTGAAATAATATTAGCATAATATGCCGTAATTTACTGTTGACTTGTTTTCGGTTTTCAACATTTGTAGCCAAGTGTAGCATCCTAGATTATAAATTTTTCAGCTTTGTAAGGCATTAGAAATATTGGTAGCTTGGTTATCCCAAGTTTAGTGTTTGGAGATTGTGTTTATTAGGAAATGAGAGTTTCTTCTTTAGTACATATTTATCTAGTGTTTACTGTACATCAGTAAGCTGTTCTTAGATGAGTACAAAAGAGACTTTAATAGTCCTTGTGTTCAGAATTCAGTTACAGTCCATATAGTTCATACATACAGAACTCTTGTCTAACTTACTTGATAGCTCATATCTAGGAGTATAGTATTTAGCATAGAGAAGTATTCTGTAAATATTCTACATGTAGGTTTCCTACATTTCAGGTAAGGTTTTTGGCTTTACTAAATAAGTTGTTGGTAGTATATTCATTATACAACTATTTCATCAATCATTAATGTGTATATATTCTGCTTCCATACAAGGTCTATTTTTGGAGAGTGCTGAGAAGAAATAAGGTTTATGAAACGAGATCTCTTCAGAATTATTTTATTATAGAGAAGTTCAAAGTTATGACAGTAGAGGAAGACAAAACATTTTGCATATTTGTTAAGTACAAAATTGAGTTTCATACTGTGAGTACATAAGTTCAGAGAGAGATTCAGTCCAGACTGAGTTTCTGGGAAGACTTCCATGGAGTGAGAAGGTACTTGAACTGGCTTAAAATTTTTGGGGTAGGTATAGAAAATGGGGAGCCTAAAAGTGTAATTGTGGTGAGGATACAAATGTAAGGCAAACAGGCCCTCTGGAGCAAATGGAGTGTATATGTGTGTGTGTGTGTGTGTGTGTTTGTGTAAATGGAAATATGTTTGGATAGGCGATTGGACATGAGATTATAGAGGTTCTTAAATGGTAGGTTAAGAAATAAGACTTAGTAGACTATGGTGAATTATCATTGATCCATGAATAGGGAGTGGTAACGTGAAAGGAGTGTGTGAAAATATTTAATTTGTAAATAAACTGAAAAGGAAAATAATAGTGCCTTTAGATCTTTATCTTTATGAAATTTTGCTTCCTTTTCTAGGACTTTATATCAGGGTTTTTTGGTGATAAGTTTTGGGGAAGTAGAAGCCGTGAATGTAAAACATTTGTTTAAAATAAGTTTAAAAGGTTTTGTTAAGTAAGAAGGAACTGGTTAATTGTCTAGATGACTCTCCCATGTCCTCTGTTTAATCACAGAATTCTTCCTTTAGTGGAAGCTGGAAATCATTTTGTCTCCGTACATTCAACTATTGTTTATTCAGAGTGGGTTTTTAAAATTTTTTGTTTTTAAATATTCTTCAAGACTTAATATGTGGTTTTTGAGAGTTACTCAGTAATTTGTCAGTCTTAGTTAAAGGAGAAACTTTTGCTTAGCATCTTAATACAGTGAAGAAATATTTAAAACAGGCAAATTGTGGTTTAGATATTTACATACTTTTAAAAAAGTACAAATTAATATTACCCAATTTAATCAAATTCAGTATTTTAACAAAATATTTAGCACTCTGGTTAATGTTAGAAAGTGGAATACTATCCCTTTGTTTTTTAATAAAAGTATATACATAGGATTTTGGAAAATGAGGTTAGATGATGGCTGAAGAGAAAATAAGGATAAAAGATAGAATATTTTATTCAGGGGTCTGGTAACTGTAATATTTAGCACTCTTCAGTATTTTTTCATTTCTAGCATATTCTTGTGGACTTTCCTGCTTGCAGTTTGAACTTAGTATTTTTCCTTATGTGGCAGTTGCAGAGATGGTTAACTATTTGTACAAGTTTATGACTCAAAATAATACCTGTTTGTGGGGTAAGTAAATGCTGTATAGTCCAAAATTTGGGGGTTTATGGAACTTTAGAATAAAAACATTTCTGAATTATTTGTTTTCCTGCCATTACTTGTAAGGATGCCTATTTTTCTGCAAGATGCTCAGCCATACAACTTCATGTTTTTTTCCCCATGTAGTTCCATTTCTTATACCCACTTAGGAAGAGCAGTTTAGTGTCAAGAAGAAATTAGTATTGATCTCCTCACCCCACCCATCCTGGCCCAGTTCCAAATGCACTTGTGTTTTCTCCAGTAGGTGGCAACAATTAGACTGATTTTTTTTTTTTTTAAGGAAAATTCTGTATTTCTTTGTGATTAAACTTGTTTGCTAATTATTTCTTAATTCTCATGTTAACGTGCACATTTTTGCCTCAGAACGGTTTTATCAGAAAACTAGATTTTTAATCCAGGGTTCATCTCTCCTTTTCTGTTCTACTCTTCCTTCTGTTTTTTGTTTGTTTGTTTTGTTTTTGTTTTTTTAAAGTTTTGCCCTACCAGTTTCTGACATGAGGTAAGAGTTGGGGAATTTCATCCTTCGGTGTGGCACTGTAAGATAATCTGCTTCTTCCTCTTCTAACCAACTAGTATTACTTTTCAGCTGCTGGTATATTAGGCCATGCCATTTTTTCCCAGGTATCATCTCATGACACAAACTAGGTACTACTGAAGGGAATTACTGAAAAGATAATAGATCATCACTTGATGTCCTTGTAGCACCTGTTTTTTTTTTTCTCTCTCCCAAAAACCTTTATTTTCAGGTTTTGTAACACCTGTTTTAATTGATACTTGTTATATCATAAACTAATTTGCCCTAATAGCAGAATTTGTTCCTTCTGTGGAATAAGACTACCACTACTTGTGTGTTTACTTATTTAGCCATGTGTATTAATGCTTTCTTGTTATTAAAAAAGGAAATGAAAATGATTCATAATTTCATAGCATTATGTTTTTTGGGATACAATTAACTTTTTTCTTTTCTCTCCCCCTCCCCCCCGGGTTGTCTGCTCTCTCTGTCCATTTGCTGTGTGTTCTTCTGTGTCCGCTTCTATTCTTGTCAGCAGCACTGGGAATCTGTGTCTCTTTTTGCTGCGTCAGCTCTCCATGTGTGCTGCGCCACTCCTGGGCAGGCTGTGCTTTTTTTGGGCGGTACAGCTTTCCTTGCAGGGCACTCTCCTTGCGCACGGGGCTCCCCTATGTGGGGAACACCCTTGCATGGCATGGCACTCCTTGGGCGCATCAGCACTGCGCATGGGCCAGCTCACCACATGGGTCAGGAGGGCCCTGGGTTTGAACCCTGGACCTCCCATATGGTAGGTGGACACCTTATCAGTTGAGCCAAATCCGCTTCCCTACAATTAACTTCTGAGAATTTATCGCATTTAGAGAAATTCAGAAATTGTTCAGGATGCTTGCTGAGTTTATTTAAATTTTTAATGTGATAGTAAAGGATTTGAGGAGTTTGCCATCTTTTTTGAGAATATTAATGTCAGGAATGATTTTACTCTTTTTCTTTCAAGGAATGTTAAGGATTTAGTAGAACAACCATTCTAAACATTTTTGGAATTCTGTTTTAAGATATAGTATTAGAATCTTGGTGTAAGGGAAGAAATTATCTTGATTTGAGCAGCTGGCATACATATTTTAAAGGTGTTGCTTAGATTGCATTTTACAGTATGTTCAAATCTAGAAAATCAATCATTTAAGATGTCTGTCCTTAGTGAACCTACTCCAGCAAAGGAAATAGAATGAATGTATATGAATAATGAGCAAATGATAATGTATTATTACAAAAGTTTTATTTTTATTTTTAGGTACCGGATATTGAACCGGGACCTCATACATGGGAGGCAAGCACTCAATCACTGAGTTACATCCGCACCCCTGCAAATATGTTTTAAATAATTATTTTAGGCCCTGAGCTAAGTTTTGGGGTTATAAAGGCACATAAAATGTTGCCCTTGGCCTTGAGCTTCTAGTTTCATGGGGAGGATGGAAAATTGGGGACAAAATGAATCATAAAAGCCCTTAAAATGAATTCTGAGACTTTACTCAGATGCCTCATCAGGTGACTTCTTATTTGGAATAGAAAATGTATTGAAAATATTACCAAGTTATTTCTCAGAGTAGTTGTATTTTCTGCCTGCACGATAGTTGCCCACATTGAATTCCAAATTTAATTCCTTTGTGCTTTGGTGATGTGACTTCCACTATAAATATATCTAATAGTCTAATGGTCTAGGTCATATCAGTGATGTGTGTGATGAATGGGATAAAATTAAGGAAAAGCTTCATGAGCAATAATAGTGATAACTATAACTAACCTTCATTGAGGCCCTCTCAGCTCAGTGCTTGGCTTATGGAATTGTACATAGGTTAGCAGAGTCTTGAAGAGGATGGAATGCATAAATGGGGAAGAGAGTTTGACATTGTAGAAAGTATAATGAAGGTGGCTGAGGGTCTGTGTGGAAAGGGGTGAGAAATTTTTCAGTGGCAAAGGATAGTATACTGGGTAAATACATTCTGCATTCTGTGTTTATTTTAATGAGTTCTTTGGCCCATATCTTTGCATAAGGAGGATGCGCCATATTTTTTGCTGTGCTTTCCCTTGGGCTCTTCCTAACCCCATTTGGAGTAATATGAGTTAATGGAAAATAAGACAACAGTATGACATTCATATGTGTGCATCCATTTCCTTGAACATTTTATTTCTCTTTAAAAGTTGGCATTTTTATCACCTTTTTCATGATTATAAATATATATTTTGAAGGCAGTGTCATATAGAAAGAATATGGACTTGGAAGTAGATGCTTGAAAAATGGTAGTAGCTGCTGCTGTTTTTATTCATAGAAGTAGTGATAAAGAAAAATATATATTGACTTGGATTGTTAAGAGGAATGTTTACACATTACCATCCTCCAGAACAGGAGTTAGCAAACTTTTTATAAAGGGCTGCATAATAAATATATCTGGCTTTGTGGGCCACACACCATCTCTGTCCTAACTGTCATCTGCTGTTGTAGGGTGAAAGCAGCCATTGACTGTATTCCAGTAAAACTTTATTTACAAAAACAGGTGGTGGGCCCCAAGTGGCCTTGTGTTATAATTTTCCATCTCTTGTTTCACATCATTATTTGCTGCATTAACTTTGTTCAGAGGAATTTGTAATGTTATCTATATGTTCTAAAGATAATGTCTTTTTAGTGATAAAGAAGCTTAGTGTAGTGGTTAAGACTAAAGGGGATTCAAAGCCTGGCTTCAGTGCTACAGTATGACCTTGGGTAAATTACTTTTATTATAATTTTTTTACTTTAGCTTACCCATCTGAAAAAGGAAATAATAATAAAAATAAAGTGCTTAGCACAGTTCTTTTATGTAGTTAAGTGATCAAATATTTGCCATAATTTTTCTGATAGAATATTGGATTTTAGAAGGAGTTTAATAGTGGCTTTATTCTATTCTTCTAAATGATGGCTTACTTGCACAGTTGATTAAAATTGATAAAGTTATAGTTTGGTACAGTGAATTATTTGTAAGATGTTATAAAGGTGTTGAATAAATTTAATAGACAATTTAAATGAGATTTAAAGATAGAAAGGCAAAATATTCCTGATATTGGCTAGCATTAAGTGCTTCAAGAAATTGAGGCAGTGGGGTGAGGTGTGTTCTAAATTTGATGCAGGTTAAAATATTTTATCACTACTAATTACAGTATCCTTGACTACCAGCAGTATGATGTGGCTAAATAAGGTTAAGTTTTTTTTATTTCTGCTTCTTTTGATATGATTTAAAACCTTCAAAAATATTGCAAAAATAGTATAAAGGAAAAAAACAACAAAAAACAAATAGTATAAGGGATGTCTTGGTCAAGTTTTTTCATCGTGAGAGGTTAAATTTGTTTTCTTTTAAAACTTTTATCAATTAAAAGCTTTTTTGAGGAAAGGAAGTGGATATGATTAAAACCTGCTGAAACGAAATAAATTAAAAACCCTGTTGAAAGATCAATATAATGAACACATTTTTGTCATGGTGGCTCATTAACAGTATTTATATACTTGCTGACTTGTCATAGTGTGTATTGGATGCATTGTAATGTTTTATTCCTGCCTCTTGGCCACCTTAATGAACATCTGTTTATTATACTGAGCCTCAGTGCTCTCATTGGCGGTTGGACACTCCTAAATGACATGCTACTTGAATGACTTTATTTGCTTTGTACAGTGAGTGCACCCCTCCCCGCCTTGTAGTTAGTGGACTTGAATATGATTAGGGCACTTTGTGTGCCATCATCTATTCCCCAAGCTTTTAAATGGGTTGAGTTGCAAAATCGAACTTGCTTGAATTGTGAATTAAGTAGGTAAGTTCAGAGTGAAGGCTTGAGTCAAGTGGCTGTAAGAGTGATAACTTTGGTAGCTCAAAGTTATATTTAAAAATATCATGGGGGGGAGTAGGTGTTGCTCAAGCAGTTGAACACCTCCTTCCCACATGGGAGGTCCCAGGTTCCTTCAACAACAAACAGTACGCAAACAAACAAAGAGAGCCAAGTCAGGGGAGGTGATGTGGCCTAGTGGTTGAGTGTCAGCTTCCCACATAAGATGTCTTGGATTCTGTCCCCGGCCCTGGTGTCCCCCCTAAAATAAATAAAAATACTTTAGTTCTCAGTTTTCTTCTCTTGATTGAGGGATTAATAGGGTTTTTCTTTTCTTTTTTAAAGATACTTTAAATCCTCTTGTTTCTAAAATTTAGGTTTGAGAGAAGAGAGTAAAATGAGGTTTTGTTTGTTCTACAGCAAATAGTAGGGCCCGTAGGGTACTAGGCATACATTATTGTGTATTACCTTTAACTCTTCAACATGTGTCTCCTCTATTCCTAACTGCTCTCTCTCCCTTTTGCCTGCCTTACTTAATGACTCCTGCTATCTGTCCTTGCCAGCCTGAAGAGTCTCAGGTGAGATGACTTAAATTTTATTTTTAAACTTTTAATTTCAGAATAGTTTTAGATTTACAGAAAAGTTGCAAAGATGAAGTTCCCCTGTATCTTCCTCACCCAGTTTTCCCTGTTATTGAGATCTTACATAGTGTGATATATTTGTAGTAACTAATGAACCAATATAATACTGTTTTTTGGCCTTTTTTTTTTTTTTAGGAGGTACTGGTGATTAAACCTGGGGCCTTATACACACAAAGCAGGCACTCAACAACTGAGCTACACCTGCTCTTCAGATGCAAAAAAAAATATTTCCATGGTTTTTACCCGATTTTCTTTTTCTGTTCCAGGATCTCATCCATTATACTACATTATATACAGTGAGTGACTTTTAAAATCTCATCATTTTTGAGGCATTTCTTTCTGATTATAAACTATAGAATGGTAACTAAATTTTTAAAGAAGTAATTTATTTTTAGTGGTATATTTAGTGGTAAAATATACATAACGTAAAAATCATTTTAACCATTTTAAGTAGACAATTCTTTGACATTCAGTATATTGACAATACTCCGTAACTTTCACCACTTTCTATTTCTAGACTATTTTCATTATTCCAAATGAAAACTCATTTAATACTAACTCCTCATTCTCTTCCCTTCACCTTGGTAACCACTATTCTGCTTTCTCTCTCCATGAAGTTGCTTATTCTTAGTATTTCATACAAGAGAAATCTTACAATATTTGCCCTTTTGTGTCTGGTTTATGTCACTCACATGTCTTTGAGGTTCATCCATGGTGTAGCATGTACAGCAGTTCATTCCTTTTTTATATATTAATTTTTATTTTGTCTTCTCTTTGACTTCATTTCTTTTTATAGCTGAATAGTACTCCATTGTATGACTATACCACATTTTGTTTTGCCTTTAATCTGTTGATGGACACTTGGGTTGCCTCTACCTTTTGGGTATTGTGAATAGTGCTGCAGTGAATATAGGTGTCAGATATCTAAGTCCCTACTTTGAATTATTTTAGGTTGAATTGCTGGATCATATGGTAATTCTGTGTTTAACTTTCTGAGGACCCACCAGACTTTTCCACAGTTGTTGCACCAGTTCTCTCCCCACCAGCAATGTACAAGGGTGCCCTGCCAACACTTATTTTCAGTTTAAAAAAAAAATAAAAGCCATCCAAGTGGGTAGGAAGCAGTATCTCATTGTAGTTTTAATTTGCATTTTAAAAATTGATAATGATATTGAACATCTTTTCATATACTTATTCATTTGATTATCTTCTTTGAGGAAATGTTTATTCAAATTCTTGGCCCATTTAAAAAATTGGGTTGTTGGTCTTTTTATTGTTGCTTTAGGAGTCCTTTATTTATATATATACACTGTATATTAAGCCTTTGTCAGATGTATGGTTTCCAAATATTTCTCCTATTCTGTAGGTCGTCTTTTTAACTTTCTTGATAATGTCTTCTGCTGTACCAAAGTTTTAAGTTTTTATGAAATCAGCTTTATCTATTTTTCTTTGATTGCTTGTGCTTTTGGTTTAGAATCCAAAAATCCATTGCAATTTTTCCATAACTGCCTTTTTTCTTTTTTTTCAGGAGGTACCAGGGATTGAACCTGGAACCCTTGTTCATGTGAAGCAGGCAGTCATCCATTGAGCTACAACTGCTCTGCAGTGTACCATTTTGATTCCCTTCCTTTCTTTTATTTTTTAGTAATTTTTTTTAAACAAATACATAGGACTCAAAAAACAAAGTATATTAAAATGTTGAAATCTAGGTCTCAAACTATTAAACTAGTTTGTTGTACTATCATGTTTCTTAACACTTTCAATAACAAATGTAGCAATTGTTCAAAGTAGTTATGAGTATTAGTGAGATTTTGGGATTTGCAACATTTTTAATGTGATGGGATAAAATCGCTGATTTTTATTGATGAAAATTCCAGGGTACTGCCAAATTGAGTTGTGGTCTGTTGCCTGTTAAGAATAGAGGGAAATGTTACATTTCAGTTGGAAGTTAGTACAATTACTTTTCAGTCTAAGTTCATGAAAGGTTTTTGCTGTAATTCTGCATTTTGAAGAAAATTTTAGTTTCATCTATCATGACTTATCCCCTAGCCTGGGGCAGTAGCTCACTTTTTCTTAGGTGAAGGAATTTGTTGTACCCCTTAACCCCCAAGCAGGAATCTTAACAGTGAACAAAAGTGGAATACTTCATAGGTAACGTTGTACTTTCTCTTCTATGTGCCATTCCTGCACCTCCTTTATTTTCTTTGCTCCAACCCTGCATAATTTTCCTCATAGCATTTACCACTTTCTAAAATCATTTGCTGTTTGTCTGCATCTCCCACTAGAATATGAGTTATCCATGAGGGAAGAGACTGCCTTTACCTGTTCCCCTGTGTATTCTATTAAGTGGGGCAGTAATATTTGTTAAATAAATGAGTAGCTGAATAAGGCTTGCTATTCCCATAGAACATCTGTCATGACGAGGCCTTGGTGTCCCTGGTATAGGAGGGGTAATTTTTTTAAAAACCTGTAAAGAACTGTAACTAAGGGCATTAATGTACATCCCTCAGGAGTTAATACTTCCCCCCCGCCCCAACTCCAGTTTGTTTTCTCTATTTTTTAATTCCTATAGGTGAGAAATGATTGAGCACAGCAGTTTGGGGGCTATGATTTTGTTCAATTCTTTCTCTTGGCTTCTCTGGCTTATTACTTTCTAGTTTTAAATTTCAATGTGGAGTGGAGAAAGAAGATACTACAATTTTATGAATTCTTGTATTAGTGTATTCAGCAATACTATTTGGTACAACTTTTAGAGTAGAATCTTATTTTAGTGATGCTGTATGTTATCACTTTAAAATGTTGGTTTTTTAAAAAATTTATGACTATATACAACGAGCTATAAATAGAAAGTTATACACTGGATTTGATGCGTTTGAATTTATCCTTTTAAAGGTCAGTGCATAAGAGAATTGGCCTGAGAGGAGACTGGCGTTCTGATCTGATTTTAAGCATAGATATTTAGGCATAGATTAGTTTCCTTTGAACCTGTCCTCCTCTCTTAAATTTGAATAATACTTGTTCTTGCTGTAAGCGTGGATTTGTTAGGATTAAAGGGAGAGGTACATCTCAGAAGTCTTTGTACAAATATGAGTATGTCTTAATAGTTTTTGTCTTTGTTAGTGGGGGAGATTATGAATGTCCATAAAATGAGTCATGCTTAAAAGGTATCCATCTTGATCTGGAGGCATAAAAAGTGAATTAGGACTTTTTAAAGAATTTAAACACTAATTGGGTCCTGGGTTAGCTAGAGCTGTTACTTAAGATTGACTCTTCTTGTGTATGTCATGGAATCCTTAAGGATGGAAGCTGGCAGCTAGACCTTAGGAACAACTAACTGAAGCCACCAATTTTGACACTCTCTCCTGTTGCCTTTGCTCCTTTGTCTGTTTTATTTATCTCTCTATCCAAAGACTGCTTCCTAATTTGGCTGTGTTAAACATAGCATTATAACACCCGTCTTTACAATCTAGGCACTCATAGAGTCTTGAGGAAGGATTCTGATTGGTCCATTATAGGTCATTTGCAGAGTCCTGAGTCCTAGTTAACTTGTGATAGGCGTTGTGGGAATATAGCAAGTTTGTTACATAGTAGTACGTGGCAACTTCCATAGGTACCCATGGGAAATGGAATGGGTAGAGAGAGAATCAATGTTTGGTTATCTTTAATACAAGTAACCGACCTGTAGTAGCATTTAATGAGATGTCTAAGTTTGCAAAGTGCTACGAAGCACTACAGAGTTGGTAATATGCCGAAACATCGAGAAATTAAAGGCATGAACATTTTGTAAAACTTTAACAGACGAAACAAGATTTCAAGTGAACTTTAGTGTGGGGGCAAGTGTAAGGTAATGAATTTTTGGAAACTCAATCTGAACTTTTGCTGATCAGTAGTGAATTTTCACTTGTCTAGTAAATTATTTAGATATTTTTCTAGAAGTGTGCATATTTTCCAATATGAGATTTTCTGGTTACCTTTTCTTGCAGTTGATTTCTAGTCTGCATTGTGGTCAGAGAACATGCTCTGTATGATTTCATTTCTTTGAAATTTGTTGATTTGCTTTATATTTTTCATATTTGTATCTTTATTGATAATTTTTATCAGTTATATTGAAAAAGCTTATTAAAATTTCATTGGATTTGTATATTTTTCCTTGTTCTCTCAATTTTAGTTTTATATTTTGAGGACTTGTTAAAAAAACAATTCAATTAATAGCTTACATATATGAAATATGCTAATGTCTGCAGCTTACTTTGAAATGCATGAAATAGTATGGATCAATGCATGGATTGATCAGTACTATGGATGGGTGCATTAATTAGTAGATATGGACAGATATTTGATAAAGGATATGTAGCAAACTTGTCAAAAACAAGCTGATGGGGTTATAGGTATTTATCAGATCGTTCTCAGCTTATTTGTATTTTGAAACTTTTCATGGTAAAATGTTGGTGGGGAAAGGTAGTGAGAAGTAAGAGAGAAATTAAAATTGAAAGCTGGATTTTTAAAAATTGGCTTTTAGCTAGTCTGTTTTACAAGTTTTTTTAAACTTGTATTTGTGCCCATAAAGAACGGTAGCTATAGTCTTTTTGATTTGAATAGGACTTAATTTTTTTTTTTTAATCCATTCAGCTGAGAAATTTTTGTTTTAGGCCAGAAAGCTTGAGCCACTGGTTTTTCTATTCTTTAGTGTGCCCAAGACCCTCTGGCTTATCCTTACTGCTGTGTTTATCTGTCTGTATATAAAGAAAAGATCATGTGCTCAGTTTAGGAAAAGGATTTTTGTCAATATAGTTTAATTTATTGGTCAACTTGGGTAGTTCGACTTTGCTTTCAATGCTTTCCATCTTTATGTTTTGTCTTAGCAGCATTGAGCAAAGTGTTTAAGGCACTATTCCTCAGTACTTAAGAATTAGAGAAAGGCCTGAAACATAAATGAAGACATTTTTTATAAATGTCTTTTGACAGAACTGAGTGTTATAATAGTTGTTTAGATACACTGCGAAGAGTTGGGTTGGGTGAAGTGTAGAATTCTGCATCCTCTGAAGTTCATTATTAGGTGCATCTCATTATCAGAAGACTTATGCCCAACTTCTTGTTACTTATGAGGAAGTAATACTTCTGCACTGAGGAACTCAGAAAACAGAACATGAATATATGTATGGTCATTGTGGCCACTTTTCAAGTGGGGAGAGGACAGGATTTGTTTTCTTTTATGTATTTACCCTTGAAAGGCATAAGGTTTTCTTGATAACCTCCCACTATGTTAGTGTTGGGAGAGAGCAGGATTTAAAGGATGAATCAGTGAATTGTAGATTGACACATTTAGGTCAAGGATGATTTGCTTAATTTTTCTCATTTCTGATATTACTGAAATTTCTGTGTCATAGCTTTAAAAATAAAGTGGTAATGACTTTGAAAACAAAAGCAACAGTCTCTTTTCTCTCCCAAAGAAAACTCTATTTTAGAAAATAATTTTAGTTTATAAAGTTTCCCAGTGTATACAGAAAGAGAATCGTGTGATGATTCTAGGACACCATCAACTCAAGACCACTCTTTACATCTGTACTCTGACACAAATTTCAGTTCTTAAATTATTAGGTCTGCAGATATTTCAGTGTGCATCTCTAAAAGAAGAGGACTTTTTAAAGATATAAGCTAAGTACCATGATGGTATAATGAAAAAATAGACTTGACATTCCTTCAGTTATCTGTACTTGCCTGTTGTTGATATATATGTCTCTTAAAACTTAATATGTGGTTTCCGTCTGCCTTTTCTTTTTCTTCTTGCAATTAGCTACTGTTTATAAGTGTTTTACATTTCAGTTAATTTTCATAACAGTGATATATAGCTATATTATTTCCATTTCACAGATAAAGAAATTAAGACTTTCTTAAGAAAGAGCTAGGACTTTGAATAAAGAAATAGATGCTCTTTACCCCTTCTTCTTAGGTGTGTTTGACTCTTAGGTGTGTTTTTCCAGAATTTTTTTTTTTTCTGCACATACAGGAAGAAATAAAAATTCATTTTCAGTCTGTCTTATCCTTGGGGTCTCAGTTTAAAATACCATTCAGAGAGGTGTTACCTCATGGCACACTGAAGTATTTCTCCCTTCCATCTTCCTGTTTTTCTCTGTCATAGTTCCCTCTGTTCTCTCTTTTCTGGCACTTAACCACAATATGCAAATAGTTTAATTAACTTTTTTATTTTCTGTCTTTCTAGTTGAGTATGAGTTTCATCATAGCAAAGACTATGCTTGTCAATGCCTGTCACATAGATATTCACATATGGGAGTTAATGATGTTCTGCACTTTGTATTTTTCACCCCTCTGTAACAGTGGAAGATATATAGGTCTGCCTCTTTGTTTTTAATGGTCTCTAAATATGCCATAAATTTGATATTCTGTAATTATCTAACCATTCTTTTAATGAGAACATTTGAATCATCTCTGGTTTTTTCACTATGACATACTGGAGTGAGCATATTGATTACGTATATCCTTGCATACTTGTGCAAGTATTTCTTTAAGATTGGATTCCTAGAAGATTCCTAGTAGTGGCAGGATGTGGGAGAGTCAGGAAGGTTTATAAGGGAATAGAAAATAATGTACTTAGAACAGAAAAATGTGTAAACCCGTGTCTCTGTGTCAGTTCTTGTATTAGGGTTCTTTAGAGAAACAAAACAGATGGACGTATTTATGTAAATATTGTGAGATTTATCATAGTAACTGGCTCCTGTGACCATGGGGATTGTCAAATCTTAATTCTGTAGGGCAAGCCACAAGTTAGGTGCTTTGAAGAAGGTTTCAGAGAATTCCCCATGAGAAAGTGCCTGGCTTAAGTAGCAATAGAAATCCTTTTTTTTTTTTTTTTTAACTGCTGAAATCATCAGTTCTCCCTTTAAGACTTTCAAGGGTGAGACTACTCATTGCTGAAGGCAGTCTCCTTTGTCGATTGTAGATGTAATTGGCCATAGCTGCAATCTATGAAATACCCTCACAGTAACAGGCCAGCAGGCCAGTGCTTGCCTGACTAACCAACTGGATACCATAACCTAGCCATGCTGACACATGAACTTCTACCCCTTGTCAATTTGGCATCCATACATGTCTCTTTAAACTATACTTAATCTCTTAATAAAAACAACAATCTTACCCTCACCAAACTAAATTCAACTTTCCTGTGTACAAATGGAAACACACTGACACTGGTGGCTGGGTAAAGTGGCTGACTGGTATCCACAGAACGGGCCATCCTATTTATCCACTTGATTATTAAAATTCTCCATTGCTGAAGTTATCCTCTGGTGAGCATTCACATTGGACACACATCTTGGTCTTTCACCCATTCAGAAAGTTCTGTTCACATACTTGTCCCCTAGACTTTGTCATCAGTTTTTGAATCATATTCCTTATAAGCCTCTGACCATCGACTTGGCAAAAACATGGGCCATTCAGAAAGTTCTGTTCACATACTTGTCCCCTCGACTTTGTCACCAATTTTTGAATCATAATTCCTTATAAGCCTCTGACCATTGACTTGGCAAAAACATTGGCCACAGCCCGTTGGTATACAGATGCACCTTTTCCTATTTTTCCTTCCAAGCAAAACAGACACACAGGAGTACTGCTTGAAGTTCTGCCTAACTAGGAGGATTTCCTTTTACCACTGTATTATACAGTTCAAGTAATAATTTAGTAGACTGCCCTGCTCTTTCACTTCTAGGTTCCCCATGATCAGTCGGTCAACATAAGTTTCTCTGAGTCTGACGTTTCTGATTACTGCTTTGACTTTGCTGTCCATTATGGTAGCCATCCCTATCTTGTCTGTGTTGATTAAGTGCTGCCTCTTGGCTTCTACCAAACCAGGATCCAGTATCCCCTTTGTGTTTAAGTATCCTAGCTTAGTGGTAGCAGTCCTCACAGTACTATCTGACCTACTGAGAAGAGCAATCAAAGAGCTCTTCAGAGATGATGGAGCTGCTCTCACAAACATATCCCTCATAGTCCTGGTAAAAGATGTGCCCTCTGAACATTCCTGGGGTAGGTGAACAGGTCTTACCTTAGACTTATGAAACCATTCTAGATTCCAATCTCTCTCAGCCAGCCCTCTCATCCACATTATACTAGGGCAGTTCTGGCATTTAGACTCCAGGAATTAGGTCACCATTTGTTCCATGCTTCAGCCAACCACCAGAACAAACTATTACAGCCCTTTCTAACTCCTCCCTACCACACTGAATGCATATACTAATTGGTCCTATATCAATATATTTTGTCCTATATAAGTATATTCCTTCCACCATTATCCCACACTCTTAAATATCCATTCCCACACGTATTCCACTGATTTCTTTCTCTGTAAATTGGAAAAATCAAGCATTTCTTTTGGAGTGTAGTGCACCTCTACATGGGTCATGCTTTGTACCTCACCTTTTGAGGCCTTTTGGGAATTCAGGCTGGGTGATGCATCTGGAACTTGAGAGAGATTAGCAATTTCTTGCAAACCAACTACCTCAAGGCATTTCATTATTGTTAAATCTGGTGAAACAGTTCCTCTTCAGATCGAGGTGTGATGGCTAGTTTCTTAAGGGAGACAGTTATAGGTTTATCAGACACTGCAGGGTTATTTTCTGGTGGATGGGTGGTGGCTGATTTGTCAGGGCAGACCTTTCCAGCTTTATCTGGCAAAGAGCTTAGCAGAATCTAGGGTTTCAAAGCCCCTACAGTCATTATCATCAGCTTATATGTCCCCATTCCACTTTTCAGAATCCCTTCCTTCACAGTCAATGCCCTCATTTTATGAGTAGACACCCTGCAAGGTGGGGAGTCTAATGTAGGTTGTAATTGCGCCACCCACACAATGTGACTGTGGATCTGGTTTTCAGAAATCTCAAGGGTGCAGCTATTTAAGGAGTAGGAATTTCTTTCAGGGAATACATAGAAAATTTCATGTTCTTCATTTGGTGTTTGAGCTGGGCATTTGAAGCCTTGAACCTCATGAGCCCTTTCTTTAACAACTCTAGTCAATGTATTTAGGAACAGCCAGCCGGTATCATTATACTTCTTACGTCCAGAAAACTGTTAGGGCATCAAATATACTGTCACCCAGAGCCTTGCCTCTTACAAGTATTTGAATAGCAGTATCCAGTGGTGATATTTTGTGTATATCTATTGTTCTTTCATGCTGTGGAGTATCAGTGCAATCTTGATCACTGGAAACAGTCATTGGTGACTTTTATTTTTATTTTATTTTTTTCATTTAAAAAATTTTTTTAAAGATTTATTTTTTTATTTCTCTCCCCTTCCCCCCCCCCCCCCCCCCGCCCCCAGGTATCTGCTCTCTGTGTCCATTTGCTGTGTCTGTGGAATCCGTATCTCTCTTTGTTGTGTCATCTTGCTGCATCAGCACTCTGCGTGTGCGGCACCAATCCTGGGCAGGCTGCATGTTTTTCGCACAGGGGTGGGCTCTCCTTAGGGGTGCACTCCTTGCACGTGGGGCTCCCACAGGGGACACCTGTGCGTGGCATGGCACTCCTTGTGCGCATCAGCACTGTGTGTGGGCCAGCTTATCACATGGGTCAGGAGGCCCTGGGTTTAAACCTTGGACCTCCCGTGTGGTAGGTGGATGCCGTATCTGTTGGGCCAAATCCACTTTCCTCATTAGTGACTTTTAAAATTTAATCATACTTAGAGAATCAATTCTAAGAACCCCAGCACCAACTCAGAAATCTCTTTAAGGTTCTGTTTCTCAAAAACCACTCTTGGTACCAAAATTAGTATTAGGTTTCTCCAGAAAAGCAGAACTGGCACATAAATATTTTATAAATATTATGAGATTTATTATAGGGATTGGCTCATGTGACCAAGGGGATTTGTACATCTGGATTCCATAGGGCAGATCGCAAGTTGGGAACTTTGATGAAGGTTTCACTGACTTCCCTAGGAGAAGCTGTCAGGCTGAAATAGAGATAGAAATTCATTTTTTGACTGCTGAAATCATCAGGGCTCCCTTTAAGGGCTTCATCCGATTGGCTGAGACTCTCATTCCTGGAGGAATTACACCTTTGTTGATTGTAGGTGTAATCTGCTACAGATGCAACTATCACTAATAATTTAAAGCCATAAAATATCCTCACAGCAACAGTCAAGTCGGTGCTTGCTTGACCAGCCAACTGGTCAAGTTATCTAGCCATGTTGATACATGAACTTAACCATCACAGTTTCCAAACCTAGCTGATATTAGAATATATAAGGGGATTTTTGAAAATAGATTGTTTTTTTTCCCCTTATGCCCATTCTGATACATAGGACCTAGTAGTCTGTATTAAAAACAACAACAAAACTAAGCTTGGGAACAATTTTAGTACTTCTCTTGGCTATAGATTTGTACTTGTTTTGGCTCAATAAAGTCATAGTCATTAACACCTACTTATTTTGGGTAAAATTGCTACTATTTGTAAATGTGGGGCACTAATTGTATAGATTATGGCATGCTTAAATGTAGGGTTTCTGTTTTTTTTTTAACCTTTGAAAATATTTTTGAGACTATTTCTGATTTAGATATTCCTGTGACAAAATAATTTAGCAAGATTTTAACACTATGCATTATGTACCATGTGTTAAAATTAGTCTTTGTTTCTTTCCCCAACTTTGAGTTTCATTTCATAGCTTTCTTTTTTCCTGATCCTAACCACGAGGAATATTTTTTCTTGAAAAATCCCCAAGTTCTAGCACTATCTATTGTGTGAAAAAGTTTGCTATCCATGATCATAATAGTGTTAGAATATTTTTTCTTACTTTTGCAAGACAGTTATAGACTTAGTGTATTCAAACTGTTAAATAAATTCTGTGATCTCATTAAGATGGAATTCATGGGAAGCGGATTTGGCTCAACTGATAGAGTGTCCGCCTACCATATGGGAGGTCCAGGGTTCAAACCCAGGGCCTCCTGACCCGTGTGGTGAGCTGGCCTGTGCACATTGCTGATGCACACAAGGAGTGCTGTGCCATGCAGGGGGAGCCCCACGTGCATGGAGTGCACCCTGCAAGGAGCTGCCCCGCACGAAAAAAGTGCAGCCTTCCGAGGAGTGGTGCTGCACACAGAGGGAGCTGATGTAGCAAGATGACGCAACAAAAAGAGACACAGATTCCCAGTGCCGCTGACAAGAATGCATAGTGGGCACAGAAGAACACACAGTGAATGGACAAAGAAAGCAGACAACAGGATGGAGAGGGAGTGGAAGGAAGGGGAAATAAATAAGTAAAAAAATCTTTAAAAAAAGAAGATGGAATTCACAACAGTGGCAAAGAAGTGCATGGAAGAGATTGCCACGTTATGTATGTCCATATGCTCTAAGGATCATTTACCAAATTTTTTTTTTTTTTAAAGATTTATTTCTCTCCCCTTTACCAGCCCCCCCTTCCCCCCCGCCACACCCCGGTTGTCTGTTCTCTGTGTCTGTTTGCTGCGTCATCGTCTTTGTCTGCTTCTGTTGTCAGCGGCACGGGAATCTTTTTTTTTTTTTTTAAGATTTATTTATTTATTTATCTCCCCCCCACCCCGCCCCAGTTGTCTGCTCTCTGGGTCTGTTTGCTGTGTGTTCTTTGTCCGCCTCTGTTGTTGTCAGCGGCACGGGAATCTGTGTCTTTTTTTGTTGTGTCATCTTGTGTCAGCTCTCCGTGTGTGCGGCACCATTCCTGGGCAGGCTGCACTTTCTTTCGCGCTGGGTGGCTCTCCTTATGGGGCGCACTCCTTGAGCCTGGGGCTCCCCTACACAGGGGACACCCCTGTGTGGCAGGGCACTCCTTGCGCGCATCAGCACTGCACATGGGCCAGCTCTACACGGGTCAAGGAGGCCTGGAGTTTGAACCGCGGACCTCCCATGTGGTAGACAGACGCCCTAACCACTGGGCCAAGTCCGCCACCTAAACTTGTATTTTGTGTACAGGGAGCACCTTGCTGTTGTGATCTACTTGGTACTTTGTATTTTACTTCCAGTAGCAGTGATGCTTACCCAGGAGGCATCTGTCTGTCCCTTGCAGGAGGGAAGCATTTACAAATCATTCTCTCCTCCCTCAGTAGCTCTTCCCTTTTGAGAATCAGTGTTTCTAATAAATGATGTTAGTAGGCCTTTATGGGGAAGAATTTAAAAGAATACTCCTTTCAAGAAAGTTTAAATGAAGCTAGAGTCTTATAAAATTTACAGCTGAAATTGGATTTTAGAGATTATTTCTTCCAATATTTTTTTTCCCTTGTGTCTCTTCATTCCTGGGTCAGTATAAAAGTATACCTTGAGGAGCAGATGTAGCTTAAGTGGTTGGGCACCTCCTTCTCATGTACAAGGTCCTGGGTTTGATCTCAGGTACCTCCTATAAACAGAAGAACCAACTCTCTTCGGGGAGCAGATGTAGCTCAGTGATTGAATGGTTGAGCATCTCCTTCCCATGTTTGAAGTCCTGGGTTCAATCCCTTGTAGCCTCCTTAAAAAAACAAAACATCTTTAAGACGGTGTTCTAACAATAAGAGTGATAAATTGACCTGCTCCCTTTGCTTCCTGACAATTATGGTACCCAGCAGAATTGCAGGCCTGTTAAAACCTGGTCTGTTAGCCATCTTTGGCATGTGGACTAAAAGTCCCTGGCTCCGTTCTATATAACCTTTGAGACCATAGGAAGAATAAAGAGAAAATACTCTTACCAAATGTGAGTATTCTCAAGGATTATACCAGCTAAAAGAGGTGAAAAAGAATGTGTTTGGAAATGAGTTTCATATTTTAGAAATAGTTAGAATGTATTTGTTTATGATGAAGTGATTGATAATCAATATGTAGCATTCTACATAATAGAACTTGGTGGCCAATGATGGATACAAGATCCATCTTAGCTGAATCAGTATGTCATTCTCTATATTGTATATTTTAACTAGTAAAAAACTATATATTTAACTAGTAAAAACACTTTCCTTGGAAACAGCCTTTAGATTACAGTTACCTTTTAAAAAATGAATACATATGTAGGATGCAAAAAGCATTTGCAAATAATCAGTTTTTGAGGTTTCTTCATTATCGAGTAATGAGACATGAAAAAAATTAACATGAGAAAATCTGCTAAAAATGGTTACATTTTGGTGCATTTTTCTGATTATTTTTACCTACTATATATAGAAAATATATATATTTAACTTTTCTGTAGAGTTAAAATCACAGTATATATAATTGCTTAAATAACTTTTGAATAGGGAAATACATGGTTTGAAACATAAAAGACTTTAAAGAAAGTTAATAGATTTTTATGTATTTTCTATTGATTAATCATATCTTAGCCAGTAGTTATTTACATATTCACTACGTATATGTGTAGATATACTACATCTGTGCCCAGCATTCTGTACCTGCTTATTTGCTTAACAAAATCTTGACAACAGTTCCATAGAGCATTTTCTTTCTCATGGCAGAGTTAAACAGAACTCTTAAGGTTGCATTCTTTTATAATCATTCTCTTAAAATGTGTAATGGTTTTTTTCTTCTGTTCTATACCATGTCCTCCCTTTTTGTCTCCTTAGTGTGTTGCAACACGTTTGCACCAGCTCATGTTGCTTCCTCTGGACTGCAATTAATTCTCAGTTTTGCTCTTGGTTGTTCTCCCCATTTGAGCAGAACTGATCATCTTGGTGGAAAGTCATTGTGGAGCCTTTTACCTTATAGTTGAGTGATGATTATTTCCCAGCTGATCTTGTTTTGGATTGCTGTTTCCCTTACCTGCTTCTCTGCTGTCTTGTTTAACCAGACACTGTGCCTGTTTCTTTAGGACCCACACCTCCCTTGCCATTTTGGTGGCTGAAATTGGCCCCTACAAGGATCTGTCTACTCCCATCCTTTGTTGCCCTGTGTCAGCAGTTTGCAGTTTTTTAAGGGAAAGGGTCATTGAAAAACTTTTTTTTTTTAAATTAAAGAACTTTGAGATCTTTACCTCTTCTCTTTAATTTGAATTTTATGTACCTGCCAAATATTCTTTAGAGTATATAATTTTGGGTGTGGCCAGCTTTTATTTTATTGTAAATATGGTTTTCTTTTATCAAGTCAGTTTTATTGATACATTTTAATAAAGTATACAGTTCATCCAAACTGTACACTCAGTGATATTTGGAATAATCACATCTTGTGCCTTTATCACTTCTCTTCTGAATTTTTAAGCTATTGTTGAATATTGCTGGATTTCAGGAAAGAAAGAGAAGGATCTTCACTCTGCTAACTCATATTGCTAGCCTTATGTCTAGTATCTGAGTTAAATCTAAAAATCTTTGACTGAAGAAATTTTGGAGAAAGCCCTTCCCATTGGTCCCCTGAAAGCTGACTGGTGAAGGTAGAAAGGCCAGCCAATCAGGATCTCTCCTTAATATGGGGAAAAGGGAGGAGGGAGGAGGAGAGGCCTTAAAAAGGCCTACCCTGGGGCCGCACAGGCGCCTCTCACCTTGTAGCAGAGCCTTCACCCATGTCTCAGGTGTGTACTATCTCTTTTCTTGTTTCTTAATAAACTTTTTTTCCCTTGCTTTAAAAAAAAAAAGAAAGGCTCTTTTATGCTAACTAATGGTTAACAGACTGATCTCAAGGTCTGTTAAACAAGAAAAAGGAAATTTCTATAGATGTAAATGCTCAACTTAATACTGAAGACTAATATATTTTGTGAGAATAGTGCCAAAATTAACCTCATTGACTCTTGCCAGATGGCATGTAAGGTAGCCTCTCAAGGCATTATATTAGTCAAATGTGGATACTGGCATCAATTTGTGTCTGGTGTTGAATTTATTTGTTAAGTGGTGGTTAGCATTTGAAAGATCAAAGAGTTCTAGGCTTTTTGGTTTTAATTTGCACTGTGTAAATGAAGGTGTAATGTAGAGATTCAGAGTTCAGACGCTGGTATGCCAGTCGTTTTCTATTTCCACCTCTGTAAAATGGATTAGCTGCCTTTAGGTCAGTAACTGGAAGTGGCTGGATTACTGTTTTAGAACAGAATGGCATAATGGAAAGTATACTTTCTACTGGCATTAGGGAAACCTGGATTCACCTTGAGTTATGTCCCTAAATAGGTGCATGCTCTTAAGCAGTTGACTTTTTAAGTGATTTCTGTATTAGTCAGCCAAAGGGGTGCTGATTCAAAATACCAGAAATTGGTTGGCTTTAATAAAGAGTATTTATTTGGGGTAGGAGCGTACAGATACCAGGCCATAAAGCATAAGTTACTTCCCTCACCAAAGTCTATTTGGAGCAAGATGGCTGCCAAAGTCTGTGAAGGTTTAGGCTTCCTGGGTTCCTATGTTCCTGGGGCTGGCTTCTCTCTGGGTTCAAGGTTCCTTTCTTCCTGGGGCTGCCTTCTCTTTCCTCTGGGTGCTGACTTCCCAGGTCTTCAGCATCAAACTCTAACATCAGAAATCCCCAACTCTGTTCTTCACCATGCCTTTTATCTGTGAGTCCTTAACCACCAAGGGGTGGGGACGCAATGCCCTAATCATAACTCAGTCGTGCCTAGGTACAGATCAAATTACAAGCATAATCCAATATTTCTTTTTGGAATTCGTCAGTTAAATCAAGCTGCTACAATTTCTTACATAAAATGAGTCCTACCAAGTTTATAGTTTCTGCACTCACCTGGGTACTCCGTGGCACCGCTTCCCCTTTGCCTTTTCTATGTTAAGTAATTATTTGAAATTACCATTCTTACTTGCTCTCCTCATACCTGTTGTTATTCACTTTTTGTTTTCTAAAGGCTGCCAAAGCAGTATACCAGAAATTGGTTGGCTTTTACTTTGGAGATTTATTAACTTAATAAGCTTACAGTTCCAAGACTGAGAAAAATGCCCAAATCAACGCATCATCAGAAGATGCTTTCTTCCTGAGCTGCAACTGTGGGTGATCAGGCGCAAGCCAGTCTCTGCCTTCTCCAGCCTCAGTTGCTTGCATCTTCTGGCTGCCTCCGGTTTTCTCTTAGCTCCTTTGACTTTCTCTCTCCTGGGTTCCATCGATTACGGCTTCTGGTTTCCAACGTTTCCTTTCTCAGCTTCTAGGAGTTTTTCTGTGTGGTTGTAGCCTTTTTCTTTGTATATTCATTACATCTATAAAGGACTCCAATAAGAGGCTTAGGAGCCGCCATGGACTATGCTTTACTAGAGAAATCTAACCAAATTGATCTTAACGTAATCTAATCAAAGGTTTACAGAAAGTTTGTGCCCACAGGAATGGACCTATTTAAGAACATGATTTTCTGTGTTCCACAAAAGACTCAAAGTACCACACTCACAGATAAATTAGGCTTGCACTTTTCTTGCTTCCAAATGTCATTTCTCTTACCTCAGCCATTGATGTGCCTTTCTTCTCATCTAAAATCTTAGGCTCTTAATTCTATTTTTTTTCCATGTAGGATCTTGTGCGTTTCTGTACTTTATCCCCAGCCTGCTTCTTTCAGTACTTTTCCTTATATACATAAACATGCTCAAGACTTATTTGAAAAGGGAAACCAGGAAAATCACATACTACCACCCCTGTACCCAACCCCACACCCCTGCCCGCTCACAACCCTTGTCACTCCTGCTTCCCCTTCCCTCTGGCTATTGCCTCTTCATAATCCTGCATTTTCAGGGGAGAGTTGTATTTAGTGGCTACTTAACTTTCCCTGCATGTTCTCTTTCCCACCATTTTTTACAATTTTTAGAAATCGCTCTCAGGTTTTTTTTTTTTTTTTTTAAGTTACGCCAGTTATTTATTAAAGAAGGGAGGGAAGAGAAATGGGAGAAAATAACAGATTATGGGTCCCAGGTAGAGCAGAAAGGGGCTGAAAAGAAATAAAGAGGGCTGATTTACAGAATACACTTCTCCATTACAGATTACAAAATGCTTAGGTTTACTTGGATGCTGTTCCAGGCAAGGGTGAAAGGCAAGAACAGGACCAGTTTGTCTTCTATGCTTGCTTTTTTTTTTTTTAAATGTGTGTGTATGTTTTTTGTTTCTCATTTGCTTTTAAAACCATTAATTACTCTGCCCCATTGCTAATGTCAGGGGAGGAGTCCCAGTTGGTTGCTGTTTTGATTGGTTATCCTACCCATCAATACCCCAGGAGGGCCCAATAAGGCCTCTGGAGAATATCCTGGCTTCTGAAGGAAATCCTGGTCCATGGAGTTTCTCGCAAGGTTCTTCCAGCAGCCATCTTTCTCACCCATTTTTAAATGTGATGGATACCTTTTGTTCTTGTGACTTTGCCCTTTTTATGACATTTTAACTCTATCCATTCATTTTATTTCTCTCAGGATCTGCAATACTACCCTCCTGATTTTTTCCTTGTTTCTTCTGATGAGTCCTTGATTTTCTTTAGTCCATAGTGTTCCCCAAGTTTCCATCCTGGGCCTGTTGCATTCTATTCTGCATGCTTTTCTTACAGGAAATGAACTCTCATTGGTTACCTTGGCTTCCACTACCTCCTATACACTGATAATTTCTCCCATCTATTTTTTTTTTTTTAAAGAGTTATTTATTTATTGAATCCCCTCCCCGGTTGTCTGTTCTCTGTGTCTATCTGCTGCGTCTTGTTTCTTTGTCCGCTTCTGTTGTCGTCAGCAGCACTGGAAGTGTGGGCCGGGAAGTGTGGGCAGCGCCATTCCTGGGCAGGCTGCACTTTCTTTCGCGCTGGGCGGCTCTCCTTACGGGCACAGTCCTTGCGCTTGGGGCTCCCCTACGCAGGGGTTCCCCCGCGTGGCAGGGCACTCCTTGCGCGCATCAGCACTGCGCATGGGCCAGCCCCACTCGGGTCAAGGAGGCCCGCGGTTCAAACCCCGGGCCTCCCATGTGGTAGACGGATGCCCTAACCACTGGGCCAAGTCCATTTCCCCTCTCTCTCCCATCTAAATATCCAGCTTACTGCTTAGTTCTAGATCTGTATTCCATCTGCTTACTGGAATTCTTTACTTAGACTGTGTAATAACTTTGACATAAATTTGACATGATTAACACTAAACATTATTTTTCTGCTCATATCTTTTCTTCCACCATCATTTGGAAATGCTGCAACCATGTATCTTGAGTAACTTTCTAAAACTGAAAACATAACTCTTACAAATATAGAAAAAAGTATTGGTAAAGATTTTATTCAGCTTCCTAATTAATAAGAGGGAAACTGTTAGGACCAAGCTTGATTTAAGAACATTTGGGAAGTGGATATTTATAGATAATTTAATAGAATAATATTGCTGATGTCCTCCAGAGCAACAGTCTGGTCTTTGGGGTTATCTTTTCAACTTTACTGAAATTATTTGCATTTCTACCAGATAGAGATCTGCAAGTTAGCATATAACTTCAGTGTCTGAACCCCTAATAAAGTAAACAGTTGTTATACGATGATGCTCTGTCCTAAAAAATGATACTTAAGTGAGCCTGTTAAACTGTTTCATATGACATTGAAAGGATATGCAGTCATGGTCTTTCTTTACAGGTGTTCTTTCTTTTATAGGCTATACCCATACCCCTCTTTACAGGTTTTAGATAATTTTTCTTAACCCTAGTCATCAGAGCAGGAACCTCAGAGGCTTTTTAGATTCGTGTTTCTATTTATATATATGCTAAAGTTTTTCTTTGTCATTGTGTAAATTCTAATTCAGGAGTTTTTAACCAGGGGTCCACAGACCCCCACGAGGTCCATGGAAAGATTTCAGGGGTCCGTGAGCTTGAGTTGAGAAAGTCATCTTTATTTTCTCTGACCTCTGATGTTTGAGTGTCATAAAACATGCTACATTCTGAGAAGGGGTCTGTGGTTTTCACCTGACTGGCACAGAGGGCCGTAAAATAAGATTAAGAACCCTTGATCTAAATGTTTCTTTACCTTCTCTTCATTTCCTCTGCCATTGTCTTATTTGGTAGCTTTCTAATTGGTCTGCTTCTTTAACTGTAAATCTTAAATTTTCAATTTTAAGTTTTAGGGCCTTCATGATTCAGCTCAGATTTATTTCCAGGTCTACTCCCTCCATCAAGGCCATGTTTCAGCCAGACTGAACCATTTGGCACTCCTGCTCTGAGTTCTCTCTTTCCTCCATGATTTCCTCAAGGCTCCTGCCTCTTCTCAGCTTGCTGACGGTAAAATTAGTCTTTTTTCTTTGTTTAATATATCACCTTTGATTTGTTTCACTTATATCATTTAGTGTGTTGTGTGGTAATTACTTATTTAAGGATTGGTTAGCTAAACTGATGTCCTACAGGGACAGATGCTGGTCATTTTATGTCCTGCCATGGCCCACTGGGTGGACTGGGGGACACTGTAAACTACAATGTAAACCACAGTCCATGTGGTGCAGCAGTGCTCCAAAATGTATTCACCAAATGCAATGAATGTGCCACAATGATGAGAAAGAGGTGGTTGATGTGGGAGGATTGGGGTGAGGGGAGTGGGGGGTATATGGGGACCTCATATTTTTTGAATGTAACATTGAAAGAAAGAGAAGAAAAATAAATAAATAAAAAGAGAGAAAAAAACAAGAACTTAATCTACTGGATATTCCCCAAGCCTGGAATGCCTTAGGTCTCTGATGTTTCGGCTTCTTTAAAAAAGATACATAAATGTGTGATTACTTTTCTCTCTTTGGATCAGAGTTGGGATTTGAGTCAAGGTATTTCTTTTTTGTAGTCTAGTAGGGGATGTAGAACAGGAAGCTCCTTGTGAGCAGAGGTTGTCTTATTTGCCTTTGTTTCTCAGCACCTTTCAATTCCTTGCACTTAGCTAATTGCGAAGTTTATTCATTTCCATTAAAAAGATTTTTTTTTTTATCGTGAAATACTTTCAAACTTAGAGGACAAAAATAATAACAAACACCATGTGGAGAACTCCAGCTTACTCCTATCCGGCTCTACTCCAGGTACCCAGATCCGCCAATTTTAACATTTTGTCACATTTGCTCTATCATTCTTGTTGTCTGTAATTTTATAGGTCATCTATTCTGTGTCTGTATGTCTTACCTGTTTATCAATCCATTTTCTGAGTATAGGTTATATATACATCATGCTCCTTGAATGCTTAATACTACCATGTATATTTCCTGAGAACAAGGATATTCACTTATGTATCCACCTTAAGTTCATTTACTAAGTTCAGGAAATTTAGCATTAATATAAAGCTTACGCTATAGCCCCTTTTTTCCCCCACTGTATTTCCCAGAAATGTCCTTTTGAGCCTTCTTTCCTGCCTTGGTAGGCCCCATCCAGGATCATGTATTAATCCTTAATTATTGTTGCCTCCTTAATTGCTCTTTTTAAAATTTTAAGAACATATGTACAAAATGAACTTTCTCATCTCAGTCCCACCGAGCATACTGTTTGGTTGGATTAATCACATTCACAATACATTCACCACCTTTCCTTACTAAAACTCTTCCTATCTCCCCAAAGAGAAACCCTCTGTTCTGTGTTTTGCAAGTTCTGGAAGGACGAGTCTCTCAGGCCACCACCACATAGATTGGGCCAGATGTACGTGCTCCCAGTATGTGCACACGTGTGACTACCCCCTCTGGAACCAGGACCAGGGATCCATACTGTGGGCCCAGCTGGTGAGGGGTGAAGGAGGGACCAACCAGGGTGCCACATGATCCTACTGCTTTTAAATAGCCTTTTTTCTTTATTTGGCATTTGCTGTGTTTTTATAGTCCTTTAACTGTTTCCTGGAGCTTTGAGAAAGATTTTTCTGCCCATTCTTGTTAACGTTTCAATGTTTCTGTTGCGGCATGGAGTACTGAAGAGCCTCACTCCACCATCTTGATTCGGGCTCCTTTCCATTTTTAAGATATATTTATTTGAAGTCCTTGCCATTCTTACTTAAGCAAGAATGATTTTTCTTATAAACAAGGGTGACTTATTTTTTTTTTTCCCCCTGAGGTACTAGAGATTGAACCCAAGAGCTTGTACATGGGAAGCAGGTGCTCAATCACTGAGGTACATCTGCTCCCATTTCATTTTATTATGAAATTGTCTAATTTATGCTGTCCTCGGTGTGTTTAACTTATCAGACTTTCTCCTAAGACCTAGTTGTATCCTTTTTTTTTTTTAAGTTTTATTTCTTCCCTCCTCCCTCCATTGTCTGCTCTATGTGTCCGTTTGCTGTGTGTTCTTCTGTGTCTGCTTGTATTCTCATTAGGCAGCCCCAGGAACTGATCCTGGGACCTTCTGGAGCAGGAGAAAGGCGATCATTATCCTCTTGTGCCACCCCAGCTTCCTGGTCTGCTGTGTCTCTTATTGTCTCTCCTCTGGGTCTCTTTGTTGCACCAGCTTTCCAGGTGGGCCAGCACTCCTGTGCTAGACAGCACTCCGTTTGGGCCAGCTCGCCACACAGGCCAGCTTGCATTTCACAGAAGGCCCTGGATATCGAACCCTGTACCTCCTATATGGTAAATGGGAGTCCAATTGCTTGAGCCACATCTGCTTCCCATAGTTGTATCCTTAGATTTAGTGAGTATAGTTATCCAGATTGGCTGTTCCAGATACCATTACTTGCTGTGTCCTGGAAACTACTTAATTTTGTAGCACTGTAGGTTTTATTGAAATGTGTTTTTTAAAAGATTTCTTTATTCCCCCCTTGCGCCTTATTTCTTTCTTTGCTGTCTCTTCTCTGTATCTGCTTGTTTCCTTTTGTTGCATCATCTTGCTGTGCCAGCTCTCCGTGGCGCACATGCCAGCTTGCCTTCACAAGGAAGCCCTGGGATGAGAACCCAGGGCCTCCCATATGGTAGACAGGAGCCCAAATGATTGAGCCACAGCTGCTTCCCTGAAAAAGTTTTTACTTATTTGCAAAATAAAAGTGTAATGCTTTATAAGCCTTTTGTTGGCACTTTGCAATTTTGCTGCTAGAATAAACAAATTAATAAAGTGCTATGCAAATTGTTACTGCTGTTTTTAAACTCCAGATTCGTAATCTGAAGCCAGACTAAGTCTCTTGGAGGACCACATCTAAATAGAATCAATAAGAAATTATGCAAGGGCACACTGGACAAATAAGACTGTGTAGATGCTACATGGAAGAAAAAAAATTTTTTTTTTTTTAGTTATCTTTACTGAGAAAATAATGCAGCTTTCCTTAGGTTTTACCTATGAAATAGGTAACAAATAGTTATTATATAAGTAAACATATTTGCTGGCTTTGGGAGCTGTTTGTGACTCTAGTCTGGGTTACTAAATTGGAAGTTTGGTCTGCAGTCTCTAAGATGTCATTCATGTGATGAAAGTTCAGCATAAATACTAACCTTTATGGTATCTGTTTCCCTTCAGTACTTTTGGCCATTTGACTACCACATCCTAAAGTTGTGTTTTATGGTACATTTTTCTTGGAATTCTGGACATTTTTACTGAACGAAGCTTTACATTTTTATTCTTAGTCTTCTGTGATTTTGAGTTAAGAAATTAGAGGAAAATTAATTTCAAAATGTTTGCAGTTCCAAGAACTTTCCTTCAAGTTATATCCTTGTTATAAAATTTTAAGAACAACTTTTTGGTGTAGCTTAAATCTCTTTTTCATATTCGGAATCTGCTGGTAGACCTACTTACTGCTTTTTCGCTTAAAATTCAAACGCATTTTCATCCAGGAAGTAATAGTTTGTTTGACACTGAGTTGTGAACAAAATTGAGTTTTTCAGCCTTGAAGATATCCCTCAACCTTTTACCCGTTGAACATTGGTTTTATTTCAGTGCTTTAGTAAATATCAGTTTTTATGTGAGAAATCATTATTTTCGTACAAATTGAATGGCTGACTGTGGTTGGAAGAGTAGTATATTCCAAGACTTGATAATCAGGGATAAATTTATGCATTTGACTTAAAAGGTCTGGTTTCACCATTAGGCAGTAACCTGTGAAAAGTCAGTCTTTTGAGTTTGTATTAATTTCAAATTACTAAAACAAGAATTTTAGCAGTATAGTTTTTATTATTAGTATCATCCGTGTTTGTGTGTGTGTTGAAAGGTAAGTAATAATGTATAGTAAGTATACATACTGGTCAAGAAAGTAGGAATTTCATATAGAAGGAGGACTATATGTCATCATTGCATGGTGACAACTTTCAGCTTTGGGCTCTTACCCGGAGCCAGAGGAGTTAAATTTTTATTGAAATTGAAGGAGTTTTGACCTGTGGAAGGGGTAGATCTACTCAGTACCAGAAACCAGAGAACTGGTTCAATTGATTACTTGAACTTTCTTCGTTTGGATTTATCTGTAACATGATCATCTCTGAAGGCTCCTTCTAGCTGTCTGGTTTTGTTGAGGTCTGTGTCTGGCAGGGGGAGTTCCGTGTCTGTCATCTGTTTTGTTTTTTAACTTCTGGAAATTCACATTCCGAAGTTTTTAGAATTGAGCCCCCTTCCTTAAAGATAATTTATGCTTTAAAAACAGGTAGTTGTTGGCATTCTCCTCGTAAATCTCAAGAATTATATACATATAGGCTGGTAGCTGATAAGGTGCTGCTGAAAAGGTCTGAAGATGATGGGAGCATTTTATTTTTTTCCAGTCAATCTTCTCTTTAGCATGGGTGTCACTGTCATCATCACAGCTACTAGGAACATATGCCTTTAAAACCCTGTGTGCTGAGGGCACAAAGGCATCCAGGGTTATAAAACTAGTTATGTACACAGAACATTGTAGGGAGAGAGCCACCTCAAGCACATGTGTGTCTGGTGCAATGGGAGCTGGGGACTGAAGCTCAGGTGGGACCATGTGTGCAGACAGGTAGGTGGGTGCATGCCGAGAAGGCCAGGCATAGTGCAAAGAAGGCCAGGCAGAGTTGGGGAGAGGCAGAAATGCCCTGGAGGCTGCCTGCAGGGCCTTGAGCAGCTTGCCTGGCTCGGCCACCTCTAGGTTTTGTTTTCCCAGGGTCCTCCACATTAGGGGGTGGGCCTGGGTGAGAGCTCCTTCTTTCCCCCCGTTGGTCTAAGAGCTCAGAGTAGAAGGACACTCTGCAGCACCAGGTCCCCAATTCGGGATGCCAGGTGCAGCCCCTTTTTCGGGAGCATTTTTAAGGTTACTTTGGTGACTATAGGTCAAAATAACGAATGTGACATATTCATTTGAGTGACAGTACTCTGTCACATACAGTAAGCGTTTAATGGCAAGAAGTAGGCAGGTGAGAGCTATCAGCCCTATTTGATAATAGAATTTTCTTCAGAGTGAGCAACAATGTGATGCCATTTTCTTATTCCTTTGCTGTTTAGAGTCCAAATGAAATGGCATTGAAATGATATTTGAAGTAATAACTTCTTGGATGAATTCTGAAATAGACTGGCCTTGTATTTAGTCCTTTAATGTGGTGCAGTTGTTACTCTTTAAAAATATGTCTCCCATTTCTGCACCCAGAGAATCAGAAGCTCTGGAGGCAGGGTCCAGGCATTTGTGTTTAGATTACGCTCCTCTAACTAATACTGCTCGCCTTTAATTAAAAACACCATTGCATGTGTCTTCTTCATAGTGGAAATTCACTTTTGAAACTATATTGCTAGTAATTAAGACAGACATGTTGACAGTTTTTATGGTAAAGTTCCCCTAAAATGTTACATCTTATTTTACCACAAATAATATTCTTATTTTTCTGAATAAGTGTTTATCGTAATAGTAATAATGTGTTGTCCTTGTTATGTGATGAGCACTGTGTACTGAGTGCTTATCATGGCTTTAATCCTGACAACAGCTCTGTGAGGTAATCTCCCATTTTATAGACAGAAGCACAGAAACATTTTACAAGGTCATACGACTTGTTGATATTGGAGTCAGATTTTAGCACTGGCAGGGGCAGTTTGACTCTAGAGCTCTACTTTTATAACTATTGTGCTAGTTTCATTCCAAACTCCAGACTTCTCAGTCCTCTTTCTCAAAGGCAGTCAGCATTAACAAAGCCAATTTTATAAATCCTTCCATCAGTTTTTATTGTGGAGACACACACATTTATATACATATATCAAAACGGGAGTTTTATACTGTTTTTGCCCAAACATGTCTTGTGGGAGGGTTTTCGATATTAGCAAGCACATGAAGATTTAACATCTCTCTCCCCACCCGCTAACTTTTCATGGTATTTACCCTTTTTTATTTCTACAGTTGACGGTAATTATAGTAGTACTTTGAACTTACTGATCAAATTTTATTTTGTTTATTTGTTGATGATGTGGGCATGTGACAGAAAGTCTTTTCCTACTGAATTAGGTCAACATGTAATTCAAAAGACAATCCACTATACTGTTATAGTTTATGGAAAGTCCAGTAATTGATTATTATGATTAGTGTGCTTTCTCATGGATACCAGTTTCTATAACGTCATGATCATTCCCTCTTTTCTTCAGCACATACAAAATATAATAAAGAACTCTGTTTGGAGTTTGAGTGGAAGCTTAAAAATTGTGAACCCTTTTGTTTATACAAGTTAGAAATCTTTCTATGATTGTAGTATTTGCTTTTTAAAAAATCAGTTAAACTACCCCGTATTGAGTGTCAGCATTTTATTTGTACAGTAGTTAAATTTTATATAAAGATTGTTCAAATTAGAGCTGTGTGTTTGAGCTGAATTGTTACAGTCAAAAAGTAATGCACTTTGACAATTTCTTGTTACTAACAACTCTGTAAGGTAGGTAATGCACTGATATTATTGAAGAGGTACTTGAGATCTGGAGGTTGTTTCTTTTCCAAGGTCACATGACCAGCACAGCTGACACTGAAGTCTAGGCTATCTGGGACCATTGCTCTGTTTATTGTGCCTGAACTACTTTTGCTACCTCTCTCCATTAAGCTACTACGGTGTTATAGTTTCATTTTTATTTATTTCATGTGATATTCACAGCTGTCTTGTGAAGTGGCATGACATTTTTAATTCTGTGGCTGAGGAATCAAGACTTAGAGGCTGTGATTTTTACAAAGGAAAACTTCTTATGTATTAGTGCTTTAAGCTTTATATATTCCTGACATTTTGAAACACATTAGTCAAGTAGACTTAATAGTTTAATAAGATAGTGCATCATTGGTTAAGGCTGTAAAATCAAGTTGTTTGCATAAAATGTCCCCATCATTTTTGGTGCCCGTTGTTTCTTTCCTGTGCTATACCGTGTACATTTGGTAAGTTTTATTTATTTTTTTTCCCTTTCAGTGAATGGTAGTGTCTAGAAAGGGTATGTCCCTTCAAGAGAGAGGTGCCAATGTCCAACCGGCCTAATAACAATCCAGGGGGGTCACTGCGACGTTCACAGAGGAACACTGCCGGGGCCCAACCACAAGACGACACAATAGGAGGAAGGTATGTATCTCACAGTGATTTGAAAAGGAATTGGGAAGGGATGAAAATATTAAAAACCTTACTATGAAGACTGAAACGCAAATGGTTCACTGCAAATGATATTTATTCCCCAATTTTGACTCAAGTAATACAAATAAAATGAATTCAAAGTGATTCCTGAATCACTTCCCAAATATGCTAGACTCAAAAAATAGTTCTCAGTTATTGACATTATCAAATATCTAATTTAAGGGTGGTTAGCATATGGCAAACCATATTTTATTTGCTCATTCTTTTTCTTCACCTCCCTAAATACATGTTGCAGCACATCTTTCAACCATTTCCTTTATGTGTCTTGTTTTAATGAAACCTTATTGAAAGGAGGTTTCATTTTTATAAAGGCTTGAATTTTGATACCCAGCTTTTAGCTACTTTTTCATATTTTTGGCGTGTGCTTGCTGTCAGAGTGGTGAGGCAGTCTCACAACTGTCTTGTTTTCTTAGTGGTTTTGTGTTCAGTTGGCCCTTTTAGGTGGAAGAGTTGTACATGAGGTAATGTGATGAATCATATGTATTCTCCTCCTGAATGTAAAATTCTGATTTGAAATAGCCAAGGACTGCTATGCTGTGTATAAGATTCTCTGATCTCTGCATGCAAAACCTAGTTCTCCAGACTTGAGGACTCACTGATCATGTTTAATTTGTGGTAAATAATGACTAAATCTGTTACAACTACCTGATGCAACAATTTGAGTCATAACCATGTGTTATAGATGCATGTATTATCTACTAAGTTTTAAAAATGTAAATATCAAGTATAAAGAATAAATAGCGATATTGTGATCACCTTGTCTTAGTAGTTATGCTTGTGGACTTTGGGCAGGGAGAATGTTGTGTGCAATTTCTGCCTTTCCCATTAACTACCTCTGCATCCTTTGTAAGTCTTTCAGAAACCTCAGTTCCTAGTCCCACACAGTGGGGATAATATCTATTTTATAGGGTTATTGGTGTACTTGAGTATTGCAGTATGTCAGGCTCTTAGAGTTTTGTTCTGTAATTGTTTTTTTGCTCTTTTACATTCACGTTATTCTTTGGAGCAACCATATTCTAATTCATGCTGCTCATTTTTAAAAAATTCACCTCATTCTCCATTTTAAAAGTAATGTATGTTCATTGTAGAGAATTTTGAAAAATACTAAGACTGTCACAATTCCACAATCTAGTTATCAGTCCTAACGCTGGCATATTCTTCCCAGTTTCTTTTTATTGCATCTTTGTGTGTATATATGTGTATGTATGTGCACATAAGTAAGTTGTACCTTTTTGAACAGCTGCAGTTTTTTAAAAATACATTTTTATTATAGAAGTGTGAACTTTGAAAGCAATCATGTACATGAATATAATTCCCATACAACGCTCCTTCAGCAATATACCACACTGTTGTAGAACATTTGTTACAGATCATGAGAAAATATCATCAGATCATTACCATTATGGTCCAAAGCTTACCTTTGGCATAGTTTTCTGTACCCACCTTTTGTTAACACAGAACAACTTTGGCATTGATGCAGAAATATTACAGTATTGCTGTTAACTGTAGTCCATAGATTACATTAATTGTATTTTTCCCATGCTTCTCCACATTCCCACCACCCTGCAGTAGTGACATATATCCATTCTAGTTCACTGAAAAGCTTTCTTATAAGCTTTTGTACTATTAACCATAATTCTCATCCACCTCTGGGTTCACTGTGTTATTCACTCCATAGATTATTCTCTTTCTTTGAATTGATGTTTACATCCCTAGGCTACCCTTTTCAGCTTCAATCCCATTTATAAATCAGCTGCTACTAACTATAATGTTACTTTCAACTCTACCCATTTCCATACATTTACAGTCAAGTTAATTAAAATTTCTACATACATTAAGCATCAGTCCTCTTATCTCCGAATAAGCTATACTCTAGGTTTTAACTCCATGTGTTTATTCTTCATATTTAGTTCATATTAGTGAGACCATGTAATATTTGACCTTTTGTGTCTGGCTTATTTCACTTAGCATAATGTCTTCAAGATTCATCCATGTTATCACGTGTCCCAATTTCATTTCTTCTTACTGCAGCATAGTATTTCATCGTGTCTATATACCATGTTTTGTTTATCTATTCGTTGGTGGATGGACACTTGGGTTGTTTCCATCTTTTGGCAGTTGTGAATAACACAGCTGTGAACATCAGTGTACAGATGTCTGTTTGTGTTCTTCTGGATATATTCCTAGCAGAGGAATTGCTGGATCATGTGGCAGTTCTATATTTAGCTTTCTGAGGAACTGCCAAACTGTCTTCCACAGAGGGCTGCACCATTTTATAATCCCACCAACAGTGAAGGAGTGTTCCTACTTTTCCACATTCTCTCCGACACTTACTGTTTTCTGTTTTTAAAATAATGGCCTTTCTTTGAAGTGTGAGATGGTATCTCATCGTTTTTTGCATTTCCTTGATAGCTAGGGATGTTGAACATTTTTCATGTGCTTTGTGGCCATTTGTATTTCTTCTTTGGAAAAATGTCTTAAGTATTTTGCCCATTTTTAAATTGGATTGCTTGCTCTTTTATTGAGTTGTATGATCTCTTTATGTAAAATAGAAATCAAACAATTATCGGCTATGTGGTTTCCAAATATTTTCTCCCATTGAGTGGGCTGCCTTTTCACCTTCTTGACAAAGTCCTTTGAATCACAACAGTGTTTAAGTTTGAAGAGGTAGGGGGGTGGGTGGTATATGGGGACCTCATATACTTTTTAATGTAATATTAAAAAATAAAGACAAAAAAAAAGTTTGAAGAGGTCTCATTTATCCATATTTTCTTCATTGCTTGTGCTTTCTATGTAAGGTTTAAGAATGCACCACGTACAACTAGTATAAGGTGTGAAAGAGGAGTCCTCTTTCTTTCTTTATGGATATCCAGTTCTTCCAGTACTATTTGTTGAATAGACTGTTCTTACCCAGGTGGGTGGGTTTGATAGGCTTGTCAGAAATCACTTGACTGTAGAGGTGACGGTCTGTTTCTGAACCATCAGTTTGGTTCCATTGGTCTCTGTGCCAGTACCATGCAGTTTTTTCCACTGAAGCTAGGTAGAGTGATTTAAAGTCCAAAAGTGAGCATCCTCCAACTTTGCTTTTCCTTTTTAAGATGTTTCTGGCTATTTGGGGCTCCTTTCCCTTCCAAATAAATTAGATAAATATGTTTTCCATTTGTTTAAAAAATGCTGGTGGAATTTTTATCAGGATTGCATTGAATCTGTATATCATTTTGGGTAGAATTGACATCTTAATGATATTTAGTCTTCCAATCCATGAGCATGGAATGTTCTTCCAATTATTTAGGTCTTTTAAAAATTCTTTTAGCGGTGCATTGTAGTTTTCTGAATGCAAGTGCTTTACATCCTTGGTTAAGTATATTCCTAATATTTGATTCTTTTAGATGCAATTGTAAATGGAATTATTTTCCTGACTTCCTTCTCAGACTGCACATTACTAGTGTATGGAAACACTTGATTTTTGCATATTGATCTTGTTTCCTAACACTCTAATGAAATCGTTTTTTATCTCTAGCAGCTTTGTTGTAGATTTTTTGCAACCTTATAGATATTGGATCATATCATCTGTGAATAGCGAAAGTTTTACTTCTTCCTTTTCGATTTGGATGCCTTTTATTTCTTTCTCTTGCCTGATTGCTCTAGCTAGAACTTCTAGCACCATATTGAATAAGCTTTCAGTCTTTCACCATTGAGTACAATGTTAGCTATAGTTTTTCATATATGACCTTTATCATGTTGAGAAGGTTTCCTTCACTTCCTATCTTTTGTAGTCTTCTTATCAGGAAAAGATGCTGTATTTTGTCACATGCCTTTTCTGCATTAATCAATGGGATCATATAATTTTTCTTCTTTGATTTACTATTGTGGTGTAGTATGCTGATTGTTTTTCTTGAGTTAAATCACCCTTGCATGTCTGGTATAAAACTTACTTGATCATGATGAATAACTTTTAATGTGTTGTTGGATTTGATTAGCAAATATTTTGTTAAGGATTTTTGCATCCATATTCATAAGGGACATTGTACTGTTTTCTTTTTTCGTAGTATCTTAACTTTGGTATTAGGGTGATATTGGCTTTAGAATAAGTTTGGTAGTGTTTCTTCTGATTTTTTGGAAGAGCTTGAGGAAGATTGGTATTAAATATTCTTTGAAGGCTTCGTAGAACTCTCCTGTGAAACCATCTCGTCCCTGGCATTTCATTTTGGGAAATTGTTTGATGACTGTTTCAATCTCTTTTTTTTGTGATTGGTTTGTTGAGGTCTTCTCTTCCTTCTAGGGTCAGTGTAGGTTGTTTATACATTCAGAGGAATTTTTCCAATTTGTCTATATTGTCTAGTTTGTTGGCATACAGTTGTTCATAGTATCTTCTTATGATCTCTTATATTTTTGTGAGATCAGTAGTAATGTCCCCATTTTCATTTTTTATTTTATTTGTATCTTGCTTTTTTTTCTTTGTCAGTCAAGCTAAGGGTTTGTCAATTTTGTTAATCTTCTTGAAGAACCAGTGTTTGGTTTTGTTAATTCTCTCTGTTTTTGCTCTCAATTTCTGTTTATTTCTGCTCTGATTTTTGTTAATTCATTCCCTCTACTTGCATTGGGAATAGTTTGCTGTCTTTTCCTGATCCTGCCAGCCATGTAGTTAGGCCATTGATTTTAACTCTTTATTTTTTTCTTTTTTAATGCATGCTATTGAGGGCTGTAAATTTCCCTCTCAGCACTGCCTTTGCTGCATCCCATAGGTGCTGATATGTTGTGTACTGGTTTTCATTCGTCTTGGATAGTTATCAGTTTCTCTCGCCATTTCTTCTTTGACCCACTTATTGAGTGTGTTAATCTCCAACTGTTTGTGAATTTTACCTTTTCCCACCTCTGTTTGATTTCCAGCTTTATTCCATTATGATCAGAGAAAGTGCTTTGTATAATTTCAATCTTGTTGAATTTGTCGAGATCTGCTTTGTGACCCAAGATATGGTCTATCCTGGAGAAAGATCCATTGAGCACTTAAGAAGAACAGTGTATCCTGCTGTTTTGGGGTACAATGTTTTGTCTTTGTCTATCAGGTTAATCCATTTGTCGTATTATTTAAGTTCCGTGTTTCTTTATTGATCATCTGCCCAAATGTTCTGTCCAATGCTGAGAGTGGTGTATCAAAGTTTCCAACTATTATTGCAGTGCTATCTGTTTCTCCCTTCAGTTTTGCCAGTGTTTGCCTCATATATCTTGAGGCATCCTGGTTAGGTGCATGTACATTTATGATGGTTATTTATTCCTGGTTAATAGCCCCTTTTATTAATATATAATGTCTTTCCTTGTCTCTACTAACAGTTTTGATTTTAAAGTCTTTTTCATGCAATGTAAGTATATTTACTCCAGCTTTTATTTGGTTACTGCATGCGTGGAATATCTTTTTCCAGTCTTCCACTTTTAATCTATTGATATCCTTGGGTGTCAGGTGGGTCTCTTGTAGACACCATATAAATGGCTCATATTTTCTTATCCATTCCACCAGTCTGTGTCTTTTGATTGGGGAGTTTAATCCATTGACATTCGATGTTACTACCATAAAGGCAGTTCTTTTCACCCATTTTGACCTTTGGGTTTTATCTGTCATATTTTATTTTCACCACTCTTTTGACTTTTAATTACTTTTGCTGATGTAATCTTCGTTTCTAGACTCTTCCAAGCCTTTCTTTTCTGTGTCTTCTTTCCAGGCTGTAGCACTCCTTTTAGTGTATTTCCTGCAAAGCCGCTCTCGTTTACAGACTCAGTTTCTGTTTATCTGAATATTCTAAGCTCACCCTCATTTTTGAAAGACAATCTTGCTGGATATAAGATTCTTGCCTGGAAGCTTTTCTCTGGCAGTATCTTAAATATATCACCACTGTCCTCTTGCCTCCATGGTTTCTGGTGAGAATTTGGCATTTAATCTTACTTACATATGTTTTGCATTGCTTTTCTTTTGCTGCTCTCAGAATTCTCCTTTGTCTTTGGCATTTGACATTCTGATTAGTACGTGTCTCAGAGTTGGTCTCTTTGGATTTATTTGGATGGATATATGTTGTGCTTCTTGGACATGGATATCTATGTCCTTCAATAGGGTTGGGAAATTTCCTACCATTATTTCTTCAAGTATTTCTTCTGCTATTATATGCCTCAGTGTATTTTTTATTTCATTTAAGGTGCCTTTCATTCTCATAAGATCTGCTATTTTTCTATGTATGCTTTCAAATTCTCTTTGTGCTTACCCAATGTATTAGTCAGCCAAAGGGTTGCTGATGCAAAATACCAGAAATCAGTTGGTGTTTATAAAGGGTATTTATTTGGGGTAGAAGCTTAAAGTTACCAAGCCATAACGCAGAAATTACTTCCCTTAACCTTTGTCTATTGCCATGTGTTGGAGCAATATGGCTGCCATTGTCAGCCAGGGTTCAGGCTTCCTGGATTCCTCTCTTTCCGGGGCTCATTTCTCTCTGGGCTCAATTCCTTTTCTCCACAAGGTCAACTCTCTAGGCTTTCCTCTCTCCACAAGTCTAGCTGTAAACTATCAGGTGACCTCTCTGTCTCTCTCCCTGGGGCTTGATTCTCTCTGGGCCCAACTGCTCTGCTCCTCTCTGTCCTTACTTCCCAGGCTCCAGCTTAAAAAGCCCAACTATTTCCTCTGCCATGTAATTTTCTCTGTGAGTGTCCACCTATCAAGGGGACCCTCACAGCCTACTGATGTTGCCCAATCAAAGCCCTAATCATTATTTAATCATGTCCAGGTACAGACTAGTTTGCAAACATAATCTAGTATCTATTTTTAGAATTTATAAATCCCAAATACATAAATAATACTCAGCTGCTATACCCAGTGTCTTCTTAATATCCTTAATCTCTTTAGCCATTTCATTTACTTTATTGAGATTTGTTTCAACATCTATGATTAGTTGTCTCAACTCCTTTATGTCATCTGAAAGCTTATCTTGTTCCTTTGACTGGGCCATTGTTTTCTTGTTTCTGGGTGTGGATTGTAATTTTTTGTTGGTGTCTTGGCATCTGACTAACGATGTATTTATTTTGGGCACAGTTTCTCTCTTGAGGGCTTTCTTGTCCTTCTCCCTTGCTGGTTATGTAGTAGGAGCCGAGGTTGTAGTTGGTGCTGTAAACTCTGGAGACTGAAGATGCTGGTGTTGTCCCAGGAACTGATAAAGTTTCTCTCACCTTTCTTCTCTGCCAGAGGTAGGGACACAGCTGGAGCTATGTGTAATAATCCCAGTTGTGCAGGCCAAGACCGTCTGTAGTTGCCCAGAGAGACTGATGACTCTTCATAGCCCTTTCTCCCCTGCCTGGGGTAGGGATAGAGCTGCAGGTGTGGGCAATAATCTATGCCGTATGGGTCCACAATGACCTTAATTACCCAAGTAAAATAATGTACAACTGGCCCCTCTCCTTCCCTGCTTATTGTGGGGATGGACCCTCCACATTGCCCAACAGTCTAATCCACGTGGGCTGAATGCACCTGCAATTGCCCTGAGAGGCTGAGTATTGTTCTTTCTACCTTTTAGGGGGTGGGGATGGAACAACGGGTGCCTGTTGTTGCCTAGAGAGGCTGAGGAAACAGCAGCCACCTCCTATCCTTTTGGTGTGTGTGGGTGGACCTACAGGTGCCCAACAGTTAAGTCCATGCAGGTTGAAAGTGCCTGCCATTACCTGGAAAGGCTGAGGAAACATTTCCCCTTCTATCCTACTTGGAGTTGGGGTTGGAACTATTCAGTCCGTGTGGGTCATAACCTGTTACCCTGAGAGCCTGTGGAATACTGTCCCCCTCTTGTCCTGTCAGGGGTGAGGGTGGAGCCACATGTAGCCAACAATTGAGTTTGTGCGGGCCAAAAGCATCTGTGGTTGCCCAGGTAGGCTGAGGAAATGCCAGCCCCCTCTTACCCTATGGAGGATGGGTGTGGAGATGGAATCAAAGGTGCCTAACAAATCAGTTTGTGTAAGCTGAAAGCACCCACAGTTGTTTGGAGAGGTTGAGGAAACACAGGTCTCCTCCTATCCTTTTGAGGGACAGGATGGAGCTCCAGGTGTCTGACTCTTCAGTCTGTACTGGCCAAAAGCACCTGCCATTACCTGGAGAGGCTGGAGCAGGTTCCATCAGTTTCCTCCCTGCCCGAGGTGGGACTGGAGCCTAGGCTTGGGCTGCAGTCCAATCTGGGTGGAACGAAAATGGTCCCTGCCGTCATTGTGATTTTTCAGTCAGCCCCTTTCCCTCATGTTGGGGGCAGAGTTAAATTGGTGGCTACCAATCTCTTTCTGGCTTAGACAGGTTCAAACTTTAGCTGTTCTAAGGATTATACTTTAGCCAGCTGAATTTACTAATCAGTAGCTAGTGTTGGAGGCCAACTGGGTCTTCCTCCCAATTTTGGGAAATGGATCTTCCAACTCCAGCCATGGAATAGCTCCTGAGGTAGCTTGTGTTGCTAGTGGAGGATCAGCCAGCTCTGTGGCATGGAATACTCTGCACACACAACTTTGCTGCAGATGGGCAGTCTCTTCCTTCCATTCTTTCAAGGCTGTTGCCAGATGCTCTTCTGGTCCCCTAGGCCCCTGAAACAGGTGCTTTAGATAGCTCTGGCTGATTACTAACTGCGCTGTAGGACAAACTTGATTCTTGGAGCCCCTTATTCAGCTGCCATCTTGCCCCTCCCTTCACAAATGCAGTTTTTTACACACTAATTCTCAGGTTGTATTTGGACTCTTGAACATGCACTGACATACGGTTTGGGCTGTTATATGGCACATTGTTTCTAATTCAAAAGTGATGTTACATCAACACCATTACTTTTTTTTATACATAGGTGTTATGTTAAATTATTTAAACATTTTATTCCATCACATGTTTAAAACATGAGTGGGAAACAAATGGATGTAGTTAATACTAGTGATCGAGATTCATTGGTTTAAATAACTCAAAGTTATGATGAAGGTGGAATGCATCTTGATTTCTTGAAACAAATCTTTTGCTGTAGGTCGTGCATTTTAAGATAATCAGCTGTCCAGTTGTGAAGAAGAAATAGTAAAATTTGAAAATATATTTGGAATGGCATAGAGCTGCCAAAGACTATAAAGGCATTTGTAATTAGGGATTTTATAGTTTTTATCCTTCTTCCCTTTTAATAAAGTAACCCCATTTCAGCCTTCATAATTTCATTTTTTACGTGCCTTCAAAAACATTTCCCCCACAAAAGTAGTACACTAAAGGGCCTATTTGCTTTTTAGCTTCATGTGCTATTTCCCATATCATTTAAAATTGTTTGCAAACATGACTTTTAATGTCTTTGAGCTAATTTTGTGGCTATACCATAATTTAGCAAAAACTGTGTACATGTGGATTTTAATTTTTACAAAGATAACTGCAATTATGATCAGCACATAGAAATTTAGAATTTTAGACAAAAAGTCTTACGAGTTTGACTAAGAATGTACTTTAGAAGATATATGGTGGTCTGAATTTCATATCCCTTCTTATAAAGACAGCTTGATTCTTTTGATCATGACAATCTCAGGACTGGAGGGACTTATGAAAGCCTTTTAATCAAACCCTAGATGGGCTTCTGGTATTTAGAGAATAAAGATTTATTTATTTATTCATTAGCAAAGAAGTTGTAGGTTTGCAGATAGCCTATGTACCCTCCACCTCTGCACACACAGTTTTCCTTAACACTTTGAATTAGTATTGTACAATTGTTAAAACTGATGAAACACTGTTATAACTATACCATTATAACTATAGTCCATAGTTTATATTAAGTGTACTCTTTGTGTTCTACAGTTTTATAATTTAACATTTTTTAAATCTGGTGACATATATACAACCTAAACTAGAAATTTACGGCCGTTCTAGAATGCGCCTTACTAAATATTATCTAATATTTAAGCATCTTCTCTAGTAATTTATAGGAATAAGAGGATTATAATTAATTAGGAGAGAGCCATCACAACTGTATTTTCTTTCTCTTTATCTGGCTTCTTGTACTGTGTTTTTCCTAAAAACAGTAGACTTGCTCTTGTAAAGGCATTTATTGTGATACAGTGATTCACATAATGATAACAAATAACAGCAGCTACTACAACAGATTAGTGGAGTGTTCTAAAATGGTTAAACATATAATAATTTGTTTACCACCTTTCAGTTGAGACTCAACAGAAACTCTGCATGATACAAATGTAATTCCCATTTTATAAATGTGGAAACTTGCTCAATTTTAGATAGCTAGTATGTAGAGTTGAAACTTATTCCAGACCTTGAGTCTAAAGCCATGCTTCTTTTCATTATGTGGAACTATTTTTACTGCAAAACCCACTTGATCCATATTAGGAGGGACTTAGAGCCTCTTCTAAGTGTATGAAATATTTATAATGGAAAAATATTAACTCCTTTAATTAAGAATTTAAGTAGTAGGGTTTTCCTCCTGAGTTTCTTGATGTCATTAATTAAAAATTTTTTTTTATTACAGAGGTCGTGACCTTACAGAACCATGATGTCATGTGTAAAATTCCCATGTAACACCCCTTCACCAATATACACTACACCATTGCGGAGCATTTGTTGCAGATTATGAGATAATGTCATCAGACTATTACCACTGACTATGGTCCATTTGGCATTGATGCAAGAATATTACAGTATTGTTAACTATAGTCCATAGGTTACATTAATTGCATTTTTCCCATCCTTCTCCATATTCCCACCACCCTACAATAGTGATATACATCCATTCTGGTTCACAGAAGGACATTCTTGCATTTAAACTATTAACCACAATTCTCATCTACCTCTGGGTTCACTGTTTATTCACTCCCTAGAATATTCTCTAGCTTTCTTTGAATTGTTGGATCCATTATTTTCTTCCACACTTTTGTTAAACTGTTTTCTTTGGGTAGCCTTCCTCCAGGGACTGCTTCTGTACTTCCTCCCAAATCAAGGTCACTTACCTTTCCTAATGTATTCATCCTTAAGATAAAGTAGAATTTTGGGACATATTTAATCTCCCTTGATTCTTCCTTCTCTTTTTCATTTATCTTTCGTCTTGATCCATAATTGAACCAAAAAGCTTACTCCTATTTTTTGTCTTTCCCTTTCTTCTATAATTTTTTGGACTATACCTTTTGGACTTTACCTGGTCTGTTACGCTCTTTTTGATTCTCTTTTTCTTCCCCTGCTTCTCTGTGTTTGCACATTGCGCTCAGGGATACTTCCTGTCATTTTTCCACTTCTATTACGGGTATTTGTAGGCTTGACCATACAGTATAGTTTTCATCATACCATTTAGGCTTTCCTGTTTTTCTCAAACTGGTGCTGGGATTATGTTAAGTTTTATTAGCAACTTTAAGATTGCTTTAGTGATAGCTTTCTTTAATATGCTTTTGTTATGCAAGTGCAGTGCACGTTCTGAATAGAAAATTGGGAAGCTTAAGGAAAATTAAATAAGATAGTTTTAATCCTACCACCTAGAAATAACTATGGTTAGTATTTCTACTTTCTATTCTTTAAGTCTTTTTCTTTATGTATACTTCTAACATAAAATTACTAGGGATGATAAAGTACACTAATTGGTTTTTAATCACTGGATGTGAATGTTTTTTATAATTCTGAAATATTCTTCCATGAGAAAATGTTAAATGTTCTGTGATTTTTTTTGGATACAAAACCACATGATTTAAAATATTTGGGATTCTAGGTTCCCCCCCATAATTTTTGCTTTAAAATATATTGCTATACCTGTCATGTTTGAGTACCAATCAGGTTTTGTCAAGGTGAAATCCGGAATGTTTTTCTAGGCTCTACGGATATGAATATCTTGAAGACTTTTAACAGATTGTTACATTGTCCCTCAGAAGGATTGGACCAACATATATGCCTGTGAGAGTGCTTGTTTCTACAGATTCTAGTTAATAGAGTATACCATTTTTTAAAAAAACAGTGGTTTGCACTCAAAAGGATTCTTTTGGCTAAAGTTTAGCATTTCTTTGGTAACCACAGAATTGAAGACCTTCCCATATGTAGCCATTTTTATTTTTATTCATTGTCTATTAATGTCTTGTCTGTTTTAATTTTGGAAATGCTCGTTCTTTTTTATTAAGCCCTTCATATAAAGACTAGCAATCCATTAACATGAGCAAATATTTTTCCTAGTTTTATTACTTTTTATGGTGTATTTTAATTTATAGATGTTTTAAAATATCAGGTAATCAGGCTTATCAGCTTTTTGCATTTTTTCTTCCTTTGCCATCCCAAGAATAATTTTTTTTCTCTGTTTTATTTTGGTTCCATTTTTATATTTGTAAGTTATTGGAAAATTGTTGAATGGTGTGAGGAGAAATGCTTGAGTTCTCCCTCTTGCCATTAAACCTGTCTGTAAACTTTAGGTAATTATTAGTTACTGAGTAAAAACCCAGTTGTGAGAACTGTGGGTATTAGCTTTTTGTTGTAGTTGCAGAACTGGGATTTTTTAACCAGCGTTAATTATATTGACAGAAATAGACTTTTTTTGCTTGGAAAACTATTTCAAAGAGATGAAATGCAGAAAAGTAGAAGAAAATAAATACTATCCTGAGATAAATGTGTGTTAAAATTTTGATTTTTAATCTATCTTTCTAATATAATTTAGGATATAGCTGATTACACGGTGAATACTTTTTTACTTTTCACTCCAGATCCTAACATAAACATTTTCCCAATTATGATTTTTTTGGTAATAATTTACAAATAGCCACATAATTCACCAAGTGAATATGCAATATTTTCCATGGTTATTTTTCAATTTCTGGATAGTTGCTATGGAAAAGTTTTTGCTTATACTTAATATTTTCATTTCAGCTACCTCTTTATCCACCCTGTTGTTTGTGGTTTCTTTCTGCTCTCTGTGTCCATTTGCTATGTGCTCTCTGTTTCTGTTCCTCTTCTTTTTAGGAGACACCAGAAACCGAACCTGGGACCTTCCATGTAAAAGAGAGGTGCTCAATCACCTGAGCCACTTGAGCTCCTTGATTTGTTGTGTCTCTCATTGTCTTTCCTCTTTGTGTCACTCTTGTTCTGTTATCTTGGTGTGTCAGTTCACTGTACCTGCCTGCTGTGCTAGCTCGCTTTCTCCAGGAGGCACCAGGAACTGAACCCAGAACCTCCCACGTGGTAGGTGGAAACCCAATCATTTGAGCCACATCTGCTTCCTTCAAATACCTCTTAAGGATAATAGGTTCTTGGAAAAGAAATTGTTTGGCCAAAAGGTGGTGTCTTTTATGGTCACCAACTTGTTTCATGTAGAAAAATTTTTCTTGAATTTACGTTCTCACTATCAGGAAAAAGGGTGTTTTTAAAATTTTCCTATTTATATGTCCATTTTACATTTTTCTGCTAATTGGATAAGGGAAATATGCTTTCTTGTTTTCTTTGTTTTTCTTTTAACATTTTTTAAAGATTGAACATATAGAAGATTTAAGGAGTGAGGTCTGGCTAAGAATACTTCTTGGTATAAAGGTAATCTTAAGTTGTGTATGTGGTTATCTCCCTTTCTACTAGTGTACAGCAGAACTGACCTTTTAATTCATTCAGCTGGTATTTATTGGTTTATTGTGTACAAACCACAGTCGTAGTTCCTGAAGAGGGGTTTGGAGACACATAAGGCGATCTTAAAAAGAAGCTTACAAGATAAGGATTATGCTTTAGAAGGTAATTGACATACACTTGGTAGGAAGTAGTAGACTTGAATCCTGTAAGCCCTGTGAGTTTCTAGGGATAAGTTAATGAAGATCTTTATAGAAGATGAAGAATTTAACTGACTCTTAAAAGATGGAAAGATTTGAATAAGAGGATATTCATATTCATGATAGCTTTTTATTTATATTTTGGTTCATTTCTTTGATTTTAAGAATAGAATCATATTTTACGTATTGAATTGTGGTTTGCTGTTTTCACTCACATATTCCAGGCATTTTTTACAAGAAATTATATATATAAAGCTACCCCATTTTAATGTCTGCATAATTTTCCATTATATGGATATATGGATATAATCACTTTTTTTAAGATTTATTTTTTATTTATTTCTCTCCCCTTCCCCCCTAGTTGTCTTCTCTCGGAGTCCATTCGCTGTATGTTCTTCTGTGACCACTTCTATCCTTATCAGCAGCACTGGGGAATCTGTGTTTCTTTTTGTTGCGTCATCTTGCTGTGTCAGCTCTCCGTGTGTGCTGCGCCATTCTTGGGCAGACTGCACTTTCTTTCGTGCTGGGCGGCTCTCTTTATGGGGTGCATTCCTTGCGTGTGGGGCTCCCCTCTGCGGGGGACACCCCTGTGTGGCATGGCAGTCCTTGGGCGCATCAGCACTGCGCATGGGCCAGCTCCACACGGGTCAAGGAGGCTCGGGGTTTGAGCCACGGGCCTCCTGTGTGATAGGTGGACGCCCTATCCATTGGGCCAAGTCCACTTCCCTATAATCACTTTTTTTTTTTTTTTTAAGATTTATTTTTATTTATTTAATTCCCCTCCCCTCCCCCGGTTGTCTGTTTTCTGTGTCTTTTTGCTGCGTCTTGTTTCTTTGTCCGCTTCTGTTGTCGTCAGCGGCTCGGGAAGGGTGGGCGGCGCCATTCCTGGGCAGGCTGCTCCCTCCTTCGCGCTGGGCGGCTCTCCTCATGGGTGCACTCCTTGCGCGTGGGGCTCCCCTACGTGGGGGACACCCCTGTGTGGCACGGCACTCCTTGCGCACATCAGCACTGCGCATGGGCCAGCTCCACACGGGTCAAGGAGGCCCGGGGCTTGTACCGCGGGCCTCCCATGTTGTAGACGGACGCCCTAACCACTGGGCCAAAGTCCGTTTTCCCTATAATCACTTTTGATGGCATTTTGGTTTCCAGTTTTTCCTATAGCAAGTGATGCTTAGAATTTTTATACTAGTATTATTGATTTTCCTTTTTTTGTGATTTTCGTTTTTGTGTTTTCTGATTTCTAATGTTTTATGATTTTCTAATATTTATATATTACAAAGAAAACTGTAGGCAAAAACTAGGCTTGTATTTGAATTGGGAAGTTTTCTAATGAAATAATGATGCTGTACCCAAAACTGACTTAGGACAAGCTTTGAATGTAGCCATCATTTTGATTATTTTCCCTCAATTTCATTTTCAAAAGTGGCACAATATTCCAAAAATATTTAATGTAAAACTTAATTCAGGTACATTGGTTTCAGAGACCAAAACTTGGTAGTTTTTACTCTATTCTTTTTTTTTTACTTTACTATTTCAATTTCAGAAAACAGAATAATAGACAAAAGGCAGCTTAACAAATTATGGAAGCAATACTTAAAAAAATCCTGTCCAGGCACATTTAACTTATTTAGTCCTAAAAAATAAACTCACTTGTTTCTCCAGTGTCCTGAAAGATGAATAAATGACCACAGACATGACTAAGGTCTCTCCTTGTTAATGAAGAAAATGAAAAAAAAAAAAGCTTGATCATACTCACATCTCATGAAATGAAATCCCATATATATATATTTTTTTTTTTTAATTTTTTTTTTTTGTTTTGACCCTTAGCTTTGACAGAGTAATGGGCATTCTTTTAAGATGTCTGCTGTCTCTGTCTCTGGACTTTATCTTATTGAAATCCTCCTATTTTCAAGGTCCATTTAAAATTTTCTACTTTGATGTAGCTCACACCCTTCTCTAGTCTGAAACCTGGTAGCACATTGAACCATGCTCAGAGCTTTTATTATGGTAGAATAATAAAACATGTTGTAGGCCCCAGAGAACTATAGACAGTTTATCTGGTTGCCTCTATTCAGTTCAGATTGATTATAGTTCTTTTTTCTTTTTAATCTGGCTGCTTCTATTGTGTTTCTCTCTAAAGTGTCTATTCAAGCAGATTTCACTTACTCTTATATACCATGCTCATTTCTTCTTAAGGTTCATCATTTTTTCAAATTAGATGAAGTCAAGTCATATTTCCTTTTCCGTTTTTAAAAAAGCATTATCCCATTGTCTTGGGGTGGAAGAGCAAATATTCTTGACAGTTTTGTTCTGCCTAGAATGTCTTATAACATTAATGCTCTTTTATGGAATGATCTCCACTCTGTGTTCTTCACAGTTTGGATGCTTGTTACTCTCTTCCGACATCATCATAGTCTGATCTTGGCAAGCTATTTTCTAGCTGTAGGCCAAAACATGGAGAATCTATAGTCCCCCATCTTTCTAAGCACAGTTATGGATCTGGGGTAATCATGCGATTTGAGCTGGGGAAAAAATGGAGCTTTTTCCTTGCCAGTGGCAAAGGTGAGAAGATGGACAGGCAAAGAATAAGAAACAATACTATTGGAGATTATGTGTGTATTAAAGTTCTAACAAGTTTAATTCCTTAGTTCTTTGAAACTCTTGACTCTTGCTTTCACTAGGATTGTTTAGCTGTTTTTTCTTTTTCTTCCTCTCTACCTTCTCTGCCCTGCTGTTTTTGCTGTGTCCATTTGCTGCATGATCTTCTGTATCTATTTCACTTTATGTCTTCCCGTCTTTCTCCTCTATGATTCACTGGGATTCGATCCTTGGGACCTCTGATGTGGAGAGAGGTTCCCTATCAATTGTGCCCCCTCAGTTCCTGGTCCCTGCTGTGCTTTACCTTGACTCTGCCCTTCGTCTCTCTCTTGTTGTGTCATCATCTTGCTGCGTGACTCACTTGCGTGGGCACGGGCTTGCCGCACGGGTACTTGGCTTGCTGTGCAGACACTCGGCTTGCCACGCGGGTTCTGCCTCACCATGCTGGCACTTGGCTTGCCACATGGGCACTCATGCAGGCACTTGGCTCACCATGCGGGCACTCACGTGGACCCTCAGCTCACCATGCAGGCACACTTTCTCTTATTCTTTTTCACCAGGAGGCCCCCAAAATCAAACCCAGGTCCTCGCATATGGTAGGCAGAGGCCTTATCACTTGAGCTACATCCACTTCCTTCATCTATTGTTTTGATTCTGGAGATAGACTAGAATTATTTTAATAAAGCCTTTTATGGTAGTTAAGATTTCTGTTTTATGTATTTGCAATACAAAGTTCATTATAAGCACAGTGCTAGATCATAGCTATAAAAATGATTCAAGTACCTTTGTCACAAGCAGTTCCAGTCCAATTGCGGAAATGGGCTATATGGCCATTATTGGAGTCAGGTGAGAAAGTTTTCTAGCGATGGTCTCGTTGATGTGGGTGAGGAAGACTAGAAGAAGCAGTTGGTATGTCAGTTATATGTATCTGTTTGCCATGTGGACTATAAAATTCCAGAGTTTGGATTTTATTTCTATTTTTTCTTTATCTCTTGTTTCTTTGTTTGGCAAATAGTAGGTGTTCAACCTACTACTTGCCAAATGTCCTATTTCTAACCCAAACAACTTTGCTTCCTTCAGATTTCCAGGCACAGATACGCAACTGTTTTTTTTTTCTTTTTAGCTGAAATAATGATGAAAAGATTATTTGAGCGAAGGGAAGAGTTCAGGAGGGCTTGTTTGAATGAGCTAGGTAACGAAATGTACTAGGTTACGCCACAGTAACACCTCCTAAATATTAGTAGCTTATGACGATCTAGCCACTAAAAGATGTTGCCCATTCTTGGTTAGCTGCAGGCTCTGCTCTATGTCTGCATGTTGAGGTTGTGTTGCCAGTTGCCTTGCTGGCTTAAGAGAGTATGATGAATTGCTTGCTGGCCCTCCAAGGCTCCCTGCTAGAAGGAATTCATTTCCACTCATATTCCCTTCACCAAAGCAAGTCACATGGTTACAGATAACTTCCAAGTGTTGGGCAAGTAAGATCCTACCATGTGGCTAAAAAGAGGAGAAATTGAATATTTGTGAATAGCACTTTATTACAGGCTGTTTAAACATTATTGCATTTTTAAATAAACTTTTAATTTTGATATAAAGACATTTGCAAAAATAATACAAACCCATATAGAGAGTTTAACATAGCCCCCACTCAGACAACATACTCCTCACCCAAACACTCACATCTCCCAACTTTGCCACATTTGCTATTTCTCTTCCTTTCTCTTTCTAACTTTCTTTATCTCTTCCAGACATATGAGAGTAGGTTGTATACATCATGCTTCTTGAACACTGAGTAAACTTTTTCTAAGAACAAGGATATTCACCATCTTAAGTACAGTTTCAAGTTTGGGAAATTTAACGTTGATTAAAAGCGTACAGTCTATGTTCTGATTTTTTCATATGTCCCAATAATGTTCATTTTGAGCCTTTTCTCCATTTTTAGGTCCGTTCCAGGGTCTTGTATTGCATTTAGTTGTTGTTGTCTCTTTAGTCTCTCTTTTTTTCATATTGGGGACCTAAATATAACTGGACTTTCCCATTCCAACTTCTCCCATGCATACAGTAGAATTAAATTAAACAAACTTACATTGTTGTGCTATACTCACCAGTGTCCATTACCAGAACTTTCCCATCACCCCAAACAGAAACTCTGTACCCATTATGCATTAACTCCACATTTAGCTCCTACCCCCACCCTCTATAATGTGAAGTGTACTTTATGAATTTGCCATATTCTAGCTCCTTCTTATAAGTGAAATCATAAAGTGTCTCTTTGTTTATGACATTTCACTCGACATGATATTTTCAAGATTCATGCAAGTAGTAGCTTGCATTATTTTTTATGGCTGATATGTCTGTAATAGGCAAGGGGATCTGATGCAAAGTACCAGAGATCTGATGGCTTTTATAAAGCGTATTTGGAGTAGAAGCTTACAGTTAATAAGGCCCTAAAGAATCTGAGTCATGTACCATAAGAGGTACTTGTTCACCAATATCTGTTGCCACGTATTGAAGCAAGATGTCAGGCAATGTCTGTGAGGGTTCAGCCTTCCTCTTTTCCTCTTAAGGCACTGTGGTACCAGCTCCTTCCCATCTCAGCAATAGGCTGATGGGCTTGTTTCTTTCTGGGCTCAGCTGCTCTAGTGTCTTCACAAGGTCAGCTGTAAACCATCAGGCAAATGGCTCATCTCTCTTCCCTGGTCGTGGGGTTAAAGCTGACAAGTTCTCTCCTCTTCCTTCTCTGTGGAGCTCTCTGTAGTCCTCTGTGTATCTACTTTTGTGTGTCCCCTTGATTGAGTGTCCATTTATATAGCACACAGTGGGGGACGAGGACTCAAACTGAGTTGCCCCGGTGACATGGTGGAATCAGTGCCCTAATCTTAACATAATTTAATCTAAGTCATCTCAGCTGAATCTAATACAGTCAAACAAAAGGTGCCACATCCAGAGGAACAGACCAGTTTCAAACACAATCTGTCTTTTTGGAAAATGTTTCCCTATGTTCTTGTTTAATGTATCATGGCCATAAGGATGTTGTGTTTCCTTCATTCTACTACTTAGCCTCTATGGGTGCTTTAGTTTTTTCTGTTCCTATTTTCTTCCTCCCTCCCTCCCTCTCCCCCCTCCCTCCCTTCTTTCTCCTGTCCTTTGCTCAGTCAGATGGAAATTCAAGCTTCATCTTCTTTGGGAGGGGGAGAAAGTAAAGGGGTGGTGAAATGTGGATGTGACTTAATTACATCTTGTTATGACTAAATTCAAACCACTTATGAAAATAATTTATCTTAGAATTGGCTGGATAACTTAAATTGCTTTTTTCAGTAATGGTAAATCTTATTGTTACAATTATTCAACCTTGAGTTTTAGTGGTAGAACCCATGTCCATAATCTCTTCTACTTTTAATGTTGCTTTGCCAGTGATGACAAGACTAGTCTTTCCTATCAGACTTTGGAGCTGAAAGGCAAGATTTACAATGTTGTGTTAAACAGTAGAATGGTTGCCTTGGTCTCAGGAGGAACTGAGGCTACTTTTGTCTGTTTAGAAATTATAAATATTTGATTTTTAACAGTACCCCTGGTAACTTCTTTCTTGGATCTACAAAGTAATATGTTATAGGTTTTATAATTTTCCATGTAGTATATATTCTTGCATTTATCATCAAGTATAAGTTGTGTCCAAAAGTCATGTAATATGCATTTTAAAAATACTGTCAACCCTCATAGATTATCTTTTGTCTCTCAGTCATATTGACAGAATGTGATCCTCCATACCTCTTTTTGTGAATGCTTTCTTAGGCCTCAGAATGTTAGATGGGCTTCAGGGTGACTAAAAATTAATATATCTAGGGGAATGTTTGTCGCTTAAGTGGTTGAGTGCCTGCTTCCCACATCTGAGGCCCTGGGTTCAATCCCCAGTACCTCCTAAAAACAGACAAACAAATGAGAAAAACGAAAAACCATCTCTCATTGAGGAGTGCCTGCTTCTCACGTATGAGATCCTGGGTTTAATCCCTGGTTACCTCCTAAAAAAAATTAATGTATGTAGATCCTTCTTAGAATAACTACTCGACATGAACACCAAGTTTCAGCATTACGTTTGGAAGGCTAAAATAAAAAATGGTTCCTTTCATTTTTTTCATATACCATCTAAAGTAGCTTAATAAAATCCTTGTCACTCACATAATCAACACTTTATCCTCTGGTTTTCTTAAAGAAGTTAGTCATGAGGTAGTCAATACTGCATCACTAATTTTCTCTTCTTGATGATCTTTGTGTCTTCTGGTCGCAATTAACTTGTTATTTTGTAAAGATTTATTTATTTCTCCCTACTCCCTTGTTGTTTTTCACTTGCTGTATCTGTTCATCTTCAGTGTTTTCTTTTAGGAGACACCAGTCGCCAAACCCAGGATCTCTGATGTGGAAAGGGAGGTGTCTAACCACTTGAACCACCTCTGCTCCCTGCTTTGTTGTGGCTCATTCTGTTTTTCCTCACCATGTCTCTTGTTGCCTCATCTTGCTGCGTCATCTTGCTGTCTTCTTTCTAGGAGGCACCAGGAACCTCTGCTCCCTGCTTTCGTGTGTCTCCCATTATGTTCTTTTCTTCTTGTGTCTCTGCCGTGTCAGCTTGCCATGCCTGCCTGTTGTGCCAGCTCTCTCTCTTCTTTAGGAGGCATCGGGATCCAAATCAGTGACCTCTCATGTGGTAGGTGGGGGCCTAGTTGCCTGAGCCACATCTGCTTCCCCCCAATTAATTAATTATGAAATGTGGGTGAAAGTAAATGTGAACATAAGGTTCCCCCCTTTTTGGTTAACTTTTTCCCATGGTTTTAGTTCTGTTCAATCCCCCTGCCTTAAGTATGAAAAAATAACACTGTTGTTACTAACATCAAGTAAGTAGCACTGTCGCTATTAATGGCTTAATGTCTTTTCTTCCAGGCAATAGTCTTAGTGTATACCATACTTGTATATACTATAGAAAAATTGGAGTGAAAATTTAAAGCATGGATTAAACCTGTGTGTAAGCTATGTATATTATGTGTTTTATTTTGGTAACAATTTTCAAATAAATTGAGGTGGAAGATTTTAGTGATATCTTTTCAAATACTTTGATTTTCTTTCCCCTTTGAGGGAAGAGTTTCTCCACATTTAATAGGCTGAAATTAAATATTCAGTTTTGTTTTTTCAAGCTAAAGGAAATACCTCAAATTTGAAAATTAAGCACAGTTAGTGATAAGTAAATTGCTTAGTCCTATATAATTCCTGATTTTGAGAACCTTGGGATGGATACCTAGTTGGGCCACATTAACCATGAGACCTTATAAATATCCTTTGGTACTTAAGGAATTGAGTCTTTCCTAATGGGTTCTAAGGAAGTCTTGTTTAATTTTACCTATTGTCTGAGGTAAAACATAGACATCTGTCATTTTCTTGTTTGCATGTCTTTATTAAGGATAAGGTGTAGATCCTTCTACAAGGCATTCAGGAACCCTCCCTGTCAGGCTCTAGCTTATTCTTTCAACCTTATTTCCTAACATATCTCTGCTCAGGTCAAGTCATAAGATTTGCCAGATAGGCTTCATGCCTCTACCTTTGTACTTTGCTTTTTGACTGGAATACTTTTTCTCCTCAACTTTTCTTTACTCAAGACCTGATTCAAATGCTCTGGTTTGTAAGCCTGTATTCTCCTGTAGAAATAATCTCTTCCTTTTCTGAAAGCAATAGAGCATCAGGTAGATCACTTTATTTTGTAGCCTGTGATCTCTTTTGAAGACTGAACTGTAACCCATATTTATATACCTTAGTGTGACTTGCATATATTGACTAATTTGACACACGCAGAACTTTGTTCTCAATTTTTATCTGATCCAGTACTCCCTATCCATGATATATTTCACGTAAATCTTTCTTATTATTATTCCTAGTGCCTTGAGGTAAGAAACATAAAAGTCTGCCAAATACACAGTTGAGAAACATCAGTATAGCTAGCATGTTAACATTTCATCAAGCTAAAAATAAATAAAGGAAAATACTTGAAAATAACCTTTTTCATTATCTCAGTAGTTAAATGCTCGGGTAGAGTGATCTAGGATGATAAAATGAATTCAGATGCTTGAGTCTATAGAGATGTAACTGCTATAGCCACAGACAAATGCCCTAAGCATCATTTTCATCATAGACTTTATTTTTCAGAATAGTGCATACCTCTTGGTGAAGCTGCAAAAAAGATATATATGATCTTTTGTTGTTTCATAAGGTCGTTATATTCCTAGAAATGTTATTGTATATTAAAAACCATGCAAAACAAATCTAAGCTGAGAAATGCAAGCAGGTTTTTCACCTGTCACTGCCAGATTTTCATGTTTTTTTTCATAGGGTGTTCATATATTAGAGTAAAATATTTGGGTCCTGGGACAGTTCATTGTATTTCACTGTTCTGTATATTGAACTCCACTCTCTATCTCTAGCCCACACCTGCTAAAGGCCAATGGCAGCCCTGTTCCCCAGCATAAGTTTCCATAATGCTCCCTAGGGACAGTACCTTTGTTATTAATAAACACTGCTTTCTAAGATAAGTAAGCCATTCTTTACTCTAAATTATGGAAACATTTGGGTTAGCATTTAGCCATAACTAAACATAATAATACTGGCCAGATTATTCAGTTTCAGTTTTGTGATTGAAATAGAAAAACAGTAAACATTTTATAGGGAGCAGTGAGTTTAAAATTAATTATCCACTTTGATAAATGAAAGTCAGTAACTTACTGAAAACATACATTCTACAGAATTAGAAACAAAACATTAACTATTTGAAGGTCAAAGGTAGAATGTTAAAATAATGTATAAAAACTATAAAAGCAACTAAATTTGGAGATGTAACTAACCCTAAATCCATTTTTATTTGGTAACATGTTCATGCATTTAGAGTTGCAAATATGTGTAATACAAGGAATTAGCTACTTGAATCTAGCAACATATCATGTTTTGCCTAATGTTAAGACAAGAATGTGCTCTTTGATGCAAAGTTGGCATCCTTTAAACTAGAGATGATTTTTAATTCTTTCGACTGCCATGGATTCGACTAAATAGCAGTAAAAGCAAATTAAAGTACCTTGAATGGTAGTCAATATTGTGTGCTGAAAGATCAACAGAGGCATTTGACACTTGTGCTCAAGTTCATAATCTTGTAAAGCATGTAATCCAGAGTTGATTATAGTCTGCTCTGCTGCAATGTAGGTTTCTTTAATGTGAATTAACTCATATACAATTGGTAAATAGGGAAATGATGTAAGTATAATGTGGAAGTAGTGTTGGTTCATAGGCAATTTCCTCCACAATATTAATATTTAGAAGTGGAATGTTAGCAGACTTTTCCATTAAAGAGGAAGGTTTGGTAATACATTACCAGCTTCCAAAAAAACAGAAAATCTTGCAGGAATTATTTAATGAAATCATTTTATGCAAGAAAAAGTAGTTTATTGGCTGCTAGAACCACCACAGTTTGCCCCATGTTGAGTACTCTTAATTAAGCTGCAGTGACTTTCACTTTGTATGTAAGAAGAAAGAAAATAAGGAAGTTATCCTCGTATTGTATTTTTAGTTTTGTTGAAGCTGGCCTCAGACCCTTTGAGGAGGAAGTACAAAAAGACTCTGAAAAGGTAGGGACCGGCTTCTTTCGGTCCAGATCATATTGCAGCTCTAGCCTAAGCCCAGCCCCACCTCTAGCAGAGGAAGCTGGGGGGACCTGCGCCAGCCTCTCCTGGAAAATATCGGCTGGTGATCATTCTACTCTGGAGGTGGAAGCCGTCTCAGGAGCTATTTTGTGGCTGGAATTGGAAGCTCCATTTCCCAAAAATGGGGGAGGAAGAGACGGTTGGCTACCGACTTAAGCTACTAAAGTATTACCCTAAGAACAGCTAAAGTTTGAATCTGTTCAAATTGGCAAGAGGCTAGTAGCTGCCATTTTGACTCTGCCACTGGCATGAGAGGAAGTCAGGCTGATTGAAAATCACAGTTGGAAAAAAATGAATAAATTGAGTAGAATATGAAAAAGAAAAAAGAAAATCACAGTTGGGAAGCGTATTTGGCTCAACGGAGAGAGCATCCACCTACCACCTGGGAGGTCCAGGGTTCAAACCCAGGGCATCCTGCCCTGTGGTGAGCTGGCCCATGTGCGGTGCTGATGTACACAAGGAGTGCTGTGCCACGCAGGGGTGTCCCCTGCATAGGGGAGTCCCACATGTAAGGAGTGCACCCCATAAGGAGAATCACCCAGGAGTGGCACCGCACACATGGAGAACTGATGCTGCAAGGTGACTCAACAAAAAAGAGACATAGATTCCCAGTGCTGCTGACAGGAATATAAACAGACACAGAAGAACTCACAACGAATGGACACAGAGCAGACAACTGGAGGGGGAGGGAAGGGGGGAGAAATAAATAAAAAATAAATCTTTTAAAAAAAAATTACACTGATGGTAGGACTGGCTTCTTTCAGCTCAGATTGGATTGCAGCCCTAGCCTAGACTTCAGCCTCATCTCTGGCATGGAAGAAGCTGGTGGGACCTGCACCATCCTCTCCAGGTAACTGCAAATACATTTTGTTGGCACAGGCTGAATAGTCAGTAGTGTACGTGGCAACTGCAGTTATTTTGGACCTGCATAGCATAGATTGCTGCCCACACCTGCAGCTCCATCTCCACCCCAGGCAGGGAGGAAGGTGCAGGAAGCTTCATAAGTCTGTCTGGGCAACTATAGCATAGCCCTGCATGACTTGGATTATTACACACAGCTCTGGCTCTTTCCCTACCCCTGGCAAAGGAGAAAGGTGGAAGAAGCTTCATTGGTTTCTGGGGCATGTGGTCAGCTTGAGCCCTCCATGGCTGACAGCACCAGTCACATCCTTGGCTCCAACACAACCAGCAACGGAGAAAGGGCAATAAAGCCCTAAATTAAAGTGAGAAACTGCATCCAGAATAAATACATAAAGCCAGATTCTAAGACACCAACAAAAAATTACAATCCATACCAAGAAATAGAAAGATATGGCCCAGTTAAAGTAATAAGATAAGCCTCCAGATGACATAAAGGAATTGAGACAACTAATCATAGATACTCAAACAAAAATCCTGAATAAATTCAGTGAGATGGCTAAAGAGAGTAAGGATATCAAGAAGACATTGGATGAGCATAAAGAAGAATTTGAAAGCATACATAGAAAAATAAAAATAGATCTTATGGGAATGAAAGGCACAATAAAAGAAATTTAAAATACTCTGAAATCATATAATAGATTTCAGGAGGCAGAAGAAAGGACTGGTGAGCTTGAAGAAATGGCCTCTGAAAGTTGAACATAAAAACAGATGAAGAAAAGAATGGAAAAATTTGAACAAAGTCTCAGGGAACTAAACAACAGCAAGAAACGTGCAACTGTACATGTCATGGATGTCCCAGAAGGAGAAGAGAAGGGAAAAGGGGCAGAAGGAGTATTTGAAGAAATAATGGTAGAAAATTTCCCAACCCTATTGAAGGTCATAGGTATCCGTGCCCAAGAAGCACAACGTACTCCCATCCAAATAGATCTGAATAGACCAAGACATTTACTAATCAGGACGTCAGATGCCAAAGGCAGAGAATTCTGAGAGCAGCAAGAGAAAAGCAATAAAACATAAAATCAATATCCAATAAGATTGAGTGCTGAATTCTCAACCATGGAGGCAAGAAGACAGTGGTATGATATATTTAAGATACTGCAAGAGAAAAGCTTTCAGCCAAGAATCTTATATCCAGCAAGATTATCTTTCAAAAATGAAGTTGAGTTTAGAAGATTCACAGATATAAAGAGAAACTGAGACCATCTGTAACTAAGAGACTGGCTTTGCAGGGAATACTAAAAAGGATATGCTACAGTCTGAGAAGAAAAGACAGGAGAGAGAGAGGCTTGGAAGAGAATCTAGAAATGAAGATTACATCAGTAAAAGTAACTAAAAGGAGAGGTGAAAATAAAATATGACAGATAAAACCCTAAGATCAAAATGGGAGAAATAAGAACTGCCTTTACAGTAATAACATTGAATGTTCATCGATTGAACTCCCCAGTCAAAAGACACAGACTGGCGGGATGGATAAGAACATATGAGCCATCTGTGTGCTGTCTGCAAGAACACCTTAGACCCAAGGATACCAATAGATTGAAAGTGAAAGGCTGGAAAAAGATATTCTATGCATGCAATTACCAAAACAAAACAAAACCAAAAGAAACCAGAAAAAGCTGAATTAGCTCTACTTGCATGAGATGAAATAGACTTTAAAAGACACTAGTAATGCACAATCTGAGTAGGAAGTCAGAGGAAAAAATTGATTTACAATAGTGACTAAAAGAATGAACTACTTAAGAGTAAACTTAACCAATGATGTAAAGCAGTTGTATTCAGAAAACTAGAATGCATTGCTAAAGTAAATTTTAAAAGGCCTAAATAATTGGAAAAACATTCCATGCTCATAGATTGGAAGTAAGTAACATTAAGATGTTAATTCTACCCAAATTGATGCACAGATTAAATGCTATCCCTATAAAAATTCCACCAGTATTTTTAAAATAAATGGAATACACGATTATGAAATTTATTTGGAAGGGTAAGGGGTCCTGAATAGCCAGAAACATCTGGAAAAGGAAAAGTCTCACTTCCGGACTTTAAGCTACAGAGATAAAAACAGCATGGTACTGGCATAAAAACAGACACATAGACCAGTGGAACCAAATTGATGGTTCAGAAACAGACCCTTACATCTATGGTCAAGTGATTTTTGACAAGCCTGTCAAACCCACCCAGCTTGGGCAAAACTGTCCATTCAACAAATGGTGCTGAGAGAGTTGGATATCCATAGCCAAAAGAGAGGACCCCTTTGCACACCTTATACAAAAAATAACTCAAAATGAATCAAAATCCTATATATAAAAGCAAGAACCATATAGCTTCTAGAAGGAAATGTAGGAAATCTTCGTCAAGACTGGTGGTAGGTGGTGGATTCTTTTTTGTTTTCTTTTTTGTATCTTCTGGTGTATTCTTAAAGGAGATAAAGGAGGATGGAGGTGGACTACTGATGCTTAATTATGTAGGTAGAAGTTTTAAATAATTTTACTGTAAATGTGTGGAAATATATAGAGTTGATGGTGTAACACATAGTGACAGCTGGTTTATAAATGGGAATGTTGGCTGGAAAGGATGTCTAGGGATGTAAATGTCCATTGAAAGAAAACTAGAGAGTAATGTAGGGACTGAATAACATGGTAAATCCAGAGGTGGATGAGAACTGTGGTTAATGGTGCAGATGCAAGAGTGTCCTTTGTGAGCTAGAGCATATTTTATGTCACTATTGCACGGTGGTGGGAATGTGGAGACACATGGGAAAAATACAACTGGAGTCACCTATGGACTGTGGTTAACAGCAATACTGTAATATCATGCATCTATGCCAAAGATACACTGTGTTGATAATGGGGAAGTATCAAAAAAATGTTTCAAATGTATGCTGTAAACCATGGTTGGTAGTAATAGTCTGATGATGTTATCTCACAATCTGTAACAAATGTTCCACCACAGTGTGGTGTGTTGATAGAGGGGTGTTGTATGGGAATTCTGCACATGTCCACGAATTGTTTTGTAAATTCACAAGTTCTATAATAAAAATATATTTAAAAAATAATGGGTGGATTGGGGGAAAAATACACCAAATGTAAGACGTGGACTATAGTTAGTAGTAAGATTGACAGTATTCTCTCATAATTTGTAACAAATGTCTCACAACAATGCAAGGTGTTGGTGATACCTTGATAACTGGTACCCCTGTATGATGTTATGCATGTTTGCTTTGTAAGTTCACAACATTTCCCGCAAACTTAGACTATTTATGTATGTTCATGGATAAATAATATAAATAATAATAGGGTAGGTTGTGGGGGGGAACTGCACCATTTATAAGATACTTTGGTTAGTAGTAATATTTTGAGGTTGCTCTTTAATCATTAGTTTAATGTTCAGCAGTGATGCAGGATGTTGGTGGTGGGGTGAGGTGTGAAAGTCCTGTATGATGATATGTATGTAAGTGCACAACTATTACTATACGCTTATTGTTTATGTTTATGTATGAGTGATACACTTCAATAAATTTTTTAAAAAAGAAAAAAAACTAAAGGTGGACCGACTGTGATTATTGCTGTAAATATTAGTGAGATTTAATCTTTTCTTCAATTTTTTTTTTAGGATTCTCATTACAAATAGCATAGGTTTGAGTGCTCTGCCCAATCATATTTTAACTATTAGCCCTGATAAGTTTTAGTGGGTGATTTTACATAATGTGATGTTTCTTCAGGAACACCCATGTGATAAAGAAGCATGTCCAATGCACTCTTTCATTCACACACATGTGCATACACAGAGGCAAATCCTTGGGCTATAATTTATTTAACATGCTCATAGTCTGGTGCTACTTAAGAGTTTGTAGTGAATTTTACTGTGCTATTCTGCAAATTTGATTTATAGTAAAGATAAGGTTTACTAGATCTCAGAGATTATGAAATTAATGTTTATGAACATCAAGAACCATTAAAATGAGGGAGTTAGTAAACTGAAGAAGGCATCCAGGGGTTCCTTTAGTTCTGAATATTGTGTTATTCTAGATGGGTATCATTATATTATAGAGCATTAATAATTATAAATAGACATAATGATAGAGTCCCACTTTGGAAGAGCCATATATTGTCAATTCATGGTGCCATCTGGTTGCTTATTCCTCTCGTTTCATATGCTAAACCAGAAATTGGAAAACTATGGGCAATGGCAAAATCTGGCTTTGCCTATTTTTGTAAATAAAGTTTTGATTGGAACACAGCCTTGCCTATTTGTTTATGCATTGTCTTATGGCTGCTATGGCTGCCTTTGCACTATAATGGCAGAGTTTAGTAAGTGCTACTTACAGTGTCACACACAAAACCAAAATGTTTTCTGGCCCTGTACAGAAATATTTGACAATCCCTGTACTAAACAAATAGATAGGGAGGACAATAATAGAAAATGTTTTATAATATTCTTAAATATACTTTTAAAACTGTCCTCAGAATATCACACTTCAAATAATTTTGGGAAAGGTAGAATTAGCAGCATGGGCATTGTTGGATTTAAGCCAGTTTTGTGAGCCTCCATTTTCTCAGATGATTGGATACTATTTACTTTTGGGGGTCTGATATTGGGAGTGTCCTTGCTAAATTCTTTAGTTTATTGAAGGTGTTGGTAAGGGTACAAGAAAATGAAAGAGTAGATTTAGTGGATATAAAGTTAAGTTTGTTTCAACAATAGTGAGCAATTTCTTTGGTTAAAGAAGTTGGACTGGTACCTCTACTGTGGACTCAACAGAACTCACTGATAGCTGTTATACTCACAGTTCCAGTATACTACAGGGAAAGGATAAAGGTCAAAATCAGCCGAGAGAGAAAAGTGCGTAGGACAGAGTCCAAGAAGATTACAAACATGGAGCTTCTGTTGTCCTTTCCTGATAGAGTCTGCGATGTGTTACTCTCTTGACATTAATGTGTGACAAGATGGATGGAGTATTGTTGCCCAGAAAAGCTTACCCAAGATTTAATATTCAGAGTTTTTATATCTGTGATATATGCATGGCTGATTGATTTACCTAAGTGGTTGATCTCAGCTTCTAGCTCAAATAGTACCATGTGACCCAGAGTTCCAATGCTAAGCCACAATGTTGGGCTCATCCAAGGACTACCAGGTATGACCAACCCCTTTCCTATACAAGGAACCTTCTCTATCAAGAACAACATAGATTACCTCCCAGAACCAAGGGCTAAGGCAAGACTCCTTTGAAAACAAGGCCAAATTCTTTACTAAACACACACCTAGTGTTTTGTGGCAGGGTTTTTTATCTATTCTAAGTTTTGGAAAATATTATTTTTGTCATAGATTACAACCTTAAAAATGAAAATATTAGGGATCCAGGAAATGGTTCCTTTTACTGAGAAGCTGAATTTTAAATCTTTTATGAATCCATTATTGAATTGTCTTGGAAAAGTAGAAGAAGCAGTAAAGGCATTGAAAAAAGAAACCTTTGGTCATCTCCTTTGAAGAGATAATTGAAGCAGTATCATTAAATTTTATGGCATCCTTACAGATTCAGTTAGAATTAACATTGTGTGAGGTTTTCAGTGATTTATTTCTAGTTACTTTGGGATGGTATTCAGAATGAAATCCTTTTAAAAAGTTTTAATACAGTAAACAACTTTGGTATTAATGAAACTTGTGTCATGGTTGTTCTAAGATCTTATTAAAATGCTCTGTTGTGTGTTATTTATTTGGGGAGAGTGTCCCTTGACTATGAAGTATAATTCTATAATATTTCTAGATATATATTAGTGCCAGCAGCTTCTTTATTGCTTATGTAAATCTCATGTAACCATTCCTAGACTCTCTTTAAAGAAGCTAACAAATGAAAACACAGCTTCTCTGTGTCCTCAAACTTGCTCTTAGAACAATATTGGCATAAGGATTTGATTCATTGTAAATATAGCCCAATTGTATCAATAATAGAATCTTATCTATTCCATTAACCAATTATTAATGTGTGTGGGATATTTTGCAGTAAATTCTTCACCAGGTTTTAGTATACTTGCTGTTGGTTAATACTTTGAATTCTTACCAGATATCACTATATTGATTTCATGTAGGTCTCTGCTGTTTTTTGTCCTTCTATTGATTTTCTGTGTAAATGTTATTAGAGTCACATTTTCAGTTACAAATGGTGTTTGTCTATAGTCAAGATATTCTTTTTGTAAATAGCATATTTGAATGTCTAGTAAAATTGCTAAAAAAATTTGTTTATTGCTTTAGCAGCCATATTTCTGTGGGATTGGGTATTGAAGGGAATGGCAATTTACATTTCCAGATTATTTGATAGAAAAAATAATTTTTAGAAATATTTGGGCAAAGGGTAGGGCCAACGATCAAGAAATGAGTTTTTTCTTAATGTAAAAATATTTCACATTCAATACTGTTTTTGCATTTCATTTTCCTGATAGATTTCTGTTTTGATTTTCTGCTGACAGGTCACATTTAGGGCAGGCAAAACATAAGGGATATAGCCCTCCTGAGAGTAGAAAATCTAATTCTAAGGCACCCAAAGTGCAGTCTAATACTACTTCTGAACTGTCAAGGGGACACCTTTCTAAAAGGTAAATGTTCACATTGCTTATGCATTTTCAAGGAGAAATTATTTGCATTTGAATCATTGCATAATATTAGAATTTACCAGGTTATCCCTGAATGTTACAGAAATGGTTTTATTTTTCTCTGAGAATAACTTTTAAAATTAAGTGTATTGCCTTTGCAGTGATGTCACAAGCAGTATATCCTAGACAATGAATTTTTTCCTTGTCTAGAGAGCTGTGAGCTTCCTTCTTTACTTAACACAAACTATTATGGGCATTAAAATGCCATTTTACCATTTTCCTTATTTTTATGTCAAATCCGTAGTTGAGGTCGATTACTTAAGATCTAATTGATAAGAGTTTTTGGAAAGGAAATTAACTGAAGATTTTGTGCTACTATAATATAAAAAGTTCTCACCTTCATTTTGGAAGTATAAATATTTTTTCTGACCTTTGACAAAGCAGTTATATTTGTGGATAGAGCATCAATATTGTAGTTTCAACTGGTTCTGAACTACTTAAGCATTCTTTCTCTTTTAATCTTAATTCTTGATTTGTGATGGGAATATTAGCATCAGGAAAGATGGACTAAAGAATATTCTTATCGTCTAGTCAAATATTTTACCATCTAAAATCACGTCTGCTTTTCTCTTCAAATTTAAGCCATTTGTAAACCTCTTTATTTAGTAAAAGACTTAGACAAAATCTTGCACTTTTTTAAGCAATCATTTCCAGCATTTAAGAAGAAATATACATTATGCGATGCATTTAGTGATGACAGTCTGATAACTCTATTCTTATCTAACCCCTTAGAAGCTGCAGTTCATCATCTGCTGTCATAGTTCCACAACCAGAGGACCCAGACAGAGCCAGTACTCCAGAAAGGCAGAAAACGGGGCAGGTGCCTAAGAAAGACAATTCTCGAGGAGTGAAACGCAGTGCTAGTCCAGGCTACAACAGGACCAATTCTCCTAGCTCTGCCAAAAAACCAAAAGCTCTTCAGCATACTGAATCTCCCTCAGAAACGAATAAGCCACATAGTAAGTCAAAGAAGAGACATTTAGACCAAGAGCAACAACTGAAATCTGCACAATCACCATCAACAAGCAAGGCTCATACCAGAAAGAGTGGGGTCACTGGTAGTTCACGGAGTCAGAAAAGAAAGAGGACAGAGAGTTCTTGTATAAAGAGTGGTTCTGTGACTGAATCAACTGGTGCTGAAGAGAGATCTGCAAAACCTACCAAGCTGGCTTCAAAATCAGCCACCTCAGCCAAAGCTGGGTGTAGCACCATCACTGATTCTTCTTCTGCTGCCTCTACTTCCTCTTCATCTTCTGCTGTAGCCTCGGCCTCCTCCACTGTACCACCAGGTGCCAGGGTGAAACAAGGAAAAGACCAGAACAAGGCCAGGCGTTCCCGTTCAGCATCCAGTCCCAGTCCCAGAAGAAGTAGCAGGGAAAAGGAACAGAGTAAAACTGGTGGCTCTTCAAAATTTGATTGGGCTGCTCGTTTCAGCCCTAAAGTTAGCCTTCCTAAAACAAAACTGTCTCTTCCAGGGTCTTCTAAGTCAGAGACATCAAAACCTGGACCTTCTGGATTACAGGCCAAATTAGCAAGTAAGTTATGGAAAGTTTTTTTTTTTTTTTTTTTAAAGTTAAAATTACTTTTGGTTTGTCATAAAGAGTTATGCTTTTTTGTAAAGCAGTTTTATTGAGGTGTATTCACGTACCATAAATCTATCTAAAGCATACAACCAGTGGCTTTTAGTATAATCGGTGTTGGGCATTTATCACCACAAAAAATTTTAGAGGAATTTTTCTATTCCAAAAAGAAAACCTCCACACCCCTTAGCAGTCACCTCATAATCCTCTTTCCCATAGCCATGCGTAACCACTCGTCTGATTCCATCTTTTATAAGTTGATTTATATTTGTATTTTATATAAATGGCATCTTCAATACATAGAACTTTGTGTTTGGTTTCTTTCACTTAGCATAATTTTTTTTTGCTTGGTATTAACATCTTGTAACATGGTTTTCAAAGAGAAACAGTCTTATTATACATGCAGTGTTACCTATATTCATATTTTATATGAGGTTTAATTCACTATGCAATGCTGTCCCATGTTACATCTTTCAGCTTTCCTTCTAATAATGTACATTAACTTAGACTTTCCCTTTCAACCACTGTTATACCCATATATACACACATTAGGTTGTACTTTCACCTTTTCTGTTCAGTTCCAGAGATTAACAACCTTTTTACTAGTTCTGCATAGATTTAACCCTCAGCTTCCATTTTCCATCTTCTATTTTCTGGTAACCTATATGCTAATTATTAACTCCATGAGTTTACAGAATACATTTAGTTCATAATAGTGCAATCATGCAGTATTTTTCCTTTTATGTCTGGCTTCATGTTCGTTTATCCATTCGTCAGTTGAGACATCTAGGTTGCTTCCATCTTTTGGCAGTCATGAATAATGCTGCTATGAACGTCAGCATGCAGACATCTGTTCGTGTCATTCTTGTTATTTCTTCTGAGTATATACCTAGTAGTAGTAGATTGTCAGGTCATGTGGCAAATCTATATTCAACTTATTTAGGAACTGCCAAACAGTCCTCCACGGTGGCTGTACCATTCTGCGTTTCCACCAACAGTGAATAAGTGCACCTATCTCTTCATATCCTCTCTAACACTTGTAGTTTTCTTTTTTTTTTAATAGACGCCATTGTAATAGGTGTGAAATGATATGTCATTGTAACTTTGATTTGCATTTCCCCTAATCACTAGTGATATTGAACATTTTGTCACGTTTTTTTTGGCCATTTGTATTTCTTCTTCAGTAGACAAGTCTGTTCAAGTCTTTTTTTTTTTTTATTTTTATTTTTAAAGATTTATTTATTTATTTAATTTCCCCCCTCCCCTGGTTGTCTGTTCTTGGTGTCTATTTGCTCCGTCTTGTTTCTTTGTCCGCTTCTGTTGTTGTCAGCGGCACGGGAAGTGTGGGCGGCGCCATTCCTGGGCAGGCTGCTCTTTCTTTTCACGCTGGGCGGCTTTCCTCACGGGCTCACTCCTTACGCGTGGGGCTCCCCCACGCGGGGGACACCCTTGCGTGGCACCGCACTCCTTGCGCGCATCAGCACTGCGCATGGCCAGCTCCACACGGGTCAAGGAGGCTCGGGGTTTGAACCGCGGACCTCCCATATGGTAGACGGACGCCCTAACCACTGGGCCAAAGTCCGTTTCCCTGTTCAAGTCTTTATCCTTGTTTTAAAATGAAGTCATTTGTCTTTTTATTGTTGAGCTGTAGCATCTCTTTATATATCATGGATTTTAAACCCTTATCAGATATCTTACTTCCAGATATTTTCTCCCATCGAGTTGGTTGCCCTTTTTTACCCTTTGACAAAGTCCTTTGAGATGCAAAAGTGTTAAATTTTGAGGACGTCTTATTGGTCTAATTTTTCTTTTTGTTGCTCATGCATTGGATGTACAATCTAAGAAACTACCACCTACCACAAGATCTTGAAAATGTTTCCCTAAATTTTCTTCTAGTAGTTTTATGGTCCTGGCTTTTTTAGGTCTTTGTAGGAAACATTTCAGAATTCTAAATATAGGATCACATCATCTTCAAATAGTGAGCATTTTACTTCCTCTTTTCCTATTTGGATGCCTTTTGTTTATTTACTTTCTTGTCTTATTGCTCTAGCTAGAACTTCTGGCACAATGTTGAATAATGGTGGTGTCAGTGAGCATCCTTAACTTGTTTCATATCTTAGAGGGAAAGTGTTCAACTTTTCCCCATTGAGCATCATGTTGGCTGTAGGTTTTTCATATACACCCTTCATCATACTGAGGAACTTTCCTTCTTTTGCTATCTTTCAAAAGTGTTTTTATCAAGAAAGAATGCTGGATTTTGTCAAATGCCTTTTCTGCATTGATCGTGATGATCATGTGGGTTTCTTTCCTTCAAGTTGTTATTATCATATATTACATTAATTGATTTTCTTATGTTGAACCACTGTTGCAAGTGTGAATAAATCCCTTGTTTGTGGTATATAATTCTTTTGATATACTTTTGTTTCTATTTGCAGGTGGTTTTTTTTTTGAGAGTTTTTGTGTCAATGTTTGTTAGAGAGATTGGTCTGTAATTTTCTTGTAGTATCTTTATCTGGCTTTGGTATTAGGGTAATGTTGGCTTCATAAAAGATCACTGGTAATTTTTCTCCTCTTCAATTTTTTGGAAGAGTTCAAACAGGATTGATGTTCTTCAGAATGATTTAAACAGGATTGGATTCTTCTTAAAATGCTTGGTAGACTTCACCTGTGAAGCTATCTGGTCATGGACTCTTCTTTGTTGCGAGATTTTTGATGACTGCATCAATCTCTTTAAATGAGATTGGTTTGTGAATTTGTGTACTTGCAGAGTTGATACAGGTTGGTCATGCATTTCTAGGAATTTGTCAAATTCATCTAGGTGGTCTAGTTTGTTGGCATACAGTTTCTTATAATATCCTCTTATGATACTTTTTATTTCTGTGGGTCAGTTGTAACTTCCCCCCTTTCATACCTGATTTTATTTATTTGCATCTTTTCTCTTTTGTTATTAGTCTGGCTAACGGTTTATCAATTTTATTGATTGTCTCGAAGAACCAGCTTTTGATTTTGTTGATTTTTCTCTGTTCATTTGTTGTTGTTGTTCTTCTCAGTTTTATTTATTTCTGCTTTGCTGTTCTTTTTCTTGGTTCTCTAGTTGTTTAGTTAGAGCTTTGATTTTAGCTTTTTTTTTTTTAAATATAGGAGTTTATGGCTGTAAATTTCCTTCTCAGTACTGCCTTCATTGTATCCCATAAGTTTTGATAAGTTGTGTTCTTGTTTTCATTGTCTCAATATATTTATTAATTTCACTTACAATTTCTCCTTTAACCCACTGATTGTTGAGGAATATATTGTTTAGCCTCCACTTTTACAAATTTCCCCCTTTCTCATCTATTATTGATTGCCAGTTTCATTGCATTGTGATCTGAGAAGGAGTGTGTATAATTCCAGTCTTTTTATATTTATTGAACCCTGCATTTTTATCTAACATCTGTCTGCCCTGTGGAAAGATCATGAGCACTTGAGAAGAATGTATAGCCTGCTGATTTGGGATGCAACGTTCTGTATGTGTCTGTTAGATCTAAATCATTTATCATATTGTTCAGTTTCTCTGTTTTCCTTGTTGATCTTCTGTCTAGTTGTTCTATCTAATGATCTGAGTGGTGTGTTAAAATCTCCCACTGTTTATGTAGAGATGTCTTTTTCTCCCTTCAGTTTTGCCAATTTGCCACATAGGTCACCCTGTTTAGGTGCATAGATATATATGATTTTTATTTCTTCCTGGTGGATTGTCCTTTTTATTAGTATATAATGTCCTTTTGTATCTCTTTTAACTTTTTTTGTATTTAAAGTCTGTGTTGTCCAATGTTAGTATAGCTACCCCTGCTCTTTTTTGGTTACTGTTTGCATGAAGTATCTTTTTCCAGCCTTCCAATTTCAGCTGGTTTCTATCCTTGGGCCTAAGGTGAATCTCTTGGAGACAGCAGATGATGACTCACGTTTCTCTCTCCATTCTTTCAGCCCGTGTCTTTTGATTGGGAATTTAATCCATTCACATGTAATGATATTACTGTAAATACATTCTTTACTTCTACCATTTTATTCTTTGGTTTTTGTATGTCATATCTCATTTTTGTTTGTCTTTTTAATCTTTTGAGTATCTTTTCTGCTACTCTTGCATTCTGGACTTTCCTCAGGCCTACTACCTCTCCTTTTTCCTTTGGTCACTAAGCCTCCCTTTAATACTTCTGGCAAGGGCAGATTCTTTTTTACAAAGAATTCTCTTAGTGTCTGTTTATTTCACCTCATTTTCATTTTTGAAGGACAGTATTTCCAGATAAAGAATTTTCTCCTGGCTATTTTTTCCTTTTAGTATCCTAATTATTACCACTGTCTTCTTACCTTCATGGCTTCTGATAAGAAAACTGCTCTGAGTCTTACTGGGTGTCCCTTGTATGTGATGATTTGCTTCTCCCTTGCTGCTCTCAGAATTTTCTCTTTATCTTTGATATTTGACATTCTGATTAGTATGTGTCTTGGAGTAGGTCTATTCAGATTTATTCTCATTGGGGTACTCTGTACTTCTTGGACATGTAAATTCATTTCTATCATGAGAGTTGGGAAATTTTCAACCATTATTTCTTCATACTCTTTATGCCCCTTTTCCCGTCTCTTCTTTTGAAACTCCTATGACATGTATGTTCTTGCGCTTCATGTTATTAAACTCCCTGAGTTCCTATTCAGTTTTGTCCTTTCTTTTCTCTCTTCAGTTTCAGCTCTTCTGTCTTCTCTATCACTTATTCTTTCTTCTATCACTTTGAGTCTGCTGTTGTATGCTTCTTGTTTTATATCTTGCCTTTCTTTCACGAGCCCTGTTATTTTTCTAATCATGTTTTTCAGTTTTTCTTCGTGATTGCTTGGTGTTTTCTTCATATCCTTTGATTTACTTTTTTTCTTTTTGTTAGTCCTTTATTTCTTTAGCCATACTGTCTTTCAACTCATTTAGTTTGGTTTTGGAAAATTATATAAATCTCGTTGATTAGTTGTCTCAAATCCTGTCTCTCATCAGGGGCTTTGATATATTCTTCTGCTTGGTCCGTTTCTTCTGATTTCTTTGTATGGCTTGTAATTCTTTGCTGATGTCTAGGCATCTGATTATGATAGTTATTTTACTCAGATGTTCAATTTTTATCTCATTCAAAAGGGATTTTGTGGCTGGAGGCTATGTGTTACTGCCATTCTTCAATTCTTGGTTCAGCCTTTTCTAGGTCTTTAAGGTTGTCCCTGTTAGTTGCTCAAATCGGGGCCATGGACCCAGTAATTGGTTGCAGTTCCAAGGATACTGGGGAGGGAGGCTGTAAAGGCCAGGAAAATCCTCTTACTACTTTTTTTTCCCCCTTTAAAAAATTTGTTGGAAACTCAGGTGATTGTAGATGCTAATCCCATCTACAAAACATGTCCACAGCAACAACTAGGCCAGCGTTTGACCAAATTGGACACCATAGATTAGCCACATGGACACATAAAATTAACAATCACAGCTGGTATATTTTTATATACATCTGGAAGAAGGGAGGGAGGGAGGGAGGAAGAGATAAAGGAAAAAGGAAAGGGAGGGGAGGGAAAAAAAAGAGAAAAAAACTTATTGAAATATATCACTAATACATAAACATATATAAACAATAAGTGTATAGTAAAAGTTGTGAACTTACAAAACACACATGCATAACGTTATGCAGGGCTCTCATACCTCGCCCTACCATCAACACCTTGCATTGTTGTGTGAGAAATTTATTACAAATTATGAAGAAATATCATCAATCTTACTACTGATCATAGTCCATATCTTATATTTGGTGTATTTTTCTCCCAACCCACCATATTATTATTTTTTAAGTTAATTACATAAGTTGTTTTACTTTAATTACATAAGTTGTGAACTTACAAAACAATTGTACTCACACACATAATTCCCATACAACACCCTTCTATCAACATACCACACTGGTGGAACATTTGTTACAGATTGTGAGATATTATCATCAGACTGTTACCACTAACCATGGCCCATAGAGTATGTCCATTTGGCACACTTTCCACACACTTCCATTATCAGCACAGTACATCTTTAACATAGATGCATAAATATTACAGTATTGCTGTTAACCACAGTCCATAGGTCACTCCAGTTATATTTTTCCCATGTGTCTCCACATTCCCACCACCCTGCAGTAGTGACATATGTCACTCTAGCTCACAAAGGACACTCTTGGCAGCCGTATCATCAGCCACAATTCTCATCCACCGTGGGTTTACTGTGCTATTCAGTCCCTAGATTACTCGCTAACTTTCTTTCAATTGACATTTACATCTCTAGACTTTATCTACCCTTTCCAGCCAACATTCCCATGTGTAAACCAGGTGTTATGCACTATAATGTGTTACCATCGACTCTATACATTTCCACACTTTTACAGTAAGGTTGACTAAAACGTCTACATATGTTAAGCATCAGTAATCCATCTCAGCCTTCCTCTTTATCTCCTTTAGAATCCACCAGCTACCACTATGTCTTGAAGGTGTTTTCCTACATTTTCTTCTAGAAGCTTTATGATTCTTGCTTTTGTATTTAGGTCTTTGATCCAATTTGAGTTAATTTTTTTTATAAGATGTGAGGTAGAGGTCCTCTTTCTTTTGGCTATGGTTATCTAGTTCTCCCATCACCATTTGTTGAATGGACTGTTCTGCCCAAGCTGGGTGGGTTTGATAGGCTTGTCAAAAATCACTTGGTCCGGAGTTGGGGAGAGGCACTCAGTCTCTTGCGCCACCTCAGCTTCCTGGTCTGCTGTGTTTCTTATTGTCTCTCCTTTGTCTCACTTTTTATTGAGTCACCTTGCTGCACCATCACTCATTTGCAGGCCAGCACTCATGCACGGGCCAGTACTCACGCATAGACCAGTTCTCCTGTGCAGGCCAGCACTACTGCACAGACCAGCACTCCACGTGAGCTAGCTCACCATGCAGGTCAGCTTGCCTTTCATCAGGAGGCCCCAGGAATTGAGCTCTGGACCTCCTTTATGGTAGACAAGAGCCCAATTGCTTGAGCCACATTTCTTTCCCAGCGCTTTTCCTTTTTAAAGATGTTTCTGGCTATTTGGGACCCCTTAACCTTCCAAATAAATTTGATAACTGTGTTTTCCATTTGTACAAAAAATGCTTGTGGAAGTTTTATCAGTTTGCATTGAATCTGCATATCAATTTTAGTAAAATTGACATCTTAGTATTTAGTCTTCCAGTTAATGAGCATGAATGTTCTTCCAATTATTTACGTTTCTTTGATTTGTTTCAACAAAGCATTGTAGTTTTCTGAATACAGTGCTTTACATCCTTGATAAACTTTATTCCTAAATATTTGATTCTTTTAGTTGCTCTTGTAAATGGAATTTTTTTCCTGACTTCATCCTCAGATTGCACATTACTAGTATCTTTTTTAAAAAAGATTTTCTCTCTTCCCCACCCCCCCCATTGTCTACTCTGTTCATTTTGTGTGTGTTCTTCTGTGTCTGCTTTGTCTTCTCTTTATTAGTTATTTTTATTTTACCCTCCCCCTCCCCCTGCCTTGCTGTTTTTTGCTGTCTGTGTCCATTTGCTGTGTGATCTTCTGTATCCGTTTCTCTTTTTGCCTTCTCTTCTTGTTTTTCCTCACTAGGATTCACTGGGATTCAATCCTGGGGACCTCTGATGTGGAGAGAGGTTCCCTGTCAATTGTACTGCTTCAGTTCCTGGTTTCTGTTGCACCTCTCCTTGACTCTCCTTTGTCTCTCTTTTGTTGCGTCGTCATCTTGCTGCGTGACTCACTTGCATGGGTACTGGCTAGCTGTGCGGGCACGCTTTTTTTTTTTTTTTTTTTGTGGTTACTGCATGTGTGGAATATCGTTTTCCAGCCTATCACTTTTAATCTGTTGGTATCCTTGGGTCTAAGGTGAGTCTCTTACAGACAGCATATTGATGGCTCATATTTTATTACCCATTCTGCCTGTCTGTGTCTTTTGATTGGGGAGTTTAATTCAGTAGCATCCAATGTTATTACTGTAAAGACAGTTCTTATGTCACCCATTTTGACGTTTGGGTTTTATCTATCATATTTTATTTTCACCACTCTTTTGACCCTTCTAGTTACTTTTATTGATGTAATCTTCATTTCTAGACTCTCTTCCAAGCCTCTCTCCTGTCTTTGCTTTTCAGACTTTAGCACACCCTTCAGTATTTCCTGCAAAGCTGGTCTATTGTTCCAGACTCTCTGTTTCTGTTTATCTGTGGATATTCTAAACTTGCCCTCATTTTTGATAGGCAGTCTTTCCGGATATAAGATTCTTGGCTGAAAGTTTTTCTCTTGCAGTATCTTAAATATATCATACCACTATCTTCTTTCCTCCATAGTTTTTGTCTAGAAATTGGCACTTAATCTTGTTGGCTATCCTTTATATGTTATATGTTGCTGCTCTCAGAATTCTCTTTGTCTTTGGCACTTGACATTCTGATTAGTATGTGTCTTGGAGTTTGTCCTATTCAGATTTATTTGGAAGGGAGTACATTGTGCTTCTTGGACATGGATATCTATGTCCTTCAATAGGCTTGGGAAATTTTCTACCATTATTTCTTCCAATATTCTGTCTGCCCCCTTTCCCCCCTCTTCTCCTTCTGGTACCTATGATATGTATGTTTTCACCTCTCTTGCTGTTGTTTAGTTTCCTGAAACCTTGTTCAATTTTTCCCATCCTTCTCTTCATCTGTTCTTTTGTATGTTCACTTTTGGAGGCCATGTCTTCAAGCTCACCAGTCCTTCTGCCCCCTCAAGTCTGTTATATGCCTCCATTGTATTTTTAAGTTCATTTCTTGCTCCTTTCATTCACATAAGATCTGCTATTTTTCTGTGTATGCTTTCAAATTCTTCTTTGTGCTCATCAAGTGCCGTCTTAATATCCATAATCTCTTTAGCCATCTCATTGAATTTATTCAGGGTTTTTGTTTGCCTTTATGTAATCTGGAGGCTTATCATGTTCCTTTAACTGGGCCATATCTTCCTGTTTCTTGGTATGGATTGTATTTTTTTGGTGTCTTGACATCTGGCTTACTAGATGTATTTATTCTGGATGCAGTTTCTCTCTTTAGGGCTTTCTTGCCCTGACTCCCTGCTGGTTGTGTAGTAAGAGCTGAGGTTGTAGTTGGTGCTGTAAGCTTTGGAGACCAAAGCTGTCCACATTGTCCCAAGAACCGATTAAGTTTCTCCCACCTTTCTCCTCTGCTAGGGGTAGGGACAGAGCCAGAGCTGTGGGTGATAATCCAAGTCCTGCAAACCTAGACTGTTGTTGCCTAGAGAATGGTGAAGCTTCATGCCCCTTCCTTCCATGCCCTGGCCAGGGATGGAGCTACAGTTGTGAGCAGCAGTCTGTGCTGTGTGGGTCCAAAATGACTGCATTTGCCTTGGTAGACTTCTGACTATTCAGTCTGTGCCAAGTGAATGTATTTGAGTTACCCTGAGACACAGGTGCAGGGCCTGCCAGCTTCCTTCATGCCAGAGGTAGGTCTGAAGCCTCAGCTAGGGCTGCAGTCTGATCTGGGTGGAAAGGATCCAGTCCCTATTGTCACTGTGATTTTCAGTCAGCTGGGCTTCCCCTCATGCTAGGGTGGAGTCAAAAATTATTTATTTTTAATTTCTTCCCATTAATTTCCTTGGTCTGTCTGTAGAGGGTGTTTTTCAGCAGTCCTCCCAGTTCAAAGCTTGGTTAGAGTGTGTTCACTGCAACACAGATAGCAGAAATGTGATAGAGGATCCTGCTTGGAGACTAAGAGCCTGGCAATTCAAAGTTTCTTAGAATTCAAAAGTTTTCAGCTTGTGCTGGCAGTCCCCTCCATCATAGGAAATAATTCCAGGCCCTTTTGCCTCTTCAGCAACCAGCCTTGGTCAGGAGACAGGGTGACTGAGAGAGGGTTGGATTTCTTTGGTCCTCTGCTTCTTCCCAAGGCAAACAATGGCACATTCCCTCCCAGCCTGGAAGGGTTCCTGGGATGCAGCAGACCAAATCTGTGGGCCAAAAAACTGAATCCCGCCTTAGGCTATTTCCCTTTCCCTAGTTTATTGTGGAGATGGATCCCTGTGGCTCCCTCTGTCTGTAGCTGCTGGTCTGAGGCCAGAGAATTCAAAATTGTCTGCTTGTAGGGTGAGGGAAGGGCACCCAGCAGCATGTACGCTTGCAGCTTCTCCTCATGGTCTTTCTGTTGAGGTTTTTTCCCTGTGTCCCACTCCCTTCTGGGTGGTGTCCTGCTTTTCCCTGGTGTCTTAAACCCTAGAACATTTTTTCCAGGCTGTATTTGTCTGTCCTCTCGCTATATTTCTAGGAGAGTATTTATAGTTTTTTAACAGTAGTCAATTTTTTTTCAATCTGAGATATTCTTAGATTTATTTTCATGCCTGTATCTGTACTCATCAGTATATAATAATTGATACCACTTTTAGTTTTATGAAGACAGATAAGGAATGCTGCCTTTCTGTTATTACTCAACCATCATATTTTAGTATCCCATATCTTTCTTCATCCTTGTAGCATCAAGGATATTATTACCTAGTATCAGGGTGAAACTAAAGCTAAATTTTCTTTTGTACTAATAACAACATTATTCTAGTTAAGAAATAGAGTTGTTTTGGGGCAAGATCAGAGATCCAATGCTATCATACACTTAACAGACATTAAGTTTTTTTTTTTTTTTAAGATTTATTTTATTTATTTCTCTCCCCTCCCCACCCCCACCCCAGTTGTCTGTTCTCTGTGTCCATTTGCTGCGTGTTCTTCTTTTTGTCTGCTTCCGTTGTTGTCAGCGGCACAGGAATCTGTGTTTCTTTTTGTTGCGTTATCTTGTTGTGTCAGCTCTCCGTGTGTGCGGCACCATTTCTGGGCAGGCTGAACTTTTTCTTTCGCAATGGACGGCTCTCCTTATGGGGCGCACTCCTTGCGCGTGGGGCCCCCCTACGGGGGGGGCACCCCTGCGTGGCATGGCACTCTGTGTGCATCAGCACTGCGCATGGGCCAGCTCCACACGGGTCAAGGAGGCCCGGGGTTTGAACTGCAGACCTCCCATGTGGTAGACGGATGCCCTATCCACTGGGCCAAGTCTGCTTCCCTTAAATTCTTGATGTATGTAAATGCTGAGCTAAATTATTAGAATAATAATAATAATATAAAGGAAATATAAATAATAATATAAATGAAACCTTCACATGTAATATTTTATTGACTTTAAGGCTCTTAAGTCTAAAGATGAATACCTCTTATGTTCCACACTTTGCTTTGGGGTTGTAGGTAAATAAATGGAAAGGAACATTGTGTTCTTAAAGCTTACAGTGAGTGAAAGAACTGTTTGAGAACAATACACGTAAACAAAGACACTAGATGGGGGGATACATAGTTGTATGTGCATTTTTTTGTGCACCAGGAACCTTGAGACATTTTTCTCCCTTTCCTTTCTCCAGAAGGCTTTAGGAAGCCAAATGTCTGTCTCATTAGAATTGGTGATGTCCCTCTTCAATTACATGATTGCTATAATGCTAAAGTGTTTTTGTTTTATTTACCTTGAGAAATCTGAAAAGGATAAATAAGGAAAATAATACAATGCATACCCACAATTTTTTAAAGCATTTTCTTTTTGTAATATTTAATCAGGAAACTCGTTTTTGACCATATTTTTTCCTTTGGAGTCCATAGAAAATTCTGTTTTCACATTCTTATTTTGTTAAGGCCAGAACTTTTTTCTTGAGGTGCCTGAAGTCCTGAGGTACTTGAATCAGTCTATGATAATACCAATTTGGGGTTTGTTACCTGTGTTCAGTTTAACCCTATAATCTAAGGACTTTGGGTTGCTTCTATTTTAGTTGAACTTTAATGAGAATACTAGTAGACACTAAGTAAAATCTTAGGCTTAACTTCATCATAGGGTTATAATGGTCACATTTTTTCAAGTTAGAGTGTAGATATTAGATTTGTTTTTTAAATATGTATTACATCTGTATAAAATCTTTTTAAGTTTAAAGGTACAAATATTGAATTCAGGTTAGTTAGATTGATGTCTTGAAATCAAAAGGAAATAAAAGGCCACATTACAAAGGTCAACCAGCTGGCCATTGGTCTTGCCTATATTTTCTTAACAGTTGTAGTTATTGATGTCAGTTTTCATATCTCCTACTCCCGTACCTGCTTTTAAGTGAAGTAGATCTGAATTTCCAGGGTGCCTGTGTGTGCATGTATGCACACATGGGTCTGTGTGTATATGTGTTTGTCTCCATCGTAGTAGCTGTATGATGGGCCAGGATGAATTTACAGCAAGTTCCATGGGATTCATCCCTCTTTCCGCCTTCTGTCTAACTCACTCAATGAATTCTTCTTTCAATTCTTTATCTTCAGGAAGGTTCCAAGGCCATGTGATAGCAGATTGTACTTGAGTTTCATGTGCTCTACTCTTTCATTACAAGGTCTGTTAACATGCTTTTAAAAGATAACTTGACCCAACCAGTGGCTAATCAGTGGGATTTCCTTGGTTGTAACGGGAGCTGCCAACCATGAAGCCTTGTGAGTACTGATGCAGTTACTCTGCCCTAATAAAAAGCAGTCCACATGTTAACTATTTTTTTTTTGCATATTTTTTATTTTATTTTTTTAAAAAAAGATAGATCACAAAAAAAAGTTACATTAAAAAGTACAAGAGGTTCCCATGTACCCCACACCCCACTCTCCCCCTCTCCTCCCACATCAACAACCTCTTTCATCATTGTGGCTCATTCATTGCATTTGGTGAACACATTTTGGAGCACTGCCGCAATGCATGGATTATGGTTTACATTGTAGTTTACACTCTCCCCCAGTATATTCAGTGGGTTATGGTAGGATGTATAATGTCCAGCATCTGTCCCTGCAATATCATTTAGGACAACTCCAAGTCCTGAAAGTCCAAATGTACGTTAAACCTGCTCTGCACGTGGTCACAACTGACTTGATATTTTAAAACTCAGTTGATATTTATTTTCTTCACTTAAACAAAATCTTTTTGTTTTATTGTCACAATATTGCTTTTCTATTTTCACTGCCACTACTTTAGTTCTAAGTGCTGTTTATTATAGCCTCTGTGGGAACAAGAAAAGGGAACCAACATTTGTTTGGCATTCAGGTATTTTACATATGCATTCACATTTAAGTTGCAAAATAATGGTGCTTTAATAGGTTACTAAGGAAAAAAAAATTTTTTAAGATTTATTTATTTCTCTCCCCTTCCCCACCCCAACCCCGGTTGTCTGTTCTCTGTGTCTATTTGCTGCGTTGTCTTTGTCTGCTTCTGTTGTCAGCGGCATGGAAATCTGTGTTTCTTTTTTTTTGTTGCATCATCTTGTTGTGTCAGTTCTCTGTGTGTGCGGCACCATTCCTGGGCAGGCTACACTTTCTTTAGCGCTGGGCGGCTCTCCTTATGGGGCGCACTCCTTGCCTGTGGGGCTCCCCTACGCAGGGGACACCCCTGCATGGTACGGCACTCCTTGCGCGCATCAGCACTGCACATGGGCCAGCTCCACACGGGTCAAGGAGGCCCGGGATTTGAACCACGGACCTCCCATGTGGTAGATGGACGCCCTAACCGCTGGGCCAAGTCCGCCACCTAGGAAAATTTATTTTAATCTTGTAAATGACAGTGTTAAACTCCCAAGATGGGATATACTGGCTTTGAAGCATTTGCTTTCCTAGCTGTGCCACTTACTTTTTCCTGTTAGTTCTCTGTTGTTTTACTGTTAGACATAATTAGGTAATTTAGAGATGTTAACACTCTAGGGGAGATGAAATTTACTTGATCCTTCTTTACGGGTATTGATCAATAATAATTTTGAATCCAGGGATCCATATCACACTGCTCATTATATACTTGCTTCCTTTCATGTAAGTGAAAAACATTTCAAAACAAAATAATGGGAGTTTTTGCTATATGATTTTAATTTTTACAAATATTTATTGTGCTTACAAGTGCCTGGCAATAGTTTCAAATACTTTACATGGATTATCTCGTTTACTCCTCAACAGCCCTATATAGCAAGTATTATTATTATTTCTGTGTCACAGTGTCAGTGGTCAAGTGATCTCTGCCAGGTCACAGAGCTGAGAAGTCAAAGAGCCAAGAGTCAGTCTCAGGCCTTCTGATTCCAGACAGCAGTCTCAAGAATGGGATGCTTAAGAGTGAGAGATTGGGATGTGCTAAATCTGGAAAGACTCCTTGAAGTCAAGCAGGGAGGGGTGGGTTTTAGGAATGATTAAATGTGACACTTTAGGAAACAGCTTATGTCAGAAGCAATACTACAATAGAATTGGCAGTGCTGGGTAATTTTACAAAGAGATATGGGGTCAAAATGAGGTTCTTAATGATCATCTCTGGGGTTTCAAGTAACAGTATTTTTGGAAAAGAACTGTAATTCTTGTTGGATTTGAGTCATGGCTCTGCCATTTATCATCTGATGACCCTGGTAGATTTTATAACCTTTCCATTGTTAAATGGACATACCAACTATTAGAGGAATAAACAGGTCCATGAGGAGACATGCATAGTGCTTAGTACACAGGATACATCTCAAAAGTTAAGGATGCACAACTGTAATTGAATATTTTAAGGCAGAAAACAATCCGGAGCATATTCAGAGTACCGTTTTAAGGTAAAGGATTGATAAATCCTAGCCATCGATGATTTATGGTAGCTTTCCTTAGATTTTGAAGACTCAGATTTAAAGTTTTGTTATCTCCTTATAGTTTATAATTATGATACCAACCTAATCCCAGTTATCCAATTTGCAAGATCCTAATATTCATTCTTGTGAAAAATAAATGAAGGAATGCATGTGAAAATAGATTTATAAAATTAAAGCACCAGGGTCATGTATTTGAAAGACTTTCATAAGCACCAGGGATTATAGCTTGATTTTTTATTTTTTTCTTTACATCGATCCAGAGGGCAGAATTACATTCAGTGCAATGGGCAGAAGTTCAGAGATGGATTTCTGATTAGTATAAATTTAATTAGTATGATAAATCTATAAATTAAGAAATGGTTAGGCTACTTTGTGAGACAGGGAACATTTCAAATTAGGTAATTTTTTCCCCCTGGATGTCTTGTTTTCTTGCAACTCTAAGAATCTATAAATTGGTAAATTAGAATGTGATATGTTTCCTCAGGTGAAGGCTCATGCTAAGATATGATTGCTCAGTAGAGTTTCAAGATAAAGGAAATGTGTTTGAAAATGTATTAATAATAGCACTACGAAATGCTTTGTGATAAACTATTCCCTTGGCCACATACTACTCTGCAAGATTCAGGATAGGCATGAACATGTTGAAAGCTGTGGGAAGTCTTTTAGTAACTTTTGGTTAACCCAGTATTTCACAAATTTATTTCACTACCTGCTCTTACCTTGTGAGACAACAGTGGTCCATGGAATACACTTTGGGAAATGATATAATGCATTTGGTTAGGGCATTTAAGCAGAAAGACTTTTCCCAGTGTGCTGCTTCAGCCATTGTTAACAGGCTGATGAAAAAGTTCCTAATTAGGAACTAGGGCTGGTATGAGAACTACTGAAACAACTACTTTAGCAATAGACTTCTTAAAGTGCTGCTGTTTGCCAACTGCATCTGATCAAAATAGCTCTGAAGCAAAGGTCACAATATATCAATTGATAGAAGTCTTCAGAGTACCCCAGGAAGGATAGTATTAGGTAACAATTTTTAATATTTTAATAGGAAATTTTTTTAGCTGTGTTGTTTAACCTAAATTAATAGTCTTGTAAATTTATGTAACATAATTTAAAACCAGTAATAAGATGATTTTAAAATATTTTTATAATTAGTTTGTCTTCAAAATACGGTTTGCTAATCTACTTTTTAATGTTAATTTTACATTAAAAATTAATGTAATGTAATTACGTTACATTACAAGTAAGTAAGGTAAAAACTTGACTATTTCCAAATATATTGTCTGGATAGTGGAAGGAGATGGCGTAGAAAAGGAAGAAACACGTTGTGATCAAAATCTGGGTAATTATGGAAACTTATTTATAGACACATTTAAAGGTATTATATTTCCAGTCTGATGTGTCTATTTGTAGATCCAGTTTACTCTCCATTCTTTAAAGTGGACATCATGTGCAAATGATTAATAACATAGTCAGCAGTAGCTACCAGCTTATTTCTAGCTTGAGTTTCCTACTCTGCTACTCTACTTACATTCAGCCTGTGGCCTTTATTAGAACTAGACAAGAACCAGGCAGATGCCGAATTCTGGGAAGGTAATTCTGCTAAGATTAGGGTTCTTTCCATCAGTCTGAGACATGGTCCTTTGAATTTTTAGCATGGAGGGAGGAGCTGAGAGTGAGTTGGATAGTAGAAGATTAAAAATTTTAGACTCTTGGTTTTTCACCTAGTTGGATCTTTTAGGGTCATCCCTGTTGAGTTGAAAAGTTCTATCTTTTAGCCTTGTGAGGTGTTGGGCTGGGAGCTTAAAAGGAAAATACTTGAGTGTTAAGAGTTTTCTATATTATTCAGCAGTTAAAAACCTTACTAGTTCCTATGTAAGCACTTTGAAAAATTGCCAGCTAAGAATCTCATATTTTGGGGGTTTTCAAAAAAAAATACATTAACAATATTTGCTGCCAAATTAATAATAAAAAAAAATTGAATGGAAACAAATATGGTGGACCTCTTTGTTAAGAAAGCTTTTGCTTTATTTTACATCATTTATTATATCATACCATATCATGTATTTTTTAGTACATGTGTCATATATTTTTGAGTACCAGATCAGAATAAGAATTAACTCAGTCAAATTATACTTTACTGAACTTATATATAAGTTAACAAAAATATCTTTTATACTACTGTTCTTTTATAGTGTTGCTTTTTGTACTGCTGTTCTTTTATATTGTTTTATATATATTTCATTTATATATTATGAAATAGTTTTGACAGCTGATTCTAAAATGCTTATTATGAAAGGAAAAATCCAGAAAAGCCCAAAATGTATAAAGATGAAAAATAAAAATCACTTTTAATTCCATCAACAAGAGCTACCTCTTTCTTTGGTGTGTATGCTGCCAGGATTTTCTTTTTTAATACTTATCAATGCTTATTTATATCCCTGTACACAGCTTAATGTTAGAATTGTTTAATTACTATTTAAAAACAAGTCTTTCTGCTGCCACATTGCTCTTTCTCATAGCTTATTATTTTGATATTTATTTCAGTATCTCTATATTATAGGCTTTTATGTCTCTGCTGATTTTCTTTTTCCATTTGAGAACTGTTGCATTCTCCTTACAGAAGATGAATATTTTGCATTGGAATCCTACCCAACCCCTTTTACTTAACAAGCACATCTTTTCATTTTCCAGTCATGATGAGTACTTAATGTTTATATTATCATTTACACTGAGCCATATAGGAACATTTCCTTTTTTACGCACTTTTGTTTTTCTTGTTTTTTATTTTTTATTGTTTTTTCCTTAATATTCTGTGAACTTATTGCTTTGTTCAACTCCAAACTCCTTACTAGTTGTCTAAATCTTTTCTCCAGGTTTCCGCATGTATCAGTTTTATTTTCTTGAAGAAATTAGGCCTCTGCATGGTTGTTCTTTATCCTACTTTTAACCTCATTTTTTCTTCAAGTTTTCTCCTCCGTTCAGTTTCCTCTGTCCATATCCCAATGTTTTGTTTCCTGGTTTACTTTATCATTTTGGTAGAACAGATCTTCTACTTGATAGTTTTAAGAAAAAGTACTTTGGAAATTTAAGGAAGATTTTAGTTTTTGATATTTTGACATTCTGAAAATGTCATACTTCCTTGATAAGTGTTTGACAGAGAGGTTGAAAATAAAGAGTTCAGAGCTGGGAATTATTTTCTTTCCATAAAGGTCCAATACTGGCACCATTCTGGCTTTCCCTGTTTTATATGCACCCTGTTTTTCTAGCAACTTGAACATCTTAGCTTTACCTCCATGTTTTAGAAATGTCATGCATGATATTGCCCACTACTGTGGATTTGTTTTCATTCTGCATCGGGGAGTATGCAGTTCTGGTTTTCCTGAGGTTTCCTGAGGGGTTTCCTGAGAGGTTTCCTGAGAGGTTTCCTGAGAATCAGGAGTTCGTCCCTAAAACCGGAACATTCCTAGGAAAACCATGATGGTTGACCACCTTATTCCTTGTACAAATGTGTTTCTTTTGTCTTTCTGGATCATCTGTTAAGTGACGGTCCTCTTAATAGGATGGTCTTGATCTTCCTATTTTTTTGACTCTTGATTTCCTTTTTCTGTTTTCTTGTAGTTTTCCTCAATTTCATTTTTCAATCTTATTTTTTTTTCATGTTTGCTATGTTATTTTAAATTTTCAAGAGGTTATTCTCATTTCCTTTTTTAAAAATAAAATCCTGTATTTGGTTTATTGGATGTATTTCTTTTTTGAGGACCCTGATAGTGAATTTTCCTTCCAAATTCGCTTTCTCCCAGTTTCTTTGGTTTTGGTTTTTGTCTTTCATATTAGGAACTTTATTCAGATTTCTGGTAATTCTTGGTTGTCTCCTCATACTCAAGTGGCAGTAAGGGGTAAAAATCTCATTTGTCATTTCTGAGCATGTACATGAGGTTTGACAGGTTCACTGTCCAGTGATCTGGTTGAGCTATTTAGTTTGGAAATTGCCTCTATCATTATTTTTCAGATCTTCTTTCTAAGGCTGATAAAATTCCACAGGGAAGAATTTCAAACTCCTGCCTGGAAGTAAAGGTTTAACTCCAAGTGTTCCAGGAGACTGAATGGGAAAAGAGACCTGGGAAAAAGGGGTTGTATATGTTGTGCACTACTTACACTTGATTGTTTAAAGTCCTGACTTTTGTACATTATCCATAATGATTTGTCTACTCCATTTAAAAATGGAGATACATTTACTGTCCTTGCAGAAATAGGACAAAAATCACAAGTAAAATAAAATAACAAGGTGCCTAAAATTCTAAAAAAAATTAGTACTGAAACTTTTATTACTAAGAGAATGTTTGTTTAGCTCAGATCTTCTTTTTCCTTGTATTACATAAAGGAGTTTTGTTTTGCTTTTATTTTGTTTTGGAGATTTTTTTTTTTTTTAATTTATGTAACTCTTTTTCCTTCTCCTCGTCATCTAGTTTGTTTTAGATTGGGGTTCATAAACATTTTCTGTAACAGGCTATATACTTAATATTTTAGGCTTTGCTAACCACATACAATTTGTGTCACACATTCTTTTAAAAAAACGTAAAAAGTATTTTTAGTTTGCAGGCTGTACTAAAATGGACCATCAGCCAGATTTGGTCCACAGTTTGTTGACATCTGCTGTAGACTTAAATTTTTTAATACAGTGATGGCTTTTATAGGTAGGATGTTTTTGGTTGGGTTGAGCTGGTTAAGTGAAGATGGTCCCCAACAGTTAGAAGCCTTGTGAAATATGAGGCAAAAAAAAGGACAGCATTATTGTATAATTTATATATTAACCTCTAAGAAAACCTCTGAATTTCCTTAGTTCATGCTTATCCTTGAAAGAATCATGGGTGGCGAAGAGGACACAGCAATGATTGGAGATGATAGAAATAGTTGGGCCAGTGTGAGTTTCACTCATATAGTGGGAGTGTACAGTAAATAACAGTTCCATCTGGACCATATGGAGAAGGAGTAGGAGATAGCTCCCCAGGGGGTTAAAAAAATAATTAAAAAGTAGGGTGCTCAATGAAGGGTTTTTGGACATTGAACAATAGGTGTCTATTTCATCATCTTTTAATGCCCATTTAAAATGAATGTATAAGTTGCAGAATAAAAATACTCATGTATTTAAATAGAGTATCACTGAATAAAATAGATTGTTCAGCCTAATCCTGTCACCCTGCTTATTTGTCAAGATAGTGCATTCATATTCATGTTGACTTTGATTTCTTATATAAGAGAAAGAATTTTGAAGAAATTGTGAAGTTTACTTCATTATTGTATTACTAGTATAGTTTATCATTTGGGGAGTGTACTTCCATTTTAGGGAAATACAGTATGCATTTTTACATCTATACACTCATATAAAAGATTAGTGTACCTATAACAGATCATGTAAGTATTAAAATAGAATAGAAAACATATGTTTTATATGTGGATTTGTGTCCAGTTGTCTTGCTGCTTTTTAAGTTAACACAATTAAGATTTAAAACATACCTTTCTAGTATTGATAGTGTTCATTTCTTGATAACTTAATTGAGTACGTAAATCTTGTTACTTCTCATTTCTCTTGCAAAATGACAAAATTGGAATCATTTCGCAGTAGTTTAATACAATGAGAAATACTTTTAAAAATTTCAAATAGAAAAGAAAAATAATCATAGATAGGCACTGAAGAGTATTTTAACTACTTTATGTATAAGGGCCAGAAAGTTATATATGTAAGGCATTGTCAGCTCTCAATCTGTTGATTTTTTAAAATCTTTTAAACTACTGTTATATGTAGTTTTAAAAATCCAAGCTTATAATTGAATTCATAAGAGGTTTAATAATTTAAAAAGTCTCAATTTCACAGAAGGACTCATTTTTTAAAAGATGAAGCCCTAAATTTTGAGTTAATCACTTTTTGGTTAGGAAAACTTTTTTTTTAAAAGACACGCCTATAATATGGAAGAAGAAATCACTTAGGATTTTAAGAACAATACTCATTGCCAATTTCACTTGTATCCACAGGAAGAAAGTTTCTAGGAATAAATCTGTAGGGACCAGTACATAAATTCTCATACCAAACACAAAGGCTTTCGAAGAAAGAATACATTGACCTGACCAATGATATTCTGGTTGATGCTCAAAAAGGTATCATTAAAAATAAATGATAAATGCAGTTTTGTTGCATTAGGGACCTGCAAAGAGGTGTGTGTGTTTTAATTTGTTCTTGGTAGGTTGTAGGTTTCTGTATACCGTATTCTCTCTCTTACTGAAATATTCCTTGCTTGACCAGTAATATGCAAAGAAACACATTTGAGTACTGCAAAAATACTGAATTTTTGTATGGAGAGTTTTAAACTTTTCTAAATGACCTAGTAAAGCAAAACTTTAGCACTTTGCCAGAAGCATATTGAAAATGTAATAGTCTCTGCTGTTCTTCAGAATAAGCTTAGAATAAACTGGTATACTCACCTTTAAGCAAGTCAGTTAATATTTTTGCATCTGAAAAATCAGAATTATTATAACTTCCTATCTCCAAAATTGTGGGAAGTATCTGAATATGCTTTTGAAAAATTAAAATAGCTGGTTTAAAATTGTGGAGATAGTATATTCCAGCAGTCTTTGCTGAATGGTCAAAAGAAGGTTACACTATCTCCATATTCGAACAAGTATTGACTAAACTGCTTTAGCTCAAACCTTCCTTTTTGTAAAAATGTTTGACATTTTTGGTTTTGTGAAAATGTTTGACTTTTGGAAGAATCAGTCATCAAAGGAAATTACATAGTGATTTCAGGGTTTGACTTGGTTTGTTCAGAAAAGGCAAGAAGTTACTACTTGACTGGATTGCTCTTTACCAATATTTAGAGCAGTTATTTATTAAAGCTAATTGTCTCTAATCCTGGTCTCAGTTGATGTTACAAATATACCAATATGTCTTTTCCACTTGAGACCATTATACATAGCAACCTCTTTACCATGGAATTGTCTTTCAGACAACAAAACATTTGGGGTTATCTCTCCTGGTTTATCAGACTAGATGGGAGTTGTGACAAATCAGCCCAAAAGTCATTTTGAATTGTGGTATGATTATGAAATCAGGTATAAATATTTTTCTATCTGTTCATTGTCTTGGGTCTCCTCTGCCCTGTTTTTGATCATTTACTACCATCATCTTGGAGTTTAACACTAAGAGTGGATCATGAGTTGCCAGGGACCTGAAGGTCCTGAAGGAGATGGGGGCAAGGGGAGGGTACAAGGGAACTTTTTAGAGTGATGGAGATGTTATATTTGTCTTGATTGTGGTGGTGTTTACATGGGTGAATACACTGTCAAAACTCATTTGATTATATACTTTAATTGAGTACATATTATCATGTAATTATACTTGAATAAAATTGTTTGAAAGCAAGTTTAATACCAAAGTCTGTTGCAGGGCATGAACAGTAAAAGTATGAAGAAGTTTGATTAAAACGTATGCTATCACCTCAAACCAGTTGACTATAGCTGTAGCCCACAGGACATTTAAAGTTGAATGCTTTATTTTGAATGTTGCTAAATAAATGTAACATTTTGAGCTCTGATCCATTACTCTAGCATGGTATGTAGAAAGACACTCTAGTATTGCATGAACTAAGTAAAATATGAGTTGACAATACAACAAGGGTTTTAAAGTGCTTTATTATAAGTGAAAGCACTTTGGTTTTTTTTGAGTATTTTAATGTGTAAGGCAGTTGTGGATGTTTTTTCCTTTCCAAATGGTACTTTTTGTTTGTTTGTTTTCATTTAACCACACAATTCAGATAAGTAATATAAGTGTAGTTTAATATTTTCTGGGAAAAAATTTTAATATTAAAAAAAGTGTCACTAATTACCTGAGCATATCAGGCTAACTGTTGATCTGCTTACATGTCCCTGTCAGTCTCCCAGTTGTGGTGTCAAAGTTAAGAAAAAATAACTTAGATTATCAGGCATAGATTTGTGATCATATCAAGTAATTCTGGCAATTTGCTATATATAAAATCAACCTAAAAATAAAATTGAAGTTTAAAAAAACCCTTAACCCAATCTTCTGTCCTTACTTAAAGTGCTATTCTTTGGTCTGTTTATGTCAGTTTGAGGTGTCTAGGCTTTTAAATAAAAGATTAAAGAAAATGTCTTGAAAGGTATGGTTTAGAATTCTAAATGGTGATGTTTGTCTAAATGTATGTTTTGTCCTTATGGCTTCTATTTTGTGTTCTCAAAGATTCTTGAATAACTTGCTTTTTTACTTAGCCATTTTCATTATATATGGTAAAATGTCATCTCAAATGGAGTGGACTGAAGTTTTAAATGAATCTAAAAGGTCAAGAAGATGTTTAGCATATCATTCTCTCCTTTATACCACCTCTTTCCCTAGATCTTTAGTGATGTTTCTATCAAAATCAAAAGAATGAAGAATTGCCTTTTCTTTCTACTTTAAAGCAATGAAATGGCCAAAAATTAAATTTCTCGAAAAAAGCAAGTGACTTGAGGAATTGTTTATTGTATTATTGGTCTATGAATAAGTTGAACTCTATTTAAAATGACAAATAGTTTTCATAAAAATACGATTATTGACTGTGAAGAGATGTCACTACTGTAGTTTTTTGTTTAGATAAAATACAATGTCCAGCATGTTGTCATGTATGATAACATTATTAGGGGAGGTAAACCTTATTGAGGTAAGATGGCTTACCCCTTCATAAGATAGTAAGCTTTACTAATTTTTTAGAATGTTATCCCTCAGATATTTGTTATTCTAGAATAACATGTAAAGTGTCATTGATTGCCTCCCCTTGCCTCCTAGTTACTCAGGATTCTGTAAATTGGATTATCCAGGAACTGTCATTTCAAGTGTATGTTTTTAGTAATGACATGGGTTAAAGAAAAGAAAGCATTTTGTTCTCATAACCTTATTGAAGAGCCTTACATAAATGAGGTAAAATGGGACAATATAAGGACAATGTAATAAAGCGCTAAATAAAATTTGGTGAAATCTTGAAGTATGTAGTATGTGTGTGCATGTGCCAACTCTTGATTTTGGTTAGTGAAGAAGAGCAGCAGAGGAGATGAGAACATAGTAAGTACTTTCTGAGGGAATGGTTTGAGAGAGCAGGGACTGTTCATCGTGTGGGATAGTTTGAATCTGTATACATTGGGCCATTGAAAAGATTGATCCTTAACTATGAGTGCCAAGTACCATATTAACTTTCCTATTATAGGCTAGGTAAAGTCATACTATGGGAGTAAATTTAGTATACTGCTAGAGAGGCTGTGGGAAGATGCTGTGAACTTTCAAACAAGATGATCTGAAGAATTTAATTTATAATTTATCATAACTACCCTTTTAAAATTTTTACTTCTCTGTTTTCTGTGTGTAGGTTTAAGAAAATCAACCAAGAAGCGCAGTGAGTCCCCACCTGCTGAGCTCCCCAGTTTAAGGCGGAGCACACGCCAAAAGACCACGGGCTCCTGTGCTAGTACCAGGTAATAACTTGAGTTTTTTTTAAGATTATGGTGAATTCACTATGTTCTGTTGCTCTAGTGTTTTTGACTTTCATCAAAAATCCTTAATCCTTGAAGTTTTTAACAAATTATTAAACCAAAATAACCTTTTACTTGACTATTGAATAAAGACATTCATTTGAACTAGTATTACTATGTTTGAATTCTTCCCCAGTTTTTATTGACATGGTTTTACTACCTTCTGCCTTTTGCTACCTTGTCTTCACAGAGCCATTGCCAATAGTTGAACATTTAGGTTGTTTTCAAAGTTATATCCTGCCATGTAACTGAGAAATTTGAGTTATTTTTAAAGGTGGCTAAGTTTCCCAGTAGTGGGATTAATGGATCAAATGGGATGGCTGTTTTAATGACGGTAATATTGCCTAATTAGTTTCTAAAAGTATTGACTCCAGTTATTGAGTTTAATGGATGAGGGAAAGTGAATGGTACTTGTCATTTTGTATTATTATATGTACCCTTCAAGGAAAAGTGTAGGTATTGTGTGTGTTCTTTCACATCTCCAGTTCATATTTTTCCCGATTGCTCTTCGAAATCATTTTCAGAGTCAGCTGTCTTGGATGTGACATAGTAGTTCATGCACTTTTATTAAATGATTGAAAATGTTTACTGTTTTAGTTCTCAGCACCTAAAACAAATCCTGTGCAGTGGGTTGGCTTTATAACAGGAATTTATTGGCTTTCGTTTTCAGATGCTAGAAGGCTTGCTTTCTCCCAGGGTCAGTAGCTTCACTGGCTGGCGAGCTTTAGAATTCTTTGGCTTTACTTTCACACGACAACATGGCAACATCTTCTTCCTCTTCCAGTTTCTGTTGACTTCTAGCTTCTTCCTTCTCCCGAGGCTTCTCTTTCTGTGGCCTTTTCTATAAGGGCTCCAGGAGTGGACTTGAGACCCATCAAAAGGTCCTATTTATAATGGGTTCACACCCACAGCATGGTTTAAGATTAAGAACATTTTTCTGGGGTATATAACTTCAAGCCACCACATTAGCTTATAGTTAAAAAAATATTTTTCTCAAATTTTCAGTCTTGATATGTTTAGGTGCCCCTCTTCCCTTTTTTTTTAGCTTTTTATTTTGTAATAATTTAAAATTTACAGGACAGTTGCCGGTACAACACAAAACCGGTATGGAGAACTCCAGCTACCCCATACTGAGATCCGTTGCTTTTAACATATCATTCTATCCATTCATCCATCCATCCTTCTGCCTATATTTTCTAAACATTTGAGAGTAGATTGTATAATTTATTCTCCATGATCACTTAACGCTTCTGTGTGCATTTCATAAGAACAAGGATATGGGGCTCAAGTGCTCTTCTGTTACTAATTATTCAGCAGTCATATCTGTATTCTCTTTTATATGTAGTTTGTTTCCTCTACTAAATATATTAAAATACAGTAATAGGGGAATGATCATAGTTGGTCTTTTCCCTGCTATTGCCTCAGGTAAGTAGAAAAATTTTAGCACTTTGGTTCTTTAAGGTAATTTGCTTTGACTACTCTTAGTGGTGGCACGTAGTGACATAAGGAAAAAGGATGATTTGTTGCTGTTAAGTCAGAAGAAAAGTACCCTTGACACTGTAATCCCTCCATTTTCACTTGTTCTCGAATTCTTTAGATTCTGTAATATCTGGAGTTAGTACCTCTGATTGCTTTTGTCTTTTCTTAACAAAAATTTTTTTTGAGGTGCTGGGGCTAGGGATTGAACCTCATATGTGGGAAGTTGGCACTCAATCACAGAGCCAAATTGGCTCACCTGAGTTGTTTTTTTTTTGTTTGCTTGTTGTTCATTTTGTTTTGTTTTGTTTTTAGGAGGCACTGGGAATGAACCCGGGACCTCCAATGTGAGAAGCAGGTGCTTAGTTGCTTGAGCCACTTGAGCTACATCCACTCCCCAATACTTTAAAAAAAAAATACGTTTTTATTACAGAAGTTGTGAACTTTCAAAAAATCATGTACATGTGTAGAATTCCCATACAACAACCTTTCACCAACACTCTATCTTAGCAATACTTTTTATGAAATTCTTTGCTTCTTCAGAGCTTTTGTCCTTTATTGGACTGAATTCAATATGGTTAAAAATGAATTTTAATTTGTATGCAAAATCAGGTAATCTAGTGTTATAATTATCTTTTCCTGACTTTCTCTACAGCCTTCTTTCTTTCTATTCATAACCCCTGTGTTAGGGCATGTGAAATTATAGTGTACTTGGTCATACTGTGCACAAGCTATCTAGCTACTTGCCTGAAATGCTTTTCATCTCAAATTTCTCCTGAACCAGTTGAAATCCTCTTAAATGTAGTGCCTTTGGAGACAACTCGTGTCATTGTCTCTCTTCAGGCTAACACTCCTTGAGGGCACCAACCGTATGAATCCTAAGTGTTTAACACTGTCACATGGCTTGTGCAAAGTAAATGTTAAAGGAATGGATTAATTTGAATCCCACTAATATGTAGCTTGGTAAATTGGGTTTGCAGTGAGTCGTTTCTCTATGAGGGAAAGATTGGCTAAACAAATCCCTGTTTAGGGAAGATTTTTCACCAGTAGAATAAACTCTTCTAGTATTCCAGGTGATTCAGAACCCTTCTTTACTTCTTTATTCTTTAAAAGTCTTTACTACTCAGTATCTGTAATTCTGTTGTTTGATTTTAGTTTAAACCATTTTTTTTTTTTAACTCCTGAAATAAGACCTCCCTCTCCTGAAATTATTTTGGTAGTAATGTTTTCTGCATTTCCTAAGTGAGCCTGGGGAGTTACTGTTTGAAAACTCAAGTTGGAATAATTTGCAGCGAGAGGGGCGGTGCAGGGGGGGTTGTGTTGTGTCTTTTGTTCCCACCTCTAATTTGCTTACTAATTTTTCTCTACTAAAATAGAGAAAAGTTCATCATCACTAAAATGTAATTTGCTTAATGAGAAACAAGTAATCATTTTAAATGCATCTTATTCCGTGCCTTGATTCTAAACAAATGTTTTCTAAATGTTGTCTGTATTTTTTTTAATAAATATTCATTATTTTGCAGGATAGAGTTTTTGTCTTTTATTAGGGTAAATTTTTTTAGGTAATCTGGAACTTAAGTAATGGGGATTTCCCCCCCCCCCCCCATCTCCTTTGTCCCTCCCCTGTTCCCATTGTCCACTGTCAATTGGAAAGTCTGTGTATGTTGATCCACTATTTACCGTGAAAGTTGTATTTTAAGTGAATTGAATTTTCTCTGCAGGAGGAGTCACTTTTCAATTTAGTTAAAAATCATTTCTGTCTGTAGGGATGACAACAGCTCCTAGTAGCTCAAAAGCTTGAATTGTGAATGTGACGTAACTTGGAGGAATTTTAAATATACAAAGTCTTGGCTGTTACGCATAGTGATTTTCTGTAACAATTTTTAGTTTAAAAAAGAAGAAACTGGCTTTGTGTTTCATGAATTTGAGCTTTGTGCTGTCTATACATTGGTCCTGGTTCACTGGTTGCTGCCTATGATGACATTTTTCTGTTGCAGTCGGCGAGGCTCTGGCCTGGGCAAAAGAGGAGCAGCTGAAGCTCGTCGACAGGAGAAAATGGCAGACCCTGAAAGCAACCAGGAGTCAGTCAACTCTTCAGCTGCACGTACAGATGAAACTCCCCAAGGAGCTGCAGGTAAATGGGCACTTGTTAGCCTTCAAATGCATTTTTTTATTTTACAGATTTATTTAGAGATAAATTACCTTTTACAAATGTCAAAAAAAATGGAAGGGAGGGGACAAATATTTTAGTTGTGTTACCATCAAAATAAAGTTTTTTTTTCTGTTTGCTTGATTTTTGCTTCACTTTACAGGTCAGTATTTTGATTAGTTGAATTGGTTTGCTATTGACTTCTTCCTTGTCCAAATCCAAATATATGTTCAGAGGGCTTTTAGGAGGGGTTAGGTCCCTTTTTGTTTAAGGTTCTAATATATTTACTTGTGTACATAATAGTTGCTCTTTGGTATTTTGAAAAAAATTTAAATTTATAACAACATTGTAAGGGTATGGTTTAAATTGGCTCATTCATGTGTACATTTTAATTTAGAATTTTGTAGTTTCCAAAAAATAATTATTTTAGTGTGAAGCCAAGTAATCTTTAAGAATTTAAGTATTTATATTTTTATGAGTGACTGTTTACTTTACTTGGTATCTGAGCATAGCAGCAATTAAGGCTTTCCCCCTTCATCTTTAAATATGTGTCTTTTGGCAGCACTGTAACAAGACTGATAATTCAATGGTTAATTGTGGCCAGCAAATTTGGAAATGTAGTTTGTCACTGACATTTCTCTCTAAAATTAACAGGTATAAAGCATTATAATCTGTCATTACAAACATGCTATGCATTCCTTCATTTAAGATGATATGCATAGGTTTTGATTATAAGCATATATGTTCTTACTTTCGAACAAAGCTCTTTCATGTACTGTTAACTATTATTAGAATATGTGCTAATTTTCCTTAACATCTGTGGCGAAGGTATGTCTCATTTTCCATTAAGGTTCTGGTTTGCCTCCTACTGTCGAGGTTTTCCTCCTGTTGTCTCAACATCCAGTCTGGCTTAGCATTTTTCCTATCCCTGTTTCCCAATTTTGTATGATTAAGTGCACAGTGAACCTTCAGCAACTTTATGAGAGACTTTTTTGAGGAAGCACCTTTTTCCTAGAACAGTTTTTCTGACAGGTTACATGGTAGGTTTTTGGAAAAATGCAGTAATTACATGTGCAGCCTATTGAAGCTGTTTCTGACACACAACTTATCCTTCCCAGTGTTACACATTCCTTTCTACTAGTCTTTTAATGTTTATTTTATGTCTGAATATGAACGTAGAGCAATTCCAAAGTGTATGACAGAAAAGGAGCTGCTGAAGGGAGCTACTTTATACAAAGTAGACTCATTACAGTAATTGTAGAAAGGGAGCTGCTGAAGGGAGCTACTTTACACAAAGTAGACTCATTACAGTAATTGTAACAGCTAATTTTTATAGAGTGTACACTATTGCAGAAAAGGTAGTAAGCACTTTACATATTTTCTCATTTAATATTCAAAACGTGTGCTGAGGTGTGAGTGCTGTTACCGCTATTTTATCAATGAGGAAAACTGAGACATAATTGTTTAAACTTGCCCAAGGTTACCAGCTAGGATGTAAGACTCTCAAGTCCATATCTTAGAAACCAGGTGTACATTTATAATAGTTCTGCCATTCTACTTCCCTCAGTTAGAAGGGGGTTTGTTTTATTCATTTTGATGTCATTGGTGACCAGGATGCAGGGATGGGGTGTAAAACTTTGTTCATTGGATCATTAACCTAAGAGGCTAAAAGCTTCAGGTGATCAGGCTCAGAAGTCTGGCCTTAGCCCTGCTTTTATAAACCTCTCATGTGTTTCATTTTCATTCATATTTTGAAAACCCCTGTGATAAAGGTATTTTCCAAATTTAAACACATTATAGCTGGTTAGAAAAGATAGATTGGTTCATGTTTATTGGTTTTAGGAACAGCCCTGGCTTTGTTATATTTTGGGAGATGAATCCCTTATAGATTATTCTGCCAAGTCACTAAATTATTTATGGGAAAAGAAGCTAATTATTTAATTTAGTATTTATATTAAGTTATTCCATATAATGTGCTTTAACTCTTTAGCTTTCCAAATATAAAATGGGAATTTAAAGACAAACCCTAAATTAGCATAGAGTATAGGTTGATGGTAGTACTTGCAAAGAAATAATTTTTGACAAGTGTACATTTGTAGAATTCATAGGCAGCTTTTGTACAGTTAGAAGACTCCCTTCATTTGAAACATTTATTTTGAAATCATTTTTTAAAATTATTTTTAAGATTGACTTGATCTCTTTAATGTTATTTATTTTTAAAGAACATATCTTCCTGACCTCTCTCAGTGGAATTAGTGAATTAAGCTACTTCCTAACCATGTTGTTCTTATTACTTATCATAAATAATGTATCTTTCTTTACACACAGATGTTAAGCATTGCTCCATCTTTGCAAATTTGCCTATATCTCTTTGATTTTGCCAGTTTTGTTGATTCTTAGAATACTTTCATAATGTCTCTGTTTATAGAATACTCTGTATAAGTTCCTGCTGGATCACCCTGCATTATAATATGATATGGAGTCGTAAATACTCCTCCAGCCTGGCCACCTTTGGTCTTTTTTTTTTAGGTACCAGGGACCGGAGATTGAACCCAGGACCTCGTATGTGGGAAGCTGGTGCTCAACCACTGAGCCAGTGTGGCTTCCCTCAGTTGGTTTTCTTGCTTGTTTTGCTGCTGTTTTTGTTGTTTTTAGGAGGTACTGGGAATTAAACCCAGGACCTCCCATGTGGGAGGCAGGCACATCTATTCCCACACCTTTGGTCTTTATAGAAGAAATGCTAGCCTCTGAAGTGGATAGTTAAGTTCCACATTATTCCAAGAGTCAGAGGCAAAGTCTTAAGCATTCTTCTTTGCTTTTGGACCTAATCAGAACTGTAATACAGTCTTATGCTCTGCAACCTACAGTTTGAATTGAGAATCTTCGTAATTCACATGAACAGGATCAGATGGTCAAAAGAAAGGTACTCGGTTCTGTAACCTTCTCTCTCCCTATTTAGTTTTGTTTAGTACCATTACAAATTACATTCCCAGCATACTACCTGAGGGGTAATTAAATTCCTAGCAGTCATTCTTTTGGCCTTACTCCAAAGTGTTCATGACACTTTAGAAAAATCTTCCTTTTACTTTCTGTACTTAGCATCTGGGTTTTAAACTCTTAGTACTTCTTGTCAAGTAAAATTTAATTCCACAAGCTTGCTATTATTTTACCCTTGTTTTCCACATAAGAGGTTGCATTGGTTAAAATATAAAAATCTAGACCTCTAAAATAAAATTCTGTGTACTGGTTTACAAAATTATTTTTTTCATTGTTTCACATGGTGTTGTATAGATTGGCTAAGATTAGACAGGAGAAATAGCTTTTTTTTTTTTTTTTTAAGATTTAGACACTCCTTAAAATCTGGCACTGAATTTTCCCTGCTCATAGTTATAGTTTGTATTTCCTCGTGGGACAAATCTTGCATGTACACTTAATCTACCTAGTGTTAAAGGAGTTGCTAAATGATTTTGTTGCTGACTTCTAATGATGTTTATATTTCCTCACATTCATGACTTTACAAATAGCCACTCCTAATTAAAGTAGCCCAAAGGCTAGGCTAGTTTGATTTACATAATTTTAGAAAATATGCATATAGGGAAGTACAGTGAACATATGCTTAGCACTTTCCATCAGAGTGCTGACAAAGGGATTTTGCAGTTTTCCTTGGGTCTAGTCAGTCAGACCTATGAAAATATGCACCTATCCTCACGAAGAACCGGAATATCCCTGCCCCTTTTAATGTTTCTTTGGGTCCCAAATGGTTGGGAACCAGTTATAATAGAATGCCTTAGGAACACTTGTGATTATGCAGCTTTCCAAGGTTCATTTCTTGGTTAATGTCTTCTGTGGTAGTGCAGCTTGGATACTCATTATTCATTATGATAATAAGAACAATACAGTTAGGAAGTAACTTTTAAAGTAGAAATCTTTAAAAATCATATTTTGTAGGCCTGAAGAACTTTCTAAACGAAATTTGATTTTTTGTTTTATGTTTCCTTTTCACAGTGTGCTTTAAAAAAAAAACAAAAAATTTCCTTTTGTAACATTTTGAATTTGCTTCACACATTGTCGGAAGAGTTTTAAAATAAGCTTAAGAGCCAGTTTAACAAATTCAGTCATAATAGGGAACTGATAATAGTATTTATTTGTTAACACTGTTTCTATATAATGTGAAGCATCAATGTAAAGCAAATTTTAAGAATTGTTACTGAAGAATATGTTTAAGAAGCTTACAGTACAGTACAGCGTATAAAGTCAGAGTTTGTGTTCAGATCTCTGATTCATTATTAGGTGCCTGAACTTGGACAAGTATATTCAAAGTCACAAATGCTCAGTTGCCTCATGTGCATGATGAAACTTCATAAGGTTGTGAGGAATCACACAGACAGTGCCTGCATATAGTAAGCATTTAATAAATGCCACCTACAGGTAGCATTATTATATAAAGTATAGATTCCACTAAACTATGATACCCTTTGACATTAGTACTTCTCTCCTGACCCTCACCCTTTTTTCCCTCTTCTTTGTAGCCTCTAGTTCTGTTGCAGGAGCTGTCGGCATGACCACCTCTGGGGAGAGTGAATCGGATGATTCTGAGATGGGACGATTACAAGGTAAAATAGATGGTTATCAAGCTCATAAGAAACCATTACCATGGGCTGCCTGTTATTACTGTTCTATTGAAATTAATTCATGTGTTTATTGGTACAAAATTTAGGAATGCCTATACCTCCAGAAAACCTTATTTAGTAGTGATTTGATGATTTGGAATTGAAAGATGAGCTGTCTGCCTTTTTATTTCTACTGTTTAACTAGATAAAACCTTATATGTATATTTTTATATTAATTTTTTTTGTTATGGTACACTTGTAGCTGACTTTAATATTAATTATTAATTAAAGTTGTTTAATATAATTAAACAACATCTTGAAAAGGCGGTTACTTAATATTGTCCAGTGGTACCTTATAACGTAAATATAGTAGAGTGCTTATTTGCCTTGATCTTTTGTCTTTGTGATTACCTATTCCAAAATGAATGTAGAGCATGTATATAAACAGATTTTTTAGTGTTTTAAGTGCTTTTACAGAAAGCAGCCATACATGTGTGCTTTTTTACAATGACCAGAGTATATTTTTATCTGAGATGACTGACTTAAAATAAATCCCCAATGTGAGGCTTTTAAGAAACATCATTTATAAATATATCCGTTTCTGATTGTTTTTAGGTTCTTGAATAAACTTAAACTGTCTCCTTTTGACTGGAACAACACTTTGAAATTTGGAACTGATGAGAATAATGTTCTGCTTTTCATGTTTTTAGGGGGGTTCTCATGAACACTATCTAATTGGGAATACTAGCAGAGAAAACAGGACAAAGGTGCTTACATATAATTTTTCAAAATAAATAATTTACCCTGGGTTTTTCTTGTATAATTTACAAGAATTCTGCTGATTTTCAATATTAAGATATTTGGAGCTGGCATAACTATATTATATATAATATTATATATATTATATATAATATTATATCTATATTATATATTGTATATAATATTACTATATTAGTTGCCATAATATATTAATTTTGAAAGTTTAGTGTAGTTTCTCTTAAAGTTTTCAGAATGGAAAGTAACATTGACTAAACCAATTAATTTTTAGATAATCTCAGTAGTATTGTCAACAAAACTTCCACTTTGCCCCTCTTTTCTGTTTTTCTGTAGCTCTGTTAGAGGCCAGGGGTCTTCCTCCTCACCTGTTTGGTCCTCTTGGTCCTCGGATGTCACAGCTTTTCCACAGAACAATTGGAAGTGGAGCTAGTAAGTGAATACGGTCAAGTTAGTCCTTTCTGAAAACCCTTAGTACTTAGCTGAGTGCTCTTTTTGCTGTTACCCATTGTGAAAGTATGTATAAAGGAAGTTTTCATGAACTGTAACCTGTTTTAAAAACAGGGCTTGTGCATATTCTCACCTCAAACATAGTAAATATGAGATTTTCTTCTTTGCTTTTATTTTCAATTGCTAAATCAGAATCATAGAAGAAAAAAAAATTAACTATAGAGGAATAAAACATCTCACACGATTGCATTGATGATTATAGCATCTGATTGCTTGGCTTTGATTTGAGTTTTTAATGGTGTCATAAAATTTGACCCATAAGACAGTCAATCTTGATATGAGCATGAGAGAAAAGATTTCTCAGCAGAATTACCAGTGAGGCTGTAGGCTCATTTTGTCAAATTAATATTTTATAGTCTTATACACAGCAGATACAGCACTGGCTCTTTTGAATTTTCAATTTATATAGCCAAGAATAACTTTTGTATAATTAAATTTTTTCTGGTGTAAAATACTATTCTTTAAATTCCTTAAACAAATTTACATTTAAATATTTAAAAAAAAAACTTCATTGATAATGTTTCCATAAAGTAAGTAGGCTATTTGAACACTCCAATCTTAATTCAAAATTTCTAATGTATTCTTGCAGCCAAAGCCTGTTAGCTCTATACCAGGATGTGCTTAGGTACTTTTCACCAAATATTCAGTGTTTTCTAAAAGTAATGTAATGTGTATACTTGTGCCCAAATATGTATAATGTACTTGAGGCTTTTTCAAGTTTCTGGATCAGCATTTAATACAGGAATTTAAGAAGCAGCTGGTGTTTTGTGGTGGGGTTTTTTTTTTTTTTTCTATAAAGATTTGTTTTATTTATTTCTCCCCGCCTTCATTGTTTTGTGTTCACGGTCTGCTCTGTGTCTGCTCATCTTTTTTTATTTTTTTAAAGGAGGCACTGGGAACTGAACCCAGGACCTCCCATGTGGGAGGAAGGTGCCCAGTTGCTTGAGCCACCTCTGCTCCCTGCTTGTTGTATCTCTCATTGTGTTTCCTTGTTATGTTTCTTCCTTATATCATCTTCTTGCATTATCACATGTCATCTTGTGGCATTAGCTCACTGTGCCAGCCCAAGACAAGCTTGCTGTCTTGCTTGTCTTTATTTTTTTTTAATTATTTATTTATTTTTTAAAATTACATTAAAAAAATATGAGGTCCCATTCAGCCCCACCGCCCCCACCCTCCACTCCCCCCATCATCGTGACACATCCATTGCACCTGGTAAGTACATCTCTGAGCATCACTGCACCCCATAGTCAGTGGTCCACATCATAGCCCACACTCTCTCACGTTCCATCCAGTGGGCCCTGGGGGGATCTACAGTGTCTCGTAATTGTCCGTGAAGCACCACCCAGGACAACTCCATGTCCCGAAAACGCCTCCACATCTCATCTCTTCCTGCCATTCCCCAAACCCAGCAGCCACCATGGCTACCCTTCCCACACCTATTCCACATTTTCTCTGTGGACATTGGATTGGTTGTGTCCATTGCACATCTGTGTCAAGTGGGGGCTTAGATTCCACGTGGATACTGGATGCACTCCTCCTGCTTTCAGTTGTAGACACTCTAGGCTCCGTGGTGTGGTGGTTGACCTTCTTCAACTCCATGTTAGCTGAGTGGGGTAATTCCAATAAATCAAAGTGTAGGAGCTGAAGTCTGTTGAGGCTCTGGGTCTGAGTGTCATATTATCAGTCCAGAGATTCAAATCCCCTAAATATATCTTAAACCCCAGCACCAACTACAATTCCAATAAAGTAGCATGCAAGTCTTGTGAAAGAGATCCCCTCTGAGTCCAATTCCATCACGCAGAAACACCAGCTCCAAAGAAGGACCATCTGACATGGCAGTGAACCCCATCTGCCATGACCATAGAACCCGTGGGTCTCTTTATCCCTCAAAAGAACCAATACCTGGGGTTGTATCTACTTTATCTGTCTTTTAGACTCTGCTCAGTTGTGCATAAGGACATTCCTTCTGACAACCTCCAGACTCTTTTTTAGAGACTCATAGCCTTATAATCTCATTTCTCCTTTCCATTTCCCCCTTCCATTAGGTCAAACAGCATTTTGAAGTCATGTTATTATATGTAGACAGGGATATTCTGCTGATCCGTATTGAACCTTTAATTCAAGGTCATTTTCTAGTTGCATCTTCAGCTGGTATGTGGTAGTGATCCCTCGGTGCCAGGGAGGCTCATCCCCGGGTGTCATGTCCCACGCTGGGGGGAATGCACTGCATCTACATGCTGAGTTTGGCTGTGAGAGTGGCCACATTTGAGTAACATGAAGGCTGTCAGGAGGAAACTCTCAGGCACAGTGCTACTCTAGGCCTTATTCTTATTGCAGGTGTATAGGCTCAAAAGCATAGCCATTAGTATCAGGAGCCCACTGTTGGGCCCTCCTTCCTTCCTGGTTCTTGCCGTTGCACCTGGGGGACTGCCGCTGCTCCCCCAGGGTCCACGACAGTGACCCCCCGGCTAGGAGCCCAGTATCCCCCCAGCTGTTGTTTTTAATTGTTTCCACTATGAGTATATCTAGACATTACTGTAAACCCTGGGAATATGCCCTGTATAACTCCCTGTCAACCATATATATCCTGTCAATAACATCCTATATCAGTATTCCTCCGCTACCATTGTTGAACCACTCTGTGATCCAAAACTTCCTGTAAAGTCAATCCCAACATAATGTCAGCTTCACAAGAGTCTTAGATCACCGAAATTCATATATACAATATACAGTACTTCCCCAGATCCACCATAAAACCTTTTCCCTTCCACAGCGATAATCTTTTAACTTATTCATATCATATTTCCTGAAACTGATGTACAGATTCCGAAACAATAGCTTTCAAACAAGGTGACATCTGTGCTTACTATGTGGTCCATACTTTAGGTTGTACAGTTTTCTAAATTTTTTAGTTATCCTATGTTTTGCCTTACGGTTTACATTATTAGTCTGTCGTCCCCTATATGTTTATGTGTAATATTACATGTTTTATATTCATCCTCGTGTACTCTCACAAAACTCTCTTGCCCCCATATTTACCTTGGTTCCATCCATTCCACATCCATTTTCCCCTCCCCTTGGGGCCCACAATGCCAGCCAATCTCCATTTCCCAAGAAGCCATGTCCAGAGATACTTGCAGCAGTATTCAGGGCCTGAGTTTCTCAACTGCCCTAATGCCCTGGGAGCCATCCTTTCACACGAGAGATACAGTTCTCTCTATTTGACGGCATTAGTCCTCCCCAGGATGTGGGTCCACCCCAACTCTCACTTCTTGGGTCTCTTCCCAATGGTACAACCCACCTTGGCAAAATGAGCCTTCAGCTATTCCCCCGGAGTCCGTCCTGTATCAGACCATAACTCCTGAGCATCCTAAACAGGTAACCCTCCTACTTATACTTTGATACGATTTTCTCAACATTTTGTTCTCAATGAACACCTGGCACTCTCCCATGTTCGTATGTTGCTCCTCCCTCCCCCCAATTTTTTGGACAATATTACCCCTCTGCCCATCCCCAGCCCCCCTCAAACCCACAAAGCCCCACCCGAAGGCAACCCCTTGCCCCCATTTTGTCCCTTCTTTGTGCTCATACTTACCGCCAGCTCATCACAGATTCCACCCCTGCAGACGTTAACTCACATCTTCCTCCACCCCCCGATTTCCTGTAAGCCTCTTTTCCAGACTCTAGCTCTCTGAGGCAGTTTGCTTATTTCATATCATTGAGGTCATGTAGTATTTGTCCTTCAATGCCTGGGTTTCTTGCTTGTTTTTAGGAGGCACGAGGAACAAAACCAGGGACCTCCCATGTGGTAGGTGGGCACTCAGTGGCTTGAGCCACATCCATTTCCTTTGTGGTTTTTGTTGTTGTTTTTCTTTTGTTGGCAACACTCAGCTCTCAGATGTCATATCCTATTGCGAAGTTCTCATGAACCCTTGAGTATGGATGTTGATTAAGTTCATTTATTAAGCACTGGAAATGTTATGAGTGGCAAACAAGATAGGCAGAGTTGTTTCCAACATGTAGTTTCCATGCTGACACTGGCATTAAATAAGACAGTAATTTTGTACTATAATTTTAGGTTGTGCCAGTTCAGTAAACAAAGCAGTATAGGATGTTAGGTTGGTTGGTGGGGGGGATATAAATAGGGTGGTTAGAGAAGACTTCTCTGAGGTGGTTATTTTGTAGAGACCTAAATGAAGTGAGGAAACCAGCCATGCATAAGTCTGTGGAAAGAGCAAGTACAACAGCAAAGATGAATATGAAGTTGGCATGTTTGAGAAATAGACAGCAAGTGGGACCTAAAGAATGAAGGTTAAGGAATAAAAGAAGGAATCAGAGTGGTGTAGGCACACACCAAGTCACTAAGGACCTTGGCAGGCCAAGAACAAGTGTGGATTTTAATTTAAGGGTAATTAGGAACCACTGAAAGGTATGTTTTAATTCTATTATTCCTTCTTCATTTACTAGAAGTAAGGTAATTTAGTAGAAATATATTTCTATAAAGAATATCTTTCCCATTTCTTCTATTTGGTTATCCAGGGGAATTCTGAGTCTTTTTGACATGATTCATGATCTCAGTAGTTTTTGATAGCCTCCTTGCTGATTGATCTCCTCCTGCCCCATTACCTAGAAGCAGATATTGCCCCCAAAGAACCCTAGTTTCTTTTCTATGAAATGATATTTTAGAGACCATAGTTTGGATTGTAGGCATATTCATTGCTAGACTTTTTTAGTGGAAAAACCTAGGAAATACTTGTATTTTATCTTTTAAAACAAAGAAAGTCATGAGTTAATACCAATGTTGCCAATTCACCTTTAGGACTGTGGGGTTTTAATTTAACTTCATCAATCTTACAAGTCCTTTCTCCCATGTCTAAAATCCCAGTTCCCAGTAATAACAACATAGTGGCTCATTTGCTTTATGCACTACAAAATTCCATCTTTTTAAAAATATATTATTAACAAAAAAGTTTGTTTTCACAGTTATTTTTGTCTTTTGGCTATATCTCATTTTGTGGTCAAATTTTTGTATTTTAAAGTTACTTGACATAGTTCATGTAATTTGATTACTCCTCCGAGTTAGATTGGTTCCTTTGCCTTATTTTGATTTTCAGGGATTGCTTTTTAAGATTTAATTTTGTTTTCATAACTATGTAATATATACATGGTTCAAAGGTTAAATTTATAAAATGTATATTCAAAGTCTTTTTATGTCTCTCTACCCTGTCCCCTCCCTTCCATGTCAATAGACTTTTAAATTTTGTTGCTTATCCTTCTATTTACTTTTTTAAAAATAAAAACAAATCTATTTTTCACTGTACACACACTGCCTTTCTTAGATAACAGTAGCAAACTTTATAGTCTACCTTGCTTTTTAACAGTATATCTTGGTGTTCACTCCGTAGCTGTATGTATGTATATATTGGGGGTGGGAGGATATTCCTTCTTCCTTTTGTAAAGCTGCCATAGCACTCCTTTTCGTGACTGTGCATAGTTTACTTAGTCCCTGTTGTTGGACATTCATGTCTCTGATATTTTGCTATGGTAGTGCTGCAGTGAAATGTTCCTTCTGTACTTTTTAAAGTATTACCGTTCTAGAAGTGGGGGTTGTGTAAATGAGTAAGTGCATATGAAATTGTGGTACATGTTGTAAATCCCCTTTTTTGGTTGTACCATTTTGTGTACTCACTTACGTGATAAGAGTGTATGATTTTAAGCTGCTGAATTTTATCAGTCTGATAATGAGAAATGATAATGTCTTCTTTATAATTCATTTTTTTCTTCTATTGAAATTTGTAGTTATATGTATTAAAATTTGTAGTTATATGTCCTTGTATATTTCTTCTACTGAGTACTGTAATGGTTTATAACTAACAGTAAATTAGTACTTTGTTTCCCAAACAGTACAAGAACCTTCTATCAATTTAACTCTTTTTACTTTCTGCTGTCCATTGTGCTTTTTAATTGTACATGTGTTAGAAATCTCATAAAGCATTGTTGTTTTACAACATCAATATTCTTTTATATTTGCTTACATATTTACCCTATTTAGTGCTCTTAATTTCTTCCTGCAGTTCCTTTCTTTTATCAGTGATTGTTTCCTTTCCACCTGAAGAACTTTACATAGTACAGTTGCTGGGATTGATTTCTTGCTGCATTGTTTTTCAGAGAAATCCGTGTTTTGCCTGAGTTTTTGAAGGATATTTTCTCATATCTTCAGATAGCCTTTTATTATGTCTTCTGATGTCTATGGTTTCTGTTTAAAAGTCTTACTTTGCCCCTTTCAAGGCAATATCTTTCTTCCTTTGGCTTTTTAAAATATATTCTTTAAAAATTTTTTGTAATTTTTAGTAGTTTCACTATATTGGACCTACATGATGTTTTCTTTGACTTTTGCTTGAAGTTCACTGAGTCTTTGAATCTGTAAGTTAAAGTCTTTCATAAGTTTTAGAAAATTCTTGGCCATTACGTTCTTCACATATTATTTCTGCTCCATTCTCTCTCTCCTTTCCTTCTAGGAATAGTATCAAGATAATACACATTCATACTTTGGATTGCATCCAGCTCTGACCCTGATTTTATTTTTCTTTTCAGAATGTCTTGAAACTTTTTATTGACCAGTTCTCATGTTCACTAATTCTTTCTTTTGCTGTCTTCTGTTAAACCCATCAACAAGTTCTTAATTTTTAGAAACTAATTTTTCAATTGTAGAGAATGCTTTGATCCAATCTCCCCCTCCTCAAAGTGTGATCTGTGAAACCCTGGAAGAGGGGGGGAACCCTTAAATAGAATCCACAAGATCAAAACTAATAATAACAAAGTTTGCTCTTTCTACTTTATTGATGTTTAAACTGATAGTGCCAGAGCAGTGGTGGATAAAATGGCTGGTATCTAAGAGATTTTAAGCCAGTGGCACTGGCACTACAAACTATGATTAGTCATTTTATTCTTTAATGCCATATACTTATAGTAAAAATTATTCCGTTTTCATTTGAGAATGTCCTTGATGAAACAAAGTTACTAGTTTTATTAAATCTTTTTTTTGTTGTTAAGATTTATTTATTTCTCCCCTCTCCTCCTGCCCCAGTTGTCTGTTCTCTGTGTCTGTCTGCTGCGTCGTCTTTGTCTGCTTCTGTTGTTGTCAGCGGCACAGGAATCTGTTTCTTTTTGTTGTGTCATCTTGCTGTGTTAGCTTTCCATGAGTGCGGCGCCATTCCTGGGCAGGCTGCATTTTCTTTCATGCTGGACGCCTCTCCTTACGGGACGCACTCCTTGTGCATGGGGCTCCCCTACACGGGGGACGCTCCTGCGTGGCATGGCACTCCTTGCACATCAGCACTGCACATGGGCCAGCTGCACACGGGTCAAGGAGGCCCAGGGTTTGAACCGTGGGCCTCCCATGTGGTAAATGGACGCCCTAACCACTGGGCCAAGTCCTCTTCCCAGTTTTATTAAGTCTTTACGTTAAGTACAAGTCTTTATTTAAAAGATTATTAAAATCTACAACCAAGTGGAACTAACTACTTTTTCATTTACTTCTACTGAAATAACATATCACCACAGATTGAGGGTAGAAGAAGAGGTGAGTATCTCTGGCTTCATAAGCCTGACATTAAGGTGATTTGTAAGAAACGTAAAATAGTGCATTCTTCTCCTTAAATTTTATTTTTATTCTGTTTTATTTTCCACAAATTATTGTTTATGTTAACATGTAGTGGGGTTTTAATGAGTACATTTGGGGTTCCTGAAGAATTTTGAAGAGTGTAAAAAAACAAAAATCTACTGATCTAAGAGTTGGTTTCTTTTTACACATATTAGAGGATAAATTCTGTGTTTTTGCTTTTTGCTGTTTTTGATTTGACATAAATTCTTACTAGGAATATCCCACAAGTTCAGTGATATATATATATATATATATTTTTTTTTTTTTTAACTCCCCCCGTCCCGATCGTCTGTTCTCTGTGTCTATTTGCTGTATCCTCTTTGTCTGCTTCTGCTGTTGTCAGTGACACGGGAGTTTGTGTCTCTCTTTGTTGCATCATCTTGTTGTGTCAGCTCTCCATGTGTATGGCACCATTCCTGGGCAGGCTGCACTTTTCTTTCACGCTGGGCGGCTCTCCTTCCACGTGGTGCTCCCCTACCGGGGGACACCCCTGCGTGGCACGGCACTCCTTGCGCACATTAGCACTGCGCATGGGCCAGCTGCACACGGGTCAAGGAGGCCCGGGGTTTGAACCACGGACCTCCCATGTGGTAGACGGACACCCTTACCACTGGGCCAAGTCCACCGCCAGTTTAGTGGTATTGATACCGATTTGGTTTATGCTAAAAAGATCATCCATTACTTTAGAATTTCCAGCCCCATTGTTTATTAGTTATCTCTTGGCATGTATCAGATTTTCCTATTTTTAGGGGGTTGTGGTTTTCAAAAGGCCTTTCTCTTTTCTTATAGTTATGTATAAACACACATATATAAAATTTGCCATTTTAACCATTTTTAAGCGTACAGTTCAATGGTATAAATTACTTTTTCATGGTTGTGCTTTTTCATCACCTAAAGCAGAAACTCTGTACCCTTTAGGCCATAGCTCCTATCCCCCTCTCCTTCCATTCCTTGGAAACCTCTAATATACTTTCTCTCTCTATGAATTTGCTTATTCTAGATATTTCATCTAAGTGCAACCATATAATATTCTTTTGTGTATGACTATTTCACTTTGCATAATGTTTTCACGGTTCTCCAGTGAAGTAGCATGTACCTAACCCTCATTCCTTTTTATGACTAAATAGTATTCTGTTGTATATCTGTACTACCTTTTCTTATCCATTTATCTGTTGATGGATACATGTGTTATTTCCACCTTTTGGCTATTGTGAAGAACAAACTTTAGATGAACTATTTTATCCCTTAAAAACAAAGCTAGAAGCAACTGAGGATTCCTTTGCTTTAACTACTGTCCCTTCATTTTGTGTCTTTCCACATTATTTGAATAACCTCGAAAGTGATAAATGGTTCTAACTGGAACCCATATAATTCTAGCCAATATAATCAAAGCTGATAGGATTAAAAATACAAAGTCAACATATCCAATTAAGGGAACCTTCTATACAGACTAATCAATTCCAGTGTTGCTCCTTGTTTCTAGAAGCTGGAAGACATTGTAATAGCCCAGTTTCTACCTAGTTTCTAACTCATGAATAAAGATAATCCTTTAATTTCAGAAAACTTTTTTCATAATGCCAACTTTTAGAAAATCACTAAGCTGAAGTTAACTGAACAGTAAACTGAGCAGAAATTCCTTTACATAAAGAAGGACAGCCCAAAATGCAACTTTCTATAGAGAACGCACAGTTCAGTTTAATTCAGAGTAAAGAAAAAAAGCTTTTGATGATGCTGGAAGAAACTCAGCCATAGGTCTGAAATCTGCTGTATACTCAAATTATACATGCATTGAGAACAATATTCTGCTAATACAATTGATTTGCTGCTGCATTTGTCTACTGTTTATCTAATGTTAACAGTTACAGAGTAGTACAACTAATATTTGGAACAGTCCTTACAGTGTGAAAGTGCCAGGCACAACACTTCACTTCTTCTCACCTTCACACTACTGGTTCTTTTTGTATACCTCGTAGGAACTCTTCATGAAAGTTGTTTTTGATATTAAAGGTCTTACTAATCTCTTCACGAGTTTTCCCTTTGATTACATTGGCAATTGTTTGATTATATGCTATCCATTGCATATAACATCAAGCAAACCCTTGATGTCTAAGTAGTTTACAGCCAGAATAAGTTCAAAAAGTGTTTCTTGATCAACTCTGGGGAAATTTGGTCCCAATGAGGGATATCGTCTGTTTGCTTTCCTTTTGTTCTCATCATCCTCAGTAGGAGGAGGATGGTTATATTTGTGGTATGTGCACCCCTGAATGATCTTTTTAGTATCTCTCAGTTGACATTTGGTAGAGGAACAAGTCAGAATCTCATTTATCATCCATTCCCAAATCTTCTGGCTTGGCCATTTTTTGTTTTTCTTTTTTCTTTTTTAAGATTTACTTTTTTTATTTATTCCCTCACCCCATTGTCTGCTCTGTGTCCATTCACTGTGTGTTCTTCTGTGTCTGCTTCCATTCTTGTAGCAGCACCGGGAATCTATGTCTCTTTCTGTTGCACCATCTTGCTGTGTCAGCTCTCCATTTGTGCGGCGCCACTCCTGGCAGGCTGCTCTGTTTTTGTGCAGGGCAGCTCTCCTTATGGGGCACACTCCTTGTGCATGGGGCTCCCCTACATAGGGGACACCCCTGCATGGCATGGCACTCCTTGTGTGCATTAGCACTATGAGTGGGCCAGCTCTCCACATGGGTCAGGAGGCCCTGGGTTTGAACCCTGGGCCTCCCATGTGATAGGCAGATGCTCTAAGAATTGAGCCAAACCCACTTCCCTAACATGGCCTTTATAGTCATAAATGTTTGGCAATTTCCACATCAACTTCAAATATATCTCTGTCAGAGCTCTCCCACTTAATTGCAGGCATGGTGTTTGGTCTCAAGGAGATCGTGAGCCAGAGGTTGACGAGGGAAGTGGCATCAGCACAATGAGAAGGAAAAGGTGGAGAACAAGGCCCATCCTCTGAATTTTATTTTCTTGTAATATATTTTTGGGCAAAGTGTTAATTATGGTAAGAGTAGATGGGCAGCAAAACTGGCATTAGCCATAGTCTTCAATAATGAAGATGACAAAATCTTATGAGGATCACCACATACACCATTGAGAAGTTTCGCCCCTGGGAAAATCACCAAGACACAATTGAAATAAAAATCTTTGGTGCAAATTCCATTTACGTTGACAGTTTTTAAACATATATCTCACTTCTATACAGTTTGAAAGTGCAAAACACAAAGAATAACCTGAAAAAGTAAATTTTAAGAAGAGAAGGCAACATCAGATACAAGTTTGTTAAGCCCTAATTGAATGGCTGTAAGTAAAAAGTGACGGTCAGTGAAAAATTGAATCATATTTTTGGGCTTTGAGTGTTGTCTACAGTTCAGTGACACCTTATTTTCCTGCAGTAGTTGACTCTTAATATTTTTTCAATACTCCGGGCAATGGAACTGAGCTTTGTAGAGAAGTACTCCAGTAACAGCACCTGCACGTGAAATGAGAGGATGTATAAAACCTGATCATTTCGCTATTTTTATAAAAATCCTTCATTCTTTTTCACTCTTTTTGTTAGATGAATTGTTTTTATTTCCTTGCCATATCCCTGATACTTAGGTTCCATTTGTTATGATGCAAGTATTTAGAGTGGTACATAAACTTTCTCTTGATATTTAGCTGTTGTTCTTTAACAGATTACTATTGCAGGAAGTTTTTAAATTTTTTTTCTTTATTTTTTTTATGCAGGAAGTTTTTTTACTCACTGTATATTTAAAAAAAAACATGTTGAGGTGATCGTTCATATTAGTCTTAGTATTTTTTGTTTCTGTGTTTCTGGGTTTTTTTTAATTACCTTTTTTTTTTTTTTTTTTAAGTTACATAGATCACACAAAATGTTACGTTCAGAAATATAAGAGGTTCCCATATACCCCTCCTCCTCCCACATCAACAACCTCTTTCATCAGTGTGGCACATTTATTGCATTTGATGAATACATTTTGGAGCACTCCTACACAGCATGGATTATAGTTTACATTGTAGTTTACACTCTCTTCCAGTCCATTCAGTAGGTTATGGCAGGATATAAAATGTCCTACATTTCGCTTTGCACTATCATTCAGGACAAATCCAAGTCCCAAAAGTACCCCCATCTCACACCTTTTCTTCCCTCCCCCTGCCCTCAGCAACTCCCGTGACTACTGTCTCCACATCAACGATAGTTTCTTCCATTGCTAGAGTCACAGTAATTCTATAGTAGAATACCAGTATGTCCACTCTTAATACATATTTTATTCCTCCATTCTGAGGACCCTGGGATGGTGATGTCCACTCCACCTCTAAATTGAGAAGAGAGGGTTTAGATCCCACATGGCTGATGGATGGGAGTCTCCTGCTTGCAGGTGTAGACTTTCTCGATTCCCTGGTGTGGTGGTTGACCATTTCCTACCTCCCTGTTAACTGATGTTTCTGGTATTAAAAACCAAACAACTTCTCATTTAAAAGGACAGATTTACATAAATGAGATCATTTTAAAGCAGCGTTGTTCCAGCAAAGTTAATTCTGCCTTGACTATGTCAGCTGTGTCTTTTGACCCTAACCTTTACTTAGCATCTAAAGAAGGTAAGTAGCCATTTAGCATCTACAGTCCCACCTTATATGAAGTAAGAAATTTTAAAGTGTTTATAAGTAATGATCTATTTTCCTCTAAAGGTTCTAAGGCCCAACAGCTTCTGCAAGGACTACAAGCTACTGATGAAAGTCAGCAACTTCAGGCAGTTATTGAAATGTGTCAGTTGTTGGTCATGGGAAATGAGGAGACACTGGGAGGTTTTCCTGTCAAGAGTGTTGTTCCAGCTTTGGTAAGCATTTGGGTTTTCCCCTCAGTTTACCTCAGCTGTCCTCTCAATGCTGATGTTTTTACTGAATGCAGGATAGTTGTAATTATGAAGTTTAAAACATAGAACTCTAGATAGGAGAATGTGGATGGGTGTTTTATTTCATGCTTACAGATATTACAGATAACTGAGTGATTGCTAATGATGAATTAGGTAAAATTTCTAAACCATTTCTTAATGAATTGTCATTCCATCTTTCTTAAATGACACGTTTTAAATTTTAAGTTGTTAACCCCATAGGTAACACCACAGCTGTTTACTATGGTAGAATTTACATGCTTTCCTCTTTCAACCTGGTGATATATGGGGTATTAGTAAGAAGCTCTCACTTCTTGATTTTTGTGGGCCAAAAAGGTTTCATGTTTGATAATTGTTTGCCAGGTAGAACAGTTAAGCCAGAATACCAAAACAGAACAAAAGAAAACAAAACACAGAAGAAAAACAATTAAAAAACCTTTCTAGGGCATCAGATGTAGCTCATTGATGATCACCTGCATCCCATGTATGAGGTCCTGGGTTCAATCCTTGGTACCTCCTGGAAAAAAAAAAAAAAAACAATAAAAACTTTCTAATGACTTTTCAACCCAGATGTGAGTTGATATTTAGAATTTATTGTTATTTTACTTGTTTAAGTTTTTTAGTGTGAAGTTATGGGAGGAGAAGTTGACATTACCAAATGTAGACACTTTACCAGTATTTAAATACAACATTCAGGTAGGAGTTTGGTAATTTTCTTAGTACAAAATTAAAGAAACTGGCTATAATTTTAGAATAAAAAAGTTTTAAGTCTGAATCAGTTATTAACCAAAGATATCTAATGTAAACATCATGATTACTTCATAGCATGTATTATCATGGAAGCTTAAAAGAAATGCTAATAAGTCTTTTGCACATTGCCAATAAAATTGACAAGAACTGAAATTATGGTTGGTACATCAAATTGTCATATTTGATCATAATGTAAAATTATGGCAAGAACTGAGTTTTGGGGAGAGAGGTGAGAGAAGATATGTCAGGTACAAGGTGACATGTCTTTTTTCTTTTTTCTGCCAATTATTATTGGATGGCTTGGCTCTGGCAGGTGGTCATAAGGATAGACTGATCTCATCTTCGGCCACTCAGATCCCAAAGTGAAAGCTAGCTCCAGAATTTTATCAGTAATACTCTATTAAAATTTTGCATGTTACTTTCTGAATGCTTCATGATAGCAATATTAGAATATCCCTTTTACTATTAGATTGCATCTGTGTTAATATCCATTCTCAAATTGCTCATTTGTTCAGTAGCTGAGTTCTGTGACCTTGAATTAAATTGTTGTGGTTTTTTTTTTTTGGCTCATTAAAAATAGCAACAAAGAGTAGGCTTGCCTTATACAGTCTATTGTTAGAAGGTAAATTTTATTAAAGTAAGAAGCCATCAAATGTAGGTAGAAATGCTGACGGTCCAGTTTACTAATTTGGTGGTTTACTAGATTTAAGTACTTAACTGACCTGTACAAATCAGGTCATGATATTAATAATGGCTGTTGCTAAAGACCTTTTATCACTATTGAATATTGTGAATCCATTTCTATTGCCACAAACTTTCATAACCATAAGTAATCATTTTTTGGTGAAAAGGGATCTCTTTAAAGCAGTGCTTCCCAAACGTGGCTTTAGAACATTCTTTCCACCTTATTAGTTGGGAATGTAGTACTTTTTCTATTACTAGGACAATCCCTTTCAATTTAGAGTAGTTCTGTTAAGTGACTGGTTGTAGATAATTTGAGACTAAGTGCTATTGGATGATGAAAGAATGTGAGAATGTGTGCATGCATTGCATGTCCTGATATGTGTATTTTGTATATATTTGTAATATATATATTTTTAACCAAAAAAAAGTTCTCAGTACTCTCTCATGTATGAAGATACTTTACCCAGCAAAATGCAGAGCTGAGAAGAAGCTCCTATTAAATGAGTATTGTATTAGGATCTCTGATGTCTCTTATTTTAGTTATTATAGTTATCCATTTAATTGAAGGGTAAGCTTAAATTCAGTCCATTTAAATTTTTCCATTGGACTAGAAGACAGTGAATGACTCTCTTCCTCCTCAAGTGGAAACTTTCTTTAATGACTCTTGACTGATTCAGGAAGATAGAGGGTTTTGTTTCCTTGTTTCTAATACATGACTGAAATCTCCTTAAAGTCTTTTAGACAAGAAAAGTTAAGTAAAATAAAAATTTGGTTTCACCCATACGTATGTAGAAAAATTTGCATTAATTTGGCTTTTGTTCTTAATTAGTTCATAATGTGATCAATCTTGAGTTTAAATCCTATACTACATGCTGGTGTATGTATTGTTACACAGTATATTATAGCTAGGTTAAATGGTGCTTATCTCAGCCTATAGATAGGGTTGTACAGGAGTTTAAGCTGTGGTCTTGAATCGGTGATACTTCATTCAACAAATATCAGGGCATTGCTGGTTTTGTTTGTTTAGTTGTCAAAAGGCGGTGACATGTTATGGGCTTCTCAGAAGGGATTGGAACTACCTAAAGGATAGATTGTAAGCAACAAGAAGGGTTTGTTTTTGACTCGGATCATGAAATATAATGTTTATCTAGGAAAGTTCTAAGTCAAAACTACAGTTTACAAGGAATGCCATCCTAAATTATGATCAGCTTTTGTGTATGCTTGCTACGTTTTATCATGGTGCTGTTTTTTAATGTGGTAAATCTTGATCAGTACTTTTCATTTCAGCTGAAGTAGAAAAGGAAGCCATGCTTCAGCATTTTTCTCTAAGAATATAGCTTCTAATCCTTTGTTATAATCTTTTTTCACAGATAACATTACTGCAGATGGAACATAATTTTGACATTGTAAGTATGTACTTTTTTTTTTTTTTTTTTAGCACTCCAAATTTAAACTTTGAGTTTTTCTTCATTGAATAAAATGCCTTGTTTTCTAGATGAACCATGCTTGTCGAGCCTTAACATATATGATGGAAGCACTTCCTAGATCATCAGCTGTTGTGGTAGATGCTATTCCTGTCTTTTTAGAAAAGGTAATCCTATTTCTGCCACCTTCTTCAAAAGCAGGCATAGGGGAATCAGGTTTATAGAAGAACTCCTGAATTCTAAATTCTGAAGTTGGAACATAAAATTGCAGGACTACCTTAAAGGACTTTTTTAGTATCTATTATATTATATTATATATAACTAAATTATATTCTTCTAGCCAGTACTCTAGAAAAATATTTCATGTTCACCGGGCCAGAAACTTAAAATTGAATTCATTTATGAAACCTACCCATTTTTGTAATGTTTGAGGATAGTAATTACTACCTTGAGATAACATATTTCAGAAAAGAAACTTAAAGCTTTTGTCTGAAAATAATCTCATTCATTCTAGAAAATATCCCAGTGAGATCGATAGCTATTTATTCCCTCATTTTACAGCTGGGAAGGCTGAGAAAGAAAAAGTGCCTTGTTCAGAGTCATAAAGTGAGTCAGTAGAGAAAGGAAATTTATTTGTGTGGTTTGTGGTAGGTTGTATGTTTGGGCTGTCATACTTAAGGAACTTTTTCTGATAAACTTAGAATATGATATAAAGTGTAAAGCCTAATTAAAAAAAAAATCATCTATTTTATTATGTTTATTTTTTAAAGAGGTACGGGACCTCATATATGGGAAGCAGGTACTGAATCACTGAGCTACACCCCTACACGTCTATTTTAAATACAAAGATTTGAAGTTATATTACTGGGTTTGGTTTATTCTTTATGTAAAACATTTTTCCTTGTCTTTAGACAGCAAAGTACTTGGGAGGAAACTATATTAACCTTAAGTTAGCAAATTCCTGGTTTCCTATTCCTATGATGGGCTTCATGTTAGAGGCAGTGTAGATTGATGGATGTTAGAAGATGTTCACTCACATAGGAGATAAGTTATAGAAAATAATTTGAATGATGACCTTACTGTACCTATTTATATATTCCCAGCTTCAAGTTATTCAGTGTATTGATGTGGCAGAGCAGGCCTTGACTGCCTTGGAGATGTTATCACGTAGACACAGTAAAGCCATTCTACAGGCGGTAAGTGTTACCAAAGGAATATGTTTCATTAATGTTGGTTATTAGACCCACATTTTTACTGACTCCTAGAATGTAGTCTCTGTATGGCATATTTTGTTTCCAAAGTGAAGTGCCAGATTTTTAAGTAGGTTTTGTTGTTTTTTTAATTGTTGATAAAAGGACATTTCTTCACTTGAACTATTTTCTTTATTTTTAGGGTGGTTTGGCAGACTGCTTGCTGTATCTGGAGTTCTTCAGCATAAATGCCCAAAGAAATGCACTGGCAATTGCAGCCAATTGCTGCCAGAGTATCACACCAGATGAATTTCATTTTGTGGCAGATTCTCTCCCATTGCTTACCCAAAGGCTAACCCATCAGGTAAAAACGAACCCATCGTAAACACTTATATTACTTTAAAAACTTGGAACTGCAGCTAGTGCCTTAAATCTTCCAATTTGATATATAAATTAGAAAAGTTTTCATCATACTTTATTCTCTTATCCAGTTATGTACCATAGTAAGTTATTTAGTAAAATTTTGGTAGATTTACCCAAGTGAACAGTAAGTAATTCATGTATTTGGGTCTCCAACTATTTCGACTTTATTTCAGCAAAGATTGAGTGTTTACTATGTGATACGATCAGAATTTCCTTTTGGAAAGATCATCCTTTCTTAAAAGGCCTTGGAATAGGCTGACAAGATAGGAGGTATGGGCTAACATCAGAAGAGAGAGGAGACTGTGTCCCAAAAAGAAGTGAAGAGAGACGTCAACTGCAGCTAAATGGGGTTGGAGAAGAGCAAGAACCGGTATTTAGGAGGTGAAGTTGGTGGGCTTGGTGATGCAGTATGAGAAGCCGGGCACACAGGGTCTGAAATGGAGGGCAGATCGTGAATTAAGCTTTAAGGTTGTGGAGAAATTGAAAATATAAATTATTAGTAGTAATAAAATCACTTTAAAATAAATCTTACAGTTAAAGAGTTATTTTTAAGGGGATTTCTGGGAATCTGGCTTTAAAATCGCTCTTAAAATGTTTACAGAGTTGTGCTTAAAACCTACTTGGGAAAATTAGGTACATAAAAAATGTATTTTTATACAAATAAGATAGGTAAAATAATAAATGATCATCAAATCATTCTGGAGTATTTTTGCTTCTAAGATGAAGATACAAGTCGTGCCTCTTGTTTTTTTAAAAATTTATTTTTCTTTTGATTCGTTTTCAAATAGTAGGCTGAGATAACTTTTCCTTTCTAGAGGCTAGAAATACATTCTCTAGGTAACTGATCAGTACCATATGATATCTTTATGTTTGAAATAAGACTTGAGAATTAGACAAGTTAAGTATTTGATCACTGATTATAGCACCCCTTCTATCCTTACGTAGTGGAAGCAAGGGTATAGGGATTCATAATACCTGAACTATTAGGTTTTTTAGATACAAATCTAGTTTTTACCTCTGAAATCTGTTCATAAATTTGAGGAAAAAATATGTTTATCAAAATGCTAGTAAAACAGTTTCATTCTCATTTATGAGTTTTATATAAAGTATTTTCTCAGTGAGGCCACTCTAACATTATCTCTAGATGTTTTCATAGTACATAACAAAAATCTAAAGCCCAGTTTTTCACATTATCATTACTTATACTATATGTACACATATACTTAACCTTTTCCAACTTTTTAATGTTTACATGTTTAAACATTTCTACCAGAAATTCTTTTAGAGAAAAGTAGTATATTCTTTATTTTTGTGTAGGTACTGAGATTACATAAGCACATAAAAACTGTTACTCCTTTTTTGTGTATTTACCTTTATTGGAAACTTCATGGAAGAGCAAAGTTGTCTTTCAGTATGGTTCTATTTGCTTTGAAATCTTATATTACTGGCATTCCTTGCTTAAGCTTCCATGCATTCTCAGAGTTCACATCTGTTAATTGAGGTGGCTTTTAAAGAGTTGGGGTTAGGAAGATTATGGCAGTGAAAATGTTTTATATTAATAAACTTTTATATTAACAAACTTTATTTTCCTTTTTAAAAATAGGACAAAAAGTCAGTAGAAAGCACTTGCCTTTGTTTTGCACGTCTAGTGGACAACTTCCAACATGAGGAAGTAAGCATTTATTCTTTAGTGTTATTTTTATGGAGTTTTAAATGGCTGAATTATGATGTAACAATTTTATTTTTCTTGTTTTTGTGAAGAATTTACTCCAGCAGGTTGCCTCCAAAGATCTGCTTACAAATGTTCAACAACTCTTGGTAGTAACTCCACCAATTTTAAGTTCTGGGATGTTTATAATGGTGGTTCGTATGTTTTCACTGATGTGTTCCAACTGTCCAACTTTAGCAGTTCAACTTATGAAGCAAAGTAAGTACTATTTTATCTCTCTCAAGTAGGAAAAGTGGCTTGCTTTATCTACATTATTAAGTAAAAATACAATTCTGGTGAATAGAAGCAATTATTATTAACATTAGAAAATGTGCTGGATAATAAAGAAAAATGTTAATGTGTAATAAATTTAAATTGGCATGGTGTATTACTACATTTCCACATACAATTTTAAAAGCATATAATGTATTAAAATATTAGAACATCTTACCCATGATGGTTCTATAACTTAAGATCCAAGTTACATAATGACTTCATTAGGGGAATTCCGAGTTTGTATGTCATTGATACCCACTTGACATCTGATATAGGTAGTCCTTTCTGTGCATGTTAGATTTTCCTGCAGTTTATCTGATTCCCAAATGCTTTCTTCCCTTGGGAACTTATTCACACAGATGAACATCTCCTGTATTTGCCACTTTTGTATTCCTAAGCCTCTCCTGCACATGTACTCAGTGGGTAGGAAATCAAATTTTATTGTACTGCTCTTGTAGTTGACCATTCCCCTCTTAAACTTACGTTTCACATGCTAAGGTCACAGGACATTGAGGCTTCATAAAATCATCTATATGTTAAGATTATTTCTTTTTTTTTTTTTTTTTTTTAAAGATTTATTTATTTATTTAATTTCCCCCCCTCCCCTGGTTGTCTGTTCTTGGTGTCTATTCGCTGCGTCTTGTTTCTTTGTCCGCTTCTGTTGTCATCAGTGGCATGGGAAGTGTGGGCGGTGCCATTCCTGGGCAGGCTGCTCTTTCTTTTCACGCTGGGCGGCTTTTCCTCACGGGCGCACTCCTTGCGCGTGGGGCTCCCCCACGCAGGGGACACCCTTGCGTGGCACGGCACTCCTTGCGCGCATCGGCACTGCGCATGGCCAGCTCCACACGGGTCAAGGAGGCCCGGGGTTTGAACCGCGGACCTCCCATATGGTAGACGGACGCCCTAACCACTGGGCCAAAGTCCGTTTCCCTAAGATTATTTCTAATAGTACATTGGTTGCTTTTGCTTGGAACACTTAACAGTTATGGGTAATTTCATACTCATAATTTTAATCTCTGAGAATGTTACTTTGGAGTTGATGATACTTACAACATAGCCTTTAGTTCCACTGCCTCAGACAAAATATTAAGCAGTATTTTATTATTCTTGTTTTGGAGTTTGGTATTTAGTTGCATTTTTTATGAATTAGCACGTTAGCACAGAACTTGGTAGAAAATCAGTTTTGTTGAGATGATTTGTTGAAAAGATTCCTCTTAAAGCATCAAGTCTTTTCCAAACTTGGTATTCCAGAATATACTATTCTGCTTGTGCTGTGAGTGAAGTGCTCTCTGCCTAAATAAATTTGGGAAAGGTTTAGCTAACATTCTTGAGTAGTCATCGTGTACTTTTCTTACTGAAGTGCATTGGTCCTTTGAACTTTGCTTAACTGGACATTTCCTGTAGTTTGAGTACAAGATATCTATCTCTTGTTACCCTGTGGCACAACATGTCCTTAAATACCAGTTTAAGGAATTGCTGCCTTAGTTGATTTAAGATTTTGGATTTTTTTTTTTCTTTTAATCTGGTAAAGGTTTCTCACCTCTAGTTTATTCCAGTAACTTTGCCACACATTTATCATATGGGAACACTTAATCTTTTACAAATTTTTTTTCTTAAAACGGTATCACAAAAGAAACATCAACTTTTTCTTTTCATTTCCTTGCCATTCTCTGAGTGAAAAAAAAAAAAAAAAAAAGTAAGGAATCCCTGTAATGTATCATTGCCATGTATTTATACCCATAGGAGAGTTGGCAAAAATTGTTCCTTTTCAAAACAATAGGAACTTTTTTCATCACCATAGTGAAACTTCTTTGAAGCAGAGATATAAGTGTCTGTACTTCTGCCAAATTACTGATGAACTTATTGATGAAGTGAAGTGTTAAATGTATATGCATATTTCACATGTGTGTATATGTATGTGTATGTATATATATTAAATATATATAAGACTTAATAAATATAAAGTATTTATAGACACACATACCGCTACGAACAAACACCCAGCCTTGTCTTTAGGTTTTAGCTCTTAGAATGACTAAACCTGTGGAAACTCAGCCTTCTACACCACCAGTGTTAGTACATCCGAGTGCTTTTCATTCAAAATCCTCCATAAACAGACATCTCTTCTGGGAATGGAGACTTATGGTAGAGAAAATTTAAATGATCTGCATATTAAGTTGGCATGCTTAATATGTAAATTACTGAGTTTGTTGATGATAATTTGGTAAAATTCAGATACCTTTAAATACTGCATTTTATTATTTCGACCACACGTTTTTCATTATATTTGAATTGAAGACTGACATACAAATATAGTTGAGTTGATGAAATTATGTTTTGAATACACTTTTATAAAAAGCACTGTTCTCAGATTCCTGGAGTCTCTGAGCAAGACTGAAGGGTCTGTAATTAGGGTTTGGACTAATGTCCTCAGAACTTGTTAAAAATCTTTTTACATTTTAATTACAACTCATTTGGATGATTTTACTTTATTTTGTTTTATGTTGCTTTAAAAGAAAATAATTCTGATTGTCTTCCTCCTAAGGAACTGTTGTTGCCTTTGAAATTAGGTACTGTAAGTAGCTTAAAAGGTTTTTGTTGTTGGTTTTACAGACATTGCAGAAACACTTCATTTCCTCCTATGTGGTGCCTCCAATGGAAGTTGTCAGGAACAGATTGATCTTGTTCCACGAAGTCCTCAAGAATTATATGAACTGACATCTCTGATTTGGTAAAGACTGGGCTAATAATAACTCTTGTTCATGTGAGGTATAGTTTATTGTAGGGACATAATGGTTCAAGGAGCTCCTTACTAAAATGATTGCATTTTTGTTTTTTAGCGAACTTATGCCATGTTTACCAAAAGAAGGCATTTTTGCAGTTGATACCATGCTGAAGAAGGGAAACGCACAGAACACAGATGGTGCGATATGGCAGTGGCGAGATGATCGGGGCCTTTGGCATCCCTATAACAGGATTGATAGCCGGATAATTGAGGTAGTAGTTTCATCGTACCGTTTAAATGTGTATTTTGGTGGAGAATGGGTATAGGGATGGAGTGGGAAGGTGGATAAATATACTTAAATGTGCTCAATTTTGAATTAACTCAAGATTCTCTCATTTTGTCTCCTGAGAACAAGGTCCTCATTTCTGTTCAGGTCAGAAAACATGATGTTCTAGTCCTGCTTCTGCTGCTAACTACCTGATTGACTTGGAGCAAGTAATTTAAGTTCTGTGTTCCAAAGGAAACATTGGAGGAGTTAGGCTATATGTTTATAAAAGTCCCTTTTATCTCCTATCCAAAGGAAGTCTCCCAAAAGCAAAGATTTACGTACAGATAGCTTCTTACTGTTTCCTAAGAGCCAGAACGTGGAAATAACGTAAATGCCTAACTCTAGGTATATGATTAAGTAAATTGTGGTACATACATAGGCTTGTATATATTCTAGACATTAATTTTAATGACATAAAATGGGATAGGATAATTGAAAAACACAAGATACAAAATTAGCCATTTGAGAAGTAGTAAAGGAAGAAAAAAAGAAAGTAATACAAAGGAAAGAAATACACCAAAGTATTAACAGTGATTTTCTGTGACAGACTTAAGTGTGATTTTGTATTATTTCCATACTTCCACACTTAAGTTTGCACTGACATTTTTTATTTAAATTCTTAGAACAAAAAAATACTTGCCTTTGTTTAAAAAGTGTTGGTCACTGCAGTATTTGTGATACCATGCATCATTTACCAATATTTTCAATATATAATATACCCGTCTTAGTCTCTTTGATAATAATTTTTTAGAACATCTCATTTCTTATATAGACATTCTTCTTTACAGATGTTTTATATCAGTGTCTAACAGTGAATTTTTGAAAAACTTGTAACAGTTGACTTAAAATATCAAATATTCTGATGAAAACATCTAAATTCAGAGCCAGCTTTTGTGAGGAAGTTAACTTTCACTGGTCTTTTGTGCATTGTGCCCTTAGTAGATAAGCAGGCCTACCCTGCTATAAGTTATGGTCTCTAATTCTAAGCATTCTTCTTTTTAGCATTTTCCCGATAACTGCATCTTCACTACTAATTTACTCTTGTATTTCCTAAGAGCCCTGCCTTCCATTTGCCTAGGAATTCCATAGTTTGGACTCTGTAATAGGAATAAATATTCTCTAGATTGTCAAAATTCACAGCGAACAGCATTAATCAAACCTTGTTGTTTTATTTTTATTTATTTATTTTAAAGCTTTGTTTTTATTAATTCTCTCCCCTTCCCTCTTCCCCGGTTTTCTGCTCTCTGTCCATTCGCTCTGTTTTTCTGGGTCCACTTGCATTCTTGTCAAGCGGCACCAGGAATCTGTGTGTCTTTTTATTACATCATTTTGCTGTGTCAGCGCTCCATGTGTGCTGCACTTTCTTAGCGTGGGGCGGCTCTCCTTGTGGGGCACCCCTACATGGGGGACACCCCTGTGTGGCATGGCACTCCTTGCACATAGCAGTGCTGCGCACAGACCAGCTCACCACACAAACCAGGAGGCCCTGGTTACTGAACCTGGACCTCTTATATGATAGGCGGACGCACTGTCAGTTGAAACACATCTGCTTCCCAAACTGCCTTGTTTTAGTTATGTTTTATGTAATCCATGTACCTCCTAGGAATTACTAAATGAAGCTTTCAATCTTAGAGCTTCATTTAAATGGACAGTAGTTTTTGTTTACCTACAAAAATTTCTAGGGTCTTTTTGTTTAAAGGTTGCTAAGAATCCATCTTATAGTAGCTATATTAGTCTAAGAAGTAGAATGCTCAGATTTATGGATAACATTTTTTTTATCAGCAATGTCTTAAAAGCTTCCTGAATACAAATTGTGTCTTCTTCATGTCAATGATGCTATACAGCTGGATCTTGCAGCAGGATTTTGTCTGTTATTTATACATCTCAGGAGACCTGATAGGGCCTTTGGTAGATCTGTTTTCCTTTAAAAATGATTTGTTGAATGAATGAGTTTTATCATATCCATACTATTAATTATGTTTTCCACATTCTTCTACTTTTTTGTCTAAAATTTGATGAGCTAAATAAGTTAGCTTATATGGAGGGTCCCATCTGTGTCTTAGATTGATAACTTTCTCCATGTTTATATTCAAGGTTTCTCTCTCTTTACTCTCAGGCAGCCCATCAGGTCGGTGAGGATGAGATAAGCTTGTCCACTCTGGGACGAGTTTATACTATTGATTTTAATTCTATGCAGCAAATCAATGAGGACACGGGAACAGCACGTGCCATTCAGAGAAAACCTAACCCCTTAGCCAACACTAACACTAGTAAGTGCCTTCTGAGTTAAAATTATTATTGTATTGTCATGTGAATAATATTTGTAATAAATCTAATATTGGTTCATTGATTGCCCTTATTCCGCTTAAGACATTTGTATATTATTATTTTAAATCATTTGCATTAATTTGATGAACAGGCCAATATATAACTAGTATCTTCCCCACAGTTTCTCTCCTTCTCTGATTATTGCCATCTTGGGACTCCAGTCAGAATTGGCACCTTTGACTTTTTAAATGTGACTCTGACGTCCCTGTCCTACTTTATATATCCATTCATCAGATTGGGTCTTTCCAACCTTTTATTTTACACTTTACTACCAAAATCCTCTTTGTAACTAATGAAAAACTGGTTGATATTGGTTCCTTTCAGATTTCTGACATCTGTCCCTCCCCTCAGATTTAGCCCGTTGGCCCCCCCCCCCCCCGTTTTTTTTTTTTTTAAGTTGAGGGTTTACAGAACAAACAAAACATAAAATAGAGGAATTAGTTCTTTGCTTTTTGCAACTCTAGGCTACAGCAGGGATCAGCAAACTTTTTCTGAAAAGGCCCAGATAGTAAGTATTTTAGTCTTTTGCAGACTGTATAGTCACTGTACTCAACATTGCCACTGTAGCCTGAAAGCAGCTATTAATACCTAAACAAACGTATATGGTGGTCTCCCAATAAAATTTTGTTTTACAAAAGAGGTGGTGGGCCTACGGACCATAGTTTGCTAATACCCGGTCTTGAGCATACCTTTCTTCAGTTAACTTTCCCCTCTACTGTGTTCCATCTAAGCAAAGAGGTAAATTACCCAGCCCTTCCATTTTACTTAGGTCCTAGCCAAATAATCACTGTGCATTTCTTTTTTTTTTATTTATAATTTTTAATACACTTGACAAAAGTGATTGCATGTACTCAGGTGAATTTTATTTTTATAATCACTATGCATTTCTTGAACTCTGCTTATTTCTTACCCCAGTGATTTAGTCACAATTCTGACATGTGTTTATCCCGTACATTTTAGTAAAATAGGAGGTATAGTGTGGTGCTATCTTCAGCATTTTTGTAGATCCCAGTCATTTACCTTAGATAAGTGAGTTTTATAACTAAATATTTTAAGTAGCATTTGAAATAATATCAGCTCAAATGCTTTGTGCTTTCTTGTGTTTCTGAAGTCTGTCACTATGTAAGGATTCTCCATTTGTTATTACAGGTGGATATTCAGAGTTAAAGAAGGATGATGCTCGTGCACAGCTTATGAAAGAGGATCCAGAACTGGCTAAGTCTTTTATTAAGACATTATTTGGTGTTCTTTATGAAGTGTATAGTTCCTCAGCAGGACCTGCGGTCAGACATAAGTGCCTTAGAGCAATTCTTAGGATAATTTATTTTGCGGATGCTGAACTTCTGAAGGATGTCCTCAAAAATCATGCTGTTTCAAGGTGTGTTCATGAAAATAGTCAAAACATTTTAGAAATTGAAGTCTCTAATTTCATAACCTCTAAAATAATATAGAAAAATATGTATAAAACAGTTCATTTAGAGTATCTTGAGCCTTTTCTGTCTGTTTATATCCGCACTCATGGCTTTGATATAGAATAAAATAAATACAAAAGAGCATTTAAGAAGACCTTTTTGTTTTAATGGAGTAAATTCTTAATTAAATAATTTTGTTTTTATATTTAAAGTAGTATGGCCAAAAACAGTTACTAGATCAAAGTGTTAAATTGAAATGCTGTCTTTTTTTTTTTTTTTTTTTTTTTAGTCACATTGCTTCCATGCTGTCAAGCCAAGACCTGAAGATAGTAGTTGGTGCACTTCAGATGGCAGAAATCTTAATGCAGAAGTTACCTGATATTTTTAGTGTTTATTTCAGAAGAGAAGGTAGTTTTATTCATGATAATAAATTAATGGTCAATCTCTTATTCTAAATAGTACTTCAGTAGAAGTATGAATCAGAACAAAATCTAAATCTACAGAACAAAAATTAAACTGTTAGGTTTTATGTAAGACAGTTTCATTCTTATAACTTAAGTTCATATAGAGTATGTCCTTTATAAATCTGTTAATACAGGCTGTGTAAGATTCAGTCAGTAGAGACTTAGCAAGTTTCAATGATTTGAATTTGTATGGGCCAGTAGTAATCACTAACACATGTATGTTTGTATAAATATATGTATGTAATATAAGGCCATCCATATAGAGCCTTGAAGAAAGTCTGATGTTGCTTTCTTCCCAAATAATATCAGTATCTCAGAACACTTCTAATGTTTAAGAGATTGTTTTATATTTCATTGTGTAAATAATGGAATGATTTGAGGTTTGGAATAGTCTTCCAGAATGCAAATGGTCTGCTTGTAATTGGAGTCAATTTGAAGTGTGAAATCAACCTAGGAGACATGGTGCTTCATTCAGGGGTTTTATCTTTTCGAAGCCAGTGAAGATTTCACCTTATTGGTCAAGAAGTTCTTTCTCATCAGCAGAAATCTCTTCTGGCTCTTCAGTTTTTTGGGCTGCTTCAGCTTCTGAGACTGTATCTGAGGATACAGGAAATAATGGTTTCTGCCTCAAGTAATTCTTAGCTTTGTCTTCCTTCTTATAAGCAATCCAGTTTCCCTTCTGCATGTGACCTGTTTGCATTCTTTTGATCATGTTTTCTTATGATGGACTCTTATCTTTGTACATTTAAAAAAATTGTAATCAACATGCAAGTATAATAGTATTGAACAAAATGGCAAGAGAGTTTTTATCACTTAAAGTTATTTTTATTTGAATAATGATGTAGTTTTAAAATTTCCAGGGAGTAGATGTGGCTCAAGCATTTGAGCACTTGCTTCCCAGATGGAGGTCCCAGGTTTGGTTTCTGGTATCTCCTTAAAAACAAACAGCAAGCAAACAAATGGAAAAAAAACTCAGGGAAGCCAATATGGTTCAATGGTTGAATGCTGGTTTCCCTCATATGAGGTCCTAGGTTCAAACCCTGATGCCCCAGTACCTTAAAAAAAAAAAGAAAAGAAAAGAAAATTCTTCCTTTTCTCAGAGATAACTATTGTTAACCAGGTATATAGGTAAATAGATGTTTTCTGCACTTACACAAACATTTGGTCTATATTCTTATTTTTTAGTCTCAGATTATCTTATTTTGCATTTTATATTTTATTTTTGTTGGTCTTTTGGTTGTTTTTATTTTGTTTGTGTGTATTTTTCCCTTAGCTTTTAAATGTTCCACCTTTCTGATTTGGAAGTATGTCAGAATTTGTTTGTGTATGTTTTCCTCAATTTCTGCTTTCATGATCATCTGTGCTATCATTTAATTTCCTGCTTCTTAATATTTATATTGTATGTACATCATGAAGTTTATGGAGAAGTCTTAATTTCTTCTCCTGCTTTGCATCTGGGTAGTCCTGTTACCTTTCCAGCTTCAACTTAAATGTTACTTCTTCCTGAAGTTACTTCTTTTCTTCTCAATTTGGTTAGAATCTTCTACTTACACTCATACCGCACTTTTTGTTTTGTCTCATAAGCACATAAGTCCTTTTTGTAATTTCTTGTAAAATATATCTTTCCTACTAGTCAGTGAGTCTCCTGAGTACACTTGTCTTGTTCATGACTGTTTCTTTAGTCCCTAGTACACAGTCTGGCCTATAATTGTGTCAGGTATTTGTAGGTCAAATGCCTGAAGTTTGAATTCATCCTGACTCCTTTTTGGCAGTTTGCTTCTTTTTAAGAATCTATGAAATCTGTGGACCTTTCCCCAGAAATATGTGGATGGACAAGCAGGCACTCAACATTCATCCACACAGATTGTCTATAGTTTACACGGACTTTTTCATGCAATTTCATAGTTTTTGGACATCCCCTCTCTCCCCCCCATCACCATCCCTGGATCCTAGCTCAGATGAGAACCCCCTGCCTTTTAAGTTATGACTTGACTCTCCTTATACACCTCCAAGGATGTGAAAATCACCACTCTGTAGCTGTTTGTTGTACTCTTTTTTTTTTTGGTAGTATCTTTACTGGGACCCTGTCGTTTTATGGAACTTGGAGTTAACAATTCTAGGTCTTTTCCTCCTCCATATACATGGCTCTCAAGCCAGAGCTCAGCTGTATTTCTGTAACTGATTATTATCTGATTATTATATTTGTAATAAGTATTTTGAACTCAAGTTAGGACTTTATGTGTAACCCTATTAAATTTCATATGCTCAGGCTTTGAAAATTAGAAAACAATTGATATCTTTTCTTAGGTTTGAATTTTTGTACTGTTTTTATGTTTCGAGTCAGCTTAAAACTAAATTTTTTTCATGTATGCCAGCTATGATTTAGTTATTCTCTATGAATCGTTATTAGCATTTAGGGCTTTTACATATTTACCGTTGGAGGTGTCCTCATTAAAACAGTCTCCTTTTTTCTCTATTACTGTAAAGGTGTAATGCATCAAGTAAAACACTTAGCAGAGTCAGAATCTTTGTTGACAAGTCCACCAAAAGCATGTACGAATGGATCAGGAACCTTGGGCTCCACAACGTCAGTCAGCAGTGGAACAGCCACAGCAGCCACTAATGCGGCAGCTGATTTGGGATCCCCCAGCTTGCAGCACAGCAGAGATGATTCTTTAGATCTCAGCCCTCAAGGGTAAGTCAGAGATTTGCTTATTATTTTTGTGCTCTTTGCCTTTAACTCTGTCTTGCTTCCCAAGACACATGCAGGAAATAAAATTCTAAAATCTTAGAGTGTACCTTTCATTATGTTTTTCAATTTACACTTTGTTGAGAATAGACCTAAAACTTAATATTCATTGGAAATCTACCGTATTAGAGCATTTGCAGCAACCATAAGTGATGCATGGTATTCCCACCTGACAAACGAAGGATCTAAGACTCAGATTTTAAATGACTCACACAAGAAAGGCACACTTACTTTACAGATAAAGGATTTGAGCCCCAATTTCTGATAACATAGTCTTGGGATTCTTTACTGCATTGATGCATACACACCAGCTTCAAGGTACCGAGATTTTAATGTACTGAAAATAATAAAAATTAGAATTTTTGGAATGGGGGGGAGCAGATTCTGATTTCCCATTTCTTCTTAATTGGCAAATGGGAACAAATACTTTGTTCTCAATAAAAGAAAATGGGAGTTGAATATTCTTCAATTCCTCCTCTTTATCAGCTTTCAATCTGTGTGTTGTACTGTGGTACTAGAAAGTTCCCAATCCTTTATATTGGTTACCATACTATAAAAGTCTTTTCTATTTCTTTCATGTTAGAAAATTAATACTGCTTTATGAATGGTACATGATGAACCAAACAATTCGGAAATTCATAGTGTAGTGTGTAGTATTCTTTTTTCTTCCTTTTAAGCTGGAAAGCAGATCTTGATAAATATAGTAATATTCAGAAGTGGGGTCCAAAAATTTAACCTCAAAAACTAGGTAGCATTGTCCTGCGAAGCTAACGGTCTCAGGATCCTGGCTGCATCGCCTAAATTTTTTTACGTTTCAGCTCTTTGGTGCCACCTGGTGGTAGCTGTCCATTCTGACTTAAATACGAATTCAGTCAACTTTTTGACAATTGTAGCTGCCTAGGACTTCTCACACCATGGCTATTATTTCAGGAGGCTGCTGGCGTTAGGTGGTGCTCATATCATAGACCAAATCCAAGGAGATACAGGGACCTCTAGGACCCACTCTCTACCTTTCCGGTCCTGAAGTAAAATTTGTCTTTTTTCCCCCTACCATCCTTGCCTTCCCCTCTTCCCCTTCCCCAGCCCCACTTCCACCTTCAGGCTGCTGCAGTAACCTTAGGTTATTGTAGGGTTTTGTTATGAATGCAGAGTCGACACTGATCCTCATGAGAGCAAGGACTGGGTTTGTTCAGTTAACCTCTGCGTTGTCAGAGATGCACTTGTGAATTTCAGTGGATGCATGCGGCTTAGGCATGCAGTATTGACTCACTATAAACTAAAGAGAGTTCGAATATAAATCCTAACAGTTGTTAATTCCAAACAAGACAGAACATTTTTCTTAAAAATAACTTCAGAGTTATAAGTGGGTCCATATCCTTATAGTACATGTTACAAAGGAAAGGTTCATGCTAATTTTATTTTTAAGGGGAAATTATTCAATCATATTTAAGTTTATCTTCTGAAAGTTCATTTGTCCTAATTGTCAAGTATATTTGAACACGTTATTAAGTGTTTTCCATAGAAATGTCAGTTTTTAGAGGTAGAAAGACATTTTCGAAAGAAAGTTTTAAACTTTTATTTGGGTTATGTACCAGCTAAACCAGAACATTTTTCCTCTTTCATCTTATACAGCTTTGTTATTCTAAGAACCAAGAGTACTGAAAATACTACACAAAGGCTAAGCATATTGTATTTCATATATGTTTATAATTCATAATATGTTATTCCCACCATCATTCACTAGGTTTATTTATGGGTAGTTGTGGTATGCAATTTAAAAACACTAAAATGTTCACAAATGTGTTCATCTAGGAATTGATTGCCATCACCACACCATGAAATTACTTTGTTATATTCTTATATTTATTTTATGTACATTTCTGTATGTACTCCACTTTAAAATCAAGTTTAAAACATACTTTGAGTAATTAAAAACAAGATTTACAAGAGATGCTCTCTATTTATAAGGTTTTATATTCGGTATAGTCCAATAGCTAGGTATTTTATAGTCAAATAGATAAATACTTTATGAAGTAACCATCTTCTCTATTTGTACACCTAAAACATGACTGACAGAGTTGGCACTGAATGGTCACTAAATGAAAAATATCCTCTTATGGCAGTATTGTAGAATTCATTGTTTCTGTTATTTTAATTTAACTTTTCATTATGTAAGGATAATAGTTCAGTGGTAATTGCTAAACTTATCACATTTTCCCCCATGCGATAGTCGATTAAGTGATGTTCTAAAGAGAAAGCGACTTCCAAAACGAGGGCCAAGAAGGCCAAAGTATTCACCTCCAAGAGATGATGACAAAGTAGACAATCAAGGTAATTACTTTGATGAAACTGTATTTAAAGGGGAAGATGATGTATGGGACCCCTGTGTGATGTTATGCATGTTTGCTTTCTAAATTCACAACTTTTACTATACACTTAATGGTTTATGTGTGTTCATGTATAAATGATAGATATAAAGATAATAATGGGGGTTTGGGGGGAAGTACTTTGGTTAGTAGTAACATTTTGACAACGCTCTTTAATCATTAGTTTAAAAGGTTTAACAACAATGCAAGATATTGTGGTAGGGTGGGGTACGAGAGTCCTGTATGATGTTATATATGTTTTGTAAGTTCACAACTATTACTATATACTTGTTGTTTATGTATGTTTATGTATGAGTGATATACTTCAATAAATCAATTAAAAAAAAATAAAGGTGAAGATGAAAGCAGTTATGTGCTTCCTTAAAACTGCTGATGGTTTTTGAAATATGTCTGAGTTTCCTGAATACTTATGGTATCCTTCGACTAATTCATCTATAAAAAATATGAATCTTAAAGTTTGTTTTCATCAATTATGTTATACTCTTTGACAGCTTTTCTCTTTTTTCTCATAGCTAAAAGCCCCACCACCACTCAGTCACCTAAATCTTCATTCCTGGCAAGTTTGAATCCAAAAACATGGGGAAGGTTAAGTACACAGTCCAACAGCAACAACATTGAACCAGCACGCACTGCAGGAGTCAGTGGTCTTGCGAGGGCTGCCTCGAAGGACACTATATCCAATAATAGGTGAAGTGGGGGGACTTCTGTTTTGCTCCTATTCCCATAATAGACAAATTTGTCCATCAACATTTTAAATTTATGAGGAGGAGACATGGACATAGAACTCTGATTTATTCTCAGAACTGGAATAGCTCAAGTTAAAAAGCTCCATTCTTGAACCCTGTCTTTTTTTTATTTTTATTTTTTTTAGATTTTAAAATTCTGTTATCCGTACAGAATTTATATTTGTATTTAACATATACAACCTGTGAGTTGTATATGTTCAGTACCAATCCATTTAGGTTTCTCATGACACCTATTCCTCAGTCTTGTTCTGGACAAGGGATGGCTGACGTATTATCTGTCTACAGTTTCTCTCTGTCTTTTTTTTTTTTTTAAGATTTATTTATTTCTCTACCCCCCCCCCCCCCGGTTGTCCGTTCTCTGTTTCCATTTGCTGCATGTTCTGCTTTCTGTTGTTGTAAGCGGCATGGGAATCTGTGTTTCTTTTTGTTGTGTCAGCTCTCCGTGTGTGTGGTGCCATTCCTGGGCAGGCTGAACTTGCTTTCGCGCTGGGCGGCTGTCCTTATGGGGTGCACTCCTTGCATGTGGGGCTCCCTTATGTGGGGGACACCCCTGTGTGGCACGGCACTCCTTGCGCGCATCAGCACTGCGCATGGGCCCGCTCCACATGGATCAAGGAGGCCCAGGTTTTGAACCGCGGACCTCCCATGTGGTAGACGGACGCCCTATCCCCTGGGCCAAGTCCACTTCCGTACATTTTCATGTAATTATGAAAAGCTTCCTCTACTCAATACATTGGAACTTAAGGATTTTGAAGCAGAGCCCCACCGCCCCCTTTTTTTTTTCCAATTTGAAATTCTTTATCAGCTAAACTAATTCCTAAGGATTTTTGTTTTTTTTAATGTATGCCATCAGGATTACTTACTCTGAAATAAGTAATTAAAAAATATATTTGGGAAAATCCAGGGTTTTTTGTTGTTTTGGTTGGTTAGCTGTTGGTGGTGGTTTTCTGAATTGCAGGTAATAAAAATAATTAAGCAATTGTCTATCTGAACCTATCAAAATTTGTAATTTAGACAGTTGGACCTCATTTTATCATAGCTTGTTAGTATTAGGTGCATATTTTTAGTCTGTAGTTCTTTACTTGAGCTCTCTAGGGAACAAATAAAGAGCAATGCAGATATATCTGTACTTTAGGAAATAATTTACATAAAGTTACTTCTGGTTGAACATATAGGCAGCTGTTATGTTTCAGGGTCCCAGGAAGTTAGAATGTTTTGTTTTATTCATGTACATGACCTGACATGTATTTTAATTACCTGAGCATCTCTCTATGTGCATATTAGCCTGTTTTCAAAATGAAAATGAATTTGATTAATATGGAATATGAATTTATGTAGTTTTATATATATAATATGTAAATATTGACCAAAAAGTGTTTGAACTATATCACCTAATTACCTTTGATCAGAAGTTATCATTCAAATCTTTTCTTTGTACACTGACTTGAATAACTCTTTTCTTCTTACAGAGAAAAAATTAAAGGTTGGATTAAGGAACAGGCACATAAATTTGTAGAGCATTATTTCAATTCTGAGAACATGGATGGAAGCAACCCTGCACTGAATGTCCTTCAGAGACTTTGTGCTGCAACTGAACAACTCAACCTCCAGGTACTGTGTCCAGTGCATCCTCTATTCCATTTCCTTCTTTTCATCTTCCCTTTAAAAGAGAGATATCCAGCTTTCATTTTCCTCTACCTCTTCTGTCTTGCCACTACTTTTCCTTCATGACTTTCTATTAGTTTATGATGGATTAACTATCATACACCAACCTTTTTTTTTTTATTTTTTTTATATATATATAACCCAACATGTACCTTTAACACTAGTATTTCTTAACTGGGCCCTTAAAGGTTGTGGTTCATAATGTTGTCATATAAATGCTCTATAAACCTCATCCTTGACTTTTCTTTCCTTCACATCTTGTGTTTCTTGAAATGAAGAGACTCCCAAAATGTCTCTTCAGCTGATCTCCTGTTTTTCTAAGTCCTCTTCAACTACAGATGCTAGTGCTCTCTTCATCCCCTCTCTGCCTGAGGCTTAACAGTGGTTTGAAGAGTAGAGGGATTTTTAAAATTTTTTATTTTTTTATTGGAAAGGTTGTAAGTTTACAGAAAAATTAAATATATTCAGTTCCCATAACTACCCTATTATTTTAATACTTTTCATTAACGTGGTGCATTTGTTACATTTCATTAAAGAATATGTTATAATTATACTGTTAACTATTAATATATAGTCCATCATTTACAATAGGGTTTACTGTTTGTGTTTGTATTAGGGTTCTCTAGGGAACAAGAACCAACAGGAGATACCTATAAATATTGAGATTTTTTATAAAAGTTGCCTAACGTGACTGTGAGGAGGCACAAGTCTAAATTCTGTAGGGCACGCTATAAGCTGGGAACTCTGAAGGTTTTCGATGAGTTCCTCAGGAGAAACTGGCTGGCTGAAGTAGAGATGGAAATTCTTTCTTCTACCTGCTGAAATTATTACTGCTCCTTTTTAAAGCCATCATCTAATTGGATAAGACTCATGTTGTTGAAGGCAGTCTCCTCAGTTGCTTATAGACATAATGAGCCATAGATGAAATTAACTTACTGATGATTTAAGTCCATGAAATGTCTTCATGTAACAAACAGACCAGTGCATGCTTGACCAAATAACTGGACACCATCATCTAGCCAAGTTGACAAACGAACCTAGCCATCCCAGTGTTGTACAGTTCTGTGTTGTTTAATTTTTATTCTTTTTTTTTTTTTTAAAGATTTATTTATTTATTTAATTTCCCCCCCTCCCCCGGTTGTATGTTCTCTGTGTCTATTTGCTGCGTCTTGTTTCTTTGTCCGCTTCTGTTGTCGTCAGCGGCATGGGAAGTGTGGGCGGCACCATTCCTAGGCAGGCTGCACTTTTTCTTTCGCGCTGAGCGCCTCTCCTCACGGGTGTACTCCTTGGGCGTGGGGCTCCCCTACGCGTGGGACACCCCTGCATGGCACGGCACTCCTTGCGTACATCAGCGCTGCACATGGGCCAGCTCCACACGGATCAAGGAGGCCCGGGGTTTGAACCATGGGCCTCCCATGTGGTAGACGGTCGCCCTAACCACTGGGCCAAGTCCGTTTCCCTAATTTTTATTCTAGTAACATATATACAACCTAAAATTTCCCCTTTAGCCACATTCACATGTATAATTTAGTACTGTTAATTACGTTCACAGTGTTGTACTACCATCACTACTAGCCATTACCAAAACTTTACAGTTAACCCAAATAGAAATTCTGTACAATTTAAGCATAATCCAAAATCCACCCACCCCTGATAATCTGTATTCTAGATTGTGACTTTGAGTTTGCTTATTTTAATTATTTCATGTCTGTGAGATCATCGAATATTTGTCATTTTTTGTCTGGCTTATTTTACTCAACATTATGTCTTCAAGACTTACCTATTTTTTCACAAGTATCAGAACTTCATTCCTTACTGTGGCTTAATATTCCATTGTATGCATACACCACATTTTATTTATCCATTTATCATTTGGTAGACACTTGGGTTGCTTCCACCTTTTGGCAATTTTGAATAATGCCACCGTGAATATCGGTGTACAAATAACTTTTTTTTTTTTTTTTTACAATTTATTTATTTCTCTCCCCTCCCCCTCCCTACCCCGATTGTCTGTTCTCTGTGTCTCTTTGTTGCATCGTCTTTGTCCACTTCTGTTGTCAGCAGCATGGGAATCTGTGTTTCTTTTTGTTGCGTCATCTTGTGTCATTTCTCCGTGTGGGTGGCGCCATTCTTAGGCAGGCTGCACTTTCTTTCGCGCTGTGCGGCTCTCCTTACAGGGCGCACTCCTTGCGTGTGGGGCTTCCCTACGCGGGGACACCCTTGAGTGGCACAGCACTCCTTGCACGCATCAGCACTGCACATGGGCCAGCTCCACATGGGTCAAGGAGGCCCAGGGTTTGAACCACAGACCTCCCATGTGGTAGACGGATGCCCTAACCGCTGGGCCAAGTCCGCTTCCCCAAATAATTATTCATGTTCCTGCTTTCAAATCTTTTGGGTGTATAACTAGACGTGTCATTGTCAGGTCCTATGCTATTCCATAACTCCATGAGGAACCACCAAATTATCTTCCATGGTGGCTGTACATTTTATATTCCCATGAGCAGTGAATGAGTATTCCTATTTCTCCACGTCCTTCCCAACACTTGTAATTTTCTTTTTTTTTTTTAAGTAGTGGCCGTTCTAGTGGATGTGAAATGGTATCTCATTGTGGTTTTTATTTGCATTTCCCTAATTGCCAACAACGAACATCTTTTCATGTGTTTTTTGGCCATTTGTGTAACCTCTGGAGAGAAGTCTCTTGAAGTCTTTTTCCTATTTTTAAATGGGTTGTCATTTTGCTTTTGAATTGTAGAATTTCTTTATATATTCTGGATAGTTAAACCCTTATTGAGGGAAGCAGATGTGACTCAAGTTATGTGATAACGACTTCCACCTACCATATGGGAGGACCCGGGTTCAATCCCTGGGGCCTCCTAGTGAAAAAGAAGAGAAAGCACATCTGAGTGGCAAGCCAGTGTCTGCACAAGTGAGTCACATTGCAAGATGATGAGGCAACACAGAGAGACGAATAGGAGAGTCAAGGAGAAGCACAGCAGAAACCAGGAACTGAAGTGGTGCAGCTAACAGGGAATCCCTCTCCCCATCAGAGGCCTTCAGGATGAAATCCTGGTGAATCCTAGAGGAGAAAAAATGAGAAGAGAAAACCAAAAGAGAAAAATAGATACAGAAGATCACATTGAGAATGAATACAGACAGCAAAAACAGAATGGTGGGGGGAGGGGAAGGGGGAGATAAATAAATCTCTTTATTTTTATTTTGTTTATTTTATTTATTTCTCTCCCCATTCCCCCCGCCCCCAGTTGTCTGCTCTCTGTGTCTATTCACTGTCTATTCTTCTGTGTCTGCTTGTATTCTTGTCAGCACAACCCAGAATCTGTTTCTTTCCGTGTGTGTGGCGCCATTCCTGGGCAGTCTGCACTTTTTTTTGCTCTGGGCAGCTCTCCTTACAGGGCACACTCCTTGCAGAGTGCACTCCTTGCGCATGGGGCTTCCCTGCGCGGGGGATACCTCTGCATGGCAGGGCACTCCTTGTTCGTATCAGCGCATCAGCTCTGCGTGTGGCCCAGCTCATCACACAGGTCAGGAGACCCTGAGTTTGACCCTTGGCCCTCCCATGTGGTAGGTGGACGCCCTATCTGTTGGGCCAGATCGGCTTCCCTAAATAAATCTTTAAAAAAAAAACAGAAACAAACCCTGTTGAATGTATGGTTCCCAAATATTTTCTCCTATTGAGTAAGTAGTCTTATCTTTTACATGATAAAGTACTTTCAGGTGCAAAAGGTTTCAATTTTGATGAGGTCCCATTTATCTATTTTTGTTATTGTTGCTTATGCCTTTGGATATAAAGTCTAAGAAATGAAACCATTACCTAAAACAAGATCCTGAAGATGCTTCTCTGTCTTCTAGGAGTTTTATGGGAGGGTAGAGTTTTAATAATAACTTTTCCCATTTTTTTCTGATTGTTAGTCTTTATATGTTTTTATATATATTGAACAATTTTAGTAATATGTGTTTTCTAAGAAAATTATCCACTTCATCCTGATTTTAAATTTAGTAATTTAAAGACATGTCTTGTTCTTTTTACCTTTTCATCCTGTTATAGCTCCTTTCTTATTGCTCACTTTTTATATTCTTACCCTTTGTCTTTTTTTTTTTAATTGGTTAAATGTGAAGATTTTTTCTCTTATGTTGATATGGATCCTGTTTTCCCCATGAAATATTTTTTTTCTGTGTGTATGTAAGATTACATTTTTTAAGGATCTAAGAATGCACCACTTCCCCCTATCACCTTTTTTTTTTTTAATGCCTTGAGAATGCGTTTGATTCCTTGTGGAGGAAATAATGAGTTTTGCATTTCATTTAGTAAGTGCTGTTTAATTGAATATAATATTGTTCTGAACTCTTTCAGGTGGATGGTGGAGCTGAGTGCCTTGTAGAAATCCGTAGCATAGTCTCAGAGTCGGATGTCTCATCATTTGAAATCCAGCATAGTGGGTTTGTGAAACAGCTATTGCTTTATTTGACATCTAAAAGTGAAAAGGATGCTGTGAGCAGAGAGATCAGATTAAAGAGATTCCTTCATGTATTTTTTGCTTCTCCAGTAAGTTATCTAAAAATGCTTATATATCTTTTTTTTAAGAATCGGTGTTCACTAATGTATTTATTTTCATTCCATTAAATAATTTCCAGTAGCTTTTGGTCAAGATATTGAGGAAAAGTTTCTAGCTTGTTTCTACACAATTGGATTCCTTGGACTTCTACCTATCAAATAAATAGTAAAACGAAGTAGTGATTTAATGAAGCCCATGCCATATTTTCTTTGGTTGTTTATCTTTTTTGTTTTTGTTTTTTGTTGTGTTTTTTTTTTTTTTAGGAGGTACTAGGGATTGAACCTGGAACCATCATATGGGAAACAGGTGCTCAACCACAAAGCTACACCTGCTCCCCTGTTTTGTTTTGTTTTTGTTTTTTCCTCACAAGACATGCCATTAATAGTTCCTCCCCTGTGAATGTATTTTATTCTTACGTTGGTTTTTAAACATTTTGTGATTTGCAGTATACTTTTTAGAGAAATAAGGTAGACATAGCATAGCTGTAGACATAAGATAGGGTAGACATGTATAGTTCTGTTTTGTACATAACACAAACAGTAATAGCAATTTTAGAGTACCTAATTACCATCTATAATGTGGGCTACCAGGCCAGAAACTCCAGAGCAAACACATTGTTGACCCTCAGTGGGTAAAAGCAAGAGGATAACTATAACTATTCTTGGACACCTGTGACTTAATGATATTTCACTATTTACAACTACTGACACGGAGACATCCCTAGTAAAGTTTCTTTCTGGATTATCTGTTAAACAGGATTGAGAATAACTCTCTTGTGTAGTAGCAAAACTTCTATCTCCATGCCCTTTTAGTGTTTGCAGACATTTCTTCACTGCTCATATTTTAACTTACACAGCTACCTAAAGCAGAGCTGACTGGTTTATTGAGGATTGCTATTTAGAATAGTGACAGCATCAGATGTAGTTGTATACCATGCTTCAGATTATGTGCAGGTCTCTAATCTCTTATCTGAAACCCTTGGGTCTGGGTGTGTTTCCAGAGTTCTAAAGCATAGCACCTATGCTGTAGATTCTGCCAGCATTCCTTAATCATATGTATTAAGTATTTTTGCAGGAAAACACGTGAATGTTCTTACTAAACTCAGGTAAATGGAGACTGTAAGAAGCCTCATGTGTGTTTGGGTCAGATTTTGTTACCAAGTGGGTTGTGTTTTCAGAGCCTTTTGGGTCTTGGAATCAAAGTTGAGAGATTGTGGACCTATAGAAAATGAATGCCATTATTGAAATAATTTGGAACATTGTTCCAGTTAAATCTTTCATGTGAGATTTAAATAGATGAATGATTCTCTTTCATAAAACTGCATTTGTTTTATTTTTTTTGAAGAGTCTTCTATTTTCAAAAGGCCTTCCTTTATTTGTTGATTTGCTTTATAACTTTAGCTTCCTGGAGAAGAGCCCATTGGAAGAGTAGAACCAGTGGGTCATGCACCTTTATTGGCATTAGTTCACAAGATGAACAACTGCCTTAGCCAGATGGAACAGTTTCCGGTCAAAGTGCATGATTTCCCCAGTGGAAATGGGACAGGAGGCAGGTAAGGCTCATTGCCTGGGTATTCCCTTGCCACTGTAATTTAGTGCTGAATTGTGTTGAGGTAAAGTGGCAGAAGGTGAACTGAAGAGTTGGTCTGCCTGAAGAACATTTAGCTGTAATGACAAAAGAAAATGGGTATTCTATAAAGAATGAATTAGACACTTTATCTTTAAAATTGCACTGTGTCTTAAACATAATTTTAAAATATATAGCTCAGTAATTGTGTTGCCAAATTTGTAATATACTTTTTCTTAAATTGATATGCTTTATTTATAAAGCTCTACAAGAATTTTGTGCATATACATAATAAAATGGTAATTACATTATGTGCAATAATGTGATTTCATATTTGATGTGATTAACCTTGTATTTTGATGGTTTTCAACAAAGTGTTGAGGTTTTACTGTTTCAATAATGATTTGTATTGTGTTCACTAGTGTAGTAGTTTAATAGACTTGTGTCATTGAAAGAGTTGTTAAAGTTGTTGTGGGATGTTGTAAGTTTCATTGAGTAATTTGGCTAGAAGCCTAGAAAGTACTTTTAAATTTTGAAATCTAAAATCTGACCTTGTTTTTTTTTTTAATTTTAAAAAATTTGATGAAATCTATATGTGTTATTGGATAAAGGGATCACAGAGTTGACTGTTTTTTCTGTTTTGAAATTTGTAGAGTGTGGTATCCAATTTTGATCATTATAGTATGCTATCCTGTTGGAGGGCCCATTATTAAAAAATTTAACAGATTAAGGGAAAACTTGTATTTTTGTCCATGTTTATATAAAATATGTAAGCTTTATATATGTATGTCTCAATATAATGGACTCTCTTCTATACCTATATCTTTGTGCTTTGTGGAAGCCTTATGACTGCATTCCACTATGCTGGATTCTGTTTCTGTGTATTGGCAGAACTTTTCAGAAATAAGCAATTAAATACTACCATGGTTAGACTGCTATAGCTATTAAATTACTTTGGGTAAAAGTATATAGTAAAATAAATTGAAAGATTAGTTTTTAAAGTAATTTTGTAACTAAAATCTTAGAAAGCAAAAAAGATGGTTTTTTTTTTTTGGTTGATTTGATTTTAAATAGGTAGAATTTTATAGAAAAGAGCAAAATATTACAGAAGCAAGTATACTTAAATGGTTGAAAAATTTTTATCCTAGAGAAAAAATTAAGTCTCCATAGTTAGATGTTTCTGTCATATGGATTCATGGTGGAACACAGATCAAATGTTGATTTAATGTTTTAATATTCATGCAATACATACCTGCCTTTTATTTTTTTATTTACAATAATTTTACAAAACAGCTTAAATTGCTGGCTTCATCATTTACGTAATTGATGTTTATTTTGTGCCATAGAAAATGCTAAGTTCGTGTTAGCTTGCTTTTATTTGAATTAATGTATGTCAATTGTGAATAATAGAATAACTTTTTTTCACAAATTATCTTGAGCTTTTCTCTCAACAGAGGATCACAAGCTTTAAAATTTTTCAACACACATCAGTTAAAATGCCAACTACAAAGACATCCAGACTGTGCAAACGTGAAGCAGTGGAAGGGTGGGCCTGTCAAGATTGACCCTCTGGCTTTGGTACAAGCTATCGAGAGATACCTTGTAGTTAGAGGTATTTATACCATATATTTTGTGGTCTTATATGGGCATTTGGATGAAATTTATATTAAAGAATAAGCAGGATTTTCTTGTTAAATGCTTTTTCTGCTAAAATGTATAGGGCAGAAACATGTGTTCCTTTTATTTGTTTCATGCCTAGTACATAGTCTTATTAAACTTATTAGGGTTTGGTTGTTTGAGTAGATGATGAGTTAGTGTATCTTGTTGGAATGCAATAGAAATTACATTTTGCGTTTGACAATTTTCTTAGATCTTTCTGCTTTGTGGATTGGAAAGTAATATGCACGTGTTTTTGTAAAAGCATGCTAACTTAACCAGTATACAGGCTTTTCTTTTGCCTAAAATTAACAATCTTCTTGTATCTTTAGGCTATGGAAGAGTAAGAGAAGATGATGAGGACAGCGATGATGATGGATCAGATGAGGAAATAGACGAGTCTCTGGTAAGGTACTATTCCCACCATGTTGTGATATGTAAAATTCAGAGCCTATAGCTTAAATAGTATTTGCTTTGCTTTATTCAGGCTGCTCAGTTCTTAAATTCAGGGAATGTGAGACACAGGCTACAATTTTACATTGGAGAACATTTGCTACCATATAACATGACCGTGTATCAGGCAGTTCGGCAATTTAGTATACAGGCTGAAGATGAACGGGAATCCACAGATGATGAGAGCAATCCTTTAGGACGAGCTGGTATTTGGACAAAGACTCATACAATATGGCAAGTCTAATAATTGTTTTGACTGTTTGTGTGTTTCGGACTTCATTTTAATAGTTGGTTCACATAAGGACTGGGGGCCCAGAATCTTTTTTTTATTATCAAAAGCCACTTCACATGTTTTATCATGTGTATCTGCAGATGTGTATGTATTGTTCTCATTCACTGTGCACATGTTTTCATGGGCAGTAGTCACACTTTACATACATAAGATGGATGAAGATATTATGAAGTTTAGTATCTCTGAGCCCTTAGAGGCATTTGGGTGCAGCTTCCTACAATGTTGATGAATGTGAAAAGAGGCATTCTTTCTAGAACCACCCCTTGGAATTTCTCAGATAGCCCCTTCTAAGGGAGGTGGTTTCTGAGTGGGTTCTTCTAGGAAGCAGTGCCATTGGTAATTCTCCGAATCTGCAGCAATAGACAGAGGATAAACCTTGCAAAGTTCTTGTAATAACTCCGTGGTGTCTGCAGCTTGCATTTCAGTCTTGTAGCATAATGTGTAGGTTTAAAATCAATTCATGCCTTATATACTTTCTTACCACTGTAGGTACAAACCTGTGAGAGAGGATGAAGAAAGTAATAAAGATTGTGTTGGTGGTAAAAGAGGAAGGGCCCAAACAGCTCCAACGAAAACTTCCCCAAGAAATGCAAAAAAGCATGATGAGTTGTGGCATGGTAAGTTTATATATGAGTAAAAAAACAGATGGTCATGGGGCATTGATCTTTTAGTCTCTCTCTTTGTAACCTAGTAAAATCTCTTAATATAATTTGGGAATAAAATGAAATTACTTAAAAGGTTTGGTTGCTTGTAACTGAAACACCACCACCACCACTACCTCTTGACTTTAGTGTCTGGGAAATGAAGAAATAAGTATCTACAAAACTAAATTCAGAAAGAAAATTGGGAAAACTTCTCCTATAATCCCATTTCTTATGTTTTCATGAAGGATAAGACAAATTCCATTACTAGATATATTCACTAAAAAAGAGACTTAAGAACAGTGTCTGGTCATTGGCATGTTGGGCCTCCGTTCTCATAATCATTCAATATTACGTTAACAGCAGTTTATAGAAGGAAGAGAAAGTGATGACAGGTAGTATGACTAGAGAATGTTAGTAGCACCTCCCAATTGACTTATTTTCTTTTGCAGTATTTCCTTCTAGTCTCCTTTCTTCCATTTTTCTACTCCCACCCCACCCCCTGCCACCTTATTTTTTAATGTGGATAATAACAGTGCCTCAGAGTTAGGCTACATTATTGTTCCATGGAAGCAATCACCTATCACAGGATTTCCAGATACTGTTGACAATAAGTGAAATTTTCTCTGATCTATAGAAATAAGGGTATTGTTGCAATTTTTCATAAAGCTAAGTTGTTTTTGTTTTTGTTTTTTTTTTTAAAAGGCTCTTTTGTGATCATTGCTATGATTTTGGTGTTAGAAAGTGTTCTTTCCACAAAGTGATGTTGTGATTTTTTATTCTTTTGCTTGGTATAAATAAGTGGCAACTATTTTAATCCCTCAGACTTCAGGAAAAAAATTCTATTGAAATCTAAGAACAAAGGAATTATAGATCGTATTTGAAAACTATCATCGTCTTACTATGTCAAGCATTGGATTAAACAACCAAATCTTGTCTATCTTATGTCAGTTTTAAGCTAGATCTGAAAAATCCAGGAAATTTAACAGTGAACTTAAACATTTTTGTCTTTATTCTTTCTTATCTGGCCATTTTATCATTTGCTGTTGTTTCTGGAATAAAGGAAAAATGCAAACAAATCCGTTTTCTCCTTTATAGTTATTTTTTTTCAAATATGGGAGGGGAAAGTGAAATTTGGCTATTTTATGTACAAGATAAAAAAGGGAAAAAATGCCCAAAGCTATCTACTTAATAAATATCAAACTTTTTAAATCCAATAACTTCTGAAGACTATTTTATGGATGGTAAAATGACACTGGCCCTACCAACTTAGCCCTTTCTGACTTTGATCTCAGCTTACTTTAATCTTTTTCCCTCTAGATGGAGTGTGCCCATCAGTATCAAACCCTTTAGAAGTTTACCTTATACCTACACCACCTGAAAATATAACCTTTGAAGACCCATCATTAGATGTGATCCTTCTTTTAAGAGTTTTACATGCCATCAGTCGATACTGGTATTACTTGTATGATGTGAGTAATGTTGCCTGTTTATTAAGTTTTTCATGGACTATTGTTGGTAATATTTTTTTCTATTTAGAAATTGATGAATTTTGGGTGGTGCTAGAAACAGAAGCATGATTTATCTAAATTAAGGGATCCTCCCCCAGTGACATACAGTGTACTCTTCAGTAGAACTGCTCCCCCACTGTGTTTAGATGAATACTTGTAAAATGCAATGTAGCTGTAAATTTATTACAGTTAAAATTCTTGAGGTACATTTAACCTAATGTTCATTTGTCTAAGTGAAGATGCATAGCAAATAAAAAGCTGAGTGAAAATTGAATGCCATCTTAGGATATTTACATAATGTAAGGAAGAGCGAAGCGCCAGCCCTGCATAAAGTGTTAGCTGCCATATTGCCATATCACGATTGAGCCAATAACCAGTGGTCCTTGGGGTGGGGGGAAGGGATGTTCAGCTCTGTATAGTAGAAATTGTCGTTTGGGTTGGGGCACACCGATGAGGAGCTGATCTAGGCAATCTGCATACCTGTTTAATGATGAAGAGAGAGCGAAATATAATCCCTATACTTATTACATAACGTTTTTTTAAAACATTTTGCAGAATGCTTTGTGCAAGGAGATTATTCCAACTAATGAATTTATTAACAGTAAATTGACAGCCAAAGCAAACAGGCAGCTTCAAGATCCTTTAGTAATCATGACAGGAAACATCCCAACATGGCTTACTGAGCTAGGAAAAACGTGGTAAGATAATCACTTCTGTAATGGTGTTATTTGTTGGTCTTTACATATTTTTTTATAAAAAGTCTTTAATGAACCTATTCAGATGTTTAGTTACTTTGTCATGTTTGGTGATAGCTTGCTTACCATTGTAGCTTTAGCATCCAAACAGAGTAAGCAAGTTGGAGCTGGTACTAGATCTATTAATTGGTATAAGTGTGTGTGTGTGTGTGTGTGTGTATATATATATATATATATATATATAAAATATGAAAGTACACAGAGATATTTGGCTGAGGGGAATCAAATCCTCTGCCATCATAAAATCATACTCTTAACAGTGTAGTCACCTGATTTCTCTGAGCTTGTCTGGGTCCGGACGTACATTCTCAGAGATTTTAGAACTGCGCTAATCAATACGGTAGCCACCAACCACATTAGCTAGTTAAATTAAAATTAAAATGAATTAAAATTTAAAATTCAGTTTTTTTCAGTCACATTGGCTATATCCTTATCTAGTTACTGTATTGGGCAGAATAATATAGAACATTTAGACCATCCCAAAGTTCTCTTGACCACACTATGTCAAGAACTATGAAATCATGCATGAAGAGGCAGTAGAACCTGTATTTCCACAGGTTCATTCTTTGAAAATCAGCTGCTGCCTTTTAGCAGTTTTGAGTGGCTTAGAAAGCTCAAAGCTTGGAGGAAAATCATGAAACAGTAAAACCATTACTTGTGTGTGTGTGTGGCACAGGAGCTTGGCAGCCTAGAGAAGTGGTGGTCATATTTTTAAATTTAGCCTTCACTAGTCATGTCATATATTTATTATAAAGGTCATTGGGGGAAATTAAAGGTGGTCTTAATAGGCTTAACTATAGGATTTTTTGGGTTAAACTTCAGATTTCACTGTGAAAATCTATTTAATGCATTTTTATCTGATCACTTAGAAATTTCATGTAAGAATTATGAAAATTCTTAAAAATTAGTTTGTGTAGACCATTTTTATTGGTTGTATTTATAATTCTATATTGTGTCAAAACTTGTTTCTGATATGTTTTGCTGCATGTGTGTATGTGTTTTAATTGTTTCTGATCCTGATCCAGATAATAAATTTATATTGCATCTTTTTACAGCCCATTTTTCTTTCCTTTTGATACCCGGCAAATGCTTTTTTATGTAACTGCATTTGATCGGGACCGAGCAATGCAAAGGTTGCTTGATACCAACCCAGAAATCAACCAGTCCGATTCTCAAGATAGCAGAGTTGCACCTAGATTGGATAGGAAAAAAGTAAGTTTCTTTGAAAAATATTCAAAGAATAACCTTAAACTGAGCTTTTCGAAATCATGGTAAACTACACATGTATAATGTACCTACGTATGCCTATTGGTTTTAGAGGCCTACCCTAGTCATAGTCATCTCTGTGTTCATCTCCTCTGCCATCTGTGGTAGCCACGTTTTCCTTTCAGGATCCTGGAACTCGACCGTCTGTCATTATTCTTTATCCTCCAATCAGAATCCTTGTCCCTCAATTTCTGAAATAATTTCTACAATTCTATTTCTCTTTTAGTTATCCTAACTCTTGTACCAAGAAGGGAATCCTGTCTTCTGAGAGTTTTCTTTCTAAATTTAGAAACTCAAACTGTAGCCTCCCTTTTGTAATTGATCCCTTTTGCAGTAAGTAGAATTAGTAAGATCCAGTTAATACCCTTAGCACATCACTCCATTTAAGAGCGTGAAAAGAAAATCTTTAGTGTATTTCAAGTCTCCGTACTACTCAGTGCCAGGGTGGCTGACCTCTTCTTGTACTTCACGTGTGTGGCTCCTAAATCACCCTGCCCTGAGCTAGTTCCCTCTGAGGCCCAATCCTGCACTCTGATGCAGGGCTACCTTTTACTTTTGACTTCTGCTCACTTGCCTCTCTTCTTTGCTCAAGATTCTTAGTCATGTCTCTCTTCCCAAAACCTTTATCTCCAAAATTCTCATAAGAGCCCTTAGCAATGATAAGAAAAAGGAGTTGGGGGAGCAGGGAGGGAGAGTGGTGAGAACCAAAAAACTACTGTGCTAAAAAAATAAGTTATTCCTGTCCTCTTATTTGTGTCATTAGAATAGTGTTGGCATAATTTTGAAATCTGATAGAACCCTTATTATCCCTATGAACCTGATGTTAGTAGGTGACTGTAGTAGTACTTGGAAGACCTCGATATGTCAGAGCCAATAGGTTTCCAGCTCATCTGTCTCACCTGCATCTCTATAAGCATTCCTCCACCATCCATGATTGCGCACAGATTTTAGGAAGCTGCAGCCCTATTACATCGATAAGTTGGCTGGCAAGGTCACAGAGATCCTTTCTTCTCTAGCTTGAATTTTCTGAGTTTGCCATGGTCTCAAGATAAATTAATAATTAGACTTACATCTAGCTTTTCTTCGTGTATACCAGGATGCTACTGATGTTTGTAGCAATGCAGCTGTTGCCTAACCTTTTCTGAGGTATGTGTTTTTAAAGACATGTATTTTTTTTAAGTTGATAAGTCGCACTTAAAGAAATACCACCCATATACTAACGAATAACATTAGTAGAGCATAGTCTTCTCACATTTTTTACTTTCTTTGTAGCGTACTGTGAACAGAGAGGAGCTGCTGAAACAAGCAGAGTCTGTGATGCAGGATCTTGGCAGCTCACGGGCCATGTTAGAAATCCAGTATGAAAACGAGGTGAGCTTATGAGTCTCTTGATGGTTTTCAGCCTGACTTGTCCTCTTGATAAAATAGTATTTGAGTTTCTTGGTCGTAAGAACTAAGATGTGCTCAATTTCCTCTTGAATGATTTATTCGAAGGCTTCCATTTTTCAAAACTACAAATGTGTAATAATACCTTTTTCTTCTGACAGTGCAAATGTTTATGTAAAATTTAAGTTTATAAAGTGAGATAATGTTTTCAACATCAAATGGATTATTAAAATACTCAGGCTGCTTTTTAAAAAATTCAGGTTTCCTAAGGTAAGGTATGGCTTACATATAATAAAATGCACACTTTTAAAGTGTACGATTCCAGGAGTTGACAGACGGGTATAGTCTGTAATGACTATCACAATCAAGATAAAGAACAGTCCCATCACCTCCAAAAATTCTCTCACACTTTTTTGCAATCGGTCACCTCTCACCACCCCAGCCTCCTGGACAAGCACTGAACTGTATTCCATCATGATAGTTTTGCCTTTTTTATAATATTGTAATAAATATGTACGAGGCATTTGTCTCTCCTTTTAATTAGCATAGTACTTTTTGAGATGCATTTATGTTGTTGCAGGATTTTGTTGTTGTTGCTTTTTATTACTGAGTAGTAATCCATTATGTGGATGTTTCATATAATGTTCATTCAATCACCGATTGATGGACATTTATTTCGTTTGTCCAGTTTTTGGCTATTATGAACAAAGTGACTATGAACATTTGTATAAAAGTCTTTGTTTGAACATAGGTTTTTATTTCTCTTGAGCAGATATTAATACTTCAGGGTTGAATTGTTAAGTCATTTAGTAAGATATTTAACTTTATAAGAAACTGTTTAGAATCTGTTTTCCAATGTGACTGTCTAATTTTGCAGTCCCACTCGTGTGGTGTATGTGAGTTCTGGTTGATTCACATGCTCAACAATACTTGATATTTTGGTTCTTTTTAATTTTGATTCTAGTGGGTTTATAGTGGTATCTTACTGTATCCATTACCAGTGCTTTTTCATCACCCAAAACAAAAACTGTACGCACTAAGCAATAACTTTCCCTTCCCCTACCTCTCCAACTCCCTAGTAACCCCTAATCTACTGTTTGTCTCTGGGTTTTCTTATTCTAGATACCTCATGTATGCAGAATCATACAATCTTGTGTCTGGCTTATTTCACTTGGGTAGCAAAATGTTTGCAAGGTTCACCCATGTGTAGCATTTATCAGTACTTCATTCCTTTTTATAGCTGAATAATACTCCTTTGTCTTTATTTATTTTTAAAGATCTGTTTACTTATTTACCCCTCCTCCCCCCCGCAGTTGTCTGCTCTCTGTGTCCATTCACTGTATATTCTTCTGTGACTGCTTCTGTCCTTAGCAGCAGCACCGGGAATCTGTGTTTTTTTTTTGTTGCATCATCTTGTTGTGTCAGCTCTCCATGTGTGCGGCGCCGTTCTTGGGCGGGCTGCATTTTCTTTTGCACAGGATGGCTCTTCTCATGGGGCACACTCCTTGCGCATGGGGCTCCCCTACGCGGGGAATACCCTTGAATGCCAGGGCACTCCTTGCACGCATTAGCACTGCACATGGGCCAGCTCCACATGGGTTAAGGAGGCCCGGGATTTGAACCGTGGACCTCCCATGTGGTAGGCAGACGCCCTATCCATTGGGCCAAGTCTGCTTCTCCCATTGTCTTTATATATCACATTTTGTTTACCCAGTCATCTGTTTATAGACTTTGGGTTGTTTCCATCTTTTGCCTATTATGAGTAATGCTGCTATGAACTTCGGTGTACAAGTAATGTTTGCCTTCCAATTTTCAATTCCTTTGGAAAAATACCTAGGATTAGAATTGCTGACTCATATGATAATTCTATATCTAACTTTTTCCAGAGCTGCCAAACTGTTTTCCAGAGTGGCTGCACCATTTTATATTCCCACCAGTGATGCATGAGGTTTATAGTTTCTCCATATCCTTGCCAACACTGGTTATTTTCAGTGTTTTGTTTTGGTTTTGGTTATTTTTTTAAATAGCTGTCCTAGTGGGAGTGACGTGATATCTGCTTGTGGTTTTGATTGCATTTCCCTAATAACGAATGATCCTGACTGTTGTCCCATGTGCATATTGGCTGTTTTTGTATCTTTGAGAAAATAGAAAATGTCTCTTAAAGTTCTTTGCCAATTTTTTAGCTGGGTTGTTTGTATTCTTACTGTGGTTTTATTTTGCATTAAATTTTATGATAACTAACGGTAGTGACTCTTCATTACATATTGGCCATTTGTATATCTTTGAAGAAGTACCTGATCAAGAATTTACTCATTTTTTCCATTGGCTTTTATTTTATCATAGAGTTTTCTGGATACAAGTCCTCTATTAGTTAAGTGTTCCACAAATATTCTTCTAGTTTGTGACTTTTCTTTAGGTTTCTTACGAAATGTCTTTAAAAGAACAGAGATTTTACCTTACTTTCTATTTTGTGCCCTAACCCAACATCTCAAAGATTTCTCCTGTGAATTTTCCCAGATATTTTAGTTTTAGTTTTTGCATTTAGTTTTATGATTCATTTCCAGTTACTTATTTGTTGAGAGTTGAAGTTTGTTTTTTTAGTTAAATATAAGCAAATCAGTTCTAGTACCATTTGCTTTATTTTTAATTATTTCTCTCCCCTTCTCCCCCCCCCCCCCCCAGTTTTCTGCTCTCTGTGTCCGTTCACTGTGTGTTCTTCTGTGACCACTTATATTTTAGTGGCACCTGGAATCTGTCTCTTTTTGTTGTGTCATCTTGCTGTGTCAGCTCCCTGTGTGTGTGGCACCACACTGGGCAGGCTGCGCTTTTTTTAGCACTGAGTGGCTCTCCTTACAGGACGCACTCCTTGCTCATGGAGCTCCCCTACGCGGGGGACACCCCTCCATGGCACGGCACTCCTTGTGTGCATCAGCACTGCACATGGGCCGGCTCATCACACAGGTCAGCAGGCCCTGGGTTTGAACCCTGGACCTCCCATGTGGTAGGTGGACGCTTTCTTATCCATTGAGCCAAATCTGCTTCCCTAGTTCTTGTTTTTTGATGGTGTTGAAAATAGTATTCTTTCCTAACAATTTCCAGTGGTTTCTAGTTTATAGAAATATAGTTGATTTTAGTGTATTGATCTTGTATTCTGTGGTCTTGATGAAATTAATTATTAGTGTTAGTAACTTTTTTGTACATTTTTTAGGAATATTGCAGGCCCAGGGCTTGGGAAACTCCTCTGTAAAGGGCCAGAAAATAAATATTTTAGGCTTTGTGTGGGTCATACGGTCTCTGAACAATTACTCAACTCTGCCTTTGTGGAGGTGAAAGTGAGCATAATTGTGTTCCAATGGAACTTTATTAATGGTCACCAAAATAGCAGTTTCATCTAATTTTTATACATCATGAAATGTTAGTCAAGCCTTTTTTCAACCAGTTAAGAATGTGAAAACCATTCTTAGTTTACAGGCCATACAAAACAAGCCATAGCTGTAATTTGGCCCATGAACTAGAATTTGCTCTGACCCATATTGTGTAGGATACTGTCATCTTTTTTTTTTTTTTCTTCTTCTTTTTGAGGGGGAATGGGGGTGGCGCACCACATAGGACTTGGGAGGCCATGGTAAGAACTTGAACGTTTGCTTTGAATGAGATGGGAAGCCTCTGGTGGGTGCAGAGGAATGATGTGGACTTGTGAGAAACATGAATAGTGGGAATGTTGTTTAGGAGTATTTGCAGTAAATCAGATGATAAGAGATACCAAGCCAGCAGTTGGTTTAGAATGTATTTTGAGGACATGGCTTACTGTGTTTATTGATGGGCTGGATGGTGGGGATAAGAAAAAATTAGAGTCAAGGATGGCTCCATAGCTTGGGTCAGGGCATTCTCATCCCATTGGTGCACTCCACCAAGGGGTGAATGGTGATGCCTTTTACAGATTTATGGGATATGAAGAAAGGGGTTGGAGGTAAATCAAGAGAGCATCGCCATGTCCAAACTGATCATTGATTTGAAAGTCAAAGTAACTATAATAATGGTGAAATAGTACCCTTTATTTACAAATAGTCTATAAGTGAAATACAGCCTTCTTGACAGTACCATGATTAGATTCAGCCTATAAACTGTGATATGAACTTGTTGTTAGTTGCATATCTTCATCTATGGACTGAGTTGGAAAGGCCTTGATAAAAACATGAGCTCTGCCCCAGGACTTCGTGTCCCATGGAAGAGTGGTTTTCCAGCGAGGCTGCACACTCACCTTTAAAAATACCAGTGTCCATACTCTAAACCAGACCTAGCTCAGAACCCCAGGACCCAGAGCCACCTCGCACCTGTGTGTTTGTAAAGCTCCCAGGGACTTCTGAGTACTGTCATTTGAGAAGTGCCGGCTGTGCGATAGCCCTGTGAATGCTGGCATGGGTACAGGCCTTCCCTTATTTGTGATTATTCCACAAACTTTAATGGCTGCTGTATGCCAGACACTACAGGAAATACAAAGGTGACCACAGCATTTGTTACCTCAAGTGAGATACGCAAACATATAATGGAATTGTGACAAAGTGTGATAAGTACTTAAGTAGGTGAAATATAGTCCTGGAAAAAAAAAAAAAGGCAAACTAACTGGGGCAGATGAGGTGACATTTAAGCTGGTTTCAGTATAATCATTTACCAAAGAAAAAATGGAGAAAGAGATGCTTGTATTGTTTCCCAAGGGAAGAGGATATATAGTAACTTTTATCAGTATACAAACTTAGACCGTACAATTAAAATGTTGGGGCCATGGGGAGTAGGAGATATTAAAGCGTTGCTAGTTCTTGGTCCCAATGACTAAACTGAAGGAATAAATCTAATTAGGACAGTTTGGGAAATATTCTCTAATACATCTTGATAAACTGCTATTAGTATCCTCACTGCCTCGAGGATGGCAGGTAGAATAGTACCACAAATTTGAAATTGTTGTGCTTCTTTTCTTTTGTAGGTTGGCACAGGTCTTGGGCCCACACTGGAATTTTATGCACTTGTATCTCAGGAACTGCAGAGAGCTGACTTGGGTCTCTGGAGAGGTGAAGAAGTAACTCTTAGCAATCCCAAAGGTAATATTAATTTTTGAGTTAGTCAGTTGATTTGTGTTATTCATATCAGGCAGTACACCCTTACAATTTATTAAACATGTATTTCCTAATAGAGAACCAGGCTGTGCCCTGCACTTAATTTCTTTTAGCCTTTGTTTTCTCGTTTATCAAATAAAGGAGGCCCTTCTTCATTTCAAGGATTTCATTCAGCAATCTATTATCTGGTTGAGAATACTGAATTTATTAAATGTTCTTAGTTACCAGGTTATGTTTTTGGAAATACTTAAAAGTTTGGTGAATTGCTTGTTTTATAGGAAGCCAAGAAGGGACCAAGTATATTCAAAACCTCCAGGGCCTGTTTGCACTTCCCTTTGGTAGAACAGCTAAGCCAGCTCACATTGCAAAGGTTAAGATGAAGTTTCGCTTCTTAGGAAAATTAATGGCCAAGGCTATCATGGATTTCAGATTGGTAAGTTTAAGAGTATTTGCTTTTCTCCAATGTTGTGTACAGTGTTCTGTGAAAGTATCTTAATCCCCTGCGTTTCGTGATGGGTTTTTGTTTTTTGTTGTTGTTTTTTCTTTGTTTCAAGGGTTGGGGGTTGAACCCGGGCCCTCATATGTGGGAAGCCGGCACTCAGCCACTGAGCCACATCAGCTTTCTTGAATTGGTTTTTATCATTTGTTTGCTTGTTTTTTTTGTTTTTAGGAGGCACTGGGAACCAAAAGTGGGACCTCCTGTGTGGGAGGCAGGCACTCGACTCCTTGAGCCCATGCACTCCCCATGCTGTCTGTATTATAAAACAGTGCTCTTGGATTCTAATGTTCTTGTGAATTACTTGGGGATTTTATTGAAAATGTCAGTTTTGATTAAGTAGGTCTGGGATGAGGCCCACAATTCCACATTTTTAAACCCGTTCCCAGATGATGCCTACTAGTCCAGACCATACCTTGGGTGGAGTAGCAAGATTTCAGAGAATCAGAGAACATTAAAGGCAGTTTTAGTTAAATTTAAATGGAGAATGGACTATTTAGCAGTGATTCTAGAAGTTCCCTTTATTATTCTATTTTAAATATAATTCTTCTTTTCACCCTCTCTGACTTCAGGTAATATATTACAGACTACAGGGGAATTGAGTGTACTTGGCCTAAAATAGTAAAGATTCCAGTAAACACTTCTGGGTGTTTCAGAGACCTCATGTAAAATGTATTGTATAGAATATATGTTAGTGGAAATTGACCTTTTTAGTGTCAGTGTTTAAATAGAATTCATCAGTATTCTAAATTTTTCACATTATCACTGCCCCAAATTGAACTTCAATAAGGATAATCAAGTTCATGTAATGGGAAAAATAATTCTTAGATATATTGTTTTCCTCCCCCCTCGGGGATAGGGATGGGCATTTCTTAACTTTGCTAAATGAACTCTTGAAGTGTCTTTTATAGAAATGAGGCAATTCTAGAAGCTTATCATAACTATTTTGTATATTTCCCTTTCAGGTGGACCTTCCCCTTGGCTTACCATTTTATAAATGGATGCTACGACAAGAAACTTCACTGACGTCACACGATCTGTTTGATATTGACCCAGTTGTAGCCAGATCAGTTTATCACTTGGAAGACATTGTCAGACAGAAGAAAAGACTTGAACAAGATAAATCCCAGGTAGGGTTAGAAATGAGGATATTTTAGAGATTTGGTCTTTGTTAAATGGTTTGCATTTGATCTAGTAATTATATTAATTTTTTTTGTAAGGAAAGTTTAATTTTTTTCCTTGTAGTAACTGAAGCATATGATTGCACATTGCGTCAGATGGCCTAGAATAACAGTAGGTGATGAATAAATAGTTTGATTAGCAAATAAAATATATGCCTGAATAAAGCCGTAGGACTTTTTATTTTATTTTTAGATGGGCATTATGTATCTGAGCAGATACTACATCATACAGAATTCTTTTAGTGAGCATTTAAATCATTAAACCTATTCTCAGGATAAATTTATTTTCAGAAAAGGTGGCTTAATTTAGGAGCAGTTAATTTGTTTCTGTAGAGATCTTGGGAAGGTGTTTTCTAAAGATTGTGGTGGGTGTCCACTATTTCTTGGTAAGTGTGTTGAGGTCTCTCCCTAAGACCTCATGGGTAATCCGTGAACTTCATATCATTAATGCCTGTTCTTTATGTACATATTAACAATAGATATAAAATCATTTAACTCAGTCTAAGATTGATGGTAGTTCTGTATCTGCTATTAGAAAAATACAGTGTTGTAGTAAAAAAAAGTGGCACATTCTAAACAGCTTATATTTGGGCAGACAAATGCTAAATCAACTCCTGTTCTGTAAATTATATAAAACAGTAGTGAGTTGAGGAAATCCTGTTGAGGGAAAGTCTCAGGTTTCTTGATGAGGTGTAGAACAGCTAGTAGAAAGATGGGGGTTTAGAACGCCTTTTTATCAGAGGATAAGATGATTTATAAGGGAATCAATTCAATTTCTCGAGAATTGGTGCTTTTTGGGGGGGAAAACATTCATTATGAGAAATATTTAATAATGAGGCCAAGTTAGTTAATGATCCTTTTCTATACATGATCTATCTTCCTTAGGAATTTTTGAACTGGTCAAGTTTAGGTTTACCAACTTTACATGTAAATTTTTACCTACTACCGTCATGTTTAGGATCATCTCTTGGGTAAATAATGTACCCCACCCCCAACCCCAAAAAAGAAGGAAAAGAAAAAGTATAAGTGCCTGTGATTACGTATATTAATTCACTTAATCTTCACAGCAGCTCTGTGGAATTTTGGTATTGTTGCTGTCCCTACATATGAGGAAACCAAGGCAGATAGGCTGAGTCTGGGTAAAGGTCATATATCTTGACTTGAGGGTGATCTTGGATTCAAACCTAAGCCATCAGTTCTAGAGCCCATGCACACTTAACCTGTGTAAGTTCTGTAACCTGTCCTTGACCAAATGGCAGAATGGTGCCAGCATTGTCTTCCTATGTAATTTGTTCGGCTATCCTTTATTATTATTCATGTTGTCAACTTAAAAATATAAAATAAGTCATACCCAAGAGACCTCAGACCACATCACTCCCTTCTGGCCCAACAGTCACTGCTGGGACACCTGCTTTCTGCCAGAAATAAGCATAACCCCTTCCCATGGTGAAATCAAGTCCAGCGGAGCCCTTCTGTCCCATCTCACAGAGCTTGGACCAGTGCACAGCAACCTTGGCCAACTGGGCTTTCCAGTTGGTCAAGGAGGCTCAGTGTAAGGAAGGAGTCCATCAGAGACTGAGATGGACTCTCTCCCTAAATGTAGGCCTCTGCTGGGTGACTCTCACTGTACCCTAGGCCAGTGGAAGCCCAAGATGCAGTAAAAATCCATCCTTTGCCATATCAGACTGCACTAGATTTATTAAAAGATTCTATATGATGTCTTTGCTCTCAGGAGCCTACCAGCTATGTAGGCGAAACTCCTCAGACACCAGTGCCTTCTTCCGTGTCCTGGACTAGTTTTGGATCCTGGCACTTTGGTCTTTAAGGGGAAAGTACAGCCGTACCTGTGATTGATGTAAAAAAATAAATAAAATAAAAATGCATACATAGGATTCACATTCCAGAAATTGTTTTATGATAGTAATCAAATTGCTTTTAAATTTCAACTTTAAGCCAGTGCATGAGGTATTGTGGTGCTCTGAAACCTCCTACCCAATTATTTTATAAAGTATACGGATGGAAAAAGTAAACCTAGGTCAGATTCTAAGTGGCAGTTTAAATTATTGAAAGATAAATGGAAAATGTGCTTAAACTTAGCTTTTGATTTACTATATAAGGTCCAAAGAAAGTAACAATGAATTCCTTTTAAACACTTGAAGGATATGTTGTGTAGTCTACATTCCTTTCTAATGATAGCATTTTGTAATGGAAATCATTACAAATTATATATTCCTTCATAGCTGTGTGAGAAGAGATTTTTTCCATTAATACAGTAGTCAGAGCCTTGATCTGTGACAGAAGTCGGGGGAACAGTTTGAGAACTTTCCAGTGGAAGAACATTAAATTACAGAAATTTTTTTTGGTAAATTTTTCCAATGAGGAACATTTCATTTTGAAATGAAAAGCCTCCTTTTGGGTGTCATCAAATGGTACATCTGAAGCAGAGAGAAAATTAAACATGGGTTTCTGCAAAGAAGTAAAAGGGGACATAATTTTCAATTAATGTATTTTACCTTAATCTTAGATAATGCCACCTTTTTTGTATTGAGAATTACCTAGAATTCTAAACAACTTTTCAATTTCTCTTTTAAAAATTACTAAGTTATTAATCGGGACTTTCTAACCTTTCCTAGTTTAAATGACTAATTTTCTGCACCTTGAATGTTTATCCTGCAGGAACTTAGTTTTTAAATATCAGGCATCAATTTGGAAAGCCATGAACCACCCTCTCCAGTACTAGACTCCTTCATTTTTAGATAGAATCTTTGTTTTTGCATGTAGGTCTTGGATCATTATCTGAAAACTATTTTATATGATCTTTTTATAACCATAGGCATTTAAAAAAGTATATAATACAGACTTTGTTTTTAGAGAATAGCATTACTTTTCTTCAGGCTTTGTTGGAAACTTTTTATCACATATTATTGTATGAATGCAAATTTGTTATGCTTCACAGACCTGAATAGGTTGAATTAATAAGCATCTCCAGGGTATTCTTTAGACTTAAACTTTGCAGGGAAAAAGTTAATCATTACTAGAGAGTGCATTTTTTTGTATTTACAAGGTCCTAATTGAATGTATCATCACTCAGTATGATACATACTCATAATCTTGATGAACTCAGGTTCATCAAGATTAGCCTAGAATTTATGAAAAGTTTGGCTCAAGAGCCCATACATACTCTTTAAAATCAGTCATTATGCAGACTCTTATGGATGTTCTTTGCAATCCGACTTGAGCATGGTCGAATGGAATAGCAGCCTCTCCTCATGGAAGAACGTGCACACCGTCTTGTTTTCCCATAAGAAAAGAGTTGCATTCTGAGATATTTTAAGGTTTTTCCTTTGTGAGCTCAGTGCCTTGCACATGTGTATATCATGATTTCAAAAAGGCATAGGTTAAGAGTTAAGGATTGAGAAATGTATGCTTTATTCAACTGTGTTTTCTTTTTAGTTTTTAATTGTTTATATTTTCAGTTATTAAATGTACAAAATAAGGTATTAAAAAAAGTTAAAGGAAATCATAAAATTGATAAGCGTATCTCTTATTTTAGATAATAAAAACATAACTGGGGAAACAGTTCAAGTGTAGCTCAAGTGGTTGAGCACCTGCTGCCCATATACGAGATCCTGGGTTCAATCTCTAGTACCTTCTTAAAAAAAAAAAAATGAAAGTGAATTACTGTCCTTGACTTTCCTCCTTTTTTTCTTATAGACCAAAGAGAGTCTACAATATGCATTAGAAACCCTAACTATGAATGGTTGCTCTGTTGAAGATCTAGGATTGGATTTCACTCTGCCAGGGTTTCCCAACATCGAATTGAAGAAAGGAGGAAAGGATATACCAGTCACAATCCACAATTTAGAGGAATATCTAAGAGTAGGTACTCATGGTGTCCTTTGGGGAGAAGGCCAATTGCTTATGGAGGACTTTGCCTGTCTGTCTACTTGGAGGGAAAGGGAAGGGACCTCATCCGGTGAAGCATAGGCAAGTTAAGTTCTCTTAGCTTCCAGCTGTACGGGATATTATTTTAGATGTTCCACATCTCTGGGACTACTGCATGAGGCCACTTATTTAGGCCTTTCTTTCTGTTTCCTCTTGAGAGAACATACTAGATATTTCTTGAGGCATCATATAATCTTGAATGAGCTCTCTTCAAGTCTGCAAGCTCTCCAATAAAACCACATTTTCTTAGTTTAAAAATATCAGCAGAAAGGAGCCATTACTTGTGTTCTCACTGAACTGCATTTCTACCTCTCCTTCAAGCCAGCTAACTTGGCATAATTGGCTCCAGCATGCACACATATATGCACTTACTTGTTTGACATGGCCCTTCACTATATTTGCTAAATTGAGGAAATGCACTTTTATATTAAATAGAAAACATATTTTAAGTTACAGCCAATATAAATCTTTATTTAGCAGAGTTAGAAAATTTGTTTTGGTTCATTCCTGGCCATTGGATTCGAGTTAAAATATCCTAGACCTGACTTTTCCACTAAATTACCATGGGACTTCAGATAAGTCCTCTGAAAAACTTAGTCTCTGGTTTCTTAATCATTTTAAAAGAAAGTAGGAGAGAGAGAGAGGATAAATAATACGTGAGAGTCCCTGTTATCAATCATTTCTGACTGAAAAGTAATTCCTTTTTACAGTAGGACTGTCTTCCCACGTTACCTGCTTTCACTAACTTTGTAAAACTACTCTTCTTATACTAGCAAGTTAATCTCCTGATTATTTCTCTTAAAATAATTTGTAAGAACACTTTTATATTTTTCTATCATCGAAACACTTTTTTAAAAAAATCTGAATATGTTCTTCTGTTTCTCTACCCAGAGGATTTAGCCAAAGCCTTTGTTAACTAAATAATGTTGGACTAATGAGAGTTGTTTCTTTAGACTTTGTCTTTTTCTGAGTGGGGGCACATACTGCCAAAGGTGGTGGGGAGGAGGATGGTGGATTCTAAGAGCTTAAAGAATTTAAAAATATAAATTTCATATTAAAAATTAAAACTCCTTAACAGTGGCTAATTATAAATTCTTGAAACATTTAATTCTCCATGACATTTTATCCTCTTGTGGAAATTGCCATCTGCTTTTCATCTGGCTAATATAATATGACTCTCTTCTATAAGAATTTTATGTAAACAATTTTTAAACACACGAAATGTGAATGGACATGGCAATTTTTTTTTTTTTTTGCATTTTCTTATTAGCCAGACCTCAAATTAGAAGTTGACCTGAATGATCTTTTACTTACACAGTTTCTTAGAAGTTATTTTAAAGACTCAACAGCTTTTTTTTTTTTTTTTAAGTGATCTGGAAGAGTGTTTTGATATACTTTGCCACATGTTAAATAGTAAGGCTATTTGAACTCTGGTCACAGTTTTTAAAAGACTTTTCTTTTTTGCAGCTGGTTATATTCTGGGCACTAAATGAAGGTGTTTCCAGGCAATTTGATTCATTCAGAGATGGATTTGAATCAGTCTTCCCACTCAGTCATCTTCAGTACTTCTACCCAGAAGAAGTGAGTAGTTTGTAAAAGAAATGTCCATTTCTACTCCTCTCTGCCTCTAATTACCTTTGTGGAGTATTTCTGTGCTATAAATAAATGATACCATTGTTGAAAAGCTAGGGGGAGGGAGTTCCCCCTAGTGAATTATTGGGGAGGAGGGTGTCATTTCCTGAATGGAAGACTATTCCATAGATGTTGTATTTCCTTAGAGAGAGGTGGGGTCCATTTGTGCTAGAGCAGGCACAGCCTGATTGTCAGCTGAGGCCCTTGATGCTGCCCCCTGAAAAATGGGGTTTGAGGGGTGGCTCATATTCTGCATGTCCTTGTACTTCCTGTGCCTAGCCGAGAGAGCCAGGCTTCATTCTCGCCCCCTTTTCCAACTCTGCAGTTGTGAAATTGATGCTAAGGAGGCTTGCTTTTTTTTTTTTTTAACTGAATTTCCTTGATTAGATGAGACATTGTTTCATGATTAAGGGTACGGAAGTGTTGCCAGGTATCTAGTTGCTGCATGCAGAGAGAAAAGCCAGTTTTGAAAATGGAAAAAAAAAAAATTTTTTATGTGCACAGTTTTCTCCAGTCATCTTTTTTTGAAGTGCAACAAGACTCAAAAAAGTAATCACTAGTAGTGAGATGGCCTAGAAAGGGCCTATAAGTTAGGTTTCCTCAATGTGGAAATCTTACTTGCCTATTTTTTTAATACTAGCTTTGGAGTACTTGTTCATTATTGACTGAATCTGGAAATCTTTGAATGACTTAACATTTTAATCTCATTTTTATGTCCACTTTGATGTGCTGCTTATTTAATCATGAGGTATACCTAGAGTTTTGGGATATTTACCAAGTATTTATTGAATTGAAAACAGCAAGGTATTGGCACCTGGAATTAGATCTTGGCCCCCAACCACTTAACCTTGGTCCTTAACCAGGTTTATATACCACTCTGATCTGATCACCTCATCTGTAAAATTGTGACAATCCCACTCTCATAAAGTAATGAAAATTAAAACAGGATATATAAAATACCTTACAGTGAGCAACCCATAGTAGATTAGAAATTTCATTTCACTTGAAATTATATAGTCATTCCATGAAGGGGTCAGTTAACCAATGAGAGATGCTAATATTAGATTTTCAGAGGACACAAGAGCACTTCTTGCTTTTATATATTTTTTCTATAATGGCCAGGTTGTCCCCGTACAACCAATCCTATGGCATAAACGTGCCTCCCTTTATGAAGTGTAAAATCTACCCACTCCGCCTCTGCCTCTTTTTAGCTTTCTTCTTCCACTTCTCTCCAGCTCAGTTTTCTATCTCCTGCTGGCTTCTGTTACTGTACCTTTGTGTTTCTGAATGCCGTAATTTCTGGTTCAAAGCAGATTAAAGCCTCTAAAGTAATGACAAGAGTTAGGAAAATTTAAGTCAAAAGTCTGTCTCAGCTGTGTTTTGTGTGAGATTTAAAGAAGGTTCTCTACAAGAGAGTCTATAGCTGCAGCATGAGAGTCCCATCTACCAATTGTGTGAGATCAAAGCCTCCTTTCAGTTAAGAGGTGGAGTTGACATCACGATCATCCCAGGGTCCTCTGGATGGAGGAATAAAATACGGATTTGAGTAGACTTACTGGTATTCTACTATAGAATTATTGTGACTCTAGCAATGGAAGAAATTATATCATTGATGTGAAGACAGTGGCCACGGGAGTTACTGAAGGCAGGGAGAAGGAAAAGGAGGTATGATATGGGGCATTTTTGGGACTTGGAATTGTCATGAGTGATATTGTAGGGACAGATGCAGGACATTATATATCCTGCCATAAACCACTGAATAGACTGGGAGAGAGTATAAGCTATAATCCATGCTGTGTAGCAATGCTTCAAAATACATTCATCAATTGCAGTGAATGTACCATATTAATGAGAGTTATTGATGTGGGAAAAGTGGGGAGTGTGGGGAGTGGGGCATATGGGAGCCTTCTTTATTTTTAAATGTAATATTTTGTGTGATCCATGTATCTTTTAAAAATAAATTTAAAATATATATTATTTAAAAAAAGAAAAAAAAAAAAGGTTCTCTAGAACCTAGTCCCAGCAAATGGGTAGGGTATTGAACAATGGGAACTACAAAGGAAATTAAATATGTATATTAGAAGAGCACATTAAATAATAAGAGACCCTATGCAGAAGTTTTGAGCACTGAAAACAGTACATAGATTTGGCACTTGTTGACTCTCCTGTTGGTGTATAATAGAAAACAGTGTACCTGTTTGCATTGTCTCTCAGTTATGCAGCTATTTCTTCAGTAATTCTTTACCCTTATTTAAACACTTAGCTGGATCAGCTCCTGTGTGGCAGTAAAGCAGACACTTGGGATGCAAAGACGTTGATGGAATGCTGCAGGCCTGATCACGGTTATACTCATGACAGGTAATCACTGGGATCTGCCAGTTTTTCAATTCATAGGCAAGAAATTGGAGGTGTGTGCATATGTGATGTGTTTTAAACAATCAAAAAAAGTAGTGGGTGGGTCATCTTAAAATTTGTCTGCCTATTAAAGGAGGCTTACTCATATTTCTGTGAAAATATGGAGGCAGGGTAAGGAATACAATTTGAAGCCTGTTAGTACATAGAGTAAAAAGGAAATAATCTGCAGTCCCATATCGTCTTATTTATATAATAGTAATCATTCAGTTTGAAGTCGTTTGACTTTGTAGTGCATTGTAGTAAGTATTCACATAACCATATTTTAGAATTGATAATCTATATCCAATCAGTGTTGTGGTCTGTTTAAAAACTGCATTTTAATAGGATGAAATAATTTTGGTGTGTTTATTTTTATTGTAGTCGGGCTGTCAAGTTCTTGTTTGAGATTCTCAGTAGTTTTGATAATGAACAGCAGAGGTTATTTCTTCAGTTTGTGACTGGTAGCCCAAGATTGCCTGTTGGAGGTGGGTACAATGTTGCTTCTTGGTCTTTAATTCCATCTCTTTATGTGTGAAACTTCAGTACCATTGGCAGGATACTGCTTATTTGACTTGAAGCACCTTTTATGGCAGTTTCATGATGTTTATAAGTTTTCCATTTGTTTTATGGTGTGTTAAGAAACTTCAGGCAGGAAAATTCATAGGGATAGTCTTAAACACAGTGAAATGGAAATGAGACTACTAATGCACATGTAAAGCTGTTTTTTTAATATAAAATTCTAAGGTGTTTGAACATTATAAACTCTTAGTCGTCTTAGATAAAAATGAATTCTGAAGTCAGGTTTTTCAGAAATGGGTTGTAATATAAATTGAGTTTGTACTGTTTTCAAAGTCAGAAAGTCTAAAGAACTGTCTCCATGTTATGCAATGACTTTTTAATGGTAAGTAAAGCATATACCTGACTCTGTACACTAAATCTTATATTGAATGTGTAGATTTAGTTGCTAAGCTTTAAGAAAGAATATTAACTTATGTGTGTGGTAATATTGTGTAGAAAAGTAGGTTAATATTTTCTGATAGCATAATGTACTTGGGATTCCAGACAAATCCTTGTAGGAGAAAGAAATGTTTTTCTGCGTGATCTAGCTGGTGTGCATCTTGTAAACTTACTAAATTCCTTAATCTGTCTTTCTTTCCTCTGAATCAGGCTTCCGGAGTTTGAATCCACCTTTGACAATTGTCCGGAAGACGTTTGAATCAACAGAAAACCCAGATGACTTCCTGCCCTCCGTAATGACTTGTGTGAACTATCTTAAGTTGCCGGACTATTCAAGCATTGAGATAATGCGTGAAAAACTGTTGATAGCAGCAAGAGAAGGGCAGCAGTCGTTCCATCTTTCCTGATCACAACAAAAACGCAGTGTCTGCCTGTTACAGCAAAAGAAAAAAAATCATGATTTCTTTTCTAAATGTATCACCTGAGTCAAGGAAACATGTTACGCCTTCTTGTTGTAGGAAAAAACGGCTTGCAGATTATAAAAGAGACACTTGGTTGATATTCATTAATGGCCCCATGGACTTAAAGTGATCAGGCCCTAAAAAGTTGTTGTGATGAGGTTTCTTTAGCAAGTTCTTGTTTAAATTATCATTTATTTGATGAGTGAAGTTTTTAACTTGCTTTGCTGTGTGAAATTTAAAAAAGGGATGTTTTTCCAGGCTGGAACAATAAATGTCGCTGTGCAGTTTAATTCTGGGCTGTGTGTATCCATCTAGCTAAGTCTGCAGTTTTGTTTCCTCCAAAGACAACTCTTGTACATAAGTACAGAAATTAAAGCTCACATGTATTTGACAAATATAGTTTAGTAGACTAGCTCTGTGTACTTTTTACTTCCCTCTGGTTTTCTCTCCCTGCTTCATGTATTGTCTGTGCAATTCACACAGTTCTTTTTGTATTCAACACTCAACAGTTGTTACATTTCTGTTAGCCATGGCCTTTTGTTGTCCCGTGTTCTCTCTCAAATTAAGATATAATTTAAAATTCATTGAACTGAAATATATTGTCTATAATTCAACCTTTGTAACTAGGTCGGCTTTTCTTAGAGCTTAGTTTTAATGTAGTTGTAGGGTATTACTGGCCTTTTACCAGGTGACACACTAGGACTGTTTACACAGTGAGTCCGGCAACAACAGCCTCTGGAGTGGAGGCAAAGAAAGGGCATTTCTTTTGCATAGGTTAAAAAGTCTACAGCTTGGGCTGTCCAGTATTTATTATTCTATGGCCAGAGCATTTTGAATTGATGTAAAGTTTTAAACAAAAATTTGCAGGTTTTTATTACCTGTTGAATTTAAAAAAAAAATCCCTCCTTTGTTTTAAAGCTTTTTGTTCATAGTTTTCTTTCTTTATTCAACTCTCCCAGTGCTAACTTGGGACAAACAGTTCAGCCTTTGTCTCGACACAGATAAAAGCACCCTGTAAGCAATGCTCTGTCCAGTTGTTCTATGTACTGATTTCTCAAATCTGCAATAATCCATCAGGTTCATGTTTTTACCTGAAAATAAATAAAAGTTTGCTTCACTTTTTTGTTTATAGTTCTGTGCTTATGCATAACTTTTCATTGTGTAGCTGTATTTCAATGCAAGTAAATCATCAAATCTCCATGACTCGGGTCATGGCTGATTTCACTATTCAACAAGAGCTTATGCTAGTGTGGAGAGAAAGTGGGAAGAGATTTCTTCCTTCCTTGGGTTCAAAATCAAGCCTAGTGCTTGATCTGAAAGAATTTAAAAGAATTTTCCATAATTCCTCTCTTTGCAAATGAGATGAACTAATTGCTTTTTTATTGAACTTTGAGAAATCAATTTTTTTTTTGTTTTATTGACTGTTTAGAAGCTTTAATTGATGTAGAAGTCTTGTTCCCCATCCTACCACCCCAAAAAAACTTAGTGACTTGTTTTATTTAGAACTCTTTGTCATTTTACACTGAAATGGCCTTATGGACACATCCCCTCCTTACAGTTAACTTGGACAGTAAATCCCATTAAGTGTGATGGAGCTAATGTGAGCTAGTGAGGAAGTGAGTTCCTAAACTTTTGCAGAAACTCTGACAATTGGGCAGCTTTACCCTGAAATCAAAGGAGGAGGGAGTTGCATTTCTGCAGTTTTAACATTGACAGCTTAGGATTTGAGCAGTTGAATCAAGCAAAGTTTTTGTTGAAGAAGGAACCAATTTGTTTAAAAGTGTTCTGATACGTAACTTTTTACAAACACAGTTTTTTGTGTGAACTAGCATTTTCTTCGTCAATTTTTAAAGGGGTCTGTTTTTAAAATCAAGACGTGTATAAACAAAGTAATGTTTCATATTAAAATATCTGTATCTGATGTTTTATCCATGTTGTGATTCTGGCAGATTTGGCCTCTTGATTTCAACATCTGATGAGTTCATGTGATGGGTTTCAATCAAATTCTGGAGCTTAAGTAAGTCAGTAGTTACCTACATAAAAGCTTTCAGCCTTTAGTAATTGGTTTACCCCTTCCTTAAAAAGTGGGACCCTTGGTTAATTTGGCAAGGAAGTCATTCACTTACCATTTCAAAGCAATCTCTCTTGGCGGAGGCCTTAATTCTGTATCATAGTGAAATATGCTTCATTTGCTATTATTCCAGTCATGCCTTGAATAATTTATTTTCTTAGAATCCTATCAGCAAGCACTAATTTCTAAGTATGCTTTAAAAACTAGGAAGTGACTGCTAGTAATGACTGAGATTTTGTTGTCTTTTAATTTTTGCTGAGATTAAGTCAGATTACATCATAGTCACAGCCAACTAACACTGACTTTTGAGTTGTCAGTTACTAATTTGATCAGCTTTGTGTATGAGAAAAGGTATTAACTATTCCACTTTAAGAAGGAAGGAAGAGGTTGTTAAATGAATTCCATATTTCTTAGTCCATCATTGAAATAACAAAAAGCCCCCCAAAAAGTGAATTGTAAATTCAGACTAGTAAAATTGGGACCAGACAGAGTATTAGGTATCTAGTCCCAATCCAGCAGAAACCTTTCACACAGCTATTTTATTATTATTGTAAGGAATACAGTTTTCTCTCATCCTCTGCCCCATCTCTGGTTCCTTGTTTGTAGAGATCAAGGACCTTCTTTGACGCAGCAGTCCATGGGAAAGGTTGTCTCCTAAAGTCCCTCTTTCCTGCATATGGCTGTTCTCCTGAGTTAGGTACTTAACATGAAAAGGAGCAGTGCAGCTGACTGAGTGGGACCACTCACTAACTATTTTGGAGTTACTTCCCCAGACCATCCTAAAACGGCATGAGGTGGAGGGCGTTTGCATCCTCCTCATTAGATCCAACTCTTGATTTTGCACAATAAGGATTTTTTTCAGTGAGTTGAATATTTATTGTCTTCCCTCTGGTGTATTAAGTGTTGAGGCTATATTCCCGGTTCCCCATCAGTGAGTATGAGCTCAGGAAATGGGAATGTTACTGATATTCCAAGAAGAAAATGTGATTAACAAAGGAGACTTCCCTGGGGGAAAGATGTGTATTCAAAAACCTTATCCTTTTTGGGGGAGGGAGGATTCTAAATGCAATAGTTCTTTGTCCATTAGCAAAGATGAGCAAGACTTCATTTATTTTAGACTGTTTTTCGGACCCACTTTGTTCTTCTTGATGTAATGAGATCTTTGTTTGCAAATATCATCCTCTGTGTTTATACTGTCTGAGAAATGCTTTTGTATGAGTCTTAGGTTTGATGTTGCAGTAGTTGGCATACACGGTAAAGGGAAACCTAGTGACAAATCACTGAAAATACTTCCTTTGTTACCTCAAAAAAAATTTTTTTTCCAGGCAAAATACATCATTAATATTTGTAGAAAACAGAGGATTGGCTGTTTTCCAAGAACTTCAAGTTAACAATTCTTATGCAAGAAAAAAGTTCTTCATGCTAAAGACTTGTTCTGCATAAAGGAGACATTCTTTAATAATGGAAGAGGTCGTTTTATTTTTACAAGCCTACTAATATTACCAAACCTATAACCAATTGCTGATCTCCTGTGTAAAGCATTTTTTTTCTCTTAATCTGAAACAGTGATTTATATGAACTGTTGGAATAATGGAACCTCAAACTACAGATGTGTATGTAAAATTGCATAAATGCACTGACTTCCTTCTCCCTGAATATATTTTTAATAAACAGCATTATCCTACATGGTCAGTTTTATTAAATTATGCACAATTAGAGGGTTCTTCCAAGAAGTGGTTTGTGCTTGTATTGGCTTTTGGAAAGCTTCCTATTTTGGTAAGTAACCACATGATCTCAGCTTTTCTTGGATGCAGATAGTGGAGAACCTTGTAGAAGGCAAGAATGCCTAAGACATGACTGTTACTTGTTCATTGGTGGAGAGAGATTTGCTCTTGTTTTGTAAGCTGCTCCTTGCTGTGGTCAAGTGTGGTTCCTTTGGGACTAGAAGATCCTTGGAAATGTATGGAGACCATGTAGCCGTTGCCCCAGTCACATTCTTGCCTTTTGTGACTTCCCATTCTGCTCTCAACAATGTCCAGAGGAGTCATATCTCTGAAGCAGAAAAAAGAAAAGAACTGATGTAGACCAATTTTTTAAAAAGAATGATGACTGAATTTAAGGTGTTATGTTTTGTGTGTTTTTGCTACTTTTAAAAGAACAGGGGAATGAAATATGTATACATATGTTTACACACATAAATATACTATCTTGGTATAACTGCCTAAACCCCACATTTTTCCTCTGGTAAATCTCTTGATCTGTAATATGACTTTAAATCACAGCTGAAAGGTGCTGCTAAATACAAGCCTGCCACAAGACAAAGTGTATAGTCAACTCACAGTTGTCACAGACATCTTTATCACCATCTCTGCGTTCGAGGACTGGGAAGCATCATACTTTCGTTGCTGCAATTATATGAGTTGACATTGGCATGTTAATGGATTGTGTGGATTAAGATCTTAAATCCCAGTTACAGTTGCTGGGTGACTCCTCCATAGAATACACAGTGTTCCTTTAGGACCTCTCAAGGCCAAAACCTAAAACCACAGAGCCTTTTTTTTTTTTTTGGAGGGGTGTGCTGTGACCATCTCACTGCATTTCTTGTAATTCATGTGCTTATTGAACCCTATACCCACCTCCCCTGTGTTCTCAGCCAGGTTAGTAATTTCATGGTTACCTGCGTTTTTTTGTTTTTGTTTTTTGCTATATTTAAGAGAACAAGGGAATGAAGTGTGTATTCTGTTGCTCTGCCTCCCACTTCATGTGAAGAGTTCTTGAAAGAGGAGCAGTGAAAGGATGAAAGGATGTCCTGCTTTTCTGCAAGATGCTGCCAAGGCAGCAGATGCCAAATCCCTAGATGCATATATGGTCTCCTAAGAATTTTCCCTGGGACCTAAGGCAAGCTGGATAGACAAATAAGGTGTTTTTAACTAGAGGGCCACATGTAGCTTCAAGGTCCAGCACATGTGATGATGGCTGCCCTCTCACTGGGAATACAAGTTTCAGAAATAGGTTTTAAGACCCTCTGTGTAAAATAGGTTTTAAGACCCTCTGTGTAGCTAAAATACATTCAAATATCCACTAGGGACCCTTGAGAATTTACGTTTTTATCAAGAAGTTTGTGCTAAGGAAGAGTAGGGCAGAAAACGCAAGTTGAGTTTGCCAAATCCGGGTCTAAGCGCTTTAATGCAATTGCTGGAAAGAAGCAGAGTTGAGATGGTGGCCCCTAAAGTTCAAAGTAATTTAAAGAAAGCCCAGTGCATTCAGTTTGATGTTCCCTTATTAATTGAGCTAATTTGGGCCTCTGTCAAGACCATTTCATCCAGACAGTTCTCTTCCACTCCCAAAGCGAGCCCTGGTGTCATTTAGCAGAGTGGAACAGCAAGTGCAGCCCCTAGAATCAATCCCTGCAGAACCCTAGCATGAAATGGTTCCTCCTTCAGTGCTGTGTAAAGGGCTTCATGGCAGATTGGGTGGAACAGAAGGAGCCTGGACAGGCTGACTTAGCCCTGGCCCTCCTCTCACTCACTACCATCTGTAGCCTCCAACCTCACTGGACCTTATGCTCATTTTTCAAGCCAGGTCAGTGTGACCTCTAGGGGCATGTTTTAATCTCCATGTTCGTATACTAGTGTATGATTCTTCGGCATGCCTTCCATTGTTTCTCATTGGAAGCATCTAGAGTCATCCAGGTTGGCACAGTTCTTCAGGATAGAGGGTGATGGCAAGAGAGTTGACTTCCCTGGCTCCTGGCTATAAATGCCAATAGCACCGTCCAGTTACTGTGTCAACCCCAGACACCACTGAATATTTCCATACCCGAGAGGACATTACCCCCTGCTTGATCCACAGGAGATCCATATGGCTTTGGCAAGTGTTCAAAACTTATGCGCAGCCATTCATGATTAGTATCAAGTCAAAACTTTGCAGAATTTCTGAGCAGACATAGGTTAGGGATAAGAAAAGGAGTGTAAAAAATTACTTCTTTAATCCGAAAAAGCCACAATTCTGCTCCCCTTCTTAACACTACATAGCGCTCTCCTTCCTTTCATGAGGAGAATATTTTCTTCCATACCACTTCCACAACGAATGGGAGTGAGAACTTTAACAGTATTGGAAAGAAGGTTTTTTTTGTTGTTGTTTAAAAGGTAACTAAAGAGAACTTTAAATTCATAAAATGGCATTACAGTGGTCCATTCTTCCAATTAAAAAAAAAAACAGCCCTCATTAAATTCATTGAAATTTTGTTAAGTAGTTCTGAGAAGGTTTAAATGAATATTCAAGTCAGTGTTTTTCAGCTTTCTAGAACTACTTTAAGTTGTCCTCTAGCCATTACGGGATAATAGACCAGGCAAAGTAAGTTTTCTTTCTTTATTCCATGGATAATTTAGCACTGTAATAGATTTGTCTGCTTTCATCCTTCTTCTTGCATTCCAGATGGATGGAAAAACGATGAAATCCATTTCCTCCCAGGCATTAAATGGTGCTTTGGCATCCAGAAGTAAGGAGTTAAAATTGTGTTCTTTCCAACAAACCACCATTCCATGCCTCCCTCACACGCATGAGGGCCGCGGGGTGGGGGGTGGGAATCTCTTCAATTACTGACCGATTTGGCATTCATCACAAAGTGAAAGAATTAGGAAAGCATAAGGTGTTTTGATTTTAATCATTGCTTTACCTTCACTTGGAGATTTTCATTAGGACCTTATAGTCCACTGAGCATCCTGCTAACGTTGTAGCATAATGGATTGAGCTCATCCTATTTTATGCCTGCCTGCCTTCCTCTCTCTAGTGCCTGGCATAGCATCTGGCATGTGATGGCACTCCAGCAGTTGCTGGTGGGAAGAAGGGTTGTTATTGGAGCGTTGTGTCATTTCTGCTTTGTCAGCTCATTTGTGTAGTTTATGGTCCCTGACTTCAAGGAGTTTAGGATCCAGGGAGAGAGTGAGACAGAACCAAAACAACTACAAATGCCTGAAAGTGCTAAATTATGTGGATTTTTGGCAAACAGTCAAAATTACACGAGTCTGAAGACCTACCTCTTAAAGTCACCAGCAGCAGCATGTGGCACTTTATTCTCTACCAAATCGTTCCGTTGTCAACAGTCCTTTTTATCTTTTGGTCAACAGGTCAGGCTGGTCTCAACAAAATTGAAACAAGAGCAGAGATCGTTCAGGAAGGAAACCTGTACTCGAGACAAGCTAGGATGAGCTAGGAGTTACTTAGGTCAGATTTTAAAAAGATAAGTGCTGGTCAACGTTTGTAAAAAGGATTGTGGGAAAATAAATTTTTAAAAGTTCTCAATGTTTCTATCATCAGAATAGGTATATTATAGGTAATGAAAAAGTCCACTTTGAAAACGAACCCATTTTCATTAGTTTGAAGAGTATGGGCAGAGAATTGCAATATGGTCTTTCTTTCAAAAATACACTTAAGGGCAGACAGCCCAGGCCAGAAGGATGCCAGCCATCAGTGACTTTTTAGATTGCCGGTGCATTTAAAGGGTCTGGTTCTCGTGTAGTGCTTTAGTGATTTTTTTTTTCACTCATAGCTACAGCTGCTTTCAATTCAGGATTTTATAAATACTGGCAAAGCACTGAAATTTCAATACAAAACCCTTTCCCACTATTTATAAAGCTCATTGTGAAGATTTCTGTCTAACCCCCATGGGGTGTTTTAGAAAGGTGGCTGGACTCTGAATCCAGAGAGCTGGGTGTTTTTTTCAATTAGACCTTTGACATCATGTAACTTTTACTGAGGTACTTTTTTTTTTTCCTGTCTGTAAAATTATAAATTCCCTTCCTGCTCAAAAATTCTAAATTTCTAATCTCCATTGTATTTCCTGACCTGTTTGTCTCAGATTAACCCAATTGACTTAAGAGTGGACATGAGGTATGCAGATGTGGCTCAAGCAGTTGGGCCCCCACCTGCCACATGGGAGGTCCTGGGTTCAATTCCTGGTGCCTCCTAAAGAAGACCAGCAAGACAGCGAGCTAACACGATGGGCTGGCACGGCAAGCTGACACAATGAGATGATGCAAGGAAGAGACACAGTGAGGAAACAATGAGTGACACAACAAGCGGGAGCAGAGGTAGCTCAAGCCATTGGGTGTCTTCCTCCTGTTTGGTTTCAGCTCCTTAAAAAATAAAAGAAAAAAGGCGAGTACACAACAAAGCGAGCTCAAACAAGGGGGGAAGGAGAAATAAAAAAATTTTTTTTTTTGAAGAATGGACATTAGCTCCTCTTTTAATCAAATTCAACAAATTTATTTTCCCACACAATATTTATTTGCCAAAAAAAGTACAGGTTTATTTTAGAAATTCTCTGACTTGGTTACTTTTGGTCATTTATTAACAACAGGCATTAGAATGACTTGGGGAATTACTATTTTTATTCTATTGGTTTTTTAAATCTTCGTGTTTAGTTCTAGTGCATTTTCTGTTGGTTTATAGGGACTGGGTAGGACTGGGATGTTAATAATCACCTAAATAGAAGTGCACAGATTCTCAGAACTGGGAGTGACATTAGAAAGGCAAATCAACCTACTGTTTAAAAAAGTGATTGAGGGAAGCGAATGTGACTCAGGCAACAGGGCTCCCACCTACCACGTGGGAGGTCATTGCCTCCTAAAGAAGACAGCGAGCTGGTGCGACAGGCGTGGCAAGCTGACACAAGACACAAGAAAAAAACATAATGAAAGACACAAGAAAGCAGGGAACAGAAGTTCCTGGTACCTCCAAAAGAAGACAGCGAGCTGATGCAATGGGCAGATGTGGTGAGCTAACGCAGCAAGATGATACAACAAGAGTCACAGGAGTAAAAACATAATGAGAGTCATAACAAAGCAGGGAGCAGAGGTGACTCAAGTGATTAGGCACCTCCTTCCCGCATCAGAGGGAGGTCCCGGGTTCGGCAACCAGTGCCTCCTAAAAAAACAAGGAAGACAAACAGACACACAGGTGCAAACAAGGGAGAAGGGGGTGGGGAGAAATAAATCTTTTTTAAAAAGTGAGTTACATACCTGACCCAAAATCACCTAACTTGTTATGCTAACAATGGAATGAGATTTATAACCTAAAAGAATTCTAATGCTGTAAAGATCACTTCAGGTATGTTCATCAAACCCCTTCGTTTGTAATTGGGGAAATCATAACAGAGAGATTGTGATCTCCTCGTGGTCACCCAGACTCTGCCTTGATTAGAAGGTCGGTTTTCTGTTTTCTAGCTCAGGCGTTCCCACAAACCAGAGGTTTTCTTTCATGATTCCTTCAGAGTGAGTCCTAGTATTCATCTTTTGTGAAGCTCAAAGGATTTGTCTTTGAGTTTGAAGGGATGGGTACCAAGAAGTTGCTCATCCCATACTTTTTGGAAGCAGTTGCATGGTGAGAGACCACCACATTTGTTCAGGAAGCAAGGGAGAGCTGGTGGACACTTCACAGCCTGACATTGAGCCAGCTCACTGGGAGGTAATAGGAACAATTTTTAACTTGGCATATTATAGGTTTGCTTTTCTTGCAGAGAGGAATTAGTTCATGGTGGGATAGTGATTTTTAACTTGATCTATAGGGCTGCTGTAACAAATGACCACAACTTGGTGGCCCAGCCAATCAGAATATTGTATTTACCAGATCATTATGATTAGTTCGGGAGTGTGCATGTGACAGTGACAGACCAATCGGAGCCAAAAAATGCAGTACCTTTACTTACATTGGAACTGCTGGGAAAGAGAAGCTCTCTTTCCCCTGGGCTTGCAGCCGGTTGGATATAAACCTGGAGATGCTGGGGCCATCTTGTCACCATTTGAGACGTGCTGAGAACTGAAAGCAGAGGTGAGAAATGAAAAGAGAACAAATCTGATGAAATTGCTTGAATGCCGGGATCCTGTACTATCCAAAGTCTCCTCTAGTCCTTTGCGTTTGGGTGAACATGTAATTTCCAGTTTTTTGTTTTACTAAATCAGTTTGAATTGGGTTTCTGTTACTTGCACCCAAGAGTCCTAACTGATAAAAGGGCAAGATTGTGATTAAAGTTTTTTTTATTTTGCTTTTTATTCATTTTATTTACTTATACTCCATGTCCACCAGACACACAGTCCCCTTCCCCACTGTCCACTGGTAACCTCTAATCTACTTTCTGACTCTGCTAATTTGTTCTATCTACTAGACAGCTAAGTGACATCATACAATATGTGCCCTTATGTATCTTCCTTATTTCACTGAGCATAATGTTTGCGAGGTTATCCCATTGTGTGTATGGACCACAATTTTTTTAGCCATTCATTTGTTAAAGGACCCTTGGATTCTCTCCACCTTTTGGCTATTGTGAATAATGCTGCTGTAAACATTGGTGTACAAGGATTTGTTTGAGATCCTGTTGTCCCTTTCTTTGAGTATGTGCCTAGAGGTGGAATTGCCAGGTCATATGGGAATTCTATATTTCACTTTTTTGAGGAACTGCCATATTGTTTTCCACAATGACTGCACCATTTTACTTTTCTACCAACAATGTACCAGAGTTCCCATTTCTCCAACACTAGATATTTTCTGTTTCTGTGCATGTGTTTTTAAAATAATAGTCATCCTTGAAGGTGTGAAGGGATATCTTGTAGTTTTGATTTGCATTTCCCTGATGGTAAATGATATTGACTTCCTTTTCATAAGCCAATTAGCTATTTGTCTCTCTTCTTTGGAAAATTTCTTCAAATCCTTTGCCCATTTTTAAATTGTTTGTCTTTTTGTTGTTGCATTGTAAAAATTCTTTATATATTCAGGGTTTAAACCTTTATCCAATATATGGTTTTTAACTATTTTCACCCATTCTGTAGGTTGTCTTGATAATGTTCTTCAATGTGCAAAAGTTTAAAATTTTGATGAAATGGAATTTATCTATTTTTCTTTGGTTGCTCATGTTTTTTATATGTCATATCTAAGAATCCATGACAGAATCCCAGGTCATGAATATTTGCTCCTATGTTATTGTCTAAGCATTTTATAGTTTTAGCTCTTACATTTTTCATTGTTTTTTTTTTTTTTTAATAGTCTGCCACCTTGCCTTCCAAATAAAATTGTACCAATGGGGAGCGGATGTGGCTCAAGCAGTTGAACGCCCGCCTCCCACATGGGAGGTCCTGGGTTTGCTTCCCGGTTCCTCCTAAAGAAAACAAACAACAAGCAGACAATGAGCAGACAACAAGCAAAAAAAAAAAAACCCAAACAAAAACGCGTAGTCAATGAACAATGAACAAAAACAACGAGCAGGCAACAAGCAAAATGAGAAAACAACAAGCAAACACATATGAGCAAACATGTATGAGCAAACCAATGAGCAAAACAGATGAGGGAGCCAACTCAGAGGAACCAAAGTGGCTCAGTGGTTGAGCGCTTGCATCCCACATATAAGGTCCTGGGTTCAATCCCTGGTCCCAGTACCTCAAAAAATATTAAAAAATAAAATTGTACCAAAGTATATCCTCTAAGTAGGGCATATGAGGTCCTATTTTCATGTACTTTTAGGATGGGCTATGATTTTAAAAAAACAAACTTTTTCATTTGTGTCTTTGGTTATCACTAAGGAAGTCCGACGATCTTCTCAAATACGCATAGGTCATTTATATTTTTCCTTTTGTTAGTGTGATTTATAACCTTTCTCCCATTTTTCCATTCATCAAGAAAGAAAATTCTAAATCAATATTTCTCTCGGTCTCTGTTGCAAAGGCACCAATAAATACATGGTCACATGAAGCTTCCATTGGAATTCCTATGCTAAGTAATTTTTGGAAAATTAAGTAGGACAATAAGAAAAACTAAAAGAACTAGCATCCATTTAACTTTATGACTGTATTCTATTGATATTAGAGAACCCAGTGATTTTTATTTAAAAAGGAGTTAAGGGCCTCAAAGATTTATGAAATTTGCTGCACATGAAAACAGCAAAGAGTGGATATGGCTCAAGCAGTTAAGCACCTGCTTCCCACAGGGGAGGTCCCAGGTTCAGTTCCCAGCCCCAGTACCTCAAAAAAAAAGAAAATTAAAATACACCCATGCACAAACAGCAGGCAAAAGAACAGAGGGAAATTATGCAACTAAATGAAATAAAGAATTGCCCTATTTTTAAAATTAATTAATTAATTAATTGTGGTACCAGGGCTGGGGATTGAACCCAGGACCTCACATGTAGGAACCTAGGAACCTGGCATGCAACCACTGAGCCACATCAGCTCCCCTGAATTGGGGTGGGGTTTTTTTGTTTGCTCGTTGTTTTGTGTTTGTTTTTTTGTTTTGTTTTGTTTTGTTTTAGGAGGCACCGGAGACTGAACCCAGGACCTCCCATGTGGGAAGCAGGCGTTCAACCTCTTGAGTCACATCTACCCCCCTGCTTATTTATTACTTTGAAAAATAAAGTAAAAGTATACCCAAACTTACAAATAATTATAGTATCTAGGTATTTAACTTTTTGATTTATGCATTATTCTTCCACAGTAGAGTCAATAGGAAAGAGGAAAGAGGGTAACCTTTAGAACTTGGAAGTTTTTTTTAATGGATGGTCATTTCCACATCTTTCTAATTGAGGGACTGAAGGTAAATTAGCTAAACTTTCAGAGCCTCAGTTTCCTCATCTGTAAAATGGGACAATCATAGTGCTCACCTCTTTGGATTGCTTTAAGGATTAAATGAAACTGCATTTAGTTGACAAATACTGTATTTCTTTTCAAATTTTATTTCCATAAATCCTCTCTCTGCAACTTGGCCTTTTATTTTAATACCTGTTTTCATCCAAGGTCATCACTAACTAGGGATATCCTTCTTTCTGAGTATGAAACACATTATGACAAATACAATTATGCCTTCTTGCATTTTAATAAAAGCAAACTAAGCATTTTGTTTTAGTACAGTTGACAGTATTTCTCAAATGAAGAGGAGAGTTAACTGTCAAAGAAAGGATGCAGTTAGTTCACTGGGGCCACTTCTACTGACGACTAAAACTTCTGATGTAGTTGGGTGTCTGCCCACATCTCAGTTCTCTTTCACTCTGTTAGAAAGTCATCAAAGAAAAATGATCACATCAAAATCTGCTGTCAGATAAGACCGTGGTTAACAGTTAAGATTCCGTGAGCACTTCCTACCTGCCTAGTTCTGTTCTAAACTTCACAGCTTCTGGGATTTCAACCCAGGCCATACTGCCAGGATGCAACCATGACTCACTAAAACACACTGCCCTCTCCTCCTCCATCAGCCATGAAATTGTGGCCCCTGGGCGGCTGTCTCTTCTGTACACCTTGCAAAGCCCTTAACTTGTATAATGGCATTTGTTCATTACACAAATCTGCCAAGTAGAGTTTATGAGTCTTATTTTATTTCTAAGAAGACCAAGGATTGAAGAGTTATGCCATTGGCCTAATGTTCTAGAGCTAGTAAGGAGCAGGGCTAAAATGAGATCAGATGTTCTGAAGTTAAAAGGCATCTGGATATATCAGTTACTTTCTGCATATTCTTGTGTATGTTCTTGTGTGTGTGTGTGTGTGTGTGTGTGTGTGTGTGTGAAAGAACAAGGAGAAAAAAATCATTTTGCAGTCTCAGAAAATTAACTCACTGGTCTCAACAGGACTGGAGAATTGCCAAGTTCACCATCAAAGCCATTGCATTTTTTAGTTTCTCTTTTCTTTTTAATTAGTATTACTCAAATTAAAAAATGAATAGGTTCTCAATTTTTTATAGCAGAAAAATGGAAAATAACCTCATTTGGGGATTTGCTGAAATATAAGAAAATGAAAAATAATATTTTGAGCTTAAATAGAGAAAATAGAGGACAAATCCCACTTCCTCAGTTCCTTCATTTAGGTCTCTCTTAGCACCCAAAGTCTTCAGTAGGACTCAGACCTTTTTCTTTTTTTTTAAATATACTTTTTAAGCTTTTTAAAAAAGATACTTGGATTACATACATATTACATAAAAAGTATAGGGGATTCCCATATACCCCACTCCCTTAGCCCTCCAACATTCTCCCACATTAACATCCTTCTTAGTGTGGCACATTTGTTAACAATTGATGAATACATTTTGGAGCATTGCCATTAAGCATGGATTATAGTTTACATTTTAGTTTATACTCTTTCCTGCACAATTTTGTAGGTTATGGCAAGATATATAATGGCCTGTATCTGTCATTGCAATGTCATTCAGGACAATTCCCAAGTCCCAAAAACTGTTCCCATATTACACCTGTTTTTTCCCTCTCCCTCTCCCTCCCCTCAGAAACTCCAGTGACCTCTGCCTCTATATCAGTGATATAAGTTCTTCCATTTCTAGAATCACAGTAAGTCTATTGTAGAATACCAGTATGTCTGCTCTAGTCCATTGTTTATTCCCCAATCCTGAGGATTCTGGGATGGTGATAACCACTCCACCTCTAACTGAGAGGGGGCTTAGATCCCATGGGGCAGATAGGTAGGACTAACTTGTTTGCAGTTGCAGACTCTTTCTGTTCCTTGGGATGGTCATTGTCCATCATCATCTCCTTGTTAGCTGTCCTGGGTGTATCCAATGAACTGGAGAGTAGGTCTTGCAACTCTGCTGAGATTCAGGACCCAGGTGGCACATGGACAGCCCAAAGATTTAAGTTTCTTGGATGTACACCAATCAACTCTAGCACTAGCTATAGGTTCACATAGAAGGGACAAAAGAACAATGTGTAGAGAAACCACAACTGAGTCCAACTCTGTCACACTGGGGAGTATAAATTCCAAAGTAGGACCCACTGGCAGGGCACCAAACTTTTGAGTTGTCTGTCCCACTTATGGTGTCTGGATATCTCCAGAGCCTCAGGAGTCCTGCTATTTGAGGTAGTATTTACTTTGGCAGTCAATGAGATCCTGCTGAGACATGCATAAGTGTAACCTCTGGATTGATCTCTCAACTCACTCTGAAGTTTCTTAGCCATAAAAACTCATTTGTCTTTACCTTTTCCCCCTTTTGGTCTAGGTCTTGGGAGGCTCATCCCTGGGAGTCATGTCCAATGCCAGGGCAAAGGTCTTCAGAGCCCACTGAATCTAGGAAGCAGCCCAGGGAAGCCAGAGAAAACAAAAGCTGTTGTTTTAGTTTGCCAAAGGGCTGCCCACAAAGGGCAAAGTACCAGAGATGGGTTGGTTTTTAAAAAAGGGAATTTATTTGGGGTAAAAGCTTACAGTTCCAAGACTGTGAAAAGTCCAAATTGAGGCACCATAAGAGGTGCTTTCTCACCAAAGTCAGGGGCCACGCCTATCTCTGCCAAGGTTTGAGCCCTCAGGCATATGGCTTGTCTGTTTCCCAGACTCCTCTATCAGTCTTAGCGGCTCTGCGTTCTTCCCAAGTTCAGCTACAGGCTATTGGCATATGGATCACCTCACCCTGCACCTCAGCCATTTGAGCCTCTCTGAAGCTTACCTCCACTCGAGAGGCTCCATGGGCCTAACTTTTCCGTGGCTTCATGCTTAAGGCATCCTCTAGTCCTGTCACACAGCAGGGTCAAAAATGGCAGCTTCCTTTTCCTTTGTCAGCGTGTGTCTCTCTCTCTAATTCTGTTTATATAAGACCCAGCAAAAGGGCAGAGACTGAACCTGAGTCATGCCTCACTGATGTAGTCCATTTGAAAGGATCTCCCACCCACAGGAATGGATTAGTTCACAAACATAATCTTTCTCATTTTGGACTTCATAAAATAATCTCAAACTGCCACAGCGGCAATCTTCTGTCTCCTAAAACTTATTGAACTTTAGATGTTTACTGACCATGAAAAGATTGTCACACTGGAAAACTGCAGAGCTGGGGACTGGGAAGATGATGACATAGGCAAATATATCACTTCCACTGCCTGTGGGAGGTGTTTAATATTTTAAAGGAGCATTTAAATATTCAGAAGCATTTCTTCTTCACCATGTGCAGGTGACAAACTGTGCAGTGAATCACTAGTCGCTTAAAAAATAGGTTCCTCGGTTAAAGGGTTTGGCTACCAATCAGCTAGCTGATTGGGTTATACTCCCTTTTGGGATGACTACGTTTTGAAGATGTGCATATGAAAACGACAGAATTTCATTTTAACCCGGCTTGTCTGCTCTTTTCAAATATTTCTGCAGCTGAGCATGACAGTCTGCTCTCTGTGTCAGAGCAGTTTAACAGTTAAATGGGTGCTGAACACCTGGGTACCGGGTCTCCAGTCGGTAACTCTGTCTGACTCCTATCATTCAGAGTCAGCAAAGATCCTAGCGATCACCTGGCTCAGCTTTCTCATTTTACAGCTGAAGGAAGAGATCAAGAAAGGGTCAGGGACTTGCTCATGTGGCTCTGCCATGAGCCAGGGCTAGAATCTGAGACTTGGAGCCCCGGCCCCTCTGCCAGCCTGGATGCCTGGAAGCCCTGGAGGAGAAGGGACATCAGCCACGATGCCTTCCCCTCCCGTTCAATTCTAAATCTGCTTCCCAGCGTCCTCAACCAAGGCCTCGGCCCCTCCTTCAAAATCTTCTTCCAATTTTAGTAATAACTTATTCTGGGAGAACGTTTTTTTACATCTATTTTCCACATCTGACTTTGAATCCAGGGACAAACACATCTAATACAAGTCTTTGCTCTTTGTTTAAAAGCACTGGAAAATGGATGATTCACGAAAAGGGACTATTTCTATGAAAAGTTTCTCTCTCTTCTTTCCCTTGCCATTTTCCCGGAGTTCATTATCAGTAATTTCACAAGAACTCTTCCTCAAGCTACCACCCAAGAGAATGGCAAACACTGGTTTCTTATCTAAATGGCCTTTAATCAATGTTGAACTGAATTATACCAAAGGGAAGAGGGTTTTTTAGGTGGAAAGCTCGTCCTGACATGGAGTTGACAACTGCCTCCTTTGTCCTGGTGAATTTTATTCCAGTCCAGGCTTCCATATCATTTTTTTTTTTTTTTTTAATTAGAGAAAGTGTGAGTTTATCATATTCTTTTAGACACTAATCCACTTTCCTTGAGGTAGCCATTAAAAAATACAGCTTATATACTCTTTTCTCCTTCTGACCCCTCCATCCCAATATCTGTCTTCTCTTGGCTATCTCTCACACCATTCCCAGGTTCTTAGTCTGCCTGAAATGCCACCACAAACACCACAAAATGATTTAGACTTAACAACAGGCATTTATCGGCTCATGGTTTTGAGGTCAGAAGTCCAAAATCAGGATATTGGCACGTCTCGCTTTCTCCGCGTCTGCAGCTTTGCGGTGCTGGCTGCTCATCCTTGCAGTCCCTTGGTCCCTGCCGCACGGCGCTGTCCTCTCTGCTCTTCCCCTCTTCCGGCGTCCTCCTGTTGGCCTTCTCTCACCTCCACTTCCATTTTCTTCTCTTTTTAAGGCCTCCAGTTACATGGATTAAGAACCTCCCGCAGTCAGCTGGGCAGCACCTTAACGGAGGGTAACACCTGCCAGAGGGCCCTTTTCCAGTGAGTTCACACCCACAGGAATGCAGGGTAGGATGAAGAGCATGTCATTTGGGGCACATAATCTACCACACCCCGTGAGCTTCTTGCCCTATTCTTTTGACACAATTCCTATTTAATTCACTCTCCTTAAAACACCTGAGATATATATATATATCCCTTCTTCTGAAGGTAGTACTTAAATCAGAAGAAAACAGTCCCTGGGGCTTGACTCGCATAGTCGTGTTGTTTTCCCTCGTTCGCAGGGCCTAAGGTTACATTCACCGGCAATTGTGCCGCCCTGTCGATTCTTACTGGACTTTCGGTCAATGATCACCTCTCAGTCAATTTTTTCCAACTCAGTGTTTCTGTCTGTCCATTTCTGGTTCTAGACCTTGTCCATGGGCTCATTCGAAGTTTATGTATTTACGATAATGTTTGGATAGAAGTTTATACTCTCTGCTGGAGGCAGTGCAGCATGGAGGTCAAGTGCGTGAGCTCCAGAGGCAGACATGTGGGTTCAAATCCTGGACCACCTGCTTCCTATCTGCAGAGTGCTGAACAAGTTACTTGAACCCACTTTTCATCACCTGAAGGTTGAGGAGGACAGCAATGCCTACCCCAAGATTTAATGAATAATTCAAATAAAGGGGATTAGGTAGGGACTAACAATAGACAAAAAATGAATTGCTTCAAAATATTGATAAGGCCTCTCAGGTCATCCTTGTACATAAAATGGGGAAATGTGTTTTCACCAACTCCACAGCTCTCAGGATTAGGATATGTAAATAGTGATGAATCCATCCAAATACACTAAGAAGTGCTTAAAACAGTGTCAGACTAACAGTGAGCCTACAAAGAAACGTTAGCACTACTATTTTTAGTTACCATTATCCCAAGCCTATTTTTCCAACTTGTATTATTTTCTTCCTGACCTCCTCTTTCTCTCTCCTTTTCCTTTCTCTACAACCCCTCACCATTAATCTATTCACTCCACAAACCCCTTAGATGACTAATGTTAAATGTCTTCTTCCATACCTGTTATTTTTCCAAGTGTTTTCATACAGGTGCTGTAGAGTTCAGGGGCCTGACATGACTTTTCATTTTCTATATTAAATGTGGCTTGTTGGCTATGGTCCACTGTTCAAATCTGCCAAAATCTTTTGATACCCTGATTTGGTCATTCAACATATTAATTATCTGTTCTGATTTTGTGTCTCCCATAAATTTTAGCAACGTGAGATCAATGCTCCCATACAAGTCATTGGTACAAATACCTATCTGGATAGAGTTGGGAACTACAAAGAACTATGATTGGAAAAACTGCACACTCTTAGAGGTGTCTAGTTTCCACTGACACCACAGCTCTCGGGATCAGGATACTTAACCGGTTATAAATCCAACCAAACACACCATAAATCAACCTATTATCTCCATTCTATATGCAAGGATCTAATGAAAGTCCTATCAAACATTTGAAGAAATTCACATTTGCTTCCCATTAGGAACCGTAACAGAAGAGGGAACAGGCTCAAGTAGATTTGATTTGTTTATGGTAGACCCACATTTGCTTCTAAGGAGCAAAGCTTTCTTTCCAAGGGGTCAAGAATTTAGCCCTTCTAGAATCTTGCCCAGAATTAGCATTGGTCTAACTATGGTAGGTACCACTTGTTGTAACCTGCATATATGTTTGCTCGTATCTCCAAGTTGCTAGCATCTCTGTCACTGTCATTGCTCATGAACAGCAAAAGTTTGGTAACCTCACCTGCAAATTCTACTTATACACTGGGTTGCAATATAAACTTTAGATGAACCAGATCATCTTGTCCTGTTCCTTCATCTCTCTTAGGTGTTTTTCTGTGCTCCCACAGGACTTGATCTCTGTCACATTGGACTGTAATGATCTGCTATATGTCTATTTTGCCTTCTGGTTTTTGAGCCCCTAGGGATATCTTTCATGTTTTACTTATCATTGTCTCTCCATTACTTACCATAGATGCTGGCATATAATGGATGCTCAAAAGATTTTGGTGCACTGAAATAAATAACAGTGACTCATATCTATCAAGTGCTTATCATATGCCAGAATTATGCTAAATGCTTTATGTGAACAATGACATTTAATTTCTCACAATAACACTACAAGGGAAACAATATTATCCTCATTTCACAGATAAGACTATTGAGGTGTAGAGAAGCTAGGTTACACAGGGTGGCAGAGCCAAATCCAAATCTAGGGAATTTGGCCCCAGGTTCCAAGGTGGTGAATTAATTAATGGAATCCCAGAAGGGGATTCTTATTCTTGTTTTAACTCTGACATAACATTTTTTAAAAGCACTCATAAATTTGGTAACTTAGATGAAATGGACCAATTCCTTGAAAGACACAAATGACTAGGAGAAACAGATAACCTAAGTAGCCCTATATCTATTAAATGAATTGAACTAATAATTAATGACATTATGAGGGGGGAAAAAAGAGGAAAAAAAAGAAAGGGCCAGATCCAGATGATTTTACTGATGAATTCTACCAAACATTTAAAGGAAGAAATGATGCTAGGTCTCCACAATCTCTTCTAGAAAATAGAAGAGGAGAGAACACTTAATCATTCAGTCTACAAAGGCATCATTACCCTAATCTCAAAACCAGAAAGACATTACAAGGAAGGAAAATGGCAGACCACTATCTCCAGTGATCATAGACACAAAAATTGCCAACAAAAAATTAGCCAGTTGAATCCAATAATGAATAAAAGTAATTATCCACCAGAACCAAGTGGGACTTTATTCCAGGTATGCAAGGCTAATTCAACATTCAAAGATAAATGTAATCCACTGCAGCAATCGATGAAAGAAACAAAAGCATATGATAAGATGAATTGACTCAGACAAAGCATTTGACAAAATCCAATACCCATTCATGGCAACAAAACAAAACCAAACAATTAAAAAAAAAAAGACGCTTAAAACACTAGGAATAGAGGAAACCATCTTCAACTTGATGAAGAATAAATACCCAAAACCTGCAACTGACATCATCCTTAATGGTAAAAGATTGGAGATTTCCCCTAAGAACCTCTCATCACACTATTCAACATAATACTGGAAGTCTTGGCTAGAGCAACAAGACAAGAAAAAGAAATAAAAAGGTACATACAGGTTAGGAAGGAAGAAATAAAAGTACTTTTCATTGTGTTTTGCCATTGTTTGTCTCAGCCCATTCTTACCATAAACTTCATTGGCACCACTCTTGTGGGTCTTGGCCATTTCCTTACATTCATTCTTGGTCATGAGCATTTCATTCCTTCTTTGCAACATGTCCATTTATAATTAGGTCTCTATAGACTGAGTTGAGCACAATCCCCAGATGGGGGCTAGTGGGATGATTAGGTGAGAAAATCACAGGCTTTGTGGTGAGCTATCCCTGGGATCCCATCCCAGCCTGCCTCCTACTTCTTGTTACTGACTCTTTCTGAACCTTATCCTCCTTGGTTAGAAAACAAGAGTAATAATATCTGTCTTGTAGGTTTGTTGTGAAGATTAAAAGAGGTAAAATAGTAAAAATCACCAGATGGGTGTGACCTGTCACAGGTGCTTGGACAATAACTACCCTTTCTGTGTCTTTCCGTTTCATGGTCATTACCACCACATTCACTGCCTCTACCTCCGCCATCGAATAGGGAGGTGGTGTGGGAAGCAGATTTAGGAACACAGGTTTGGGCTTTGGCCTCCACAAGGAGGACATATGAGGAAAGTAAGAGAGTGTATGCCAAAAAGTCACAACCAAGGGCTGTGAGTGGGGAGACTTCATTTTCTGGATTTTGAGACACTGGGCCTGATAAAAGTTTCCCCAGTGGGAAACTAATATGCAAATAAACCGTGGTTAGGTTAAATATGACGCAGATCTCTGAGCCACGCTTTCTGGAGCCAACAGTTCCAGAAGCCAAACCACAACCTCTGCAGCAATTGGCCAAGAACAGTGAGGACTTGGTCAATGAGTGCCAGCTTCTCTTCTTTTTGCCCCTCCCTTCTCCCCTAAATCTTAACTCTAGTGTAATATGTACACAATCTAAAGAAGAAAAAAAGCAACACAAGACCATATCCATCAATGTAGAAAAAGCAATTGACAAAATTCAATATGTTTCTCAAACCAACCAGGTAAGATGCTCTGCTTCTAGTTAGTTGGCCTCCAGGTTCCCCAAGCCATCAGCATCCAATCACAGCATACCTGAAAACACCCCCTTTTTTGCACTATAAATCTCTTTCACTTCTCTGCCTGCCTCTGAATCTCTGCCAAATGCAGTTGACGGTGGCTACTCTCTGGCTACAGCAAAGTGACTAAATGGCTTCTGTTGGTTCTTATTTGGGTGGCTTCCCTTTATTTCCACATTCTTTTTAACATTAAAAATAATGTGCTTGGGAAGCGGATGTGGCTCAAGTGATTGGGCACCCACCTACCACATGGGAGGTCTGTGGTTCTGTTCCTGATACCTCATAAAGGAATATTGTAAATATTTTGTTTATCAATAAATGTACATCTATTCCACTATATTTTTGGGGGGGTACTGGAGATTGAACCCAGGACCTCAGACATGGAAAGCAGGCACTCAACCACTGAGCTACATCTGCTCCCCAATGAGAGTTGGTTTTTTCATTTGTTTGCCTATTTTTAGGAGGTGTGGGAGATTGAACCCCAGACCTCATACGTGGGAAGCAGGCGCTCAACCACACGAGCTACATCTGTTCCCTCCTCTATTTTTTATACTACTATGTAATTTAACAGTCCCCTGCTGCTGGGCATTTAGGTTACTTTCAAACAGTCTGCAATTATGAACAGCAAAGAACCAAACATGCTTATACATACATAGCACTGAACATTATTAACCGTACATCTTTGTAAAAGTCCTTAATCATATTCTTTGATAAATTATTAGTTATGGGATTACATGCTCTAATGTTATTCATGCTTTTTAGGAAAAGGTTCTTTTTTGAATGTTCAATTTGTGTGAAAAGTTAAAACACCAGAAATGTTTTAACTTTATATTAGAGTATAATATACACACAGTCTAAACAAGAACAAAACACATGATCATATCCATCAGTGTAGAAAAAGCAGTTGACAAAATTTAATATCCATCAATGTTAAAAAAAAAAACAACTTTCAACTGATTAAGGGGGAACTTAGATAAAGGGTATTATAGTGGTTTGGCATTGTTTATGAATTCCAAAAATTGATATTTGGATTATGCTTGTAAACTGGTCTGTTCCTCTGGTTGTGTTCCCCTTTGATGGTATTAAGTTCAGAGGTTTCACTTTTACTTGATTAAATTAAAATTAGGGCTTTGATTCGGCTACATCAGTAGGACATTGAGTCCCCGCCCACCAGGTGGGAAATTACAGAGAAAACAACACTGCAGAGGAGAGAGTTAATTTTTTTCTGCTGGAGCCCCAGGAAGTAAACACACAGGAGAAGAGCACAGAGGAGTAGAGAGAGCTCCGTAGACACAGCAGACGCCCTGGAAAGAGAGAGACAGCTGCAGCTGATCCCAGTGAGAAAGGAGTCCCAGGAGAGAGATGAGTCTTATCCCAGCCTACAACTGATATTGGAAGAAGCTGGGACCTCAGAGCCTTAAGAGGAAGAGGGAGGCTGAACTCTCAAGCAGCCATCTTGCTCCAACATGTGGCAACAGACTTTGGTGAGGAAAGTAACTTATGTTGTATGGCCTTGTGACTGTAAGCTTTTACCCCAAATAAATATGCTTTATAAAAGCCAACAGAGTTCTGGAATTTTGCATCAGCACCCCTTTGGCTGACTAATACAGATATCTACAAAAATCCTACAGCTTACTTACTGGTGAAAGACAGAATACTTTACCACTAAGGCTGGGAAGAAGGCAAGGATTTCCCTCTCACCACTGCTATTCAACATTGTCTGGATGTGCTAAGCACTGCAATGAGGCAAGAACAAAGAAATAAAAGGCATTCTGATTGTAAAAGAAGACATAAAACTATCCCTAGTTATGACAAATTGATTGTCTATTTAGAAAATCCCAAGTAATCTACAAAAAAATTCCTAAAATAACTGAGTTTTAAAAGGTTGTAGGATACGAGGTCAGTACACAAAAATTGAGCATATTGCTATATACTACCAATGAATACTTGGAAAGTAAATAAAAAATATAATGCTATTTACAATACCTCTCCAAAAGAGAGAGAGAAATATTTACGTATAAATCTAACAAAACATGAACAGGATCTGAACCTGAAAATTACAAAATTCTGATGAAAGGAAACATAGAAGACCTGAATAAATGGAAAGATGTTTTGTGTTCTTGGAGTGGAAGGTTTATATAAAGATGTTAATAGTCTTCAAATTAATCTACTGACTTAATGTAATTCTAATAAAAACTCCAGTGAAATTACTTGTAGATATAGACAAGCTAATTCTAAAATGTATATGGAAGAAGCGGACTTGGCCCAGTGGTTAGGGAGTCCATCTACCACATGGGAAGTCTGCGGTTCAAACCCTGGGCCTCCTTGACCCGTGTGGAGCTGACCCAACACACAGTGCTGATGTGCCAAGGAGTGCCCTGCCACGCAGGGGTGACCCTGTGTAGGGGAGCCCCACGTGCAAGGAGTGCGCCCCATAAGGAGAGCTGCCCAGTGCGAAAGAAAGTGCAGCCTGCTCAGGAATGGCACCGCACACATGGAGAGCTGACATGACAAGATGACGCAACAAAAAGAAACACAGATTCCCGTGCCGCTGACAACAACAGAAGCGGACAAAGAAGAACACACAGCAAAATAACACAGAGAACAGACAACTGGGGTGGGAAGGGAAGGAGAGAGAAATAAATTTTTAAAAAAACAAAAACCAAGAAAACATTCTAAACTAATGATTAAAGACGATTGTCAAAATATTAAAAAAATAAAATAAAATAAAATGTATATGGAAAGGCAAACTAACTAGAATAGCCAAAACAACTTTGAAAAAGAATATTAACGTTGGAAGAATCACATCACCTGATTTCAAGATTTACTAAAAAGCTGTAGCTATCAAGACAGTGTAATACTGGCAAAGGGATATACAAATAGATCAATGCAACAGACTACAGAGTCCAGAAATAAACCTACACAAATATGGCCAACTGATTTTTTATTGAGGTGCAAAGGCAGCTCAATGGAGGAAAGAGAGCATTTTCAACAAATAGTAGTGGAGCAATTGAACATCCAAAAAATAAATAATTTCGAACTAAACCTCACACCTTCTATAAAAATTAACTCAAAATGGATCAGAGGGGAAACAGATGTGGCTCAAGTGATTGGGTTCCCATCTACCATATAGGAGGTCCAGGATTCGATTTCCAGGGCCCCTTGGTGAAAGGCAAGCTGGCCCATGTGGTGAGCTGGCCCAAGCAGAGAACTGACCCACGCGGAGTGCTGGCCTGCACAGAGTGCTGGCCACAAAGTGAGCTGGGGCATCAAGATGACGCAACTGAAAGAGACACAGAGGAGAGACAATAAGAGATGTAGCAGACCAGTGAGCAGAGGTCACATAAGAGAATGATCACTTCTCTCCCACTCTGGAAGGTTCCAGGATCAGTTCCTACTGCTGCCTAAAGAGCAGACGCAGAAGAACACGCAAAGAGCAGACAGTGAGCACAAAACAATGAATTGGGGGAGGGTTTTGGGGTGGGGGGGTAAATAAATAAATAAATAAATAAATAAATAAATAGGATCATAGATCCAAGTGTAAAATATAAGACAGGTCCGGGGCTAGGATGAGGCAAGGGAAGTTTGTAGAACACATAATTTGAGTCGCTTATTTTCAGGGTCATGCAACAACCTGGCTGAATCTCTAAGGCCTTTTGCTGAAAGAAGTGGTCTGTGTGATTCCTTTTATATGACATTCTTGAAAAGACAAAACTGCAAGACTGGAGAATGGATGGGCAGTTTCCAGAGGTTAGGGGTGGGGGCAGAGTGTGACTCCAGAGGGTTGGCATGAGGGAATTTTTTTTTGAGTAATGGGACTGTTTTGTATTCTAATTGTGGTGGTGGTTACAGGAATCTATACATATGTCAAAATTCAGAAAACTGCACACCCAAAAAGTCAATTTTAATGCATGTTACTTTTAAAATAAAATAAAAATTATGCATGCATAGAAGTGCATAGGTCATTAATGTAAAACCCAATGAATTTTCACAAAATGAACATGTCTGTGTAACTAGCACTCAGATCAAGAAACAGAATATTATCAGAACATTGGAGGTTTCCCTTGGTGGCCCCTTCCAGTTACCACTGGTCCCCCACAAGTAACCACTCTCCTGGCTTCTAACAGCATTGATTAGTTTTGCATGCCCTACTACTTTAAACAAACCACATGTCATCAAGTACTTAATTAATCACCATTACTAAAACAAATCTAGGATTTACGATTGATGTAGTGGTTGGACCAACGAAAAACCCAGATGGGAGAGGGGAGCTGTGAGAGAGATGAGGAAGGGTTCAAGGAGAGTGGGGTACTTGTTAGCCTTAGCTGAATGAGAGAGCTGCCACAGAAAGTTAGTTCCAAAGTCTGCCTTGGTGACCAGAGGGTGGGGTGGCCCAGAGCAGGGTGGGAAACAGCATGAATACTTGGTTCAGAGAGACTGGGATCATGCTCCTTGGGACTGAGTGTCGAGAATGGGTATTTTGGAACTGGGACTCCTCAGTCTGGGGGCTCCTCAATGGCCTGCAGAGGTAGAGACATTTCCAGCCACCTGTCACCCCTTCTTCCCACCCAGTCCTCACTGTTGTCTGCCGCATGTGTTCCTTGGTTCTTCCTGACTCTGGCTTGGCTGTCCCCTCAGACCCAAGGCTCTCTCTGCCCAGGGACTCCTGTCTCCTTGTCTCTGTTGAGCCATCTGCTTGATGGGCTTGCAGAGGCATGGGAAAGCATCTCTTACAACAGCCAAAAGTGACAGCAGCCAGGATGGGGGTGGGGAAAACATAGGCAGAGGTGTGACCTGTTTAGAGTGGAGTCTGAACCTTGTTTCTGGTGGCAAGATGTACATGGTACAAGTCTTTATCTCATATGACCTGTTCTGGCCCAACCCTCACCCTGCCATGTGAGTGCTTTTGCAACAGTGATCTCTGTGGAAACATAACACCCCAAACTCTTGGCTCAGAAATCAGCTATCAACACCCTGACATGTTGCCTACAAAGATGGTTGTCTCTTCTCATGGGCTCACTTTCCCAGAGATAACACACAACGACTATTTCTTTCCACTCTAACCTTGATTATTTTCTTTCTTCTGCTTGCTTGGGTTTAGTCTATTCTTCTTTTTCTAGTTTCTTAAGGTGGATGTTAGTTTATTGACTTGAGATATTTCTTCTTTTTAAAACACAGATGTTTACAACTACAAATTTCCTTCTAAGCACTGCTTTCATTGCATTCCCTAGGCTTTTCTGTGATGTGTTTTCATTTTTATTCATCTCAAAGCATTTTCTAATTTCCCTTGTGATTTCTTCTTTGATCCATTGGTTATATAAGAGGGTGTTATTATTTTCCACTTATTTGTGAATTTCCCAAATTTCCTTCTATTTATTTTTAATTTCATTCCACTGTGGTCAGAGAAAATAAATTTGTGATTTTAATCCTTTTAAATTTCTTGTGGCTTGTTTTATGACCTTGCAAATGGTCTATACTGGAGAACAATCCATGTTCATTTCAGAAGAATGTGTTTTCTGCTGTTATTAGCTGGCATAGCCTATAGATTTCTGTTAGATCTAGTTGATTTGTAGTGCGAGTCAAATCTTCTATTTCCTTGTTGATCTCCTGCCTAGTAAGTCTACCCATTATTGAAGTGGTATATTGAAGTCATCGATAATTATTGTTTATTCTTCTCTTCAATTGTGTCAGTTTCTTTTTAAGATTTTATTTTTACTTTATTTATTCTGCCCCCCGCCCCACCACCTGCACTTACTGTCTGCTCTGTGTCCATTAGCTGTGTGTTATTCTGTGTCTGCTTGTCTTCTCATCTTTCTCTTTTTTTAGGAGGCACCAGAAACCGAGCCCAGGACCCCCAGTCGAAGAGAGGCACTCCATCTCTTGAGTCGCTTCAGCTCCCTGGTTTGCCAGCATCTCTCATTGTCTTTCCTCTGTGTCTTTTTTTGGTTGTGTCATCTCGTTGCATCAGCTCCTGGTGCCGGCCAGCTCTCCATGGCATGGGACAGCTCACCTTCATCAGGAGGCCCTGAGAATCGAACCCAGGACTCCCCATTTGGTAGACAGGAACCCAATTGCTTGAGCCACATTGACTTCCTAGTGTGTCAGTTTTTGCTTCATGTATTTTGGAAGTCTCTTGTTAGTTGCCTTTATGTTCGCAATAATTATGTATTCCTGATGCACTGATCCTTTTATTATTATGAAATGTCCTTTTTCTCTAGAAACAGTTTCTGTCTTAAAGTCTATTTTGTCTGATACTAATATATCCAATCTTGCTTTCTTTAGGTTACTGTTAGCATGGTATACATTTTTCTACCCTTTTACTTACAAAGTATTTGTGACCTTAAATCTAAAGTGTGTCTCCTGTAGACAGTGTATAGTTGGCTTATGTTTTTTTAATCCATTATGCCAATTTCTGCCTTTTGATTGAAGTGTTTAGTCCACTTACATTTCCTGTAACTACTAATGAGGGTTTACATCTGCCATTTTTCTATTTGTTTTCCTTTTCTTATTGTGGTAACATACATACAACACAAAATTTCCCATATCAATCACTCCAATTCAGTGATATTAATTACACTCACAATATTGTGCTATCAACATCCATTACAAAAACATTTCATCATCCCAAACAGAAACTGTGTACTCATTGAGAAATAACTCTCCACTCCCCAACCACATCCCAGCTACTGGTAACATGTAATCTACCTTCTGTTTCTATGTATTTGCCTCCTCTAGGTATTTCATATAAGTGAAATCACACAATATTTGTCCTTTTGGGGTCTGGTTTTTTCCACTCAATGTGATGTCTTCAAAGTTCATCTGTGTTGTATGTATTAGAACTTCATTCCTTTTAATGGCTGAATAATATTTCATTGTATGTGATACCATATTTTTGTTTATCCATTCATCTGCTGATGGATACTTGGGTTGCTCCCATCTTTTTTTTTTTTAAGATTTATTTATTTATTTAATTCCCCCCCCCTCCCCCGGTTGCTGCGTCTTGTTTCTTTGTCCGCTTCTGTTGTCATCAGAGGCACAGGAAGTGTGGGTGGCGCCATTCCTGGGCAGGCTGCACTTTCTTTCACACTGGGCGGCTCTCCTTATGGGGCGCACTCCTTGCGCGTGGGGCTCCCCTACACGGGGGACACCCCTGCGTGGCAGGGCACTCCTTGCGCGCATTAGCGCTGCGCATGGGCCAGCTCCACACGGGTCAAGGAAGTCCGGGGTTTGAACCGTGGACCTCCCATGTGGTAGACGGACGCCCTAACCACTGGGCCAAGTCTGTTTCCCGCTCCCATCTTTTGACTATTGTGAATAATGCTGCTGTGAACGTTGGCGTACAGATATCTATTCAAGCCCCTGCTTTCAATTATTTGGGGTATACCTGGAAGTGAAATGCTGAGTCTTACACTGAACTGTGGGAGACTTTACATTTACCTTTGGTATTTAAACAAAACGCCCTGTATTAGTTTCCTTGTCTGCTTAAGCAAATATCATGCAATGGGTTGGCTTAAACAGTGGGAATTTATTAGCTCATGGTTTTGAGGCCAAGAAAAGTACAAATCAAGGTGTCATCAAGGTGATGCTTTCCTCCTGAAGACTGGTGTACTGGGGCTGGCTGCTGGTGATCCTTGGTCCCGGCCTTCTCTATCCCACGGCAATGCACAGAGTGGCCTCTCTGGGCCTCTCCCTTCTCTTCCAGGTTCTGCTAACTTTCAGATTCTTTCTTCCTCTGGCTTTATCTCTCTCTCTCTCAGAATTCATTCTGCTTGTAAAGGACTCCAGTAATAGGATTAAGATCGATCCTAATTGAGGCAGGTCACATCTTAAGTGAAGTAACCTCAACAAGGCTCCTACTTTACAGTGGGTTCACACACACAGAAATTGATTAACTTTTTTTTTTTAGGAGGAACCAGGGATTGAACCCAGGACCTTGTACATGGGAAGCAGGTGCTCAACCACTTGAGCTACATCTATTTCCTTGGATTAACTTAAAAAAAAAGATCTATCTATCTATTTATTTATTTATTTTTCCCCTTCCCCTCCTCCTGCCCTGCTGTTTTTGCTGTCTGTGTTGTCTTCTCGTTTTCTCTCCTCTAGGATTCACCGGGCTTCGATCCTGGGAACCTCTGATGTAGAGAGAGGTTCTCTGTCAATTGTGCCACCCCAGTTCCTGGTCTCTGCTGAGTTTCACCTTGACTGTCCCCTTGTCTCACTTTCCGTTGCATCATCATCTTGCTGCATGACTCCCTTGCAAGGGCACGGGCTCACCATGTGGGCACTCACTGGGCACTGGCTCACCGCGCAGGCACACTTTCTCTTCTTCTTTTTCACTATGAGGCCCCAGGGATCTAACCTGGTTCCTCCCATATGGCAGGCAGAATCTTTATCACTGGAGCCACATCTGCTTCCCTGGATTAACTTTAAGAACATGTTTTTCTGAGGGTGTTTAGCTCCCAACCACCACGTACCCTGACCTAGGAATTCCCCCAACATGGCCTTTCTTTGGGGGTAACAGAGCCCCGTGTGCCTCATCAAAAGAACTAACCTGCCTTTTGCTCAACCGAGGTCAGGTTGCACATGGATAGGTTCTGGTTGCTGTTGCCAAAGCTGATAATGAAAGATGAATGGTTGTGTAGGGCACAAATGAAGCATGTTGACAAATCCTCTTACTTGAGAACTGTTCTGCAGTTCTGCTGCGACAGCGAGTAGAGTTTTTAACACTACAGAATACTTGCACGTAAGGTGAGCTGAATTTCACACTGTAGCACTCAGGATCTCTTTCAGCTGCCCCTTATTTCCAGGAGGTTTCATTTATCAGCTTACTTTTCACCAAGGATAGTTCTACTCTAGGGAAATAGTGGTAAAAGCAAGTTTCCTTCAGTACCTTAATCATCTTGATTTGTCCTCTTTAAATCCCTACACCTGCTGTGACAGCAGGCTTTCTGCTCTGCTCTTTCCCCCAGATTTGCTCTCAGATTCTCTGTTTATAACCAGCAGCAAATGACCGATAAGAGCTTACCACTCTTCCCAGGGGTGTTTCAAATGAAGAGGGACAGAGACATCAAAAGGTAGCAAGAATAGCAGGGAAATGGCTCCGGATTGGCTGATCCTCATTGTTCAGTAAACATTGACTGGGGAGCTTAGAGGCACATCAAAGCTAGGGAGGGAGGAGCATTCTAATCGATTAGTGAGGTCTACCGTGGGCCAGCAAGGTGTAGGGCAGCGTGCGAGACACATTGCCAAGCCTGGTGCAGAGGAACAACATATGCTCTGCAGTTCATCGAAGGGAGTTTGATCGTGAGCCCTGCCCCTGGCTGAGTTACTGCAAGAATTAAATGAGAAGATGGGAATTAAATGAGAAGATGTGTATAAAGTGCTTAGCAGAGTTTGGAGAGGAAAGCAGCTCTTTTTCCCCAGACTGTTACTTCCTTGAGAACCAAACCTGTCTTACTCATCTTTGTACTCCTGCACAGAGGCTGACCCACGATCGGCTTTCCAAAAATAGTTGTTGCCTTAATGAATGCTGCTTATGAAAACAGGTTAAAAGAATGAATCTGTGATAGGATTTGAAGATGCAGCTCAACAAGCAAGAAAGAATTATTTGGGGGTCACAAGGTCTTTTCTTCAGGTTCCGGAAGTCAAACCCCTTATGAACTTTCCTCCTCTTATTTTTGAAACATTTTTTAAAAATTAAAGTAAAACATACCCAGAGAAGCACACACATCATTGGGGTTCATGGCTCCAGTAACTTGCACACACCCATGTAACCACCACTAAGGGAGGGAAAATGGAGCCAGTCCCTCCTCCCCAAGGTGTCCTAATCGTGACTTCTAACATCACATATTGATTTTACTCAACATTTTCTCAGATTTAACCATGGTGAAGCATGAAATGATAATTTGTTCGTTTTCCTTGCTGTGTTGTATTCCAGTGTGTGAACACACCATAATCTGTTTATTTTTTCCCCTGTTGATGGATATTTGGGCTACTTCCAGTTTATGTCTACTACAAATAAAGCTGCTATGAACATCCTTGTACATTTTGATGCTTTGGACCCAAATTTCTTTGGGTGTGAATGAAACCTTGAAGTGAAATTTCCAATCATAGAGTATGGATATGTTTGACTTCGTAGATACTGCTAAATAGTTGTCCCAAAAAATTGTACTGATATGCACTTCCACCAGTAGTGCATATGTTTCTACTGCTCTACCTCCTTGTCTACACTTGCCACTGCCAGTCTTTTTAATTTTAGTCATTCCAGTGGGTCTGTAATTTTATTTATTCAGATTTTAATTTGCATTTCCCTGATGTGGATGAGTATATTTTAACATACTTACTGGTCATTTGGATATCCTCTTCATTAAATCTTCCACTTAAATACTATGCCTTAGGATTAGAATTTTTATTTTTAATCACTACATATTATTGATTGTACTTGCAGGAAGTAACCAAATTCTGTTCTCCAGAAATTTGGGACCACTATGGAAAACTTGTTACTAATTTCTTTCCTTTAGTAAGAAAGATCATATTTAGAAGTGTATAGTCTTACATTATGCATCTTCAAGGAAAAAGCCTACTTTTGGAATGGCCATCAAGTAATTTATATTATTTTAAAAATATTTAAAATGAAAGGTAAATCTTTCTCCTAACTAGCAAAGATCCAACTCTGGATTGGTGTTACCATTTGCCTTTTCTATCTCCTATAATTCTGCTGAAGAGAGTGAAAACATCGTGCAGGTTTTGCAACACTCAGAAGGGCAGTGAAATGAAAAACCCACCCAGAGGCTCTTCTTCTCATCTCATCTGGTGCCCCTGATTCCCTCTGATTTCCTGGTCTTGGATTCGGCCTCCTGCCCAGCCCTTCTAAGCTGACCTCTTGCTTGCATTGTTTGTCCCTGGCTGCTGGCTGTTAGCTGCTGACCCTGTAGTTTGGGGTCTCCTCAACCACCCATCAAAGCCCTTCCTAGACCCCACAGTCCCTACGCAATTGATTCTCCCCATGGTTCTTTGGTATTTATTCCCCGAATGTAAGCATGATTCAGTATTTTAAAAATCTAATATTCTTTTTGGAATTAAAACATATTCTGTGGCCATTGGATTATGCATTGGGAATTTGACTTCTAAAATTCATCATGGTTGATAACTAGGACAATGACACAAAGTCCTGATACCTTAATAATATAGTGTAGTAAAAGAAGTGAGATGATGAGGATTCATTTAAGCAATTTGCAGTGGAGGAGGGGGCAGGTTCACCTTGGGCTAATTTGTGCATTCAGAGAGATGACTGAGCAGGTGCTGCGCTCCCCTGATGAGCTGTCACTGGTATATAAAGGTTGTCTGGCTTGTGTCTGTTAATTCTCATCTCAGCAGCAAATAGAATATTTGCTACTGAGTGGTTTTTAATCAGTCTGTGACATCTGCATCTAAATAAATTGGTATGATCTTGAGATAAATGATTGCACTCAGTGCAGCTCATGGTAATATAAATGTCCTTTAATATTCACAGCCTGTTCTTTGAGGAATGCTCCGAATACTCTCTGACACACAAAAGATCACATGATGCTGAGATCATATTTGATGGTGACGTGGACCCAAAGCTTCCGTTAATCACAAGGCAGAGGGAGATGCCAGCACAGTGAAGCTGGAGCCCTCCATTCTCAGGGAAAACATCTGCCTGTTACCGAACCCTCAGCTTTCCCCTGTCATTGAATTAGTGTTTTAGTTTCCTGGCTATTAAAATAAATGTCATACAATGGGGTGGCTTAACAAAAGGAATTTATTGACCCAAGTTTTTGGAGACTAGAAGGCTTGCTTCCCCGGGATTGGGGGGGGGGGGGCATGGTAGCTTCTGGCTGGCTGGCAGTCTTGGGGTTCCTTGGCTTTTCTTTTTTTTAAAGATTTATTTATTTATTTCTCTCCTCTCCCCGCTCCCTACCCCAGTTGTCTGTTTTCAGTGTCTATTTGCTGCGTCGTCTTTGTCCGCTTCTGTTGTTGTCAGTGGCACGGGAATCTGTGTTTCTTTTGGTTGCGTCATCTTGTTGTGTCAGCTCTCCGTGTGGGCAGCGCCATTCCTGGGCAGGCTGCACTTTCTTTCGCGCTGGGCGGCTCTCCTTACGGGGCGCACTCCTTGCGCATGGGGCTCCCCTACGCGGGGGACACCCCTGCGTGGCAGGGCACTCCTTGCGCGCATCAGCACTGCGCATGGGCCAGCTCCACACGGGTCAAGGAGGCCCGGGGTTTGAACCGCAGACCTCCCATGTGGTAGACGGACGCCCTAACCACTGGGCCAAGTCTGCCGCCCCTTGGCTTTTCTATCACATGGCAATGTACATGGTGGTGTCTTCTCTCTTGTCCTGGTTCTGAGCTCTGTTGACTTCCAGCTTCTGGCTGCTCCCGTGGCTTCTCCTTCCATGTGCAATTTCCTTTGCTTATAAAGACTTCCGCCATGCTGCACTAAGGCCCACCGTCCTTCTGTTTGGCCTCACCTTAACTAATAACCTCTTCAGAGGCACTATGTACAAACGGGTTCACACCCATATCCTTTTGTGGGAGACATGATTCAATCCCCAAGCATTAGGTGCCATAAAGTAAAGCTGCTTTGTCTTGTGCCTTGGAAGCAAAAATAGAAAGTGTGCAAATTGCCAGCAAGTTGCTGATTTTATTGAGAGGGCAGTTCAACCTAAAGTTTTCTAGATTTCTTTTTTTTTAATCGGCACCTTTTCATTTCATCAGTATCTTCGGGAAGATGATAACAAATATGTGAAGGTACACACTGTCCTTTCAGTAGGGGCACAAAGCTTTCTGGGCCAGGGCATGATGCCAAACATGAGGGCTTTTGGAAATGTATGGTCAGAATGTACGATATGTACCAAATACAATAAAATGCTTTCCCTCATTTGAAGTATTAATTTGGGTGCCAGATAAAATAACTAGAAGCAGCTGATAAACTACTTCATGTAGTGACTTTGAAATGCACTTAATATTTAGCATTGCCTCCTTCGCTTCTGAATCACTCTTCCCCCTTTTTCTGCCCAGCCCTGAAGTCTGTCCTGTGCCCCTGCCTGTAAAAGTTGTCCCCACCTTCCCTTCATGGAAGTCACTGCTTCTGTGGCACTCCCACCCCACCCAGGCCAGTTTGGCGTACGCAGGGTGTCACTCTCTTCAACTACATCCGGAATTTGACCTCCTCTCTCCATCTCCAGTGCTGCCACCCTAATTCAAGCCTCCTCCCTACGTGCCTCCTCCTTCTCAGTCCAGCAGCCACAGGGGTCTTCTCTGCTCACACTTGTGTGTCATCAGGAGAACTCTTAGATAATTTTCTCCTCTGTCTCAAACACTGTCAGGGAGAACCCTGAAGTGGGTCTCCTTGAGGCACTTGCCTGTGAGCAGCAGAGCTGGAAAGGCCCTTCACAATGATTTTGTCCAGTGTTTCCCCAGTATGTCCACTCTGGTGCCCTGGTTTGGGGCCATGGGCTGTGAGAAGATGTGCCAGGGGAAGGTAGCAGGGAAAGGGTTCCATGGCCGCATAGGATGGGGAAAGGTTGGTTTGTTCTACGAGACCTTTCCACTTTTGGTGTTCTAAAGACATTGTGATTGGAGTTCTCACACATATTTGAGCATAGACCCCCTTTGTGGGTCAGTCTTTTGGAGCACTAGTATCCTATGGAACATTCATTCTTTAGTAAATGGTGATCGAGGCAATTCCCCCACTTTACAGGTGGAAATATTGAGGCCCAGAGACCTGGGTTCACACAGCGAATTAGCAACCCCAGGGCTAGAGACCAGCCTCTGTGTCCTGTCTGGTTCTTGTTCTTTCCCTCGTGGCTGTTCTCTTTCCCTGCACATCCTCTTCTCTTCCTGTTGCCTACCCATTGTCCTGCCCTTCTTCCGTACTCACAGATGCTGATGCTCTGAGGAGGCAGCCTGCTGGGGCCTCGAGAGTTTGTTGCCAGGCTCCCCTGATGCTGGGCGTGGTCAGTGAGACCCAGTCAGTAGAGGCTGTGGGGGACTTCTAGGAAATGTTTTCTAACAAGGGCTGACTTGATGGATTTTTGCTCTTCACCCTTCCTCTTTTTCCTTCCCAGAATGTGGAGATGATGGGAGGGGCTCTGGAAGCTTAGGAACACCGTAGAAACCAGGAGCTAAGTAGCTGAGTAAGGACGACAGAGCGGACGAAAGGGCTGGGTCTCTACGGCTTTGTGGAGACCCCAGTTCTCATCGGCCCTGGGCCCACCACTTCCAGGCTTCTTTTATGTGACAGAATAAAACACCTTCCATGAGGAAAGTAAAAACGTGAAATATATATATTTTTTTGGTTGCTAACTGTAATTCATTTTTTAAAATTCTTTTTTAAAAAATATTTTATTATTATTATTATTTTTTAAAAAGCTACATTGTTGGCAAAGCCAAAGTGAGACGTCCCTTTGTCACCGGGAAATCCAAGGACTAGAACTATTTCCTGATGTTCTAATTCAAGGTCTACCATGAATTCAGGAGCAAAGGAGAGGCCTCAAGTTGAACCTCCTTATTTGCAGGCCAGTCAATGCAGAGCCTTTCCTGAAAAGACACCAGTATTCAAGTCTAGCACATTTATCATAGTAACAAAATATTGGAATTAAAAACAATTACTGATTCACAACAATTCTCATGTTCTCAGGAGACTATATGAAAAGATGTGAGTTCCATTTGGTGGTAGTTCAAGTGCTTTATGAAATATTTATATAGGCAAGATATACTTCCTTGCCTTCTTTTTATTCAAGACTTGTCATTTAAAACTGCTTTAGATCAAATCAATATTGGAGTGCTAATGCAAAAGAAATGAAAACTGTTTTAAACAGCTGCTAGAACAGTGGTTTAATTCAAATCAGAGCAAGTCTAGAGGGAAAAAAGAAAATGTGAACCCATCTTAAACACAGCATTTAGGAATTGTTCAATGATAATTCAGAGTAAAATAACCTGAATATATAAACTATAACACTTAAATGACTAATTTTAAAAAAGGACACTGTTAATTAAAAATTATAATAATAGTTCTGGTGCTTGTAGTTGTAATGTAGGCAAATCATATTTATTCTTTGTGAAAACTCTTCAAAGATTCTTAAAACTCCCAGGTACTTATTATTTATACTTTTATACTACCTTTTGGTCTGGTTGCCTCTTTTTTTTTTTAATCTTCTGGCGGTTAACAATTATATAATACATATATCACATACTGTAGGTAGTATATGAGGACTGTACAGTACAAATTTATGTTCACAGTTTGACATGACAAAATGTCATTATTGAATTACCATTGGATTATAGAGTAGAAACAGAAGTTACATGAAACATTCACATCTTTAGTAAAAGAGTATATCAAAATGTTTCAGTATTTGCAAGTATACTAATACATGCTAAAAACCTTTATCCATTCAGTCTTATTAGCTTATAAAATATATTACACTTTATTAAAAATTTCTGCAGAGTTTATACAGGTATTAAAGTACTATAAATGTAATAATGCAGCTATACTTGCAGGTATGGTTTAAGAGTTGCTAAGCAGAAAGATTATTTTGACCCTCTAACACTAAGTACATAACAGCTAGAAAACAAAAGTGCTAGTATTATAAAACATATTGGTAGCCCTCATTTAATGTGCATAAAATGGCTTTGTAAATGTATTTAAGTGAATTTGCAATCATTTAGCAATTGTTAACCTTGACCAAGAAGAGAATAAAGAAAACTCTGAGAGACTTCATGTATGACAGGAATTCCTTCCAGACTATGCTATATTTTCAAACCAATCAAATTATTTTAAAATCTTAGCTCCTTGAGATTGTCTTTAAAATCATCTCATCAGGAATGATGTGCAGGTACACTGTATCAGCAATATAGTCTTTCAAATTCCACATCAATGCAATACTGACAGTGCAGATGGATGTTAAATAAAATACAAATGTACATATATAGTTCCCCTGTGAGTCTGTTTCAAGACTCTTGAAACTTCTGCAAAAACAGCATCTCCTTAGTTGGACCAAACAATTTAGAATAGTAATGCCCATTTGTGATGTAGATTCACATTTTAAAACTCTATAGTATATGGGAAGCAGATTTGGCTCAACCGATAGAGTGTCTGCCTACCATGTGGGAGGTCCAGGGTTCAAACCCAGGGCCTCCTGGCCCATGTGGTGAGCTGGCCCCTGCACAGTGCTGATGCGTGCAAGGAGTGCGCCCTGTAAGAGAGTCGCCCCACGCAAAAAAAAGTGCAGCCTGCACAGGACTGGCGCTGCACACATGGAGAGCTGATGCAGCAAGATGACACAACAAAAAGAGATACAGATTCCCAGTGCTGCTGACAAGAATGTAAGCAGACAGAGAAGAACATACAGCGAATGGACAAAGAGAGCAGACAATGGGGGGGTGGGGAATGGGAGAGAAATAAAAAATAAATCTTTCAAAAAAAACCCCCAAAACTCTATAGTATGGAGTGGCTATGTTTCAAGAGGTTGAGAGACCTTCCACATGGGAGGTCCTGGGTGTGGTTCTGGTACCTCCTAAAAAAACAAAAAAACAAGCAACAAGCAAAACAAATGGTGCCTCTTTTAAAAAAGAAAACAAAAACAACAGCAAAATAAACAAAAAAACCGACTCAGGGAAACCTATGTAGCTCGGTGGTTGAGCACTGGCTTCCCACATATGAGGTCCCAGGTTCAATCCATAGCCCCTGGTCCCTCAAAAACAAAAACCAAAAACCAAAACTATAATGTGATGATTCAGATTTTAATTTGTTAAACTTTTTCCTCAAGATGCCACTTGGGTAATAATTCAAGAAATTCTATAACAAACAGAATTTACTTGATACTAACCTCATATTTACAGATTTGTCATTCTGTAAATTCTCATCAATTTGAAATATTGCAATAAATAATCATCATAGATAGCAATATGGTACATCATTAAAACCATACTGTGTTAGTTAGCCAAAGGAGTACTGATGCAAAATACCAGAATTTGGTTGACTTTTATAAAGGGTATTTATTTGGGGTAGAAGCCTATAGTTACAAGGTCCTAAAGAGTCCAACTCAAGGTACCATAAGAGGTACTTCCCCACCCAAAGTCATTGGCCAAGAGGAGACTTCTTCCTTTTAAGTCTCCGTGGTCCCAGCTTGTTCTTATCTCAGCTATAGGCTGGCATAAAGTTCATCTCTCTCCTGGGGGCTTGTTTCTTTCCGGGCTCAGCTGCTCTGGTCTCTTCATAAGGTCAGCTGTGGACTCTCAGGCTCATCTCTCTTCCCAGGGCCTCTGCCATTTCTAATGAGCTGTCCCTCTTTTGTTGTGTTCTTCTTCTCTGTTTGTCTACTTCTGCGTGAGAGTCTGTTTTATCAGCCCACCAAAGGTGCTGGGATTTAACACCGAGTCTCACTCCAATGATGTGGTTGAATCACAGCCCTAATCTTAACATAATTTAATCAAAGACATCTCAATCTAATACAATCAAGGGTTATCAGGCCCAGAGGAACATACCGGTTTACAAAGATAATCTCTCTTTTTGGAATTCATAAATAATCGTAAACTGCCACATGTACATTCAAGGGTATTTTAAGATTATCTTGTATTTAAGGTCTTCCATACTAACAGCTACAAATGACTAAGAGACTAAATGTCCCAACTATCACAGCAACATATAAATACACACACACCCAACACCACACACATGAGGAAATTTGGTAATGGCCAATCAATAACTAAAGTATATAGACACACAGCACAGGAATAGAGAATGGCCTCTCTGGGTTGCTTTTCTTTCAAAGAATTAAAATGGATCTTTGTTAATGAACTGTTAGCATAATCTAAAACAAGCTGCATAGTAAAGTAATAGTCTTTGCAGTGTCTTCCTTGCTCTTTTGAACAAAATTTCAATATGCCCTAACAATCATCATATTTCACAAAAACTCATGTTTGAGTGTTGGACTCAACACTCAAGACTAATTCAAAGATCAATTTTATCCTTTCTTGTTGTCTCACCCCCCACCTCTTATTCTTCTTTATGGGTTGGAACACAAATAAACTGGTTATCTCTATCAGAACAAAGAAAGTTACTTGCATTCCAACTTGATTCCTAAGTGTTTTATAGAAGAACCATTTTAGGGAATGAACAGTTTGGCATGACTATGACTAGACATTTATAACACAGACAATCCCTACTAAAACTAGCCCAATTAAGATCTGTTTTAATATTCCCAACAAAATTTGCAGTGCTTAAAAAAAAAAAAAGAAAGAAAGAAAAGAAAAATCAAACCCAAGTGCCAGGATAACAAGTCTCTTTTCATTTCTCACCTACTTTTCCTTTCCATTGGTTCACAGGGCTGTATCTAATAGACACAGTCCCTACAACTAACTTTTATTAGCACAGCACCCTCAAAGTAAGCCCCCTACACACAGCACAGGCTGCCAGAATCACTTATTCACTGATTTTGTTTTTGACTCAGCCCCCATCCCTGCCCCCAGATGGCTCCATCATCTTTTGCTCATTGTCTGCTTGTTGTTTTTGCTCGTTGTCTGCTCATTGGTTGTTTGTGTTCTTTAGGAGGCACTGGGAACTGAACCCAGGACCTCCCATGTGGGAGGTGAGCACTCAACTGCTTGAGCCACATTTGCTACTCCTGATTTTTAAAAAAGGATTAACCAGTGTATTCCTCCCCAGCCAAGGTTGTATTGGATCCTGAGTTGTGGCTGGGATGCAGCTTTAGGATTCCATTCTTCTCTCTTCTCCAGCTCCATCCTTTATCATGGAATGAAGGCACATTTGGTTATATGCACCTACATATATGCAGCACTGTTGCCTGCTTTCTTCAAATTTAGGACTGTTACCAGATTTTATCTAGGTTCTTGGCTATGCTGCAGAAACGAATTTCAAGAGCACGCCAGGTGAGTTAGGTGAGTAATTTATTTAGGTAGGGAGGGAAGAGAAATGGGAGAAAATAACAGATCAGGGGTCCCAGGTAGAGAGGAAGGGGGTAAAAAGGCATAAAGAGGGCTGATTTACAGACTACAATTCCCTATTACAGGTTATAAACCCCCAGGTTTACTTGCGTGGCCACATGGCAGAAGAAAAATGGTGAAAGCGGCACACAGAGGGCAGGGACGGGTTCAGAGGCAGGAGAGCAGGGTGCGCGCATGCGCTCAGGCCTGTGCCTGGCTTTTAAACTGTTCATTATTCCCCCCCTTTGCTAATGGCAGGGGAGGGGTTCCAGCTGTTTGCTGTTTTGATTGATTACCCCACCCATCACTCCCCCAGTGAGGACCCAATGATAAAGTCCTTGGGGAACATCCAGGGCTTTTCGTTGCTTCCAGAAGAGGTTTTGTTCTGGATGGCAGGATCTTGGGGGTGGGGGTTCCAGCAGCCCTCCTGGCGGTTACTGATGTCCACGTGGACTCTCTGCCAGGTTCCAGATCCATCTACTAATTCCCTGTTTTACTAACCTGCTTTAGGACCAATGGCATTTCCACGCATGAATTACTTTCATGGGTATTTAGAATATGGTACTCAAAAGCCAGCTGTTGAAAAACTCCCTCAGAATGATGGTGCTATTTATCGTCAACACAAATATAAGCCATTTTCACTTCGCTCTTCTGACAGGATACTTGTTAGTGGTAGGAGATTGCCAGCTCCAACAGGAAACTTTTGGGAATTTTAAGCAATATGTATGAATCCTTGAGCTGAGTTTTCCTTTTCAGAAATTTGTCCTCAAAATAAAGGTATGTGTGCTTCATAACTAGTTAGATTTACGAAGAATGTCACTTGACCTTAAATGGAATGAAGCTACTGAAGCAGTAGCCGATGCTTATTTATGCTATACATCACAAACACAAATGACAGCCAATTTGTCACCTTATAGTTCTCATAGAAGAGCTTCTGCATAAAAGCTATGTGATCGTTTCGATGGGGGAATACAGTTACCACTCAGCATTTCCCTGTTTGCATAAAAGGTATAAGCAGGGAGGGTAAATATAATACACTTACCCATAAGATTTTTACCAAGAATGGGTAAATATTTTTGTGTAGTCCCTACTATCAGTGATGAATTATCCATGTTAGGACCTTGCAGGAATGGAGATGGCTCCATGGAATCCCGCTGACATTTGGTTTTGCAGGATGTTTCCCCGCAGCTGATTATCTGTAAAGACTAAACCTGGGAATGCAATGCACAGCGAACCAAAAGCCGAAACCTCCCTTCATGAAAACCTCTAAGCCAGAAGGAATTGTTGGCTTCCTCCTTCGCCCTCCCTGCTCCTCCAAGGCTCAATGCCTCTTTGTTCCCACATCCACGCTGTATATGCACAGCCTCCAGGCCTTGAATTGATACACATCATCCACCTGAATCAACAGCGTTGGCTTATCTCCCAATGGTGGCAAAGACCTCCATGAGCTGCGAGCGCTGAGGGTAAAGGGCTTATTTTAGATGAAGTGATAAATCCAGGCTGCCAAGAAAGATTGGCGAAGGGCAATGCGGATTTAGCTGTACTAGCTTGAAGTCTTGCTGCACTTCTAGCTGACCGATGTTGGAAAGCGTCCACCATTCTTTTCACTGCCGAGCACAAAATGCGACCACAGGGCACACAGGCAGGGATGTCTCTGGCAGGGACTAGCTGGCTGGACAGTGTATTTCTAATATATTTACTTTGACTTCTTTTGAGGAATACATGGAGAAACTGATCATTTGTTTATATTAGTTTACAAGTTCCCTTGTTCTCAGTACAATAAATGCACTCATAAGAAGGTTTTACTTAGCATCCCAGGAGAGGAAAAAAAATGTTCATATTCCTTAGGTCTGACCTGTGGTAAGGAAAAGGAGAAGTAAGAGAAAATCTACTACTGACCATATGGAAGTTTTGAATGATATAAATTCAGAAACTGAGACCAGCTGGATCAAAATTGAAATGTACATGTAAACAATGAGTTAGATAATGGGAGGGAGGATAGAGAGAGCCAGGAGAGTGGGAAGTCCGCTGAGGGGAGATGGTGGCACTGCAGCTAGCACGTGGTGGCTTCCTGCTTAGGGCAAAATGGTCAGATCGGGAGAGGCTGGAGTCACAGTATGGACACTGGAAAGGGTTGATTCTAGTACGTTTTCGGAAATGTCTTGTTAGTTCATCAGACTGAGCAAACTTCCATGTCCCTCCTTCCCCCATACACTTGTAGGTTTTTTCTCCTATATGTGTTCTTCTGTGTGCTTTCAAGTGAGAACTTTTAGTGTAGACTTTGTCGCATCCGTCACAATCACATCTGTGTGTCCTCCGTTTCCTTTGGGTGTCTGGAGATTCCGCAGGTAACAGCCTCTTCCCGGGCTGCACAATGGCTAAGGGTGATTCTCTTGCAACAATGCTTGGGGTGGGGGGTGGGAGGGGTTGGGGGTGACACTTCTTCAGGATAATAATCTGTTCTCTGTAGTTCGATCCCAGGTTCTCTTTTAAAGATTTTCTTCTAATTTAGGCTTCTCATACGATTCAAGTACAAGTACTTGCGTGCTACTAGTTGAATTCTCCATCTCCTCCACCACGCAGGCCGTGAGCGGCCGCCGGAGGCGACGGGCTGCACCAGGACAGGCTGGCCCACCGGCAGGGTCGCTGGGCTTGGTGTTCCCTGCGGGGAGAGCGGCAGCCACCAGCGGGGGCGTGGACAGCGGCTGCACCCGCGGGCAGGGGCGAGCGCGTCCTCATGGGGAGCTGGGAGAGGGCTTGCTCAGCCCGGCGAGGCTTTCCTGGGTGACAAGCGGAATTTCCGCGAGGAAGGGCATTCCCGGCCGTGGGCGGTGAGCTCCGCTCGCTCGCGGAGAGGTCCACCGGCTCCTCTCTACTCTGTGCAAAGGCCCTCCGAGGTCCGAGGGAACCAGCCCCGTGAGGGGTCGAGGAAACGACTCCACGTGCGGGGCTTCATTGGCTCCGCGTAATTAGACGGAGGGTCTGGGTCCTCGGCCTCCTGCTTCACAGGGCCTCCGCCGTTCTTTTTAGTTAACCCTTCTAGGGTGCCCTGGCGTTCGGCTTTGAGAACCGCGGCTGCGTTGCCGGGTCCCCTCCGGCTCCTGGCACCAGCTCCCTGCAGTCACGTGGCGCCAGCACCGCTCGCTCCCGATTGCCTCTTCTGTAGAAAACCTTTTTGCAGTGGAGGCAGGTCAATAGGGGAAAGTGCAAAGAGCATAAGTGGGGAGCTCGGAGGCTTGGGGTCTCGTTCTGATCCTGCTGCTACCCAGCCTGGGGAGTCAGTAACTTCCTCAGCACCTCGTCTTCCTCTTCAGAAAAGAACTTCAAAGTCCTTTCCCATTCTAACGTCCTACAGTTCTGCAGGCCAGGCGTAATTGTGAACCTCAAAGCAAGGAGGCGAACAAACTAAAACCCTCCAGTGTCCCCTCCAAATGATAAACCAAAGCCTAGTAGGCACTGTACATCATACCCTATGTTCTTAATACAGAAGCATGACGCACACATCGCATATATACCCACATGACACAGACATCACACATACCTACAAAGTGAGGTCCACCACACATACAAACACATGATATGAAACCACACATGACAAATACATCATCTGTAGGATGCAAGCATCAAATCCTGCATGTATGCATGTGGGATAACACATCATAAATGTGTAGTATGATTCGCATCTTATACACAGATGTTACACATACTTCATGAGTACACACATACTCAGACACACATACGTATCAGCCTGCACTGGAGGAGATTCATACAGCAGATGCAGAGGAGAGGTTCATAGTGTGGGCTCTGCCACCAGACACCTACCTATATTTGAGTTTTGGCCACACCACTTTCAAATTGGACTACTTTGGGCCTTTTACTCAACCTCACTGAGCCTCGATTTTGTCTTCTTTTGGGGCAGCAGACTTGGCCCAGTGGTTAGGGCTTCCGTCTACCACATGGGAGGTCCGCGGTTCAAACCCCCGGCCTCCTTGACCTGTGTGGAGCTGGCCCATGTGCAGTGCTGATGCACGCAAGGAGTGCCCTGCCATGCAGGGGTGTCCCCCGCATAGGGGAGCCCCACATGCAAGGAGTGTGCTCTGTAAGAAGAGCCGCCCAGCAGGAAAGAAAGTGCAGCCTGCCCAGGAATGATGCCGCACACATGGAGAGCTGACAGAACGAGATGATGCAACAAAAAGAAACGCAGATTCCATGCTGCTGACAACAACAGAAGTGGACAAAGAAGAAGAAGAAGCAAATAGACAAAGAACAGACACCCGGGGTGGAAGGGAAGAGAAATAAATAAATAAAAATAAAATTATTAAAAAAAATTTTGTCTTCTTTTAATTATGTACAAGTCACAGTGATAGTATTAAGATTAAATGAGATAATATGTAAAAAAGAAAAAAAAACCCAAACTCCTACCAGTGCCTGGTACCCTGTAAATACTCTATACAAGCTAATACCACTGTCTCATTTAATTCTCCCATGAGCCCAATAATGTAGGGACTATTGTCTCCATATTACTAAGGTGGCAACTGGAGGTCAAAGAGACCGAGTCACTTGCCCAGTGCCATCCTGGGTTCTGATGACAACTTTTCTGGTCAGAGTCAGCCGTTTGTGGCATTCTCCATGGCAGAAAATCATCAGCAGGCGATGTGTCCCTTCTCGCTGAGTTGGGAGAGGACGCTTTCTTCCCAGCTGGCTCTAGCTTCACCCCAGGAGCCCGGCCAGCCCTCCACAGGGCGCCCATCTCCTGTGCTCAGGACTGCAGGAAGAGGCAGCGGGAAAAAAGAGGTCTGTTTCCAAATAACTCCAAGGGTGTGGAGGGGACTGGTTCCTGCCAATGCCTGCAGGAACCTTAGGTCTCTAACAAGTGCATAAATCAACACCTGTGATGCACCAGGTGAGCTGAAAGTAACTTACACTTCATGTCAGAGTTCCAGTTTGACTCTTAGTTCAAATGTTGTGATGTCGTACTAGGTGATAGTAATGGTTAATTTTCTGTGCCAGCTTGGCCACATAGGTTGTGGCATCCAGTTGTTTGGTCAAACACTGGCCTAGATGTTGCTGGGGAGGTATTTTTTTTAAGCTGGGATGAGCATCTACAGTATTAGACTATAAGTAAAGGAGATTATCCTCAATAATGGGGGGAGAGGGGCTCATCCAATCAGGTTGGAGGCCTTAAGAACAAAGAGCCGGGGGCTCCAGAGAGAGGAAGAAAATCTGCCTTAGACCGCGACTTCACTTTCTCTCGGAATTTCCAGTCTGCCAGCCTTGTCTCTGGATTTCGAACTCATTTTACTGCGCTTGTGTGTGTGAAGGAGTGAGCCTTAGTCCATTAGTCCCGCGTGTAAGGGAAGAGAAGTTAATTTCAGGATAAGAACGCACAGAAAGAAGAAACACATGACTGCTCAAACGAGTACCAGCAGAGGGCGCTGGCGTGGCACAAAATTACGATTGTACCAAAAAAGGTCTCAGAAGCAAGCCTGTGAGAGGGAAAATGTAGTAACTGTCGAGATCCGCTTGGAGGTATGAAGCCCCCGGTTCCTCCTGCCGCAGGCAGTTCCGTCTGGGTTTCAGTGATTTCCTGCAATGGCCTTGTGAATTTCTGGCAGCCTCCTGACATTAGCTCCCTCCCGGGACAGGGCGGGGAGGTGGCCCCAGTTTTCCCTGGAGGACGTTCAGCAGCCCCTGGCTGCTCTCCTGAGGTACCCACCTGCAGGGATGGATTCGTCCCGTGTCTCTACTTTCTTTCTGGCCCCGCTTTTACAAAAACGATGGTTGTGTCCCCTAAAAAAATTTACCCAAACTCTCAATTCAAGGGAGTCACACTTTCTTTTCTTTATACGGGCACCTTAAAGCCAAGGTTAACAAGCACCCGGGAGCCCAGAGAGCGCAGACGCGGCGGAGACACAGCAGGCGGCGTGCGCGCCGGAGAAGCCCGCCCTCCTCGGCTGGTCCACGTGCGCCGGCCTAGTCGCGACATTTGCAAGAGCCCGCGAGCCCGGTCTCGGCGACCGCCCCCGTCAGGCAGGGGCAGGGCGGAAATCCTGCTCCAGCAGGGCCTTGGCGAAACCCCCCTGCCGGGCGGTTCTTTCGGGCGTCCTGACCGCGTTCTGGGCCGGGAGTCAGGTGACCCACTGGGTTCCAGTCCAGCCTGTCTGGGCCTCAGTTTCCCGCTCCGTTCAACGACAGGGTTGGCCACTAAGATCCCGAGGCTTCTGCCCGCTCTCGAAGGCCGCAGGCAGACATCTGCGAGGGGCGCGGCCGGCTCCGCCCTCGGGCGAGGCCCGGCGGAAGGGGGAGGCCCGGTCAGCACCAAGGACAAGGGCTGGGCGCGCAGGGCAGGGCCAGGGGCTCTTGCTCGCAAAGCCCGCGGAGGAGCGGGTGTCGGGACTCTGGGGCTCGGGGACCAGGCGGAGAGCGCTGCGGGGCGGGGGTGGGGGAGGGGGGAGGGGCAGCCCGGGGAATGAGGTAAGGCCGGTCCCGCAGCGGCCTCACCGCTGCTGCGCCAGGAGGCGGCGGGTGGCGACTGCGAGCCGCGGCCGCCCCTCCTCTCGCGCCGCGGCGCCCCGCCGGCCCCTGCCCAGCCTTTGGGGGGCGCACCCGGAGGCCCCGAAAAGTCCTGCCGCCGGTCCGCAGAGACCTTTGCATCCGCTTCCCTGCCCGAGCGGCGCCCAGCTCCCCGCGCAGGCCGGTGCAGCCCGCGCCACCGCCTCGGGCGTCCTTTTGGGCACATCCGGGACTCGGTCCCCCATCTAGCAGGCCTGGGAGTCCCGGGCCGCTGTCCGGCCCCAACTTCGGTGTTGGATGGGTCCCCACGTTCCTTCCGCAGGGTCCAGGGCTCCCGGCGGCCTGGGCTGCGTGAAAGGGGCGTCCGCGGGGGCAGCAGAGCCGAGCCGAGGCGCCCCCGCTCGGCGGGCCGAGATCTGGGCTCCGGGGGTCTTCCCGGCGGCCCGCCCCCCCATCGGCCCCGCCCGCCGCCCCGCCCCCGGCCCCGCCCCCAGGCCCCGCCCGCCGTTGCCCGGGGAACCGCGGATCCCGCAGCTGCAGGAGGCGCGCGGCCCCACGGAGCAGCCCCAGCCGCCGCCGCGCCCCAGCTCCAGCTCGGTGCCCCGCGCCGCTCCCGGTCCTGCTCCAGCGCCCTCCTGGCCATGCCGCCCCGCCGCGCCCCGCTGCTGGGGCGCCCGCTCCCGCCCGGCGCGCAGCTGCTGCCCGCGCTGGCTCTGCTGCTGCTGCTCGGCGCGGGGCCCCGCGGCCGCTGCCTGGCCAGTCCCGTGCCCGCCGCGCCCCTGCCGGCGCCGGGGCCGTGCGCCGCGCAGCCTTGCCTCAACCGGGGCGTGTGCACCCCGCTCTCGGCGCCTGACCCGCAGCCACCGATCCCTGCCGGGGAGCCGGGCTACCGCTGCACCTGCCCCGCCGGAGTCTCCGGCGCCAACTGCCAGGTGAGTGGACACGGTGGACGCGGCGCCGGACGCCTGACACTGGCTCCCCCCCCCCCCCTTCTAGAGGGGGAGGGATCCGGCCTCTCGGCCCGCGTGAACGCGGACCCCTGGGTCGTCCCTACAAGTGAGGATCCCCCACCCACCTTGACCTCCATGTCGCGCCAGCCCGGGGCTGTTTGGGCGCGCGCCTCGCCAGGGCCTGGGAGCCACCTCCGTTCGGGTGCTCTTGGCACAATCGTTGGCTATGGAGTGGCGCGTCCCGCCCGACTCCAGCCCAGCCACACTCCGCTCCAGCACGGTCTCTGTGTCCGCGGTGACAGCAAGGAGGCGAGCCCGCCCCAAGCAACCCGGAGAGGTGGTCAGTGTTCCCGTGGCCCCTGCTCGCGGTCCTGCAGAAGCTTGCACGTCTGCAGGGTGTGGTGTGGTGTGTGGTGTGGGAGGCAGGTGATGGCTGGCTCCGTGCCAGGTGGCCGGCCACTTTCCTTCACTTCCACAACCATTGCCTGCGAACAGCCCTTTCTGAGCTTGGAACAGTCGGAGGCATTCGAGGGGCAGTTGCCCGTGGTGCGTGGCCCTCCGGGTTGGCACACTCCTCGAGGCGCACGCTCGGGCGGGCGGCCAGGGCATCAGCCGGGCACCGGGAGGCCTCGGGGAGGTGGTTCGAGTGAAGGGAGATGGGGAGCGACCGCCCTTAGATTTGGGATTTCCAGGAGAATTCGGCAGGAAATAATAAATGGGAGTGGATTACAAGTATGTTAAAACTCAGTGAAATCTATTAACCCACCAACATGAACATTTTCAAGAGGTGACGTGATGCGGCCGGTAGAAAAACCCCGAGTATCTGTTCCAGCATAAGGACACAATGAATTTACCTGAAATGATTAAATTAAACCAAGCCAAGGTGGAGCATACAAGTGATCACTTGTTTGTTATATTACACTTAGAATTGGAGGAGTTTATGTCATATAGATTTGATAAGATGCTCACGGAGTTTTTCTGAGAAGGCTCAAACGGGCTCTCTTTACAGCAGGGTAAAGTCCACCCTTTCTGTATGACAGGCTTTAATTTTTTATTTTTATAGCCCTTAGTGCGATTGAAAAGCTTGACCTTGCCAGTCAGGAGTTTTGCTATTTTAATAGCAAAGTAGCCACTAGATCTATCTTTCTAGTATTGTGCTCTTCCTCTTTGTTAACTGGTTTCAATAATCTTCAATTCCTTCAAAGCGTGTGTGTGTGTGTGTGTGTGTGTGTGTGTGTGTGTGTGTGTGTTATATGACTATCAGGATAGGTTTGGTTATAATGGCTGTTTGGGGAAATGCCTGTTGGAACCATTCTAACCCTTAGAATAAAATTTTGCTTTTGAAAAAATGAAGGAAAAAAAAAAACCCTGCAAATTAAAAGATAGAGAATGGGGGAGTGGCTGTAGCTCAGTGGTTGAGTGCCTGCTTCACATGGATGAGGTCCTGGGTTCAATCTCCGGTACCTCCTTGTAAAAACCAACCAAACAAACAGAAAAACAAAAACCCCAGGAGAGTGCATTTAAAAACTAGAGAATGGACTTAAACTACTTTGCCCTGTGGGTTGATGATTTCTATGACTGTTCCTCAAGAAACGAGTTGCCTGAGCGTGTAGTGAGAATGGACAGGAGAAGGGAGGCCAGAGTGCATATCATTTTAAGTAAATGGGATGAAACACCGGGCATTGGGAATTTAGCTCAGCCCTGAGGTATTTTTGGTGACTTCAAAAATAGAGATAAGAAAACTTGAAGATAGAGAACGAGATCATTAATGCTCACCCGAGATGACTAACAGAGAAGTATAAATATTTTGATTTATCCTAGGTAGTGGTTTGAGATATAATGTAATTCATCCAGGAAACAGTCATGAGCTGATGCATAAATATTGCAGAACCAAGTGGTTCAAAACAGACTCAGGTTTCCTGCGTAGCTCCCATTTGGGGCAGGCTGGTCTGTGGTCACCTGAGGAGAGGCTATACCAGGTGCTTTAAGTGGAAGAGACAGCTGAAGTAACCGTTATTCGAACAGGAAAGCCTAGCAAATTTGGTTACCCTGGAGAACTTACTGAGATAATTTAGAGCCTTATAACCCAGAAAAATTGACTCCTGATGATTTCAATTTAATCTTTCACGATCTTGCAGCAAGACTTTGAGACTCTTATTTCTATGAAACAAACCAAAAGTTCTCTCCGTAGAGAAGTCAGACAAAAGAAAAACCCACCCAATTACAGATAAGGGAAATGGATGTTAGCCGCTGTCGACAGTGTGGTTGCTGCAACAGGACCTAATGCTCTAGGATACATTGGAAACGGAATTGTACCTGCATGTGAAGAGAACCTCTTAAACCAGGGGTTATTAACCTTTTGTGTTCCATGGACCCCTTTGCCAGGCAGGTGTAAACCACGGACTCCTACTAACTGCACAGTAAAATGTACTTTATTTAATAAACATATCACACCCCCACCAACACGTCCCCCAAGACTAATGTTCTTTTGAATTTCCTGTTCAAGCTCATGGACCCCCTGAAAGCTTTCTGTGGGCGCCCTGGTTAAGAACCCCTGTTTTAAACAGGCGCATCAGCTCCCCTTCCCCAGCTACAATGCAACGCACACGTTAGACCCTAACCTTGACGTTCCTTTTCTTGGGTAGAAAATGAAGAAAACCTGAAACCACTCATTGGGATTAAACGGATTTCAGCGTTTTTGTTGTTTGCCTAGTTGGCCTTGGGCAAGCTTTCAGGGTCCAGGTGATGCTTGAGTTTCCCCAGTGCCGCCTCACCGGCTTTGAGAGCTATAGGATAGAAAGGGAGCGCTGTGGGTTCTCAAGTCCAGGGACCCCCGTTAAGCCTTCTCTGACAGGTGATCTCACCTGCTTGGGTCTCAATGGTCTCATCTTTGGGGATGGGCTATACCTCACAGGCTTTGTAATAAAGAGCCTGGGTCCATTTTATTTTAAAATTTTAAAAATTTCTTTATTTTTTATATCAATATTTTAAGTTACTCTGCAATAATAGTTGGCTGCCTGATTGCTGCCCGCTTCTAAGCCTCCCTTCTCCATCTTCCCTTTATGCCTCACACCTGAGCAAGCTGATCCGCATGTCCAGTTACTCCTCCCTCAATACCAATGCCGGTGGGAGGTTCAAATCAGCAAGTCCCTGCCATTGCTACCCTGGCCCTGCCCCCAGCCCCAATAAAAAAAGCCGTCAGTTTCCCTTCCCTGCTCTCGCCATCCCTTTCCAGACCTGGCTGGCAGCCTCCCAGTTCTCCCTAGGAAACCTCACTAGGTGTGCAGTGAACCTTGGCGTACGCTCTTGGTGTGGTCTGTGATGTCACCAGTTTTGATATCTGAGCCACATTTTACTTTGCGGGGGGAGGGGGGGGGAGCGGTGGCGACTACAGGGTAGTTGGGAGAATTAAATTAAGTGCCATAGATCACTAGGCACCTGTGGGGCTTCCTTAACGATCATCTACTATTTTCCTTTCTCTCTCTTTTTAACATCTTTCTGCAGAGGTGTCATGGCCTTTTGTCAGATGTAGAAAACACGTTCATTTGGATTGAGTGATTCAAGCTCTCACATTTTGCCACTACCCAGAAAATCATATAACAAAATATGCATTTTCTCCATCCCCTAATACGCTCAGGTACACATTTTAAATCAAGAGGAATTCAACTGACTTGAAAAATGTGTTTGGAACTCTGATTTATAGTGATGTAACGACGATGACAATGACAGTAGTTAACCCTCTTAAGCACCTACCAGGGCCAGCACTCGTCCAGGGGCATTTCAGACATAACATGGCAATCCCAACAGTGTCCTATGAGCTGTTGCCGCCTCCGATTTATAGATGAAGTCCAGAAAAGTTAAATGACTGGCCCAGGATCACACTGCTAGGATGTGGCAGAGCTGGGCTTTCAGCCGGGTAGGCTGGCTTGATGTAGGGCCGTCTAGTATAAAGGGTGCAAATGGCACTCCAGCCCTGGTCCTTTCGTTTTTATGTATGACCTTGAGCAAGAGATACAACCTCTTTGAGTCTTAGGGTAAAATGAGGACAGAGTGATTTCCTGAGGCCCAGTCCTGCTCTAAAACTTTGAACATGCACGACTGTGCTGAGTTGTAGTAAAAAGTCATACAAGTGACAAAGACAAAGTAAATGCCTTTTATGCCGGGTAGCTCAGGGTTAGAATTCTGTGTCCTTACTGAAGTTATTTTACCATTATAAAAAGCAAACGGACAAAAAAAAAAAGACTATTTCTGATATGTTTTATAAAAAAAACTTCAATCTTTTAAAAATCGAGGTTGCCCTGGCCTTTCTGGTTCACTTGGGAAAGCAGGTGTCAGAGGCTAATATTTCTTTTCCAGTGAGTGGCACAGGATCACCTCTCTTCTATTGGGCCAGCCATCAAAGGTAGGGATTATTTAAATATGTATTATTTTGCTTGTAAAGGTTTATTTTAATGTAAGGAAATAATTCTTTGCCAAACATTCAAGCAGTGAGACACCTGTCTGGTTTTTCATTAGATATTTCCTAGGGATCTTGGCCTTTGGGATTATAATGAAAATGTGTCAACTTCTGTACTTGGAGAAAAAAGGGACTTTGCAGCTAATATTTATGCAAGTTAATTTTACTTACTAAACTGAGTCTGTAATCCTCTCTTCTGATTAAACGTGCTAACTTGAAACAAAGGTTCTGCTTCAGATGAACCCATTTTTTTTTAAAGATCTATTTTATTCATTTCTCCCCCCCCACCCCCACCCCGGTTGTCTGTTCTCTGCGTCCATTCCCTGCGTGTTCTTTGTCCGCTTCCATATGAACCCATTTTTGATTGAGGTTTGCTAACAAACAACAAAGAATTCTAGTTCTTTATATAGCATAAGCTTCTCTGCTATACTTTTTACACACATGTACATTCTCTCTCTCTCTGTGTCTCATTGGGATGTGAGCAAGGAGTGCTGGCTGAGATGTCAAGAGCCATCACTTCCTTCTGTGCCTTTTCAATGACCTTGTGAAACCCAAGCTTTCTGTGACCTTGGGAGAGCAACTGAACATCCCTTGCCCTCAATGTTCTGTCTAAAATGACTTATTTTCTTTATAGAAATAATGTAAGTCACAAATAAGAATGCACTAAAAATTTTTCAGTCATGTGAGAATGAATTCTGAAACTTTTCAAAAAGTGAATTGTTACACAAATATAGGGTAAACTAAAATAGTATTCTTTTCCCCTGTAAAATGTAATTACATCAATTCAGTATTTCTGCTTGTTTTCCTTCAATGAACAGATTTAGCTTCCCCCCCCTACTTGAATGAGTTTGCTACAACATAAGTTTTAAAAATGGAAAATTCATTGTTAATTTCTGAACATGTATTTCTTTTTGTTCTGAAATAAAACAGTTTTTCCAAAACTTCTCAGTGACTTGAAGCTTTACTTTGAAAGGAAAGACTAAAGCTTGTCAAAATTCTTGTAACGATTTGAATAAAAGAAGGTAACAGTTGTTTTTCCTTGTTTATTAAAATGCTTTTATTTTATTTGGTGCATTCTTAGGAGACGTCACTTTTCTCAACTTGGCTACCTGACAGAAATGCATTCCTGTCTTTAGCTACTTAGCTTAAGCTTCTCATGTGACAGAGAACCATCCAAAATGGTTTTGTTTATGCCCTCATTTCACAAGCATCAAACAGGAAAGAAAATCTAGTCTGAAGTTGAAGGGTATTTGAGTCAGAAAGCAGAATGCCTGAGTTATATTTTTAGATCTCCTTGATTCAGATGGTGGCTGTGGACAGAGCTGCTTACCCAGCGGCAGCCGTTATAGATTCTTGCCCCGCAAGTAGGAAAGCCACGACACCGCAATGTTTGGGAGAGACAGAATTTCTTGGTGCTCAACCCTTGCTACTCTTTAGAACCACCTGGGAGCTTTTACAGACCTGGTGTCCAGGGTTCTACCAGTTCCCCCATAAATCTAATTAAATTGATCTGGGGTGGGGCTGGGACGCTGGTAACCCCCCACTCCCCCACCTCCCCTTAAAATCTCTTGGCTCTCCTGACAGCCTGCCCTCCTGCAGCCTGTGGCAGAGGAAAGCAGGCTAGACCTGCTCCTGGGCATTCGCCCTTGGAGAGCACCCCGTTGTCACAGTCCTGGGGTTCATGGCCTACGCCCTCCTTGAATGGCATAGGTTTGGGATCTCAGAATAGCCTTTTTCAGTGAAGGAGGCCGATGAGTGCCATGTGGTGGAGTGCAAAGAGTCCAGGCTTGCCAGTTAAACCTGGCCTAGAGCCCAGCTCTGGGTGCCCTTGGACCAGTTACTGATGTCTTGGAGACTTGGTTTTCTCGTCTGTGAAAATGGGATCCTGAGGCCAGCCTTGAAAATTGCTGTGACTTAGAAAAGTGTCTAGCCCAATAACCGGCACGTGGAAGACACCTAATGAAAGGCAGTAGGTGTTGTGCTCATCTATCGTAGGAGTCTGAATGAGTTCATGAAATGGGGGCTGGAAAGCCCTTTCCTTGAGACCCACCTGACTTCCACGGGACTGAGATTCCATCAGTAGAGATTCATTTCTTTGGGTTTGATGTGCCAGATGCTAGTAATAGAAAACTTGGATTATTGTGCTGACTCCGCACAGCACTCAGCTCAGTTAGTTCCTCCTCTGTCCCCACTACCCCCTCATTCAGGTGGGTTCAAAGAACAATAAGACAACAATGACAATCTGGGAGGCTCTAGCAGTCTGAATTTTTATGGAATCACTAATGGCTTTTGTTTGGACGTACTAACCTGTCAGAAATCAGGCTGGGAATCTTAGGGTAGTTGTCTGCAAGAGGAGGGGCTCCCCTGAGCCACTCACCTGGCTCTCTGCAGCCCAAGCAGGCCTGCCCCAGGGAGAATGAGGGCAGAACAGGACTGGGGATTGTAAGCCCCGAGATAGGGACCCTGCCACCCAGGCAGACAGGCACAGCATTTGCCCGTGGCTGAAGAAATGACCGGCCTCAGTGGGGGCAGCTGTGGGCACTGGGAGTGCCCTGGGCACCCCGGGACAGCTTCCAGGGAGGTGTGTGTGTGTGGGGGGGGCTGGGCTGATCAGGAGGAAAGTGCACTGAAGTTGGATGTTTTTTCTTTTTTATTTCTCTCCCCTTCTTCCCCTCCCCAGTTTTCTGTGTCCATTTGCTGTGTGTTCTTCAGTGTCTGCTTGTATTCTTGTCAGCGGCATGGCAATCTGTGGTTCTTTTTGTTGCTTCATCTTGTTGTGTCAGCTCTCCGTGTGTGCGGTGCCATTCCTGGGCAGGCTGCACTTTCTTTCGCACTGGGTGGCTCTCCTTATGGGGCACACTCCTTGTGCATGGGGTTCCCCTATGTGGGGACACCCCTGCATGGCACAGGACTCCTTGCACGCTTCAGCACTGCTCATGGGCCAGCTCATCACAAGGGTCAGGAGGCCTGGGTTTTGAACCCTGGACTCCCCATGTGGTAGGCGGATGCTCTATCCATTGAGCCAAATCTGTTGGATTTAGTTGAGTTAGTAATGCCCCTAGTTCCAGGTCTTTCCTGGAGCGCACATGATGGTTTTCAAGAAATCCTTTCCAGTGCAGCTGGCTTTTAATTTTTCTAATTGAATGTTTTTGTTTTTGCTTTTCAAAATACTTGCCTGTTCTGGTGAAGTAAACGACGGGTTGGCAAACTATGGCCCCTGGGCCAAATTTGTGTGTCCGTCCCCTACCCCCCTCAACTGCCAGATAAGAATAGTTTTAACATTTTTTTTAATGGTTGAAAAAACAACCAAAAAAGAATAAAATCTTTTGACACAAGAAATTTATGACATTCAAATTTGTATCTGTAAATAAAGTTTTATTGGGACATAGTCTGGCTCGTTCATTTACATATCATCTATGGCTGCCTTCATGTTCTGATAGCAGAGTTGAGCCCAGAGCCAAAACTATTTACTGTCAGATCCTTTACAGGGTCAGTTTGCTGACCCTGCTTTAAATGTTCTGTATATGTTTATGGAAGGAGTTTATTTTTCCATTTTAGAGTCTAGCTAAGGGCTCCCTCCTCCTTTATCTTCTGCCCTCCCCCTGCCTCCCTCTTTCCTCCCCTTGCCTTCCCTCCTTTTCATCCCTCTCCAATCAGTGTTTTAGTTTTATGGTTGCTAAAACAAATACGATGCAATGGGTTGCTTAAACAATGGAATTTATTGGCTCCTGTTTTTGAGGCCAGGGAAAGTCCCAAATCGAAGCATTATCAAAGCAATGATTTTCCCCAGGAGAGGGGCACTCTGGGGCTGCCTGTCGGGGATCCTTGGTTCTTGGCTTTTCTGTCGCATGGTAATGCACATGGTGGCCTCTCCTAACTCCTCTGGGTTCCGCTGACTTCCAGCTTATTCCCATGGCTTTCTCTCTCTGTCTGAATTTCATTCTGCATATAAAGACCTCCAGTAAGAGGATTAAAACCCACATCTTAACTGAAGTAACCTCATCAAATGGTCCTGTGTATAAGAGGGTCACACCCACAGGAGTGGGATGTTTAAGAACATGTTTTTCTGGGGTCCATAGTTCCAAGCTAACACAATTGGTATCTGTAGCACAGGTTCTAATGCATGAGGCTGGGGCACGTAAATAAACGGAGTCCTTGTCTGAAAACTGCTTAAATCCCGAGTGTCATTGTAAGCAGACTTAAACCTTTCATTTTAAATTGGTCCTTGGTCAACACATTTGGACACTGTGGTTATAATTTATTTCCAGGGAGGCATGTGGTGTAGGGCAAAGAAATGCTGGCTGTAGGGATTTTGGATGTGGATGAGAATCCCAGCTCAGACCCTACAAGCTGTGTGGCCACTGGTAAGTTATTAGCTTTTGTAATGCCATTTCCTCTTTCATGAATGGAAAGAGTTGCTAGAAAAGCCCCTGACAGAGTCCACCACTGCTGAACTTCTATTTTTGTAAAAGCGATGATGATTCTCATTTTATGGCTAAGGAAACTGCTTGGGTCTTACAGTGTACCTCAGTTTAGCAATGTTCTTAATTTCATTTTGCATTCCTGAGGGGGTAAATCCACTGGGAATAGGACGTCTTGAAGATGTTACTTTGAGTTAAGGTGTGGCCCATCTGGATGAGGGTGGGTTTTAATCCAGATTGCTGTAGACTTTATATGGAAAAAGAAACCAGAAGCCAGAGTCGGAGAAAGACCAAAGGAGGGGTTGGAAGCCCAAAGCCAGTAGAACCCAGAAGAGAAAGGAGAGGCTGTTGCCATGCAGTGCGGAAAGCCAGGATGTCCAAGCATCGCCAGCAGCCAGCACCCAATGCTACAGTCTTCAGGGAAAAAACAAGCCTTGCCGAGATCTAGATTTTGGATTTCTCCTAGCCTCAAAACCATGAGCGAAATAAATTCCCGTTGTTTAAATCAGCCAAGTGTGTTGGTGTTTGTCTTGGCGACTGGGCAAACTAAGGCATACAGCTCAGTGAAAGAACTGGAGCACTGGACCCAGCCTTTGTGGCTTCCAGTTTTACTATTATACTATTGTTGTCTCAAACTGCTACATATTGTTTGACTTTCCAAGTGAGTCCCTGCGGGCAGCAGGAGAGAAAGAATGAACAGTTTCAGGTGTTGGAGTTTTAGTTTTCTGTACTGATGCTTCGGGTTCCTGTCATATTAAGGTTTTCCTTTCTTAAAGAGAAAGAAATGATATAGAGCTTTTGGAAAAGAATGAGGATTTGGGAAATGCCATAAGTGTACTTTAAAGAAAGGCACTTGAAAGAGAGAAATGTGTCTATGTTTTGCTAACAGTTCCTGAAAGCAAGCGTATCCTTTAGAATTTTAATGCAGGCACTTATCTGGTTCTTGTAGTTAATTTAAAGGAGCTTTTGTAGTGACTTTTGGTTTTCTGAGGCAGCTGGATGCCCCTTTGTGGAAGACATGCTGTGGTGGGAGTAATCACAAAAGAGGTAGTCCCTTCCCTGGGAAATCAGAGTACAGAGGGTGGAGCAGGTGCGCTGATGGCGGCAGACCCGAAGGACCACTGAATGGGGCGATGCCTTTCCCCACAGCATTCAGATCAGACTTCTGAAAGCAAAGTCCAGGCTCAAGGTTTCATGCAAATGAATGTATCAGGACAGAAAAATGTTAAATATAAAGTCAATATATTACCTCAGAAAGGAAAGACTTCATATGGGAACAATGAGAAGAAAACCAAAATCTGTAACTTCAAACTGCCTCCCCCCCATTGCTCCTTAGACAAAGGATTCCCATATACTTAAAAAAAAATTATTAGTTACAGATAGGAAAATCCTCCCATTTTAGCATATAGTTCTATGAATTTTGACATATAATCGTGTAACTAAATTCAGATACAGAACTACTCCATCAATCTCCAAAATTTCCTCCTGCCCCTTTGTAGTCAACCTTCTCCTCTACCCCAGCCCCTGGCAAACCACTGGTCTGATTTCTGTTCCTATAGTCTTGCCTTTTCCAGAATGTCATATAACTAAAATTGCATATGTGTACTTCTTCCACTTAGCATGATGCTTTTGAGATTGATCCATGTGTTTGCGTGGAACAGAATTTTTTTAGTTGCTGAGTAGTATTCCATTATATGGATAAACCACAATTTATCCTTTCACCAACTGATGATATTTGGGTACTTTCCAGTTTTTTTTAATGAGTTTTTTTCCCACTTTTTTAATGAGTAAAACTGCTGTAAACACTTAGGTACAGGTCTTTAAGTGGGTATATGCTTTCACTTCTCCTGAGTAAATACCTAGGAGTGGGATTGCTGGGCCATATGATAAGGCATGTTTAACTTTATAAGAAAGTGCCAAATGCTTTTCCAGAATGGCTGTACCATTTTACACCCCATTAGCAATCAACGAGAGGGCCACTTGCTGTGCATCTTTGTCAGGCCTTGGTGGTGGTGGTGATTTTGATTTTAGCCCTTCTGATAGGTGTGTAGTGGTATCACATTGTAGTTTTAATTTTCATTTTGTGGTGACAAATAATGTTGAGCTTTCACGTGCTTATTTGCAATCTGAATCACTTCTTTGAAGTGTTCAAATCTTGTGCCTATTTTCCAAATTGGTTTTTTGTTTATTGAGTTGTGAGAGTTATTTATATATTCTGGATACAAATCCTTTATTTGGTATGTGATTGACAAATATTTCCTCCCAGTCTGTGGCTTGTGTCCTCATTTGCATAGCGATGTCTTTCAAAGGGCAGGTTTTTAATATTGATGAAGCCTAACCAATATTTTCTTTTACTATTTTATGTTCTTTTGTATCCTATCCAAGAAATCCAGGTCACAAAGATTTCTTCCTATGTTTTCATCTAAATTGTATAGTTTTAGGTTTTACATTCAGGTCTATGACCCATTTTGAGTTAATATTTGTATGTGGTACAAGGTGTGGGTATTTCTGTTCATGTTTTGCATATGGATGTTCAATTGTTCCAGAGCCACTTGTTGAAAAGAATATCTCTATTCAGTTATTTTAGCATCTTTGTTGAAAATCGTTTGAACATATACATGGGGTCTCTTTTCCATCACATCTATGTGTCTGTCCTCTTGCCAGTTCCACACCATCTTGATTACTTAACTTTATGGTAAGCCTTGAAATCAAGGTTGTATGAGTCCTTTAAATTGGTTTTCCCTCCACCCCCAAATTGTTTCGGTTATTCTAGATGCTTTGGCGCTTTCTTTATAGAACAGCAGAGAAGGGGGAACTGGGGAAACGCAGTTCTCCTAAGCGTATATTGATATGGCAAGAATTCTAAGAAACAGGGTAACTTTGACACGTAAGTGAAATGGGGGGTTCTTAACCTGGAACCTGTGGTTGGCTTTGACAGGGCGTGGTTGTCCTGAAATGCCAAATTTTGTATGTTTACATTTTCCTGAGGAATGGTTCACAAGGTTCATTAGACTCTAGAAGAAGGTCTCTGCTGATAAAAGAACCACTGGAATGAAAGAAAAAGAAACTGGTTGAAAAATGTGGGGACTTCTGCGTGGGGAGTGAGCTGGGACTGTAAAGTGGCCCCAAAGCAGGGCTGCTAGATAAAATATAGGATGCTAAGTGAATTTCAGATAAATAATGAATATTTGAAAAGTGTAAGTAGACCCCAAATAGTGCATGGGACATAGTTATGCTAAATAATTATTCATTGTATATTTAAATTCAAATATAGTTGGGGAGTTTTGTTTTCTTATTTGCTAAATCCAGCAACCTTACCCTGAAGGCCTGATGAATCCTACTTCTGATTCCCAGCTTGGTTCTAAAGAGTTTGTCAGTGGCATGTTAAATTCTTGCCGAAAAACTACCCAAGGCAAATTATACTGCATTTAAAATAATAATTCAGCTCCTGGTTTTACATCTTCATGGACCCTTTCATGGTGTGGTAGAGTGAATTACACACCCAATTTTGAAATGTTGTTAATAATAACCTGCATTCCTCTGGCTGTGAACCATTGTAAATAAGACCTCTTCAAGATGTTATCTTGAGTTAAGGTGTTGCCCAGCTGAATGAGACTTGGCATTAATCAGTTTTTAGGTTCCTAGGCTGCTCAAAGCAAATATCATGAAATGGGTTGGGTTGAACAAAGGGAATTTATTCATTCACGGTTTGAAGCCAGAAAAGGTCCAAATCAAGGTATCATCAGGGCAATGCGTTCTTCCCAAAGACCAACTGCTGGTGATCCTTGGTGGCTCTGCCACCTGGCAAGGCACATGGCAGCGTCTGCTGGTCTCTCCCTTCTCTTCCAGGTTTAGTTGATTTCAGCTTCTTGCTTCCATGGCTTTCTCTGTCTCTATTCATTTTTTAATATATAAAGGACTCCAGTAATATGATTAAGACCCATCCTGTTTGAGGTGGGTCACATCTAAATGGAAGTAGCCTCAAAAAAAGGTCCTACTTACAATGGGTTCATACCCTCAGGACCAAATTAAATGTAAGAACATGTTTTGCTGGGGTATATACAGCTTCAAACCACCACAATCCATATGAACAAAAGAAATTTAGATGTAGTCAGAGAAAGCCACAGGGAGGAGCCAGTTCTGGAAGCCAACGGATCCTGGAAGAGAAAGGAGAGGACATCACTACATGGCACAAGGCCAGGATGCAAGCCAAGAGACCCCAAGAACCACTGGTGTCAAGCCCCAGAATGATACAGACTTTGGGGAGAAAGTATCACCTCACTGACACCTTGATTCTGGACTTTTCCTAGCCTTCAAGCCATGAGCCAATAATTTCTGTTGTTTAAGCAAAACCATTGGGTAATCATCAAGCTGTGTTAAGGGATGAATAAGAGGTGAAAAAGGTCTCTTGGTAAATTTATCTTCCTTCCCCTCCTCTGCCACTCTCATACCTTTGAATTAGTTATGGTATACATTTTTGTGTGTAGCTTTACATTTTCCTCCCTCAACATATAGAATGTGGGTCATATGAAAATACTCCTACATATAAGCAATTATTTCATATAAAAATTAAATCATGTTATGTGTACTGTCCTGCAACTTTTAAACTATTTTGAACATCTTACCATGCCTTGAAACAGAGAGCAAACTCTTTCTTTTTTTTTTTTTTTTTTGATTTATTTTTTATTTGATTTCTCTCCCTTTCCCCCACCCAGTGGTCTGCTTTCTGTGTCCATTCGCTGTGTGTTTTTCTGTGTCCACTTGTATTCTTGTCAGTGGCACTGGGAATCTGTGTCTCTTTTTGTTGCATCATCTTGCTGCATCAGCTCTCCGTGTGTGCAGCGCCAGTCCTGGGCAGGCTGCACTTTCTTTGGCGCTGGGCGGCTCTCCTTATGGGGTGGGGCGCACTTCTTACCCGTGGGGCTCCCCTACGCAGAGGACACCCCTGTGTGGCACAGCACTCCTTGTGCACATCAGCACTGCATGTGAGCCAGCTCACCACATGGGTCAGGAGGACCTGGGTTTGAACCCTGGACCACCCATGTGGTAGGCCGACACTGTATCAGTTGAGCCAAATCCGCTTCCCTCTTTCTTTTTGATGGCCGAATAGTATTCCATTATGTGAATATTTATATATACAGTCCTTTCTGAAGCACATTTGGGTTGTTTCCATTTTTTCTATTATAAATAATGTTGCAATGACCACTCTTATATATATATTTTTACTCACTTCTGCAAGACTTACTTAAGGCGAATTTTCTCATAATAGAAGCTAGGGTGAAAGTTACATACATTACACATGCTTTTTTTTTTTTTTTTTAAGATTTATTTATTTATTTCTCTCCCCCCCACCCCCCTGTCTGTTTTCTGTGTCTATTTGCTGTGTCTTGTTTGTTTGTCTGCTTCTGTTGTTGGAAGCAGCTTGGGAATCTGTGTTTCTTTTTTTTGTTGCATCATCTTGTGTCAGCACTCTGTGTGTGCGGCACCATTCCTGGGCAGGCTGCACTTTCTTTTGCACTGGGCGGCTCTCCTTACAGGGCGTACTCCTTGTGCGTGGGGCTCCCCTACGTGGGGGGACACCCTTGCGTGGCAGGGCACTCCTTGCACGCATCAGCACTGCACATGGGCCAGGTCCATATGGGTCAAGGAGGCCCGGGGTTTGAACTGTGGACCTCCCATGTGGTAGATGGACGCCCTAACCACTGGGCCAAGTCTGTTTTCCTACACATTCTAATAAATATTGCTAAATTGCCATCCAAAAAGGTTGGCCAGTTTACATATATGCTAGCAGAGTAAAATAATGCCTGTTCTCCCATACTCAGGTCAGTACTGGAATTCTGGATTTTAATTTTTTCTATTAACTTATAGGAAAAACATGACATCTTAATGGTTCTCTTTGCTTTTTAAAAAATTATGATTGAGGGGGAGTATTTCTTGTGAAATATTTGTATGTATTTTTGCCTCATTTCCTACTGGGTTGCTGTTTTTAAAAAAAAAATTTGTAATAGCCCTGTACTAATGAAGAAAATTGCCCTTTGTCCTTCGTATTGTAAATATTTTTCCCCTCTACTGTTTTTCTTTGGACTTTATGTTCATTGTGTTTTGTCCTTTAGGATTTTATAAATTCTGGTTTTTATTTAACCAAACTGATGGGTGGTTAATAAATTTTAATTAGAGCTTTTATGTTCGATCTAGTTACTAATATTTCACAATATTTTGAGAATTATTCTCTTTGAGCCAAAAGTTTGCTTTTGAGGAATTTGATTTTGGCCAAGATTTATTTTGATAGGACTGAGCCCATTATTATTTAGAATGTACATCTAAATATAACCCCAGTTTATGTTAGCTTAAGGAGGGCTGGCATAGATTTTCTGAGTCATATTTAAATACATTTAATTTTTCTTTAACGTTTTTGAGGCTGGAACACCTGAACTGTTTTTATCTGGAGCCATCGTTTCTTTCTGTCTTTATTTTTTTTTTTTTTCACAAAGAACTTCGGCATATTTTTCTCTTTAGTAATTGGCAAGGATTCCTTAGTATTTTGTTAAAATCACTAAGTTAATTTTACTGGCATTATTGGATAATAGAGTATTTATTAAAAGTTCTTTATGGTATAATGGTCTGATTTCAAAACGTGTTCTTCATGGAGGCCCAGGCTCAGAAAGACTGATTCTAATAATTCAGCAAAATGCAAATTTCCCTTATGCTTTAATCTCCATGCTGTATTTTTAGCTCTTTTTTTTTTTCCCCTTCCTTGAGAATAACCTCATTTATCCTGACTGGGAATTTTTGTGGTCCTCTATCTTCATTTTCACTCTTTAAAATTGGCCACTGTTTTTTTTTTTTTTTTTTGGTTGTGCAAAAGGGAATTCTTTTATTTCTGTAGAAAAGCCTCATAATGAGAGAAATAATAGAGAAATGAGAACTAATATTAGCATTTCTATGAAGCCCCAAATAAGAGCTCAGCTGGAGAGAAGTGTATTTAATATTCTTTCTTTTTCTTTTAAAAACGGTGGTGGGGGGGTGGGGGGGGTGGCAGCAGGTGGAAGGGGAAGACTTTTCGACTGTGCTGATGGGGAAGTCGTCCTTTTTATTTCCTAAGAAAATGTGTGTTGTTTTATTCCACCTTGAGAGTACTAAACACGATGCAGAAATGATGCCGACACCCATTTAAGCATCACAGTTTGACCTTACAAGAGCTTTTGCTTACTTTCCTTACCTACAGATGTTTTGGGTGCTAGAAGAGAGATTTTTAGGTAAGCAGTGCCTGTGGCAACTTAGGGTAAGTTGAGGGCCCTTAGGAGAAAGCTAAGCTGGGCCTTTCCTACTGGCAGATGAGTGCGCTTGCGGTTGCTCTATGATTCCTTGTTCTTTCTCCTTTGCATTTGGAAAAATAGCACATGTGCAAATGTTGTCTAGGAGATGAGAACAGTAGGGTGGCAAGGCTGTGGCCAGGGCTGGTTCAGCTCACCTTCCCGCTTCCACAGAGACCCCTTCACAACCACCTCCTCAGGTGAAGACAGAAAGGGGAGTCTTTATTCTAGTCAGGGTGCACCATGAGATCAGCTGCCTCCCTGGGCCCTGCAGTGGATAAGCTGCTGGGCCCTTGAGGTAACTCCCAACCAGAAACCAGGAAAGGCGGCTCCCTGACTGGACAGCCTTTGTATTTCGCTCTCCTTAGGACTCTGAGCACAGGGTATTCGAGAGATGCTTAAGGCAGAGAAAGGAATGCTCATGGGGGCTGTATGGCTGGCAGGATGCTTGGGTTGTCTCAAAGAAGTGGCCTTATGTTTCATTGGTCCAATTGCCTCATTGAACGGAGGAGGAGACTGAGACCAGAAAATTAAAAGAAATCATTCAGGGCCATCCGGAGCAGAAGTGGCTGCACCAGAGCTCCAGCAAGGGCTTTGGACATCTGGCCAAGGGTCCTTCAGATGACCTATGCAGCGCCCTTCTAGGCCCTGGCTGCCCTCAGGCAGTTTCCATCCATGACAGGAGCCTCCCCAGCCATCAACCTGGGCTGTTGGTTAGGGAACTAGTGTATGTGGATTGGACTCGAATACTTATGCAGCTGGTTTTTCCTGAGCTCAGTAGAAATGAGAAGTCTGCGTGGGCTGGGAGGCAGAGGCCTCCTGCACTTCCTGAGGAATCACAACAAGGCTAAAGGGCTGGTGGTCACTTGTTGCTTAGCAACAACCTCTAAGCTGCTTGGTTCCTACAACCTTGTTGATATTCTCAGGTATTGGGATTTGGGCAGTGGGCTTAAAAAGGAGTGGGGACAGGGTATTTTGTAGACTCAGTTTGGTCCCTAAAGCACAAAACCAACAAAAATCTCACGTCATCAGGGAGCTAGCAGTCAGTCAGTGGCTGAAAAGCTCATAAAACAATTGTGTCCTCAGGCGACTGGCATGGTGTGAACCTCTTCTCACCACCCTTTACTCCATTCTCCTGACTTGGAGTGTTCCTGGCCTTTCCTAATCACAGTCTGACACTTTGCTTTTGTAGCATACTGGGTTGGTTTTCTTTTGTTCTTCAAATCGAGGTTACTCATCTAGGAAACTCACTCTTTCTCTGGCATCTTCTGAGTTTTGATGGAAATGGCAACGCTTTTCACAGATTTTTAGTTCTGGGAGGGATTCTAGAAGTCATCTTGGACAGCTTTCTGATTTTCCAAATGTGATAAGAAGGCCACTTATCTCTGTGATCTTCCACTCCAAAACTGATAACCCCAGTTTGATCATGAGGAAAATAGCAGAGAGTTCCTAGTTGAGAGACCAGTACTGAGAGTTGCCAAGGTTGTGAAAAACATGGAAAGTCAGAGAAACTGTCCCAGCAAGAGCAGTCTCGAGAGACAAGAGGACTAAATGTAATGTGGTATCCTAGGTGATACCTGCAACAGGGAAAGGACACTAGGTGAAAACTGAGGGGATCTTAATGGGATATGGACTTTAGTTAATGATGATGTATCAGTATTGATTCTTTAGTTGTGGCAATGTGTCATACAAATGTGAGGTAAGTAATCGGGAAACCGAGGGTGGGATATCTTGGAACTCTTTGTATTATTTATTTTCACAAGTTTTCTGCAAATCTAAATCTCTGCTAAAATAAAAAGTTTGTTAAAAGAAACTAAGAATTACAGACTATGCCTTAATGGGATAATCCAGAGTTGACTTTTCATTTCAAAAAGATAGAAAAACCGATTCTTCCTAGATCTGCAGAGTCACTTTATGCTGACTGAATTGCAATAATAGTAGCCCGCTCTGTGCCAGGCATTCTTCTAAGCTCTTTGTGTACACTAACTTATTTCATCTTTATAACCATGCTGTAAAGTGAATACTGTTGTTATTGTCACCATCTCCCTGCCTTACTCCCATTTTAGAGGATGAAATTGAAGAGCAGAGAGGTTAAGTAACTTGCCTAAAGCCACCCAGTAAGTGGGGGTGCTGGACTATAAACTCAACCTATCTGTGCTCTTCACTACCATTGTAACTGAGGGTTAAAATTAACAAATAGTTGTGAATTCAGAATCATTGTATAAATGCTTTCCCCCTACTTTTCCAGGATATTATAGAATAGCCAAAAGTTAATACCTGAAATTACTGAAACTGGTTAGATTGGCCTCACCCTTGTCTACTTGCTATTGTGATGGTAACCACTCTACCTTCTCCCCTAAATGAATCCATAAAACCCTTAAACTCCTCAAAATTGGGGGACAGATTTTAGGCTGTTTAAGCACCTGTAGCAGTTTGATACTATTCATGAATTTCAAAAATAGATATTGGATTATGTCTGTAAACTGGTTCATTCCTCTGGATGTATTAGATTGTGTTAGAATCAGAGATTTTACTTTTACTTGATTAAATTAAGATTGGGATTTTGATTTGGCCGCATCAGTAGGATGTTGAGTCCCTGCACCCTTGGTGGGCAGGAACTCAGAGAGAATGACACAGCAGAGGAGAGAGTTGGCGTTTTTGATGCTGGATCCCCGGGAAGTAAACACATAGAGAAGTAGATACATGAGGAAGGAGAGAAGGCACGGCAGAGGCCCCGGGAAGGGAGATGAGCTGTTCACCTGACACTTTACAGCTGGCCTTGTGGAGAAACTGAGCCTGGAGAGAGACAAGCCTTATGCTAACCTATGCCTAAGAAAGGAAGGCGCTGGGACCATGGAGCCTTAGAAGGAAGCTGGACCCTTGCAGCTGTCGGCAGCCATCTTGCTCCAACGCGTGGCAACAGACTTTGGTGAGGGAAGTAACTTACACTTTATGGCTTTGTGACTGTAAGTTTTTACCCCAAATAAATATCCTTTATAAAAGTCAACAGAGTTCTGGTACTTTGCATCAGTACCCCTTTGGTGGACTAGCACCATCTGAGCTCCTTGCTATGTACTAACAAATAAAACTTGTTCTCTCTTTGAAACCCTGATTTCTCAGGAATTGGTTGTTATGGATCACATTGGACAAAGAACCCTGCTTTTGCTTATTAACACTGTGTTCTAATTCCTCCCTGCTTTGCTTTGGTAGCTAGCCATAGTCTCCCTTTGCTAGATATATTTATATATGTGTGTGTGTATCCAGTGTGTGTATATGATAATACCTAATGAATCCAAGTTTTGCCAGAATTAAGAGGTACTGGGGATTGATCCCAGGACCTTGTACATGTGAAAAAGGCATTCAACCACTGAGCTACATCTGCTCCCCAATGAGAGAGTTAGTTTTTTCATTTGTTTGTTTGTTTTTAGGAGGTACCAGGGATTGAACCTTGGACCTCATGGAAGCAGATGCTTCACCGCTTGAGCTACCTCCACCTCCCCCACCTTTAACTTTTAGTATGTTCCATGCTTTGAGCCCAAGCCAAGTGGATACTAGAAATTAGTTCAGGAGTAAATTATTTAACAGTGAAAAATCTGAGAATAAACGGGCTCATTAACGGGAAAAAGTGATATAAATGAAAAAAATTAGCCCGTATTCCCAGAATTAAAGTAAAGCCTACCTAAATATAAAAATGATTTTTTTCCTTAGAAATTTGCCCACATCATCTAAAATTTCAAATTTTTGGACATAAATTTTTCATAATGTCCTCCATAATGTCCTGATCTGTAGGATCATTAGTGATAGCCCCATTTTCAATTTTGATGGGTTATTTCTTATCTTTCTCTCTTATATTCTTGCCAAGAATGTATTGATTTTTATCAGACTTGTCTAAGACTTTGGTTTTTGTTAGTCTTCACTCTCTTTTTTTATTTCATTAACTTTTGTTCTTTATTATTTCTCTCTTTTTTTTCCCCCCACATTTTGTTCAGTTTAATCTTTTCTACCATCATAGGATGAGTACATAGCTCATTGGCTTTTTAAAAAAAAAAACTTTTTCTTTTTCAACATGTATTTAAGTCAGTACATTTTCTTCCATCCTTGGCTTTAACTATATCATGCCAGTTTTGGTATAGAGTATTTTCATTATAATTCCTTTGGTTTTTTCCCATTTACTTTGCCTTTTTTTCCTCCCATAGATTTAGATTTGATTATTTAAAATTAGTTAATTTCCCCAAATTTTGAGATAATTGGTATCTAATATAATTCCACCATGACTTAAAAACATATTTTAATATTTTGTGCATTTCGTATATTTCTTTGGTCCATGAGGGCAGGGACCCATGTTTTTTCACAGATATAATCCAAGCCCTTGGAATAGTGCTGGCATATAGGAGGCAGGTAATAAATGTTTTTTTGAGTGACTGAATGAGTAATCCTGGAATGACAGAGCTGGAAGGGATATTGGGCTCATTCAGCTTTGTACCTTCATTCAACAGTCAACATTTAACCAAATGCTCTTTCCGTTCATCCCTGGCATTGGCGTGTCACAGACCAGTTATATGAGGCTCTTTGGTGGTAGAGTCCAAGCAGCGTATTAAAAAAGGGACTCTAGGACCACTGGTCCAGTTACTTGTGTAAGTCACAGAACACTTTTTTTGTCATTCCTTTCCTTTCCCTGAGTAATAAGCGCCCCCCCCCCCCCCAAATCTAGATTTCCTCAGGTCTTCTGCTTTCTCAGCTAAGAGCTTGGTTTGGTTTCACCCACTAATAATGATCTGCTCTAAGAAAAAGTAAAGCCTATCTGAAAAGCATGACCTGGTTATTTTTCCAGTTTACCAGTGATTCTATGTTATTGTCTTGTCCTCATATTTATTCCGTTTGTGGGAGATCTCTCCTTTGCTTATTGGACTCGGGGATATGAATCCTGGCTCTGACATGTCCTGGCTGTGCAGCCTTGAACACGTCACTTACCTTCTCTGAGCCTCATTCCCCCTGTGTCAAAAGCAAGCTTGATAAAGCCATTCCCTTCTGGTTCTTATGAAGGAATAGCACGGGGAAGGTTTGTGACCAGCCATTTGCCATCTTGCTTCCTTCCACCAGGATCTTTCCATCTCTGAAGGGAAAATAATTTCCCAGTGTTTTCATTCCTGTGCATTTTGTTCTAATGCCGAAGGGAGGTGGACTCAAATATTTGCAGAATCATCTGATATATTTACTACAAGGCATCTGAGTATATACTCTTACCCGTTCCTTTAGTCCCTCTAAGAGCAAGTAGAAGAAAAGTTTGTTTTTATTCACTGAGATCTGTTGGGGTCACTGCAGTAAATGGGTGAAGGTGACTTTTGTTTGCCTCTGCCACCTTTTCCTGAATTTAAATGAGAATTATTATAGTTGAAGATCACTTGTCTTCCCACTGAATCCTGAATGTGTGATTTGTGGGTCACCCTTTTCCTGTTGCTGAGAGCAGTTCTGGCCTCTAATTTATAAATCAGGTTTTGCCTGATAATTCTGTAGTGCAGTTTTTTCTATGGTGCTTGACAATGAATAAACATGACACTTCTTCTCTTGCACATGCTTCTTTGGGGAAATCTCTAGAATTTGTTGGCTACGTAGTTGGTATCTGAGAGTGGAAAAGAAACTTTAACTCTCTTCAGAAATGAGTTGATCAATTGTAAGATTTACTTGTAAACATTCCGAGACGACATGACCCACTGAAGGGAAATAATTGCAGCCTTTAAGTATAATGACTCAAATTATACTTGGCAAACATAAGTTGCATTTATCAGAATCCTGCCTTGGAATGGAAGAACATATTTTCTAAGTGGTACCAGCCTTGGGTGCCAGTGTGGCTTGCTAGAAAGAATTTTAGATGGGGAATCCAGAGTCTAGGTTCTTTCAGGACCTTGGGCAAACCACTTACCCTTCCCGGACTTAGTTTCATCACCTCAGTGATGGAAAGCTGGCTCTCAGATCCTCTGAGGTCCCTTTGAAACCTGTGGTTGTTTCAATGGCAGGAGCTTTTAAATTTCTATGGCGCAGGAGAGGGCTTTTGGTGGTGCGTGCCCCTTTCCCCTCCCCGACACCCCCGATTAAGACAGAAGTGAGTATGCATGTGTGAGTATATGCTTTCAGAATGCAGGAGGCGCCGAGGGATTTCACACTGGTGGGTGGTGGCGTTTCCTTTTTACTCAATCTGAGTTCAGCGGGTCCAATATACTTTTTTTCTAACTTGATATCCTGCCAGATTACATCTCCAGTGCTTTCATACTATGCCACAGTGAATGTTCTCATCTTGCTTATTTTCCTTCAGTAAACCTAAAGGATAAAATAGTGTGAAGAAACACATTTTTAAATGGATTTAAACCTTGCATATGTTTAAATGGGTTTCAAAAGGAGAAACGTCTAAATTTTTGTATCATTAGAAAATCATGGCTCTTCCAATCCATCGCTTTGGTAGAAGCATAAGAACTAGCCTAGTATGTAGAAAAAGACACCTTAACCCAGGGCCAAGTGGGGAAGGAAGAGCAGGAGAGTAGGTACTACAGGCTCAATGTGTATATACTCAACTTAGATTCTTGAATGTATTTTAAATAGTCCTCAGGTGACTTAAGTTTTCATACATTTCCCAGGAACCAGCCTTGTTGATTAAATCCTCCTTTGTGGTAGGGTTCAAGGTCATAGCCTTAGAAAGATATTTCATTAAGGACTCACCCTGCCTCCTAGAAGGTCAAGGTCTTGAACAAACCACGTCCACCATCTAGTGGCTTCTCCTGCAAACTACAGACACAGGCTCCCAGGAACCAGGAATTTAGGGATGATTCAGAGAGGATGTGTCCAGCTGATGCATCAACCTGCATTTTATTGTAGCTCAGCCTTGAACTCAAGGCCAGGGAAACTCCTCTTTTTATCCACAGATTTCCATAATAAAATGGGAAGAGAGTGGTCTGATTAATGTTTCTGAGGCTACAAAAATTCAAAGCTGTACAAATGCTATGAGCCTGACAATTGATTGTGTCAGACAAGTCCTAGGGTGTGTGAGATTAAGTGCCAGTAAATGAATCCGTTATTTGTTGGGGACATTGGGTTCCAAATGACTGGACAATGACTGTGCCTGTGCAAGGGGGTGCATTTCTTTTCAGGAAGGTCTGTTGGGTGCATATCATCTTGGGAGGTGCTCTCATCATTCAAATTGTACTGTGCTGGTAAAATACATTAGGGAAACTACTATTTAAGCTAACTTCATGAGAAATGAAAAGTTTCCAACCAATGTGTTTATTGATGTGAGTTTGCCAAGTGTCTTAGTTTGCCAGGGCTGATATGACAAATATCATAAACAGTTTGGCTTAAACAACTGAAATTTACTGTCTCACATGTTTGAGAACCAGAAGTCCAACATCAAGGGCTCAAGAGGCTGTGCTTTCTCCTGGAGCCTGTAGTGTTCTGGTGTTCGCTCGCCACAATCCTTGGGTTCCTTGGCTTGCATCTCTGCCTCCGTCACATGGCCATCTGCCTCATTCTCTGGCAACTTCTGACTTCTACTGACTTTTGGCTTCTGCTGACTGACTGTACCCAAATTTCCTCTGCTTTTAAAGGACAACAGTCAAATGAAGAAGACCCCTCCTGATTCCGTTTGGTCTCATCTAAACAAGATCTTTGAAGATCCTACTCACAAATAACACCTTAACTAATAATAACATTTCCAAAGGTCCTGTTTACAAATGGGTTCACACCCACAGAAGCAGGGATTCAGACTTGAAATATCTTTTGTGGGAAACATGATTCACTCCCCAACACCGTGACAGAATATTGGCATAACTTCTAGATCACAACTAAAACTTGGCTAAACATTTGTCAGCCAATTTTAATTATGAGCCAGATTTACAGAACAGAAAGAAAGGAATGATGACAGTTAAGGTAAAGTTGACTGAGAATCCATCTGGAGCTAATTATGGCACAAAGCAGTGGCAGATATATCAAATATTGTGTGAAACTACTCCACTAGCCTTATCCCTAAATTTGGCAGCTATTGCTATTGAAAATATTGTGACAGATTAAACTAATTTCAAATTGCATTAAACATATACCCCTTGAAGTGAAATGGGCACTTATATTAATGGTGGATGTGAAAATTGGTTCATTTTTTTTTTTCTTCTGAAAAGCAGCTTGACAATGTGGATCAAGAAGCTTAAAATCTTTGGAACCAGTCATACCCCTTTAAATAGTTTGTCCTAAGGAAGTAATTGGAAATTCAAACAATTTTCTAAACAGATAGTCATCATAAACATTATTTAAAGTAGTCCGAAATTGGAAGACACCTAAATGTCCAACTAGGGAAGTGGACTTGGCCCAGTGGATAGGGCGTCTGTCTACCACATGGGAGGTCCACAGTTCAAACCCCGGGCCTCCTTGATGCGTGTGGAGCTGGCCTGCGCACAGTGCTGATGTGTGCAAGGAGTGCCGTGCCACGCAGGGGTGTCCCCCGCGTAGGGGAGTCCCACGTGCAAGGAGGGTGCCCTGTAAGGAGAGCCGCCCAGCGCAAAAGAAAGTGCAGTCTGCCCAGGAATGGTGCCACACACATGGAGAGCTGACACAACAAGATGACGCAACAAAAAGAAACACAGATTCCCGTGCCGCTGACAACAACAGAAGAAGACAAAGAAGAACACACAGCGAATGGACACAGAGAACAGACAGCTGGGGAGAGGAGGGGAAGGGGAGAGAAATAAATAAAAATAAATCTTTAAAAAAAAATAATAAATGAATGTCCAACTAATAGAATGTTTAAGTAATGGCATAGCTATATGATAGAATTTTATTCAGCTATTGAAAAAGATGTTGTTGAAGACAGCTTTGTGCTTAGGATGTTAAAAGAAAGAAGACAAATTGAACCAATAACATAATCATAATTATGCTAAGGTGCGAAAAGCTTAAAAAGGAAGCACGCTATCTCTTCATATAGTGGCATTAAAAACAAGCCTTTAAGTTATTTAAAGATCATCTCTGCTTTGAGTTTGTACACATTACATTGTGATTCAAAGGGAACCGACTATAACGTCCATAATAGACCATTCCTCTCTAGCATGTTGGTGTGACTGGAAGTTCCACCATTAAAGGGACTTGTTTGGGTTAGGGTATTAGGGCATCCAGAAGGTTCATTTTAGACTATCACGATGGATATGGCATTAAGTCTTCCACAGTCATTACTTCCTAAAGCAGGGATTTGTTGGCCCGCTAAGTGGGTGCTGCAAGGTGGGCTGAATGGGATGCCTGGAGCTTATGAAGAAGTGGTAGGTGAGGGCAGGGCTGACCTGGTTTCTGGGTTGGTAGGTTAGAGGTTGGAGTGGTGGTCGCTGAAGAAATACGGAGAGTGACCAAGAGTCAGGATAAGGTATGAGCACATAATGTGTCCTGGGTTTGTCCCTGTGGGTTCATTTGAATTTCTGCCTGTTCCTAACCTCAGGCCAGATCAAGCTGGCCCAGAGCTATGTATTTCATGGACCATTCCAGAGACGCTGTGCTATAAGCCTCATGGACCCTCTTTCATTACCTAGGTATAGGTGTAGTAGTGATGGTGAGAGCTGGTTCATACAGTGGGTGGAGGGCTGCAGGTGAAGTGGTGGTGAGGGTTGGGTGGGAATGGCTGCAGTCAGTATAGCAGTATTCCCATTAATGGGTGATATTTTGTGAGGACTGAAAATATGTGAGCATTTTCCTGATAAAATGTGACTTTGAGTGGCCCCAGCACCTCTGGAATGGTTAGCAATTTCATAAGGACACAGGTCCTCTCTGGGCTCCCTTTTCCTTCAGCTCACTATGTGTGTCTCATCCTGGGAAGGGCTGCACATGAACATGGGGGCTCTTTACTGCCTGGGGCTCTCTGCATGTGATGTCCCACCAGCAAGCTCCCTTTTCTCTTCGCTCCACCCATGGCTGAACCACCCATCCTCCAGGTATCCATGAAATATCGCCTCCTGCAGAGTCCTTCTCTGACCACCTCATACCTATCTTGGCCCCTTGCTTGATCCCTTCCCAGAACCTGTCATGGTTCATCATTGTGTGTTTGTTTCCTTGTTTGCTATCTGTCCTTCAACAAAGAAAGCCTATGATAAGGGGGCTACATCTCTCTCCAGTTCTCAGTTGCTTGTTCTATGCCTGGCACCTGAAGTTGTACAGTGACTAGTAAAAGGATGAGGAGCAGGTAGAGTGGCTTTACATTTATAAGTGGAAATGAATGGAAAAGTGCTCTTTGTGGAATACATGTTATTTGCCAAATTCTGTACACAAGCTAGTTTATACATACCTCTTTGATGGTGATAATGGTGTTCATGATGACTGCTAATATTTATTAAGTAGGCATTGCAGGCTGGGTGCTGTGCATTGTAATTTACACATAGTTTTTCATTTAATTTTCCCACTAACATCGTGAGCTTTGCTATTTTTGTTCAAACTGGCAAATTTGTTTCATCCATTCAGCAATTGATTCCAACTTTAAATTCAGGATATGAAGAAATAAACATGATGACTGAACCTGGGAAGTACTCATTTGCATATTGCATTTAGACAGAACAGTTTTAATTCCGAAACTTTTAAGTAACAGTCGAATTGCAAACAATATTGTTTTGCTATTGCCCCTTTATGCTTCATTCTCTTCAAAGCTGTGGGTTGCTAGGCAACTGAAGATCAGCATCTTCTAAACTTAATTGTTTATCATTATACATCCACAGTCTCAGTGGATAGGAAAAAAATCTACAAAGGTAAAAACATGCCCCAGAATGATTATACTAATTAAGTGATTATCCAAATTGCATTCTAAAGAATCACAATTATTCTAAACCATATGCTCAGTCTCTTTAATTTTACTAGGTCATGAGAACAACTTTCATCTAAAGGATCTCTAAGTATGGATCCTTGTTAAAATTCTTTAGAAAATAAATGCTTTTAGGTTAGTTTCACTCGGAAAGCAGTCCACTTTGCTTTACGATTTGGGGATGAGCTGTGGGCAATAAGTTATATTCATGAAGACCTGATTTGATAGGAGTTTTTATTGTCCATGGTAGCAAGGAAAAATGGGCCAGGAAGTGGTCCATTTGGAGTCAGACAGCCTTGGTGCAGCTTTGTCACTCTCTGGGTAGCTGTATGTAGGTATGTGTCTTAAACTTTCCTGGCCTTAGTTTCCTTGCCTGTAAAATGGAACAACAGTGGCACCTCTATTATGGTGGAAATCAGATTTCAGTGGAGGAGTGGATGGGTGGTAAAGTAGTAGAGAAAGCAAGGAGTCAACTTCTTGAAGAAGTCAATGAGGCGGTGTCATATAGAGGGCATTATCTAGAGGGAAATTGGGAGTAGAATGAATTTTTTCTTTTTTTTTTTTTTTTTTTAATTTTTTTATTTTTTATTGACTTTGTAATAATATTACATTAAAAATATATATGTGAGGTCCCATTCAACCCCACCCCCCCACCCCCCCTCTCCCCCCCCCCCAACAACACTCGTTCCCATCATCATGACACATCCATTGGATTTGGTAAGTACATCTTTGGGCACCTCTGCACCTCATATACATTGGTTCACATCATGGCCCATACTCTCCTCTATTCCATCAAGTGGGCCCTGTGAGGATTTACAATGTCCGGTGATTACCTCTGAAGCACCATCCAGGGCAGCTCCATGTCCCGAAGACGCCTCCACCTCTCATCTCTTCCTGCCTTTCCCCATACCCTTTGTCCATTATGTCCACTTTTCCCAATCCAATGCCACCTCTTCTATGTGGACATTGGATTGGTTGTGTCCATTGCACCTCTATGTCAAGAGGAGGCTCAGATTCCACCTGGATGCTGGATGCAATCCTCCCATTTTCAGTTGTAATCACTCTAGGCTCCATGGTGTGGTGGTTGTCCTTCTTCAACTCCATCTTAGCTGAGTGTGGTAAGTCCAATAAATCAGATTGTAGGTGCTGGAGTCTGTTGAGGCTCAGGATCTGGCTATCACATTGTCAGTCCAGAGATTCAAATCCCCTAAATATATCTTAAACTCCAACATTAACTGCACCTCCAGCACAAATGAATTTTTTCTTAAACTGGAAAGACTTCATCATGTTTAAGTGTGGACGAGCAGGATCCAGTAAAGAAGTAGAGGTTGAAGATGGGAGAGAGGGTTGTTAACCACAGGGGCAGGCAGGGATGGGATGTATACTTTAGGCACTGGGAGCACTAATTGGTGCTCTGTAAAGGGGACCAGGAGGAGAAGATGGATGTGGATGCAAATATGTTAATAGCTATGGGCGTAGGAAATTGGGGCAGTTGTCATCTTATGACTTTTATACTCTCTTGATGTAAAAGGCAAGAACAGCTGCTGAGAATGAAATGGAATGGCTTGAGAACCTGGCAAAGCTGTGGAATAGACACTATGGAGAAGCTGGAAGAAAACACTGAGTAGGGAACTGCAAAAGGCAAGCTAACAGCTTTGAGCATTGGTCAGATTGCCCTGATCCTGAAGCTTTGAGTGCTTGAATTCCTGGACCTGGGAGTCCAGGTAAGATAAGAAAGGAGGAGGCAGAGAAGAAGACATTTGAGGGCCTGAGACTTGGACATCTCAATGGTGTCAACCAACCATTGCTGATGGGAATAACTGAGCCGTGAGTAGTTGTGTTTAGGGGGCATGTTTGACTTGGTGAATTCAAAAGTGATGATAAGGTGCAGGTTGTGACCATGGAGATAGTTGAAGTTGAGGTGAAGAAACCAAGACCAATGATGGAGAAACTTAGGATGGGAGGGAAGCCAGATGCTCTGTAAGATAAGGAAGTGGCAGGAAGAGTCAGTACAAGTTGAGTGCATAGGGAAGCTTAAGCATGGAGGGCCATGATTGGAATTGTATTTTAGGAAAACTGGCAGTGTATGGACGTTTGACTCGAAGGTGAAGAGACTGGAAGAGAGGGGAAAGGTTAGGGACCTGATGAAATGTGTCCAGGTGGCAGAAGTTGTCTTGATTGCCGTGGATAGGGTGAGAGTCAGGAAGGCAAGTAGAATGCTTTCCCAGTTTCCAGCCTGTGCTTGTATGAGTGGTAAATTCCAGGTTAATTTCCAGCTTAAGAGGGAAAGACAAGGAGTTCAGTTTGGGGCACATGGAGTTTGTGAAGCCTGGTACTCATTCAGATGAGATACTTGGCTCTCAGTTGGAGGCATTACTCTGGAACTCAGCAGGAAGGTCCAGCTTGGAACTAGAGATTTAGGCATCATCAGGGAGAAATGGAAATAGAAATCTGAGAATGGATGTAAATTGCCCAAGGCAAGCATGTTGAGTAAGAAGGGAAGGGCACTTGGGTAGTCAGAGGATGACAGAGTGGGGAGTGGGGTGTATGGGAACCTCATATATAAATAAATAAACAAACAAATAAATAAATTTTAATTCTCTCCCCTTCTCCGCCCTCTCCCCTGCCTAAGTGTCTGCTCTCTCTGTCCATGTGCTGTGTGTTCTTCTGTGTCCGCTTATATTCTTGTCAGCAGCACCAGGAATCTGTGTCTCTTTCTGTTGCATCATCTTGCTGCATCAGCTCTCCGTGTGTGCAGCGCCACTCCTGGGCAGGCTGCACTTTCTTTCACGCTGGGCAGCTCTCCTTATGGTGCACACTCCTTGCGCATGGGGTTCCCCTATGCGGGGGCACCCCTGCGTGGCTCGGCATTCCTTGTGCATATCAGCACTGTGCGTGGGCCAGCTCCACACGGGTCAAGGAGGCCCGGGATTTGAACCCTGGACCTCCCATGTGGTAGGTGGACGCTCTATCATTTGAGCCAAATCCTTCCCGTCATATATTTTATAATATAACTTTTTGTGTGGTCCGTATATCTTTAAAAAAAAAAAAAGATAATAAAAAAAAAATCAGTGAAGAAAGGAAGATTGTGAGTGGTGGGGAGAAAATGCAAGACTATAAGCCTGCTCCCCACTCACGCCCTCCACCCCAACTCCTCATATCACCAATTTCTTGCTCATCCTTTAAGCTTCTGCTCGGCCGTCACCTCCTGTTGAAACCCTCTCTGGCCTTGCATCCCTCTCCAGCCCCAACACTCTGAGATGCACGCAGCATCTCCTCCCTGACTGAGGGTCGCCCTTGTCCCCCGTGCCCCCCACCCCTCGGCATCCCTTCCTGTAACTCCCTGGAAGGGCACTGAGCTTTGGCTGCTGGAACCTTGAATATTGCCTGCCCTGAGCACATCTTGTTTTGAGAAAACCAAGATGCTTGCCCCAAATTTGCACGCAAGTCCTGGCATCTAGCTACCTTGGTTCCCCAGCCGTGTATAACTGTAGCACGGGCGCCACAGGTGTGAACATACTGAGGTGAGCTTCTTGCTGTCTTCCTGTCTGTCTGTCACGAGGCAGCTGCAGCTCTCTGTCAGTAAGTTCTGCTACTAAATGCTTTGGGGCTGATCACCCTGGCACGTGATGCTTGTTACTTCAGAATCCCAATGGGTCCCTTTGTAGGGACGTTTGGGGAAGTCACGGCTGGGTCTTCCCCTCTTTCTTCTTTTAGGGCAAGTCCTGCCGCTGGTTTAGCAGGATGCAGAACACACACACACATACACACACACACACACATACACACAGGAGACGCTCCTCTCCTGTGCTCTGGCAGCATCTTGAATGTGTTTGTCATTGCATTTCCACCCTGTGTTAAATAATCTGAATCTGTGTCAGCTCCCCCATTAGACCAGCCTTCTGTGTCGTCGTCAGCTCCTTCCCAGCACTTAGCAGAGCGCGTGGCACAGGGGGGAGCGTCACGGAGGCTTGCTCCCGAAGGCAGGGCCCCAGCGGCACCTCTTCCCATTCATTAACATTCGCTAACATAGCTGCCCTGCTGCGCCCTGGCCTCAGCCCCTGCTCTGCTTTGGCTTCTGGGGAGAAATCTCTGTACAAAATCAGGATTGCCCTTGGGGTATGTCATTAAAGGAGCTGCACCTCTGTAGGGCTTACCAGAGTGCCCAGCTCTGAGTGTACCAGTGCATCTGTCTGGTAATAATGGTAATGAAGATGATCAAAATAAGGGAGCTTTTGTGGATTGGCCTGATTATCCATTTGTTTTCCTTTCCTTCCTTTCCTTTTTCTTTTCTTTTCTGTCCTGTCCTTTTTCCTTTGGGAAAATGTGCCTTGATTTCTAAAGTGCCAATTTAACAAACCTTGGAATGCAACCAGTTTTTCATGGGGGAAATGTGGACTTCCTTACCTTGTGCTCGCTTTAAATTTCATAATTGATGGTTTTAATAATTTCTTGGTGCGTGGAGGATGGCTGTTAATGACAAGAGCTCTAATTAGTGGGGAGGCAGCAAAGCGTAGGGGTTAAGACTTCAGAATCCCTCGCTTGCAGGGCCCTGATCTTGGACAAATGATGAAACTTGCTGAGCTGGAGTTTCTCATCCATAAAATGGAGATAACAGTCTCTACCTGGGAGGGCGGTGTGAGGATTCAGTGGATGATGAGTAAGAACTGGAACTAATTTCCTCCGTCTGGGGTTGTTTTTTTTTTGGTGGTGGAGGGTTATCTCTTTAACTGTGGTGAGCTAGACTTAGGCTAGCACATCTTATAATTGAGATACTATAGCGTTAGCTCACAAAATAAATTTATTTCTCCTCCGTCTGAAAATGGTTGCATATCTTTGCAGTTTTATCACTCAATCTTATTGAAAGCAATCCCATATCTACCTCCTCTCCCATACTTGTGATAACCATAGTCTGGACCTTCTCCTGTTGTTGACGTTTGCTATCATCACTGTCTCGCTCTTCTCTGCTTCTCTAGCCTACTTATCAGCTTTGAGATGAAGTGACAGTTGTAACTTGTGAATTTCCACTTGCTGAACTGATCAGTAAAGGGTAATGAGAAGCAGGATTAGTGGAATATTAGTGAATATTTTAATAACCTCAGTTCAAATATCCGACTATAGTTAGACAAGCAAACGTCTCAGGCAAATGAAATTTGCATTTAGTTACAGTAATTAGAAAATGAGTTTTCTGCTGAAGTTCTTAGCAGTTGAATAAATTGACTAATCAGATTGCAATTGTAAAAGTCTATGTATAAGATTCCTTGGAAAATTTGGTCTATGGTCTGCTAGCTTTTATCCTGGGGTGCAGGATAAATTTGTAAATCGGTCTTGAAATATGGTGTTTGACAGTTCAAATGTCATTGTGATTCTAAATGCACTGTAGCCTTCAGCCTTGGCCTTCAGCCTTGAAATTCTTGGAACTTGTTTCTCCCTCCTCATGTGCCATCTCCTTGCTTCTCGAGTTACTTACATTTTGCGTGATTTCTGTTCCCCTTTAATATGGTTTTCTCTGGAATATATGCATAGCATCTGGCAATCTTTAATGCCTGTTTCTAATTTTTTGAAATGACATTTACTAAATGAAAAAAAATCATCTTAGTTACATATAATGCATGAAACATGATTTTTGTGGTGGTGTAATATTCCATATTATACCTATTTAATAACTCCATGAAATTTGAACAAGGGTTTGGGGTAAGGGTTCACAAATTTTGGGAGTAGCGTGTCCTAGAGAACTCTTGTCCTATCTTTCTAATCCCCTTGACCACCTCCTTGGATGGTGTTGTGAGGTTTTCCAAGGTCTCACAAACTGAGCTGGGTAACTACAGAAAAGGAAGGAGAATTTCCTGGAAGAAGAGTGAAAAATGTTGATAACGGGTTTTGGTGTCATGGATGACTTGGAAGGAATTTACTATCTAAAGGAATCTGTAAGTCACATTCCATAGGATTTCTGATTTTCTGAGTTTGATTGCTTGCCTCTGGGAGGGACCAGATTCCTTTTTCTAGAAAAGAACTGAGTTAGGAGAGTAATGCCAGAGCTAACAAAGAGTAGCTTTGACCTATCAGTTTACCCTTATAGCAGCTAGATGGGCATCTGGGAGGCAATGTTCTTCTTTAGTTACTACGAATTAGTAGGTGCTTCTAGTGTGCTATGCAGACGCATAGGAATCACCATTGAGTAGGAGGCCCATGGCCCATGGAACCCAGGAGTGGCCAGTGGAGGCCAAGGGGTGCATCATGGGAGGGAGGGCTTTCCTCTCTGGTGCAGCTTAACAAGTTAGGCCTTTCTGAGAAGCCACCTGTGACTTGAGGGCATGCTAAAGCATCCACACTCGGTCTGCTCTTAGAAAGCTATTATGTACTTGGGCTGTATCTTGAGACTAATGAATTTCATACCTTTCTTCCTCTTTGTAAATGTTTGACTTCCTTTTATTTGTCTTATAATTTACCTTGAGTTTCAGAGCGTGTTCCCTTCTTCTAGTCTTTTAAGATTTGGTAAATGAATCCAGAGTCACCAGTTCATGATTCAAGTATAGGTTTGAATCAGATGCCTTCTGCTTCTTTGCATTTGGGGGAGACCTAAGTTTTAGACCCTTCTTTCCAGATGAGTCAGGTTGCTTTTACTGCATGTAATTATAAATACAGTTACATATCATGACCCTCCATATTTTAGGTGAGGGGGCCTGAGGCGCACTGTACTCCTAAAGAGTGATGGAAATGGCATTAGGTTTGTGGAGGATGTTGGGACAAGTGGTTAACACATTTGTTTTACCTGTAATGAAGCCCAGGTTAGAGTGTGTGATAGGTGGGCAAGGAAATGAAAAAAGTCAATAGTAAACATGAGGACACAGGAGTTGCAAAGTGTCGCCAAATGTCAGCTGGACTTTTAGATATACAGAGCAAGGCATTACTGACTTTTCTGTTCATTTCTGATGAAATGAACAACATTTGGACAGCTGATGAGGGACACTGTAGATGGAGTGCAGGCTGTGATGTGTCTTCGAGACTCCCGTTTTTAACTGACAGATGTGATGGCAAATAACTGTAATTCCGTTTCAATTTTTAAAAAGTGGAGTAGGGTAGGTAATAGAGAGAAATGTTCCAGAGGAAAAAATTTGCATAAGTGAGCAGTTGAAAGTCTATGTAGTTCTTTTATCATAACATTTTCGTATTAAACACCATTTAGTACGTTTTATAACTCCTCTCCTCCTTTCTCTCCATCCCACGTACCTTATTGTTTAGACAAAAGGTAGAGATGAATTCTTGCACTATAATAGAGAAATTATGGTTAAAGGTGATTTGGATCCTTAAATACTAGTAATTCTTTTTTTCTCCTCTAAGATTCTAGTTTAGAAATAAGCTTCAGGGAGGACTGAGGTCTGCTCTTACTGAGGGAAATGCTTAGCACCAGCTCCTTGCACCCATTGTGTAGTGACAAACCAGTGTCCACCAAACAGCTGGGCGCTGTAGGCTGGTGTGCAAAAATGCGGGGGAGGGGGTGATTTCCCATATGGGAGACTCTTCTGTGTGCCACGATTGTGGAATCTTCCGAGGCTTTGTGGGGAACTTTGGGTAAGCTGGAAATCCCTCGCCTCCATCTGAGAGTGTGCAGTGTGGTCTCCTGCTTCGTGCATCCATCTTGGAAGAGATACAGACACCTTTCCATACCGTTTACCATTTATATCCTTTTTACTCTGTTGGCATCTTTCTGGCCGTCACTTTGCCTTTTTCACTGGACTTTCCCACACAGTGTAAATACAGGGAATTTGTGTAACGATCTAGTGCCTATTAGCGCTAAAATCTGTTGATGCGCTTTTCTTCAAAGGCTCTAAATTCCAGGGGGAGCAGCATCTGGCTTAGCAGTATGGATGTGCTATAGATGTGCAAAGACCTGTAGTGAGAATTGAGAGAGTTTGATGCCTCCTGTTTAAAGAACACTGGTTCTAACTTTGGGGACACACACATTGCTCATTAGTGCACCTTGAATCGCCTGATTCCTCAACCCCAACTGCCAAATCATTCCAGTGGCATCTTCCAGGACTTCTCCAGGTTTCCTTTGGTCAAGGGTACCCTTTTATCCACTCACCTCAAATGCAGTTAATTTCTGCATTATAACTCTTTTTCATAGGGAAGAGTCAGAAAGTATAATACCTTGGGGACTCCAGATGCAAAGGTTGCTTTCCCAAAGAGTTCATGATGCTTAGGAGTTTCCCCCTTCAGTCCTAGCATATTTAAATCCCATGGGGTCTCTACAGCCCCAGGCCAGTTAACTCTGAATCTTTGAGAGTTGGTCCTAGGCTTTGGCATTTTTATATAACCACCTTGGCAGATCTAATACTCAGCCAGAGATGAGAACCAGGAGCCTACCCTCGGGCTTGAGGATAGACAGCAAGGCTGTGAACATTGGGCTCAACATCAAAACCCATGCAAGAAACGTCAAGTATAGTAACACCAAGGCTAAATGAGCTATTTGAAAGATTTCCATTATTTGGTAGAAGGAATCTAGGAATGACTGCAAAGGCTGCTGGGAAACATGAGAGACCACCAAGCCACATGCTTTTAAGGAAATAATCACGGGAGTGAATGGTGGTCATTGTGTAGAGCTTTGATGACACATACCTCAAACTCGGTTATTTATCTTGCTTGGTTTTGGTTGAGGAATCCTGACATGGGTGAATTTTGACATATGACATATTGTGTACAAAGCTCATTAAGAGAATGTTTATAGCTCCCAGGCGGACCTTAGAACAAGAGGAAACATGAGCACAGCTGATGCTTCGTTAGGACCAAAAAACTCCTTTCCCATGTACTAAGCGCTATAAAGGAGAGCAGTAGCTAACAGTGAAGCAAAAGTTTAAACTGGGAATGAGGATGAGTAATTTCCTGCAAGTCTACGGAATATGAAAAGTCAGTGTTTAAAATTTCTTTTCATTTGTTGGGGCGCAGTCAGGGTGAGGTCATACCTGCCTAGTCATCATTTTAATCCTTCCCCAAGTTCTTACATATTGATAGCACAAATGGGAGGATGGTGCTGCTTCTAGGACCGACAGCAGTTTTCTTGGTCTATCACCTGAAGCTGAAGACAGTGATGCTTTGAAATTCACATCAGACTCCGTGGAGCCTTTTCTGCGATTATTACAACCATTGCAGATTTAAAAAGTCATTCTGATCATTCACCAGTCCTGGGGGCCAGAGGTGGTATATTTATGAAAAGGAGAGAGAAGCTCTTCAAAGTTACCACTGCGTAGCAATGTGAGAGGTGGAGGTTGATGCTTGGCCTTACTCCCTCTCCCTTCCCTGTCTGGGCTTTCTGTATGTTGCATAAAATGGAAGGCAAGAGAGGGGTCTAGAGCCTTACCAAGCCTGTGAAATGTGTGATCAACGCTGTGATGATGGGCAAGTTTGAATTGGCACCCCGCCCCCCCCCCCCCATTTCAGATTTTCTTGTATCATGAGTGGTCCAGTTCATGATACTGTGGAAGATAAGAATTAAATGCCCTTTTTTTGTCTGTTAGAGATGTAAGGCATTGTCTGCCAGCAGCAGAAGCTATCCCTGGCCTGGGAAGCCAGAAGAACATGCCTCAAACCAGGAAGGAAAGCAGTACCAACTCAAGGCGTCATTGCCGAGGGCAGAAGACCGGCAAAACGAGCTGATGTTTCAGAGCTAAGCTTAGACAGATAAGATGGCGAATCCAGAGAGGAGGTGATATTGATGTTCTTTGAGAGGAGGAAAAGGAAGAAGAACCCCCAGTGCCATGAGGCCTGGAGGAAGTGCGGTAGGGAAGGATGAGAATTCTGTAGGCAACACTCTAACCTAAATGGGCCATCAAGAGGTTCCATAGTTTATGCTCAAGAGGAGGGAAGTGAGAATCACCCCTGTACACCCACCGGCATCAAAGCACAGGTGTATCTCCAGGCTTTATATTATTGTGTATCCAAGTGCCACATTGGCAGTGAGGGAACTATGTACTGTTTCCTGGCCATTTTACATAGTCCTTCCTGAAGTGGAGTGGGAAACATTTCTGCATGAGAACTTCCAAGTCTACCCTGGCAGTGGCTTCTGCAAAAAAGTAGACCCAGTTCTGACTCCTGCCCCTACCACAGGTTGCCCTGTGTGAAGATGACTGCTCCAGCTGTTCTTGTTAGCCATACACACAAGGGACCTGGAAATCATTTTGCAACTGTCTCAAGATCTGCGCAAAAACATCTTTCGTTGAATTTTGTGGCTTGGGGAGGAATTTGTTGAAGTGGTTGAAAATGGAAGGGATGGGGACAGTCCTTGTTCAATCACAGTCCTTTAAAACATAGATTTATTGTTGTTGTAGGTATTATCTTATGGTAACAGAAGAGTTTCTAACATTGCCGTAAAGATAGTGGTTACCAGAGGTTCAGAGGGGAGAGGAGGGATGAATGGGTGGAGCACAGGGCATTTTTACGGCACTGGAATTGTTCTGTATGATACTGCAGAGATGGATACATGACATTATACATTTGCCAAAGCTTGTAAAACTGTTCAGCAAAATATAAACCATAAACTATAGACCTCAATTAGTAATAATGCTTCAATTTGTTTCATCAAGTGAAAACAATGTACCTCACTAATGTAAGATGTTAATAATATGGGAAAATGTGTATGGGGGTGGAGAGGGTTATCTGGTTATCTGGGAATTCCCTATAAATATATATGTATAAATTTTTTTTTAGGTTCTGGGGATTGAACTTGGGACCTCATATTATGGGAAGCTGGCACTCAACCACTGAACCACATCACCTCCCTCCTGTGCTTTTATTATAACTTTTCTGTAATCTAAAAATTTCTCTATAAATGAAGTTATTATGAATTAAAAAAGGAAAGAATAACAATCCTTTATTGGAACAAAAACCACTCAAAATCACAGCAGCATATAAATATAGGATCTCAAAAAATGAATTAGTCAGAGCATTCAGGATATCTAAGTATGTGACTATTTTTTCACTCTCTTTAACCTTATTAAACTATCATTTACCAAATGCCAGACATACTTGCAAAAGCATTTACTCCTCTTATAAATACCCTTTGATGCCTGTAAGTTTACCCACTGAAAGGACCACAGCTCAGGGAGGTGACAACTTGCCTGGGATCTCAGAGAATGTGAATTTTGGAGGTGGGGTTGGAGGCTTGCCCTGTGATCCAGATCTGGAGCTCTTACCACCACATGCAGTTTAACCAATGAAACCCTTCCAAACAGGCAAGGACTCCTGCTTTTGAGCCTGCCTCTGCGATGGTACTGGTGGGTGTGGGAAATGCCACATCATCACTGCTGCCAAAGGAGAATGGAGGCTCCTTTGCTCTGTAATGCTCCTGTGCTGTGTGTGAAATATCAGTGGGGCAGCCCTAGGTGTCATGCTTCTTATGGCCTCACTAAGTCAGCTCCTGGAAGATGGAGTTCACAGCTCATCAACACATAGGCCTTTGCCAGTCCATTTACCTGCTGGAAACTTGTCGGGCTGGAAGAGCTCCTCCTGGGTTTAGTCCGTCTCCACCCCCCAGCAAAGACTGACTGATGATATTATTAATGAGTAAAGACTAGACGCCTGTGGGAGTTTGAATTTTGTGAATCCCCAAAAACAAAAGATTATGTTTGTTAAACTCTTCCTCTGGGATACCCTTTGACTGCGTTAATTTCAGTTGAGGACCTTTGATTAGATTACTTGATAATATTAATTGCTTTAGGGCTTTTGATTGGACTTCACCAGAGAGGCATAACTCAGGTTGAGTCTCTACCCCCTTGCTGGGTCTGATATAAATGGATACACAGAGACAGACAGACAGACAGGAAGAGGAAGCTGCCATATTTGATCCCAGAAAGAGGAAATGTGCCCTGGCATATTTAATTCTGCAATGTGAGAGAGAAGACTGCAGGAAAACAGAAGGCCCCAAGATGCTCAAAGAGGCTGGGCCCACAGCAGCTCAAGAGGAGACGGTGAGCCTGGAGGGAAAGGCTGAGACCTTGTTGACAGAGATTGGCAGCCATCTTGCTTTACCATGTGCTTGGACAACAGAATCAGCAGTAGCTGACTTTGGTGAGAAAGCATCTCTTATGATGCCCTGATTTGGACTTTTCAGGGCCTTGAAACTGTAAGCTTTTACACCAAATAAATGCTAACACATTTCTGGTACTTTACATCAGCAGCCCTTTAGCAAACTAAAACAAGGCTGATGGAGCAGGAGTCAACAGAGGCCTGTTGGTCATGGCTGAGGCAGATCTTGAGTGTCATCCTTTTGGTAAGATGACAAGACCATTTCCTGATGAGCCTAGGTTTCCTGATCCTGAGCCCTGAGAAATCAGGGAAGCATGGCAGCAGTGATCTGCTTTGGGCCATCCTTTGTGCTGTGTGCCACCTTTGAAGTCCAGCCAGCTGCTAGACATAATGAGGTGTCATAGTGATAGAGCTCAGATGAGGTTCCTGTCCACTACATTCTTTGGGAACCAAAGTGAATGTAGGCTCAGGGTCAGAGCTGACAGTGCCTGGCAGTGTATGGGTGTCGAGGGTGGCAGAGAGTGGAAATTGATGACAGAGAGGCATGAAGTAGAGCAAGGTCCACCTCAGCCTACCCTGAGATCACCCATAGCCATTCAGAAAGTTTCTCCTCTAATTGGTCCTATGGGTTCAATATGGGACAGTCCACAGGCTTTTTGATCTGCTCTTGTGGGGAGGCAGGTGTCTGTGGTGGCTTACATTGTGTGGTATGATATGTGCCTTACTCTTTAGCATGTTTTCAGAGTTGGTGTTGTTAGTGGATACCCGCTGCCCACTTCTCTGCTACCAACATGAACTTTCATACGTGTCATCTTCTGTGTCAGCAACCCCCAGATATGCTGCCTGTGTTCTGAACTGTACAGCTAGATAGACAGTTTCTGGAACAATGGGATTTTTGTATATGAGATGATCTTCCAGGCAGGTGACTGATGCTGATGGCTTATTAATGTCCTTAATTTCTTAGGTGGCTTCCCTTCTGGAGAGGTATGTTTCCAGCACCCTGTTAACTACAGAGGTGATGAGTGAAGGCAGAAGCCACCCCCTGCAAGCTCCATTACCTTATGTCTCAGGCAGTTGGAAACAGACAATCCTTCTGGCTGCTGCTGCTGCTTTTCTTTTTTTTTTAAGATTTATTTATTTATTTATCCATCCTCCCTCCATTGTCTGCTCTCCATGTCCATTCACTGTGTGTTCTTCTGTGTCTGCTTGTATTCTCATTGGGTGACTCCAGGAACCAATCCTGGGACCTTCTGGAGTGGGAGAGAGGCGATCATTCTCTTGCACCATCTCAGCTCCCTAGTCTGCTGTGTCTCTTATTATCTCTCCTCTGTGTCTCTTTTTGTTGCATCATCTTGCTGTGCCAGCTCTCCATGTGGGCCAGCACTCCTGTGTGGCCACCTCTTTATATGGGCCAGCTTGCCTTCACCAGGAGGCTGTGGGTATTGAACCCTGCACCTCCTATATGGTAGATGGGAGCCCAATTGCTTGAGCCACATCTGCTTCTCTCCTTCTGGCTTCTTGACCCATGTTTGTTAAAATAGAGTCTAATGTAATGGGTGAACTGTAAGCACCATGAAGGCAGGGCCCCCAGGGCTTATCTGCACACCAAATACTGAGTCAAGCTTGTGTGTTTACTACAAGAGCTCACTGGTTGTTTGTGGAGAAATGAGTGGTGGCCTGATTAAGGCATAACCCTAATGAACAGTCTCCAAGGAGATCAAATTGTGAAGGCTGCCGGTTAACCCATAAGAGCAGAGGTTCTGGATCTGCTTGGCTTGTATCCAGATGGCACTGTTGGCATAATTTGAGGAGAGTTTAATAAAGGAACTATTTATGCAGGAGTGAATAGTGAATGGCAAAACCAACTAGGGATGGCGTGGCCCTCCGGGGCTGGTAACAACTCCTTTACTGCCTATAGCAGTTTGACATTATTGATGATTCTCAAAAAGAAATATTGGGTTATGTTTGTAAACTGATCTTTTCCTCTGGGCATATTAGATTATGTTGGATTTAGGTAAACCTCTTGTGCCAGTAGGGCATTGAGTCCCCACCCCTTGGTGAGTGGGGGCTCACAGATAAAAGACATGGCAAAGGACAGAGTTGGAGGGTTTTTGATGTTGGAGTTTTGATGTTGGAGTTTGATGCTGAAGCCTTAAGCTGGAGCCCTGAGAAGTAAGCTCACAGAGAAAAGAGAAGCAAGTCCCAGGAAGAGAGGAACTCTGAGCCCAGGAAAAAGAAGCCTGAGGAAGGGAAGAACCCAGGAAGCCTGAACCCTCGCAGACGTCGACAGCCATCTTTCTCCAAGACATGGAAATAGACTTTGGTGAAGGAAGTAACTCATGCTTTATGGCCTGGTAACTGTAAGCTCCTACCCCAAATAAATACCCTTTATAAAACTCAACAGATTTCTGGTATTTTGCGTCAGCACCCCTTTGGCTGACTAATACACTGCCTAGACCTGGACAGGGACAGTGGAAGAGAAGAACTGCCCTTGAAACCTGGACAGGATGTGGCGGCATCAGGCACGAGCCTTCAGTGGAGGGATGTGGCCAGCCTGGAGGGTCCTCCCTCCCTGCAGTGCCCTGCCAGTGCACCCTGTGGGACAACCCAGCCAGCAGCCTGTGGCAGATTCCACCTAGATCAGCCCTGAGGACACAGAACCAGTGGAGAAGGATGGAGATTGGTTTTGGGTGGGAGTGGGGGGGCAACCAGGAAGCTATCCTGAACAGGCTAGCCATCTTCAGAAGGGAGCTTCAGAAGGGAAGATGATGGACTTGGTCCCTCAGTGTCCTCCGGTGCTGTGTGGCTAAGCACCGTCCCAGCATTCTGAGGCGAGAAATGGCAGTGATGGGCGTTCCTGAAAGGTCCTCTTCCTTTTAAGTGCAGCATGGCACAGCTCAGTACCCCAGAACAACCATGACCATTGGGTGAAGGAATGATTAGCAAATTGCTTGCTGGTAGTGCTGTGAGATGGTCTTTTCCAAAAGCAGTCACAATATTTCCAGTCCCATGTAGTCTTTTTAAAAATTATTTTTTATTTTTATTTTTTAAAATGAAAGTTCATAGACCACAAGGAATGTTACATTAAAAAACATAAAAGTGCTCGCTTCGGCAGCACATATACTAAAATTGGAACCATACAGAGAAGATTAGCATGGTCCCTGCGCAAGGATGACACGCAAATTCATGAAGCGTTCCATATTTTTGGGCGGTGGGGTTGAATGGGACCTCATATTTTTCATAATGTAATTAAAAAAAAATAATTAAAAAAAAATTAAAAAAAAAACATAAAAAAACAAAAAACATAAGAGGTTCCCATATATCCCACTCCCCACCCCCCACCACATCATTTTTGTAAATTGTATTTTTTTTGAAGATATATACTTTACCCAAAAAAGTTACACTAAAAAAAATAAGAGGTTCCTGTATACCCCCCATCCCCCACCCCACTCCTCCCACACCAACAACCTCCCTCATCATTGTGACACACTTATCGCGCTCGGTGAACACACTTTGGGGCACTGCTGCACTACACAGATAATAGTTTACCTTGTAGTTTGCACTCTCCCCCCATACATTCAGTGGGTTATGGCAGGACATAAAAAGTCCAGCATCTGACCCTGCAACATCATTAAGGACAACTCAAAATCCAAAAAATGCCCCCACAGCACATCTCTTCTACCCTCTCCCTGCCTTTAGCAACTACTGTGGCCACTTTCTCCACCTTGATGCTAAAACTTTCTCCATTACTTATCACAATAGTTTTGTAGAATATCAGTAAGTCCATTCTAGCCCACATTTCATTCTTCCATTCTGAGGACCCCGGGATGATGATGTCCCCTCTACCTCTAGATCAAGAGAGGGCTTAGATTCCACATGGATGATGGATGCAATTCCTCTGCTTACAGTTGTAGGCACTCTTGATTCCCTGGTGGGGTGGTTGATCATCTTTTCCTCCCTGTTAGCTGACCTGGGTAAGACCAATGAACTGGAGCATCTTTGAGAACTTCGACACTCTTCCATCAAGAGGTAGACTCTGTCCCATGCGTTAATCACTGGCAGGTCTGTGTGACTACCCCTCCAACCTCTAGATTGGAAGAGGGGTGTTTTGGGTTTCTAGGCTGCTGAAATAAAGTATACCAGAAATGAATGGGATTTTACATTGGGAATTTAATAGCTTACCAGTTTACATTTCTGAGGCCATGAAAATGCTCAAATCAAGGCATCATCAGGTGATATTTTCTCCCTGAAAACTGGCTGCCAGCAATCCTAGATTTCTGTGTCACATCACAAGGCACATGGTGGTATCTACTGGCTTTTCTCTTCTTTCCTGGGTTTTGTTGCTTTCAGCTTCTTGGTTCTGTATCTTTGTTTCTCTCTCTCTCTCTGTACTCATCCTGTTTATAGAAGACTCCACTAAGGGGATTAAGACCCACCCTGGGCCATACCTTAACTGAAACAACCTAATCAAGAGACCCCACCCACAATAGGTTCACACCCACAAGAACATGACTTTCTGGGGTACATATAGCGTTGAACTACCACAAGGTGATAGTTTTTCTCTCCCTTTCTCTACCATTCTTCTCTCCTGTTGTTGTTGTTGTTGTTGTTCTTCTTCTTCTTCTTCTCTCTCTCTCTGTCTCACACACACACACACACACACACCATGAACCTTTGGAATCCTGAGCTGCCATCTAAGAAGTCTGGCTACTCTGAGTATCTGGCGTGCTAGACCATGTAGAGAGGCCACATAGATCTATAGAGAGATGCTCCAGTGCCCTACCCATCCCAGGCCCCAGCTGTTGGACTCTTCCCAGTCCAGCTACCCCAGATGTGAGACTAAGCAAACCTTCACCTGACTCTAGCCCTAGCCTTTGATGCCCCAACTGATGCCAAGCAGAGCAGAGACAAACTATTCCTACTGAGCCCTGTCCAAAATTACTGATTCATGGGCAAATCAATCTTCTTGTTTTTGCGTGGTTTGACACACAGTGATAGATAACTCCAAGAGTAGCCTAATATATTAGCCAAAGGGGTGCTGATGCAAAGCACCAGAACTCTGTTGGCTTTTATAAAGCATATTTATTTGGGGTGGAAGCTTATAGTCACAGGGTCCTGGAGAGTCCAACTCAAAGTACCATAAGAGGTACTTTCTCATCCAAAGTCTGTTGCCACTTGTGGAAGAAAGGTGGCTGGTGATATCTGCTAGGGTTCAGCCTGCCCTCTCCCTCTTAAGGCTCCATGGACCCTGCTTCTTCCGATCTCAGCTGCAGGCTGGCATAAAGTTCTTCACTCTCTTCCTGGGGTTTGTTTCTCTCTGAGCTCATCTCTTCTACTCTCTCCACAAGGCCAGCTGTAAGCTATCTGGCGAATGGCTGGGTTCTCTCCCCAGGGGTCCAGCATCAAAACTAAACTCTCTGTGTTCTTCTCTGTGTACTTACTTCCATGTGACAGTCTGTCTTATCCCCAAGAAGGGTGAGGGAACTCAATCCTGCATGCCCTAATGACGTGGTCCAATAAAAGCCTTAATCTTGATTTGATAAAGTAAAAGTGAAACCTCTGAATCTAATACAATCTAATACGCCCAGAGGAACAGACCATTTTACAACACATAGTCCAGTTTCTACTTTTGGAATTCATAAACAATACCAAACTGCCATACCTAAGAAAGTGCTAGTTGAAGTTTTGATTCTCTTTCTTTTCAGTGATGCATTATGTAATAAAGTGATATAGAACTTGCTACAGTCCTGCAAATGTGCTGTCATCCCATAATCCAGAGAACTTCAAAATATAAACATAGCTAATATATTTTGAGAATTGCCAAGCTCTGTACTCAGTGCTTTCCCTCTGTTATCTCATATAAATTCTCACAGCTTCATGAGGTGCTTCCTCTTCCTGCCCCCTCAATTTGCAGACAAGAAGCTGATGTAGAGAAGAGGGTGGTTGTTGCCTACCCAGAATAAACCTGGCAGTGTGGCCCCAGAGCCCATCCATTTCCCACACGTAGAATCTTGAAAAGCAGTGCTTGAAAAGCATGAAGCAATGGGAAGTCCTTGGGGGAATGAATCTACCAAGTTATTGGGCAATAATAAATTGCAGGCACTGTGCTTGGTTGTAGCACAGGGCTGTGGACAGGAAAAGCAGAATTCCTGCTCTCTTGGTGCTTACAGTCTAGATTGGGGGAGGCAGGTAATAAGTAAAATGAAAGTAGCAGATAATGATAAATGCCATGCAGAGAATTAAATAGCGATGGCACGAAAGATGACTGGCTTTTGAATAGAAGGCAACATCAACCTGAGAAGTGAATTTTAAGGAGCTAAACAGTGGAGATTTAGAAAGATTGCCACCAACAGGGGAAACAGCTTAGGTAGCTAGGTGATTGTCATGTCCAAGTGCTCAAGGGACAACCTGTATGTGTATTTGTTTGATAAAAGCTGCAGAGAGCAATATTTCAGAAATGGGTTGGCTTTTATAATGGGAATTTATTAGGTTAAAAGTTTACAGTTCAGAGGCTGTGACCTTGCCCAAATCAAGGCATCATCAGAGATGCTGTCTCACTGAAGGTCAGCTGTGGGTGATCAGTCACATGGCAGGGAATAATAGCAGCTCTGCTCAAATTAAGGCATCAAGGGAAGCATTCTCCCTGAGCTCAATTGTGGGTGATCAAGTGTATGGCTCCTGTCAGCCTCTCAGGGGCCTCTTTCTATGCCTCTGTGCTCCCCTGATTCTAGCATCTGGCCTCTGGGACCTCTCTCTCAATGTCCCAGGATTTCTATGTCTCTGCAACTTTTCATGTGTGTCTTCTGCTTCCAGTCCTCCATTTTAAAGGCCTACAGCAAGAGAACCAAGACCCACCATGAGTCATACCTCACTGATGTCATCCAGTCAAAGATCCCACACCCACAAGAATGGATTAGCTTTAAGAACATGATCTTTTCTGGGATCCACGAAAAGCTTCAAACTCTCACAATATGGTTGGGACAGAGTGGGTTATAGGCAGATTTGAACCTAGAGCCTCTTGATGATAGATAGTAGCTTGGGGACCAGCAGTGGTTTCACTGATTATTGGTTATTGACCAGCCTGTGCAAGCCCTAATTTCATAATGTACTTCTCACCCAGAATCGAAGGTCCTGGATAAAAAAACTGCTGAGTTATCATATTTTGTCCTAATATTTTCAGCTTATGTTTATTTTTGCTTTTCTGGCTATAAAAGTAATACATGATGATTAATGAAACAAATTTGCAAACTAGAGAAGTATAAAAAATGGGAAAAAATACTAACATTCCATATAGTTTGGCCAAGGTTTTGACTGTGTCTCTTTTTCAGAGTTGAGATTGGACTCTAGACCTGAGCAGTCCAATATGGTAGCCACTAGCCACATGTGACTATTTAAATTAATATTAAGTTAGTTCCAACCAGTGGAAATTGAAAATTCAGTTCCTCAGTTCCACTAGTCAGATTTCATGCACTCCATAGCCACGGGGACCTAGAGAGAGAGGACATTGTGAGGGGTCCTCCCTGACAGAGCCAAGCTGGAGTCAGCTTTCTCTACAGTTGTCTGGCCATTTTCTGTGCCATCCAGACCCTGCACATGTCCATGAATTTGGTCTGGATCATCCTTTGCACACCATACCCCGGTCTTCACTGTCTATGAATGACCGTCATTGCTTGGTGCTTGGTAAGGATTGCCACAACAGCAGTTCTAGAACTTTAACTCTAATGGTTTCTGAATGGCGTAGGGTCTCCAGGGGCCCTTCCTCCAAAATCTGGCTCAGCAGCTCTGCTGTAGCCTGAACATGGGTTGGAGTGTGTGAGCTGCTTATAACCACTCTCAAGTGGGCTTTTCCTGGGTTCTTATGCTCATTTAGCAAGAATTCTGCACCTGTGTTTTATGGAAAGCATTTATTTTAGAAACATTTTATGATTCTTTTTCCATTTTCTCCTTTTATGTTGCAGCTAATTCTAAGAGACATTCTTGTTTTGTATGGAGAAAGTGTGTCCTTTCTGGATCAAGATATGGTCTCCCTGACAGTAATCTTTCCTTGGGCAATCATAAAAGACAAGTTAGGTTCAAGCCATATGAGAGTGTCACCATGCACCTACAGCATCCTCAGTGTTACTTTTCAGAAAGTCATGGCATTAAGTTAGGACAGTTGGCAGTACCTCCACTGGCTGGCTCCTTCTGGTTTTAAGGTCTTCATGTCTGGTTATGGTGAACATTCATCGTGAGTGTGTGACCTCAAATCTGTCAGTTCCATAAAATGTGTATTGTGGATCAAAGTATATTTCCCACAAAAGCCTTGCTCAGCTTCTAACCTCTGGTTCTGTGGTTATGAACCAATTTATAAATTGGACCTTCGAAGAGGTGATTAGTTAAATATGCCTAAACAGTTTCCTAGGCTGCCCAAAGAAGATACTGCGAAATGGGTCGGGTTAAACAATAGGAGTTTATTTGCTCATGATTTTGAGGTCGGGAAAATGTTGAAATCAAGGCATCATCAAGGCAAGTCTTCCTGAAGACCATCTGCTGGTGATTCTGGACTCCTCTGCCACATGGTAAAGCATGTGGTAGCATCTGCTGGTCTGTTTTCTTTCGGATTTATCGATTTAAGCTCCTTCTTTGGGTTCTCTGTCTGAATTTCATTCTTTCATAAAGGACTCCAGGCAGTGGACTTGGCCCAATGGTTAGGGCGTCTGTCTGCCACATGGGAGGTCTGCAGTTCAAACCCCGGGCCTCCTTGACCCGTGTGGAGCTGGCCCATGCGCAGTGCTGATGCGCGCACAAGGAGTACCGTGCCACGCAGGGGTGTCCCCGGCATAGGGGAGCCCCACATACAAGGAGTGCACCCTGAAAGGAGAGCTGCCCAGCAAGAAAGAAAGTGCAGCTTGCCCAGGAATGGTGCCGCACACATGGAGAATTGACACAGCAAGATGACGCAATAAAAAGAAACACAGATTCCTGTGCCGCTGACAACAACAGAAGCGGACAAAGAAGACGCAGCAAATAGACACAGAGAACAGACAACTGGGGTGGGGGGGGTGGGGGGGAAGGGGAGAGAAATAAATAAATAAATCTTAAAGAAAATATATATAAAGGACTCCAGTAATAGGATTATGACCCATCCTGATTGAGGTGGGTCATACCTCAACTGAAATAACCTCATCAAAAGGTCCTACTTAAAATGGATCCACAGGCACAATAATGGATTAGGTTTAAAAACATGCCTTTCTGGGGACATACATTTCAAACCACCACAGTGCCCAGACTGAATGAGGGTGGGTCTTAATCCAATATGGCTGAAGTCCTTAGATGCAAAGGAATTTGCACCTGGGAGAAGTCATGGAGAACAACCAGAGGTGGAAGTCAGTAGAACCTGGAAGAGAAAGGAGAATGCCAACATGTGCATTGCCATGTGATGGAAAAGCCAAGGACTCTGGCAGCCAGCCCCAGAATGCCACAGTCTGGGGAGAAAACCTTGCCTTGCTGATGCAGATCTCCTAGCATCAAAACCATGAGACAATAAATTCCCATTGTTTAAGCTGACCTGTTTTTTATTTGTGTTAGCAGTAACTTTCTTTAGGCATTTCTTATGGCACATCTCTCCAGGGTAGCAAGTGGCTGTCTGTTGGGGAAACACTTCATTTTCCTGTCCAAACCTGACCTTTGTTGGCTTCTTCCTTCAGAGGAGCAGCATTCAGTCAGTTCCCTTCAGGTACTTGCTGGTGACCTCCATTTTGAATCATCTGATGTGTCACTCTAGTCAGAAAACCAGGCAAAACTGCTGATGTTAGAGGGAGCTATTCCTGTCCTAGCTCACAGAACCATAAAACTAACCATCTGGACTATATTTTTCTAGCTCCCCAAAGGATTGTATTAATAGAAGAATGTTAATATGATGCCCTCAGTTTTTATTGAGGGTCACTGTAAGAAATAGCTACATGGATCTGTTACTTTCTGCAAAACAGCTGTTAAGGACTTTTAACATGATGGATAATATTCTCAAAATAATATTACACAAGGAAATTTCTTTGAGTTCAGAGCTGGGAAAATTGTGTCTCTACTAATGAATTGTTGTGATAAAAGTCAGATAACTAGTTAATATGTCATGTTTCATTTTTTTTTAAGATTTATTTATTTATTTATTTCTCCCCCCTCCCTCCATTGTCTGCTCTCTGTGTCCATTTGCTGTGTGTTCTTCTGTGTCTGCTTGTATTCTCATTAGGCAGCTCCGGGAACTGATCCTGGGACCCTCTGGAGTGGGAGATAAGCGATCATTCTCTTGCGCCACCTCAGCTCCCTGGTCTGCTGCATCTCTCTCTCTCTTTTTTTTCTTAAAGATTTATTTATTTATTTCTCTCCCCTGCCCCCACCCCCCCACCCCCATTGTCTGCTCTCTGTGTCCATTCTCTGTATGTTCTTCTGTGTCCGCTTGTATTCTCATCAGGTGGCACTGGGGATCTGTGTCTCTTTTTTTGTTGTTGCATCATCTTTCTGTGTCAGCTCTCTGTGTGTGTGGCACCACTCCTGGGCAGGCTACATTTTCATGCCGGGTGGCTCTCCTTGAGCAGGGGCCACTCCTTGTGCGGGGGGGCACCCTTACGCGGGGGCATCCCTGTGTGGGCTGGCACTTGCGCACAGTAGCTCTGCGCATGGGCCAGCTCACCACATAAGCCAGGAGGTCCTGGGTATTAAACCCTTGGACCTCCTATATGGTAGGCAGATGCTCTATTTGTTGAGCCACATCTGCTTTCCTGCTGCATCTCTTATTGTCTCTGCTCTGTGTCTCTATCTGTTGTGTCATCTTGCTGTGCCAGCTCTCTGCATGGGCCAGCACTCCTGAGTGGGGCAGCACTCCTGCACAGGCCAGCACTCCTCCTTGCCTTTACCAGGAGGCCCTGGGTATTGAACCCTGGACCTCCTATATGGTAGATGGGAGTCCAATTGCTTAAGCCACATCTACTTTCCATATTTCATTTTTTGACTTTGCTGTGAAGCTTACAGGTAATTTTGATTCTCAATTATAGAAACTTTTCTAAGATTTGTTTGTAAACAAAACAAACACAATTCCCACCCTTCCTCCTTTTGTTTGTTTCTTGTCTTTGGGGTACTGGTAAAAATTTTTTTTTTTGGGTTGTTCTACTGGAACTGTGCTTTTTACCATGAGCCAAATCAAATTAGTTTTGGATTAGGGGGTAGGGGAGAAATCAATGATTTGTTCTAGAAGTTCCAGTTATTCATGTGATGTGGATTACTATTAGGGAGAGAGAGAAAATAAAGGAGTGGGGAAGAGAAGTGAAGAGGACATAACAGAAAATGTGGCATTGGTGTGGAGAAAGTGGCCATGGTACCTGTTGGGGGTAGGGAGTGGGAGGAAGAGATGCGATGTGGGGGCATTTTCGGGGGTTGGAGTTGTCCTGGGTGGTGCTGCAGGGACAGTTACTGGCCATTGTATGTCCTCTCATGGCCCACTGGGTGGACTGTAGGAGAGTGTGGGCTATGGTGTGGACCATTGACCATGGGGTGCAGCGGTGCTCAGAGATGTTTTCACCAAGTGCAATGAATGTCTCATGATGATGGAGGAGGTTGTTGTTATGGGGGGAGGAGTGTGGTGAGGGGGGTTGGGGGTATATGGGTACCTCATTTTTTTGAATGTAGCATTAAAAAAATAAAGACAAAAAAATAAAGGACATTATGAACAAAGGTGAGGAGGTAGGTCTTTTGCAGGAGATAGTGAGGTTAACAGTTGGGTCATCATGGAGAGTGATGGGAAATAGGATAGGAAATCCCTGTTAACAAGACGAAGGGTAGGGTCTTGGGATCTGGGATTAGATACTGTATTAGTCAATCAAAGGGGTGCTGATGCAAAATACCAGAAATTGGTTGGTTTTTATAAAGGGTATTTATTTGGGGTAGAAGTGTACAGTTACCAGGCCATAAAGTGTAAGTTATTTCCTCACCAAAGTCTTTTGCCATGTATTGGAGCAAGATGGCTGCCGATGTCTGCCAACGTCTGCCAGAGTTTGAGCTTCCTGGGTTCCGCTCCTCCCAGGACTTGCTTCTTTCTGGCTCAGGGTTCCTCTCTTCCTGGGGTTTGCTTCTCTTTCCTTACAAACAAGCTCCTCTGTGTGCTTAGTTCCCAGGGCTCCAACTCAAGACTCCAGCATTAAAACTCCAACATCAAAATTCCAAGAGCAAAACTCAAGCTCTGTCCTTTGCCATAATTTTATCTGTGAGTTTCCACCCACCAAGGGGTGGGGAATCAACATCCTACTGATAAGACCCAATCAAAGCCCTAATGATAATTTAATTTAATCATGTCCAGGTACAGACCTGTTTACAAACATAATCCAATATCTATATATATATATTTTTTTAAAGATTTATTTTTATTTATTTAATTCCCCTCCCCTCCCCCGGTTGTCTGGTTTTTTTTTTTTTTTTCTGTGTCTTTGGCTGCGTCTTGTTTCTTTGTCTGCTTCTGTTGTCGTCAGCGACACGGGAAGTGTGGGCGGCACCATTCCTCGGCAGGCTGCTCCCTCCTTTGCGCTGGGCGGCTCTCCTTATGGGTGCACTCCTTGCGCGTGGGGCTCCCCTACGCGGGGGACACCCCTGTGTAGCACGGCACTCGTTGCGCGCATCAGCACTGCGCATGGGCCAGCTCCACACGGGTCAAGGAGGCCCGGGGCTTGAACCGGGGACCTCCCATGTGGTAGACGGACGCCCTAACCACTGGGCCAAAGTCCGTTTCCCTCCAATATCTATTTTTAGAATTCATGAAGTATATCGAACTGCTAGAGACACCAAACCCAGTTAGGATTAGGATAGATGGGTTCTTAGAAATTCAGGTTTTTGAGTGGAGGTGGGATAAGATCAAACTGATGTTGAATATCAATCTGATGTGCATACTGATTGGAATTGAGCTGAGACTAGAGTTGAAAAGATCAGCTACAGGGAGATTGCAGGAATCCAGACATGCTGTTATAAAGTCTAGAAGGAAGGATGACTGAGTGATTGCATAAAGACAGACCCAGGAGCATTTTTGACCCTCCTTTTAACCTTGCATCAGAGATGATCCTGGTGCTAACAGTATCAGAAATTTATATTAGAACCTATTCCAGTTTGACTTTGGATCTAACTAGGAATTGCTTTAATAGACTATTTATATCTGTCTTAGTCAGCCAAAAGGGGTGAGGATGCAAAGTACCAGAAATCTGTTGGTTTTTATAATGAGTATTTATTTGGGATAGAAGCTTACAGTCACAAGGCCCTAAAGAGTCCAACTCAAGGTATCATAAGAGGTATTTTCTCACCAAAATCTGTTGCCACATGTTGAAGCAAGATGGCGGGTGATGTCTGCAGGGGTTCAGCCTTCCTCTTCCTCTTAAGGCTCCGTGGTCCTAGATGCTTCTGACCTCAGCTGTAGGCTGGCATAAGGCTCATCTCTTGGCATAAGGCTCATTTTTATCCTGGCTCAGCTGCTCTCTTCTCTTTAGCTGTAAACTATCAGGCTCATCTCTCTTCCCAGAGCCTCTGCCATGTCTAGGGAGCACTTTCTTTTCCTCTGTGTTCTTTTCTGTGTGTCTCCCTGACTGCCTATATAGCCCAAAAGTGGGTGGGGACTCAGTGCCCTACTGATACAGCTGAAGCAAGGCCCTAATCTTAATTTAATCAGGTAAACTTAACCTTTGAATTTAATGCAGTCAAAGGGTATGACACCCAGAGGAATAGACCAGTTTACAAACGTAATGTATATTTCTTTTTGGAATTTATAAATAATAAAAAGTGTCACAATATCTACCACTGAGTAGGATGAAGTTATTAAATACTGACACTTGGGCATTCTTTGTTATTGCTTTAATTTGCTCCATTATAACTATTCCAGGTCAATATTTACTCAAGTATTTACAGACTTTTTGGTCTTTTTTGGCTCTGGTTATTTCTCTTTCCATTATTATCTTTTCTAATAGAGCCTTAGGGAATCATTTTAAAATGTTAATTGTATTACTGGCCCATTTCAAATCTCTGTGTTTGGTAGCTTGTGCATTTCCTCAGCTCTTTGTGGAGCTGACAGCGTTGGCCAGCTTGGTCTCTCATATGGCTTGGACTTTGGCGACATTAGTGACCAACCCTTGGATCAGTGGCTGCTTTCTTTGAATCTTCTGGCTCTATGACTTTGTATTGGGTTCTTCTTTAATTAGAGTCTTAAATCTGGCAAGATTTGCTTTCCCAAATATTTTCTTACCTGATGACTTTCCTTTGGATCTTGGCTAGGGTTTCTTGTCTTGGCTTCTTCCTATGTTTTCCTAGACCTTTAGAATCAGATGTAGGTATGGATTAACCTTAGCTCTTTTATCTCCTGCAAAAGGAAATTAGGGGAAACAGATGTGGCTCAGGTGACTGAACCCCCACCAACACATAGTAGGTCCATGGTTTGGTTCCTGGTGCCTCCTAAAGAAGATAGTGAGCTGGTGTGATGGGCAGGCATGGCAAGCTGACACAACAAGATGATGCAGCAAGAGACACAAGAAGAAAAATATAGTGAGAGAGACAACAAAGCAGGGAGCAGAGGTTCCCAGGGCCTCCTAAAGAAAATGAGCAAGACAATAGGCTGATGTGAGGGGCAGGCACAACAAGATGACGCAACAAGAGACACAAGAAGAAAAAAACATAATGAGAAACACAACAAAAGTAGGAAATGGAGATGGCTCAAGGATTAGGTGCCTCCCTTCCACATTGGAGGTCCTGGGTTCAGTTTCTAGTGCCTCCTAAAGACAGAGCACACAGCAAGTGCAAACAGTAAGGGGATGGGGAGAAATAAATAAAAGAAATCTTTTTTTTAAAAAAGGAAATTAACTCTCTTGAAGTTCATAATACTCATAATTTGTGACCTGATAAAAAAGTTCTTAATAGCTGTTCTGCAAGTTAGCGAGTCAGATCTGGAGCTGCTTGGGTGATTTGACTAAAGGGGGTGTTGTTCTACTGCTTTTTTGTGAGAAAGAATTCTGAAGTTTGCTCACTGGAATAAAAATTCTATGTAACTTTATTTTGCACAGGATCCAAATTTTTCCTTTTCATTTCTTTGGAAATTTAGGATTATGTATTAGAACTAAAAGGGAAATCGAAGTCAAATAACGTAACACCTGATTATACTGAAAAAGAATGACTTGATTAATGTCATGCACCTGGTAAGTCAGAATAAGAAACCAGATGTCTGCATCTGGAACCAGTGCCATTTCATTGCATCACTCTGAAGGTATCTATTCTTCTACCCAGGCAAAGGAATCATAAGTGCAATAGTCTTTGGAGAATGCCTAGTTCTGATTTTGAGGGCCACATTTTAGTGAAGGAAGGCAGTGTGAAATAGGTACATCGTGGACTTTGGGATCAAATTCCAGCTCCTTGATTTCTGACTTAAAGACTTGCTATTGAACTGCTCTGTGCCTCTGGCTCCTCATTTGGGGACAGGGATGAGCCTAAGTTGCTCGTCTCTGTTAATTTCCTGCTTTGCTCCTAGAGTGTGGGCTCACCTGGAGGGCTCATCTGCTAGCTCCAGTTCTTAGTTCTACTCTTCTTGATAGTGCTCACATCCTACCACCAACTAGTGCAAACTGCTCCAAAGTGAAAAGCTATTATCTCAGTGATTTTTCTTTGACTGCCAATGCTAGGCAAATAGTTTACTTAAAGATAGACTGGGCAGAAATACCTATTTAGTTTGGAATAAATCTGTATTGAATAGAAATCTTTGCGGTTGAAGAAAGACAAATGCACAAGATTTTATGAATCCCCTCAACACAACTGTAAGCCTAGAAATGAAATGTGAGCAGCTTAGGCCAGCCAAGTAACTGTTGGTACAGTGTCAGCTAACATCATGGACTTTTTCTGAATGTCAAATTTATCTTGAATGTACAGGTAAAAACTGGAGCTATCTTTAGCCCCAGTACTCTTGTGGGATCTGTCTTGGGAATATACTCTTTGAGATTAACTTATAGCTGAGGTTGTGTTTCATATTGGCACCCAATTAACAACACCCCAACCCCACCCATGCCACGTGTGAGAATACAACACTGGTCCACTTTGGAGTTCAGGTAGCAGTGGATGGAAGCTGACTGTCAGGGATCACTAAAGAAGGATTAACACCTGTTTTTCTACTTCCTGTAGTTTACATGAAAAATTAGCTCACTGTGTCTGGGGATACCAGCACCCTCCTTATACCTTCCCTCTTCTTTACAATGAATGACTTAGGACACATTTCCAGTTAATGCACTGGGCAAATTAGCTAGAATGTGGATAACACTAGAAGATCTAAACAGAGGGAAATCTACTTTTGCACAACACAAGAATTTACTTTATTGGTAATAGTTTTTAAAATTTATAAAGAAATGAGACTAAAAATGGAAACCTCCCTTTGGGAGAGGGATGCTTGGTTTTTTACCTTCCTCTGTTGACCATGTGGGGTCTAAGTATGTGGTATCGTAACTCCCCCGCTGAGAAAATGGGTGCCACAACATGCATCATGGGAAAAAAATTGGCTTTGGGGTGATTTGAGTGTGTCTGATTTTGGCATTATGTAAAAACTCTTTCCTAATTGTCTTGTACCATGAAATGGTGCTTTGATTGGGAGGAAGCTTGCATTTACAAAATCCCAGATTTATAATAGTCTGTCCCCAACCTCCTTTTTGGTGAGTGAAAGAAAGAGCTAAGAAACTGTTGCAGATTTTTCCTTTTGCATTTTTCCATGATAAAAGTGAAATATTTTGACAGAAAAAAGAACAAGTTGAAGGACAGTGGCTTCCAATCTGATTCAATTGATCAAGCAACTACTTGGGACAAAACACTGGGGAGGCCCAGAAGAGTGTCTCTTAGAGAAGTGCCCGGAGACACAGTCTTAGAACTGGAGAGGATACTAGTAATTATCTGGCCCAGCTCTCTCATGCTATACGCTAATTAACCAAGGTCTAGAAGAGGCAGAAGAGACTTGTTCAAGGACATGGGGGAGTCTGCTGCAGAGACAGCTCACAGCTGTCTTTTTCTAGCTCAGTTGGTTATTAGTATATTGGTCTTTATTGTGCTCTCACTACTCATGGGTTAACTTGATTTCTTAGGTTAATTCACTTTTGTACCCTACTTTGTTTCGTAGGGACTGGTTACTCAAAGACTGGTCTGGTTTAGTCCTGTTGATCTGATGGGCCTGGAATGTCTGTTTTGGTCAGAAGAGGCCAGAGAGATCTGCCTTTATTCTTGTTTTTTTAGGAGGTGTGGCTGGTTCTAGATTACAAGATAGGCTTAGCTTAGAGGCCCCAAAGGAGGAGGTGGTGGTGGTGGTAGAAATGTGTGTTCACTCCTTCCTTAGAGGCTTGTATGTATAGGGTAGAGAGCCTGGTCTTTGGGTTCAGACACCCTGGTTCCATATCTGGGCTTTACCACTTATTATCTGGGAAGGCTTCAGCAAGTTATTTTGCTCTTTATGCTTCAGTTTCCTCATTTGTGAAATGGGAGTAACATTGTTAATAATTTATTACCTATAAAACCCTAGGACAGTTTCTGACAGTTTATATTCCATTAGAGTAGTTATGCTTTTCCTGGGGACTGCTTCAGTCTGTCAAAATGTGTACCCTTGAGGATAATGCTGCTCCAAGAGGCAGAATCAATGACCTAAGTACAGCCTGCATCTCCTCTGGGTAAAGCAGCCTTTGATGCCTTTTCTTTAAAAAGGCACTCAAAGTTCTGACCCAGTTCCTCTAATGACATTATGCCCTCATCTAGTCAATGGGACTACTGATTTTCTTTGTCACCTTGGCACACTGGGGGAGGGGGTGGGGGACGGATACCACTCTCTTGCAGAATCAACACAAAATGACTAAATTAAGAAATATAGATTGTTACAAATCTTTGGCTATGACACTAAACCAAATATTAATTAAAAAATCAGCCAAATTATTTGATGTCACAAATAAGAAAAGCCCTCCATTGATTGCCTGCCAGAGTTTTTCAGGTTCTTGGTATTAGCAGGCCATGGAGTTACATTTTTATCTTAGATTATGAATCGTGAATCATAACACCTACAAATCATGGGGTAGGATGTGGATCTTCCACTTTCCCAAAGAGGTAGTTATGGAATGATGGCATCTGAATGTTCCATATAAACACTTAATTAAAAATCAGGTTCACACTCCTACTTATGTTAGTTGCTGTGATTCTAAGGTGAGTTTAGGGAAGGTTGACTTTATGCTGTATTATGAACCAAACAGTTGTTTGTTCTAACTTTTCTTTCCTTTTCATAGTTGTCTTTCTTACAAAGGCTTCTCTCTGGTTTATTTGATATTTTATGTTTGACTGAGGACAAAGGTCAAGGTCATTTTTCTTTGGGCCATCCATTAAGTGTTTAATTCTGAACAGTCAATTATAGTGAAATCGCGTCTCCTGTTTTTGGTAATTCATGGTCTTAGAATATTAGGGTTCAACATCTGATGGCTCTGGGGTTCTGCAGAAAGCTTCAGGACATACTAGTTAGGTGTAATGAGCCAGGTGCAGAGTGACCAGCTTTTCCCAGGCTGCTCTGAGAAGTGGGGAGGAGTTTTCCATTTTCTATCTGATTATAAAATTTGGGTAACTTTGGAGGGATGTGTGTGTATAACCATAATCACTTTCATAACCACCACCATGTCTTTGGCATGAATAAAGGACTTAGTTTCATTCTTTCAACAAATATTTATTGTGCTAGGCAATATTCTAGATGGCGTGGGATTCAGCAATAAATGCAACAGATAAAAATCCCTTCCCTAATGGAACTTAAATTCTGGTGGAGTTTGGAGGGTAAGGGTGGTGAGGAAGTGGTGAGTTAAGAAGACAGGCAATGAACAAAATAATTGGTGTTTCCAATAGCATCCCCCATTTTAGCTCATTATTTGTTTCCGGCAATTTAAATTAACATAATCTTTCTCTGATAGAAGGCAGTCTTCAAGAGACTCCACACAGGCAGTTTAAATTCATGTCTTCGTCCTTGGTATTGAATTTCTAGAAGTTTCTGAACATAGGTTTATGGTTTTCCTAGGTCAAGGTTCATAGATTTACCCTACCCTCTCAACTAATTATGGGCCAAAACTAATCATCATATTTGAACTTCATATTATCCTAGAGAATAGCTCCAGCTATGTGTATGCATTCATTGTATCACCTGAGCAGTTGTATCACAGAGTAGAGTGACTGGATAGTATTGTTGTTATTAATTTCTCTTCTTGCCACACATGGTTGTATGAGGCCACTGTGCTGTCAGGCTGGGGGACAGAAACTTAGAATAGTTCACATAAATGAGATCAAATTCTTAGCAATTTAGGGAGCACATTTTATGTTCCCTTAAAATAAGTCACTTAAAATGTTAGCTATACTAAAAGATAGGTCAGATCAGAGCCCAAATACTTTGAGATCTACCTGTGCCTATATCTAAGGTATAATAAATGCATTAAGTTGCAGGTAATTATAGCTCTATAATATAATTAGTGAATGATATATATTTTACATTATATATGGTTTACATAATATGTAATATACCATAGTAATGTACAGTACCATATAGTAGCAGTTGTTCTACTGAACAGTAGTAGAATTTCATGTCTGGAAGGATCAAGATTCTTTTGACTGGCTGTTTTTAAAATGGGATCTGTGACTGTTTCTGAACATCATTTAATTCATCATATACTTCAGTGTGTGTGCTTCCCCTCTGTGAAGGGCCATAATTACATCCGATTCTCAAAGTGGTTTGTTTAAGAGAAGCTCATCGAGACCAGCCCACTGATTTTAGAGTCTGAGAAGTCCTGACTTGCTCAAGGTCATACAGTTCTTGCCAGCCCAAGTCTAGGTCCTACGGCCCAGATCTTATGACCAAACTGCAAATTAGAAATATTTCTATCATGATGAGGTTAAATCAGGTCAAATGTTTCTGTCCTATTTAAATATCGAATACCTGTGAATGTGAGGAGTTGAGAACTTGCTGCCGAGTGGGGTGGGAAGCTGCGCTTTGTGCAAATGGAAAGAGCTTTTCAGAATCTTTTGGGAAGTTTTAGTGATTGGTGGAGGATTCTATAATGAGGATGGGAAGGAATAAAGTTGCTGTTTAAAAAAAAAGAAAGGTTAGTGGCTTAAAAATCTAGTAGCATCCTATCTGATGTTTACTCAAGTCTAGTTTCAGAGACCTTGAAAGGACATCCCATTCTTGTCTTAGGGCACAAAACACATTCTTGTTCAGCTTTGAAACTGCAGGGCGTCTCTGCAGCTGCGGCTTTTCTTCATCAGTGCCTGCCAGTTCTGGGTGCTGCAGAATTCTGATAATGAGAATGTCAGTTCTATGTAGGTCACCGTATCCTTCAGGACAAAATTCAGATGTAGAGAAGTGATAAGTTAAAAAAAAAGTATTACATTTCTTTCCATAGAAACCTGGCTAATTTTGTAACCTTTTTTTTTTTTAAGGTCTACTTTTTAAATCTTCCATTACAATTTCATTTTTTTGTGATGTTGTACAATGTGCACTACAAAAGTGATGTCCATTTTCCCATCTTTGATAGCCTTAGAAATGGGATGAAATATTTCTAATTGTTCCCAAATCTAGAAGTGTTGGGGATCGAAGGTAAGATATTTTCTGATTAGACTTTTGGGGTCTAATTGGTTGATTCTTTGAATTGGTTGTCATTTAGACTAAAGAGTAAAATGCATCTATTTATCCAGGGTCTTTCTGATCAGTGGCTGGAAAAGAAAATCACTCCCCTTCCCTCAAAAATACCCCTAAATAACAGGCATATTGTTCCCACTTCAAAATGCCTTAATCAATGAGTTCATGTTGCATGAATGGCAAGCCTTCGTTTTTAATTTGTGTGAATTATTGGAAACATCATACTAAGATGCAAATGGGATATTAGCATGTAGAGTTCCCACTTGGGTCTTGCAGAGCTGTATCAGAAAGGCTGCTTTTGTAACTGAGTGCGCAGAAGGCGCTTCAGAAGCAAGGACGTGTTCCTTAACGTCCAATTCCAAAGCTCCTGGGTGACTTGCAGCCTCAGCCAGGGTGAAGAGGCCAAACACTGCCAGCTTGGACGTCCTGGCTTCTCTGACACTTTCAGACAAATGAAAACAGCTTCAGAAGACAGCTGGATAAAGTTTGCCTGTGATACGGTCACATAGCAAGGTGAGGTGATGGGAGTCGTGAGAAATCTATAAATAAAATCAGACCTCTCCATGCCTGTTGTTGGTGTTCTTGTGCTGGCTATGTTTACCAGACAATGAAGGGGACTCAAACGTGCCTCCCAGGCCGTGAAGGTAGAGGTTTCGCTAGAAATTTATCTTGGACCTGCTGTCTGTCTGTCTGTGACTTTGGCAGCCAGTGGTCTGACTTCTTTTCCAGCAGGGCTCTGTTTAACACCAATTTATTCACCGCTTCCTTTTTCTCTTCTTGTCCTCCAACCATTGACTTGGGGGCACTTTCCTAAGGTCTGTAAGAAAGAAGCAGTTTTTAATCATTCCCTTGAAATGCAGGTGCTGGGGAAGTCAGGGACACAGATTCAGTGGCCATCTGCCAACCTTTGCTTCCCTTGTCCCCATCCCCTCTTCTGTTGTGTGTAGATTTTCTATTCCACAACCCTGGGGGAGATGTGTTAGGGCTAATGAAAAGGCTTGACCAGACTGTAAACCTAAAAACCCAGGAACAAGCAGCCCCAGATACTTCTCAGGGCAGGAAACTCTCAGTGGTAAGACTTCCTCCCCTTTGGGTAGATAAATACCTTCCTCGGGTCACACAGACTTGTCCCTCTTATCTTCAGGAGGTGGGCGGTGCAGAGCTGCTATCCACTGCCTCTGACCAAGGCAGTGGCCCTCCTAGGAGATGGGTCATGTTGGGACCTCTTCCGCTATGCTTTAGGATCCTTTGTGCTGTGTAAGTAATAAGCCATTTGCTGAAGGTTTCTGCTGTGTCTGAGCCTGTGCTCCCGTAATGCTCTGTGTAGCAACTTGCCCTAGAGCAGGGGCCTGTGAGCTTGAACTGAAATTCAAAAATACATTATCCTTGTGGGGCATGTTAGTGCAGATATGACATATTTATTAAAAAATACACAGTATAGTGTGGGCTTAGTAAGTGGTCCATGGTTTTCACATGACTGGCAGAAACGGTCCTTGGAACAAAAAAGGTTAAGAACCCCTGCTCTAGAGCCTCAAGATTAGGTTGCCAGCCTGAACCCTTGATTTCCCTCCTGAATAAAATCTACCCCACTGAAAATTAAGAACAGATGCTGGCTGGCCTGCGTATGACTGTTTCTGTATCAGGCAGGAATTTTTGCTCTCAGGGATGAGAAAAGTTGTTCAAGGGTCCGTACATAAATACCAAGTTGCAGGAGGTTATGTTTCCAAAATAATGGGTTGTCTAGAGCTTATAAACCATTTTCTTGTTACTTAGTAGGTACTGAACAAACATTTGAATGAATGATGACTTATTTAGCTAATCATGGAAAAATGTCTTGGGGGAAATATCTTTAGGATCATAATCATTTTTATTTTGTTACTTATGTAATGGTCCCCATATTTTGAAACTGAAAAATCATTGTCATCATGTTTTTCAGAAAGGAAATGAATTACATTATAATTTCATAGCTCCAGGATATCAAAAATGCATGAAAAGCACATTTGCTGAAATTATGCCCTTCCTGAGAGGATTAATGAATAAGTGCTTAGGTGTGATAATGGAGATGAAATTGATAATTTGAAGTATTATAAATAGATATGTGGCTGTCAAGACCTTGGAATTATTTTAATTACTGACAAGAAGTTTACTGAGAACAAAGAGGTTCAAAGAACTAGATGTTGACTCCTTTACATAATATTAGACCCTGAGCTTTTCTTGTACTCCTTCTTGAATCCCCAACACTCGCTTGAGATTGGCACTGAGTTGGAACTCAGTCCATGCTTGGCCAGTAGTGAATGTGATCTCATCGTGTATCTGTCACTGTGTCATCTACTTTGATATGGATGAGCTAATTCATTCCCAACAACAGTATGAGGTAGGGGCTGTTTTTTACTGTCCACCTTTTTAGAGACAACAATGAGGTTAAGAAACATTCCCAAGAAAGGTCACATAGCAAGTAACTGACAGAATCTGGATTCAGCGTGGTCTCTTGAGTTGGAAATTTTCTGCTTCCAGGCTCTAAGATCGGCTACTTTCTCCCCAGGTCCGCAGGCGATAGATACATGGTAACTACAGGCAAGGGATGGCTTTGCACAATTCCTTCATAATGACTGTGCTGTAGCACGTAGTTCTTTTTTACCTTTCCCAAATTAAACCAAGCATTTTTTTTTTAAATGAAGGAATAAAAATACCAAATAATCTATTTGCTGTAAAGAATATATTCTTTGCCTTATTCATTTAGACCTTAAACTCTTTACTATTTGCCTCTGCACTCTTGGATTTTAGGCTTGTGAAGAACTGATGAACTCTTCTCTTTTCCTGGAATGGATTGCGCTTAAATGGCTGGCCTCTCCTCCCTCATCATGAGGGACTTTAAGATGATTTTCTGATCCTAGTTATTGCTTTTAACGTTTAATTTCTTGTTTTAACGTGTCCCTCCTTTGACTTTTTTGCTTTTTTATTGATTACCATTTAACCTAAAAATTCTTCTTAGTTGATTTGCATATTTGACTCCCTCCTTTTGATTATTCTTGATGGTCCCTGACCTTAATATGTTTGAGAAAAGGTAATGTGCAACTTTGAGGGTGGTGATTGGTGATAATGGGTGTAAATTACATTTCATTATGGGGAAAGTTCCTTGGCTTTGGTAATGTTTAAAAAATTAGGTCAGTAAATTGTTCCTTCCCATTAGATTTGTCTCTGTAACGATAACTGAAAGATGTCCTAAAAATTGGGAGATGCTATTTTCATGATGATTCGGACATTTCTTTATTTAGTTTTTTGACCCCTCCATGGAGTTCAGGGTAATCAAGTTGATACCTCTAGTTGGGTCAAGATTAAACTATTCACTTGTGAAAAATGACCCAGTATTTTGGTTCATGTGTTCTCCATAATATGTGTGACCCAAATTTCAAGTAGCGCTCTAGGACATTCTTTTTTTGAAGATTTATTTTTTATTAATTTATCTCCCCTTCCACCCCTCCCTTCACCGGTTGTCTGCTCTCTGTGTTCATTTGCTGTGTGTTCTTCTGTGTCTGCCTGCATTCTTGTCAGTGGCACCAGGAATCTGTGTCTCTCTTTGTGGTGTCATCTTGCTGCATCAGCTCTCCGTGTGTGTGGCGCCACTCCTGGTCAGGCTGCCCTCTTTTTGTGTGGGACAGCTTACTTTAGGAGGCACAGTCCTTGCACGTGGGGCTCCCCTACATGGGTTATACCCCTGCGGGGCACGGCACTCCTTGTGTGCATCAGCACTGTGCGTGGGCCAGCTCAACACATGGGTCAGGAGGTGTTTGAACCCTGGACCTCCCATGTGGTAGGTGAACGCTCTATCAGTTAAGCCAAATCTGCTTCCCTAGGACATTCTGATTTAACCTCAAAATCTGAGATGTTTTATAGTAGTTCTGTAGCTAAGAACTACTTAGTCTTGTTTCATAGTGGCTGGAACCTTCTATTCCAACCTGAAATCTAAGGCTTATCTGACACATAAGCCTTGCCAGGTACTACAAGGGCTGGCTAGTTGGACTTCAGGATTATCTCTGGAAAAGGTTTGGCTGACACATGATATAGGTATGGAGCTCAACAAGTCCACCCTCTGGGATGTGATGCCGAAATTTCTATTTTTCTTGTGAGGCATTATCATCATCTTTGTATTCCGTACATTTCAAGAATTACAAACCTTTTACACACCCCTTGCTTATACCTCTCTTTAAATAAGGATTTAAGAAAACCCAGCAAATCTTCCTCATAACTTTTGTATTTTCATTTGGCATTTTTGCAACATGCCTAACTGTACACCAAGATTTTCCACCATTAGCCTGTTTTAACTGCCTGTATTTCCCCATGTTGTGTACTTCCCCTTAGACTCATCAGGTGGTAGAAGGTTTGTGAGGAGATGGATTAATAGAAGCTTAACAGGGATTCATCTTACTCTTTGGTCTCCTGCTTGGTTGTGGGGGATTTACTAGCTAATTTAGTTTAAAATGAGTCTCAATATTTTTCTTATCATCATGAACTGCTCTGATATTGGGGGAAAGGAGCTAAAAATTTGAGGATGGGGAAGGGGCTGTTGAAGGTGGGGCGATAGCCACAGTTGTGCACAATATGGGCATCACCTGGTTCATGTAGTTACAGAAAGGACACACAACGCTGACGATGCTGGCCCTCCACAGAGAAAAGAAAACTGGAGAGTGGAGATTTTGTTTGCTTTTTACATTTTGGTGAGAAATAGGAAGAGAAGCAGGGAGCTCCTGGCTGGCTTGGGGCAGGTAGTTCTGAACTTCACCAAAACATAAACCTGAATTTACTTTCCATGGGCAACTCTGGGAACCCCCAAGGAGTTAATGCCTTTCCCATTGTTCTCCCCAGAAGATGCTTGAGCCTCGATTCATCTCTGACAGGATCGGGCAGCAGATGTCAGCAGCAGGAGTGACTGCCTCCTCAAGCTGAAAATGGCAGATGATTTTCTTCCCAAACCTCTAATCCAGGATTTAAGTGCATCTAAGGTGCTGTGTTACATGCAGAAAGAGACCTTGGGTTTTCAGAGTGCAGTGGGAAAGACTACAGACGCTAATGGAAACTGTCTAATGGAAAATGCTCACTGCTGTGCCCACTGAGACAGAAGTCCAAATGAGCATGCTGGCACCAGAATTGCTAGATCAGAGTTCTGACAAATTCTGAGGAGAAGAAAGATCTTGTGTTCACAGTGGATCATATCATTCCTGACCCCGCTCATTAACATACTACCCTTTCCTCCACCTCCTCATGCTTCTTTCTGCACATAATCAGTTGTCATAGCTTCTTTTCTATCTGCTGAAATAAACAATAGCCTCTGTCACCAAAGGCTGGTAAAATCAGCAGCAGGTGAAGAACTACATTTAGGCCTGCTGAAAGCTCAATGTTGATTACTGTATTTTCACACCTAAAACCCCCAAGATGTGATGCTGAAAAATATTAATTTTTTTTTTTTGCCTGCTTCTCAGCTCTTGATAACTCCTGCCTTTTACACTGCTGCCTCCAGCCCGTCCAACACTTCCTTCTGTCCCTGGGACAGAGGCTGGAAGGACAGTGGTTGGGTTACTTCCTCTCATGGTGCTGCTTCCATGCTCACTTGATGGTATTTTGTAACAGTTACTGCTCTTGTTTTCTTTCATGTCTATTTCACATAATATTGTAGGAATTCAGTTTATTTATGGACAGATCCGTAGTTCATTTCCCTTCTGTGATGTTCTGATGTGTGCCACAACATGTTGAGAACCTAATGTATATTCATTGGTTTTCCTTGTTGTCTCATTTATTCTGCAGAATGGGACTGCATGGTGACCCTCTTATCCATTTTACAGGTGAAGAGTGAGGGCTGGGCTTGCATTTATGAACTTTATTACTGTAACAATGAAACTGAGCCTAATTATATATATAATTAATGCCAAAGAGTTGAGGTGCATCCTGAACACTTCCTAGTTACTCAAGTGTGGCCTCTCTCTAAGCCAAACTCTGCAAATAAACTCACTACCTTCTCTCTGACATGGGACATGACTCTCAAGGATGAACCTCCCTGGCTCCAAAGGATTATTTCTGAGCACTAATGAGTGATGCATTTGGAAAAAGATCTTGACAGAAAGTGAGATATTAAATAAAACAAAGTTTTTATGGCTAAGAAATTTCAAAGTGAGTTGGAAGATCATTCTGGAGGTTATGCTTATGTAGGTATCAGGCTGATTTCACAAACTGCCAAAGTAAACAAAACCCCAAATGAAAGTGTGCCTGGGGGTTCATCTGGACACCATAGGCAAGCCACACGGTCTCATGAAATGGACACCCTTTCAGCGGGCCCTATCTGGAATGTATGAAAATCTATTTCCTCATAGTTATACTAATTTATAATCCCCCTAATCATGGTTCTGCTTTTATTTGAACCTATAATTTTCAATGTACCTATTAAATATATTTCTCAGAGACTTAAATCTTTGGATTGTCTGTATGCCAGTTGAGCCCTGAAACCCAGCAGAGTTGAGGCTAACTCTTACTCTCCAGTTCCTTGGGCTTGCCCTGGACCATTAACAAAACAATTATGATGGAAATGTCCCATCTCCAAAACAAGGAGTATCTTCAACTGCAAGCAAAATAATTCCTTTCCTCTGCCCCATAATATTTAAGACGCATTTCAGCCTGAAGCAGTCAGAGCAGACATCCTCCAAATCCCTCAAGACTGAGGCATGAACAAAAATAAGGAGTGTAACCATGAACCAAAGCAGATTTATTGTTATTGTTTTTTAGTTATTAGCTTGTATTAATGGAGTAACTTGTAATATTCATATAAAAATAAAGAATGCAAAAAAAAAAAAAAAAAAGAGGGCTGGGAGAGGTCAAGACACCTGCTTGGTTGTGGCAAAACTGGAATCTGAGCCCAGATTTTTCTGACTCTGGACTCATGCTCCTTGGCACTCTTCCTGTTGCCTATCTTGTGAATTTGACTGCAGGCGATGGGACTCCATTTTTATCTCCATGTTTCTTCTAGCTCTTTGACTCTATCATTAAGTACATCTCTTTTGAGTAGCTTTCCCTTTTCAAAATGCTGCAGTAATGACCAGTAATAGCTAAGATGTCAAATGCCTGTCATTTTCCTTTTACTAATTGAGACAAATCCATTATGTTCCCCATTGACTTTATCTCGGCCATCAGGGAGCCTGACTTAATTGCCCCCACTGCTGGCTTCCTGGCTCTAATGCTGAATTACAGGAGTCACCGTGGCTGGCGCTTGTGAGCTCAAGCTGTTCAGATCGTGCTAACTTGCACAATGCTGCTTTGTCTAGCTTCCATCTGATTGCTCGTTGCTTCCTCATGATCCTGGTTAAAACTCAGGAACTTTGAGATGATACCTACAGAAGGTCCTTGAGGTCCCCTTGGCTAATATTGTGCTAATTCATTGTTTGGGGATGAAAGACTCTTCTGTCTGTATCCTGTTAAAATGTGCTATCCTCTATCCTAATTTGCCACGTGGTGAGTTACCTAAAACAGACAGAGAGCAGACAGGGAGGTATAAACTGAGATCTGGATAGGACGTTCTCTGCTGCCAGCTCCCAAAGGATGTTTCTTCTCCTGCGGTTCCACCTTCTCTAAGACCCAGATAATGTCCTGAGATCCTACAGATGGCAAAAAGAGAGAGTGGTTCCAGGGCTTGTCCACGGCCAGAGCTTGGGAGAAGACGCTTGGGGTGTTCTCTGGAATTGTAGAAAACACTAATGATTAAGACAACTTTACTCTGGTCTAGCCTATCTGTCCATGAGTCATCTACAAATGTGTTTATACCAGTTAGAGCTTTTCAGTTGCAAGCAACAGAAATGGGCTGTCATTGATTTAAACAGAAAAAGAATTAATGAGATGCTGCAGGGCAGCTCACAGAATTGGAGGAGAAGCTGAGCATCCCGGCCTCGGGAGGAGAGGGAGCCAGTGGGGCTCTGAAGCAGGAACTTGTAACTAGCCCTTTGATGGAGCTGCTCTTGGGAAAACTCAGCCTCTGAACTGCTGCCACTTGACTCAGGACTCAGATTAGAAAGAGGTTGAATGCCCTGGCTGTGTAGTCATTGGCCAACCATGAGGGAGAGTGGAACGCCTCGATTGACAGTGCCAGTAACCTCCCCAAGGGAAAACTTAGTGCTCATACCAGATGGGGTGGAAATGGAGGAGAGGCAGGCAAAAACAATGCGTGTCCTCTATGGTAGGGATCTGTCACTGGCTCCATAGATTCTGTAAAAAGTATTTCACAGCAGTCCACTCTGGTGTTACTTCAGAACCAAGGACAAGGTGGCCCCTGGAGAGGCAGGCACTTACAGACCAGACATAAGCTCTAGCTTGGATGGTAACTGTGATAGCGATTGGGTAACTGGGCAGACAGGTAGATTCCATTCTGGGAGGTGAGGGGTACCAGATAGCGAAAATACCGCAGAAGGAAAGCATAAAAGCCAGCCATTTGTACTGGCCAATGGCGAGTTGGTTGGTCTGTGGAGGGTGATAACTGACACCGAGGGGCTGGCGTTTAGCATTAAGATGCTTGCCTTTTCAGGGGAGAGGATCCTGGGACTGTGAGACTGGTATTCTCCCAAGAGGTTCTGTCCTGACCATTTGTGGGGTCAAGGCAAGATTGCCCAATGAGGGAAATACAGTTTCATTTGTAAAACCTTTTCCCTTTCCTTGGTAGTGATTATCTCCACTAATTATAAAGCGTAAGATACTCTTTTTGTTCCTTCTCCTCTAAGCTCCTGCAAAACTCAGGTTCTGATACTCCATTCACACTGTGGTGTGAGTGAATGAGAACAACTTAAGGGGCATATTTGGGCTTTTCCCCAGAAGTCGAAGGAAAGGGTTGAATCTCCAGCTTCTGGAATCCCCTTAGTTGGGATGTGGGAGACAGTGGGTGGCAGCTGCTTTTGCTTTGTGGGGTGGAGAGCTCATCGGGGAGTTTGGGAATGATTTAGATGTTATACTTTAAGAGACGTGAGAAGAGAGCAGAAAGGAAGAGCTGAGGCGTCGTCACGTCCACTGGAGAGAAAGCATCATGACCCAAGTGTGAGGAACTGTGCCATCACCTTCTAGGCTATAAAAACAGCCCCCCTTGTTCTCTCAATTCTGAAGGCCTGGTATGACTCCATGTTGTTCTCAGCTAAAATCAATGGGGTGCCCGAGTCAGCTCATGTGCTTTGTGAGAGCTGATTGGGCTTCTCTTCCCAGCTCTCCTTTCAGTGACATGGAGTTGGTAGCTGAAAACTGGATTCTTTGCCATGGAAATTGAAGATGCTATAATAAGGGATTTGCTTTCAGAGAGTTGGCTGTCAAACATTTATCCACATATCAGTGGATATCATTCATTCTGAAGTAATATTAGATACCAGTGTTTGCCCTCCTATGGAAGGTATGTTTTTAATATGCAATACCAATTAAATGTCTAAATGAGTAGTTAACTTTCCTAAGCAACTTTATAGCCAACCTTTGTTATTAGCCTTTTATTTAAAAAAAAAAAAAAAAAAAAAAAGGAAGGAAAAGGCTCTTTTCTTATCACAGTAGAGTAAATCCTGACATGGTGGTGGGTTGGAAGGGTTGAGAGTGTTGGCCAAGACCCTGCTAACCTGTAGTCTCTTCTCACCTCTTTTTCTCTTCTGGTTTCTGTTATTGGAAAGAATTAGAAGTGTCAGCGACCTGTTAAATTTAATGAGTTCAGGACAGCATATGCTTCGTTTATAGATTTTGCCTCCTGACACAGGTTAGCAGAGAGACATTATCTCCGGGTGGGAGGAAGCCTACTGTAATTGCAAGCACATTTTCAGTAGAGGAAGGTCTTGCAAATTAAAAACAAAAAGGTGTTCGGAACAGTGAGTATAAAGGTGATGAGTTATTCTCGGGCAAAGTGTACTATTCAAGGAAACTTCTGTTAGCTTTAGTATTTGACTCAGAGAGAAACAATGTGTCAGGACATAAATAATTGGAGCATATATGTGGAGATGTTTACCACTTAATACCTGTTATAACTTGCCTTTATTATCATAATGACTATTGTGCATGTTTAGAGTTGACAGTACAAGTTTAAAGACTTAAAGTGAATGCTTTAGAAAACTAGACGTTCTAAAACATTAATGTCATTTTGACATCTCTGAAGCATAGTAATGAGAAAAAATGTGGAGAAATGGAATAATTACGGTGCCATTGGGCAGGTTCACTACAGCATTTACAAGTAGCACAAAAAGCTTAGTTATTTCAAGCACTCAAAGGCTTTGCAATGAGAAAATTCTTAATTCCGAGGGTGAGGAGAGAATCAGAATGGAGAACAATTTAAACTTTGTGAATAGTGTATGCATTGATTTAAATAAAAAAACAATTATTTCCACTTACACAATGGATAGGTGATTCTAAAGAGTAGGACTTTGAACCTAAAATGTATGTGACCTAGTTGGCATTTATTGAGTACCTACTATGGACCACATACAGTGCCAGCTCCTCAGGAAGCAAATGAGATCATGATATGGTCTTGTACCTTGGTTGATGGGCAAGCAGCCATGCCAATAAACTGAAGGAGGAAAATACAAACTCAGAAATGAAGTGCAGAAGTTGGTGCCTCCGCACTGCTAAAATTACGTCCTAAATTTTCCTGAGCATATGATACATTTCTTAGTTCAGGCTCCTCCTCTTTCATATAAAAAGGCCAATGATATAAAAGTTTGTCTTCTTTCTTTCTTCCTTTTTCTTGTAAATTTAGATCATACTCTTTGTGGAGCAATTTAGAACCATTAGAGAAGTATGAAGAAAATGTCACTTAATCGTCTCCCAACCCAGAGATAATCACCTTGTAGCTTATTTTCTCTAGACTTTTGTTTATATGTAAATGTGAATATATGATAGATTTCCAAGTTAAAATCCCATTTATATACATAATTCTGTACTCTTCCTTTTCCTGTAAAATTCTCATGAGTATCTCGGCATATCATTAAATATTATATAGAAATGTGCTTTTTAATTGTTTGCTTATGTTTCATTATACAGGCATATTGTAATTCATTGAACATTTCTTCTGTTAGATTTTGAGGTGGTTTCCAATTTTTTTTGCTACCATAACTTCAAGATATCCTTGATATAGATTCATAGATATCCTTGCAGAAAATTCTTTGTGCACATTTCTGAACACATCCTTATCATATCCTGAGGACTAGAGTTACTGAATCAAAGGATTATGATAATTGTAAAAGCTTGACACATATCTAGATAGCCTGCTAAAGGATTTCCCAATTTACGTTTTGACCTGCAGCATGAATATTCTCAAAATGTGTTTTAATAGAGTGTAATAGATACAAGAGAGGACGTTGAATTCTGAAAAATTCTTTAAACTATTTTTTAAACATTTATATATTTTTTATTAGAGAAGCTGTAGGTTTACAGAAAAATCATGCAGAAAATAGTTCCCATATAAACCATACCCCTGACATCACATGCAGTTTTCCTTGTTGTTAACACTTTGCATGTGTGTGGTAATCTTCGGTTACGTTTGATGAGATAATGTTATAATTATACTAGTAACTTTAGTCCATGGTTTACATCAGCATTCACTGTGTTGTACAGTTCTATGTTTTTAAAAATTAAAAAAAAAAATGTATTTTAAGAAGGTACCAGGGATTGAACCTAGTACCTTGTACATGTGAGCTCAGCCCACTACACTATAACTATTACTTTTTACAGAGGCGAATTGAAGTTTTCCCTCGCCATTCCCACTGCCCGAGGTGTTGTTCCTTTAGCTGCTGCGTGGCTGGCTTTCCTCAGTACATTCGGTCTCTCCTCACACAAGACCCCCTTAGCCAGGCTGTTGCAGACCCCCCCGACCACCTCTTACCCGGTTTTAATTTTCTCAGTACTTAACACTAATTGGGATTACAGATTTATTATTTACTTGTCTCCTGCATGTAGTAGATGCACCCATACTTCTACATGAGCTCCAAGAGGGAGCCCTGGTCTGGTCCCCGTGTATCCCACCTACCTGCCCAGTGCCTGGCCCAGCGTGTGTGCTCAGTACACAGACCTTGAACGGATGTGCACATCAGGCATGGTCAGCATACTTGTGTTTGGTTGCTTTTGTATTGTTTATTTTGTTTTCCCTTCAGAAACCTCAAGTGGTAGGTTGTGTAATAAGCATCTGTCAGAAGTGTCTAGCCCATCCTGTTAGGTTCTCCAAGGTGGATCTCTCAAACCATTTCCCCGTAAATTATGTCAGCTGCACAATTGCATAGATAAGCAGAACGTGTTCGGTCGGCATCAGCAAAATGTGAATAAAACTTTTTGGTTGATTTGACTTACCAGTGTTGATGTTTTGGATTATGAATTAAACTGGGATAGGATTATTTATTTCACTTGGTAAGCCATCTGTGTTTACAATGCTTTTCCAAATCATAGATTTTGGGGGTATTTTATGATCTGTTGCAGATTTTTCTTGGCATTACAAGCAATATACTAGTCTATACTCATTGAGACTTATTTAGTCATTGGAGTTTCTTAAGATGCCTTAAAATTAAAATGTGGAAACCCACACCATGGTGGGATTGTTGGGCCATAACCTCTGGTTGTTACTACTGTGGATTTTGCAGAAGGCATGGAAGGGAAAGGGGAAGAAGAGAGAGGAAGAGAGCTGACTAATGCTATAGAGCCTGGCAGCAACAGAAAAAGGATTGAAGTTCATATTGTAAAGGATTTGGTTCACCACTTGGTCTCCCTGTAAAGTGGCTAAAGGAATAGATTTCCCCCAGGTATTTTATTTCTGGTTGATTATCTTGGAGAGGAATGCCTCTTTTCCCCCAAGGATGTTTTATCAGTGCCATGTCCTTCTGTTGTTTATGTGGGCACTGATCCACTTAGTAAGTTGTGTGTCATGGATATACCATGATGGCGATCTCTACATTCTAGTAAGAGCTTGGTAACTGGGAACCACAGCTCGCTCATCTCTCTTGTCACCAGTGTCTTGCTCAGAACCTGGCACAAGATCAGTGGCTAGAAAATATTTTTAACTGAATGAATGAAAGAAGTCCAAAATTAAAGTGTTCCTAGGGGGAAGGTTAAGTTAACTTTCCACCATCATTTACACACGGCAACCATACTTCCTGTTTTGTATCCTGGTAGTTATTAATAGTTCTCCTTTTACTCTCAAAGAATCCTAGTTTGGATGATAAACTCAATAGTGATCCTACTTCTCAGATATATTTCTATATTGACAGATTGAAATAGCTACAAGAACGCACAGCAAAAGACTTGTCTGGCTATCTCATCTAGGGCTTTCAAGGGTTCCATTTATCTCAGACAGACAGGTCAAGAGGCACTGAAACAGGACTTCTATCCTGTTCATCTATTATCTACAACTTGCCACATTAGGTCAAAATATCCCAGGCTTCTGGCTTATTCAAAGGACAGTCCAATAATGAATACATTCAACTTTCCCCCTGCATGTGGACACTGATCCATGACTTCTTCAACACCTAACTCAATGGGTTAGCGCCACACTGAAGAGTCTGGACTTTGCTCCATTTGTGTTGGCCAAATACATTCTGCAGATCCTAACAATTACTCCTTTTTTCCTTTTTGCTCCCTTTTTCTCACTTTCTGATTGCTTTTTCTTTGTCTTTCCCATTCTCAGACACTGATACTGTGTGTCTGTGGAAGGTTGACCAGGCCTCTGAAGACTATTGAGGTTTCACCAGGGTAGCTCGTAAAAATCAATATTCCCACCAGAGGGAGCTGAGTAGCAAAGAGAACAACTTGCTTTCTTCACAGAAATGCAGAATTGTATATTCTTTTCCAACTTCCATTAAAATAAAAATTTAAATGCCCCAGGAGAACATCTTCATGTTTTTTCATATTGATTTTGTTTCTTTTCTTGGACGACTTATCATACTGTATACCCATTTGCTTCAATCACTGCCCCCACTCTCCCAGCATGAAGGTTGCAGTATCACGAATAGATCAGGAGACTCTTTTGACCAATTACGCTGTTCCCTGCTTCTATGTCCAGTGGGATTGTTTATTTTAAAAAGCCCCAAGGACCACAGGGCTGGGACCTGGTATCTAGCTGGCGTGTGTATGTATGTGTGTGTATATGTGAGAAGGGGAGCATTCTCCTAGATTCCCAGTATAACCTGAAATGGTTGCTCTTCCATACCTGTGTACAACATCCTACTCTTTTGAAGCTTTTTCTCTCATTGCCCCTGTTCTCTCTCACGTTCCCATTTTCCTCACGCTCTCTGATATCTGATTTGGTCGTCCTCACCACCCTTAGGTCATGCTGTCAACCAGATTCAATGTAGTCCAGTCCTTGTAGATGACCTACCTAATTCCCCAGTCTCATCGTGTCTCTAACCCTGCAGCTGCATCAGACTTCACACCCATTCCATTTCGGTCACACCCACTCCATTTCAGCCATTCTCACCTGTGACCATGTCCTAGACAGCCCTTGAACTGATGACTTCTGAAATCCCCAATTCAGTGTAGCCTCCAAAATATTCCCGTATCCTGCAACTCTTCGCTTGCTCATTCCTACCATACCTGTCCTTCAACTTTGTCAGTTTGTTGACCTTTTGTGCTTAAAACCGAGGCTATCCAGCTCCACCAGAGAAAATTTAACTGGTGAAAATTAAACTGTTTTAGTTTCCTGGGCTGCTCAAGCAAATATCATGAAATGGGTCAGGTTAAACAATGGGAATTTATTTGCTCATGGTTTGAGGCTGGGAAAAAGTCCAAATCAAAGCATCATCAAGGCGATGCTTTCTCCCCAAAGATTGTTGCCTCCTGGGGCTAGCTGCCAGTGATCCTTTGTCCTTCGTTTGTGACATGGCAAGGCACATAGCAGCATCTCCTGGTTTCTCCCTTCTCATGGGGTCCTGTTGAATTTCAGCTTCTTGCTTCCTGTGACACTTACTCTGTCTGAAGGTTACTCTGCTTATAAAGGACTCTGATAATAAGTTTAAGACCCATTCTGTGTGTGGTGGGCCCCACTGTTAAGTGAAGTAACCTCAGCAAAAAGTCCTACTTTGAATGATTTCACACAATAGCAATGGATTAGATTTAAAGATATGTTTTTCTGGGGGCTATACAGCTTCAAACCACTACAATTATCCATCCTGCAGACTGGTGCTACCGCGGATTCATGGTCTCCAACTTCAGGTGAGTCCTTGCCTCTGCCCCAGCAATCCTCTTGTGGCTTCAATTAACCCTCTATGTCATTCTCTCAACTGGTTCCTGGCATTGCCTCAATTCTGTTGAGCTCACATAGTTTCAAGAAAATTGTCACCTCAGACTCTTAGAGCGTGTTTTTCTCTCTCTATTGTTTACCATGATTGAGAAGTACAGTAAAATGAAAATGCTCTGAAATAGCTCTTGATTGTGGAAATTAGCATAGATATTTGAAATGGCCTTAAATATGCAAATTCCTTCTACAGCATGAGACCAGGACAGGGTATTTCTCTGAAGGCTTTCGTACAGGTTGTATTGAGCTACTTTTCACTTCATGTATCGGCTGATGATAATGTTTCGTGCACTGTTCAGATGTCTTTAAGTAATTTGGCCCATTTCTATATTAATCTTCCAACAAAGCTAAGGCTTTGTGAGTGGGAAGTATCACATTGTAGAGTAATCTTGAAACATGCAAATCAGAGCTCCTAAGTGACCTGCTACAATAGAATTAGAGTGTGTTGACCTTATTGCATGAAAGCATGCCTCGGCTGATATTAACCTTTCATGCTATTTTTTGGTCATGTAACCTTGTAAAATTGCCTTCTTGTGGTGCCATGGTTTAAGAGGCACTTACGTAAGCTGTGAAAGAAGTCAGTGACTGATGGGAAGTGCTTCTCTTTCTCAACGTGGTTTTTCTTCAAGGTCTCTTTCAGTGAAAATATATGTTGGTAATTAGAACCCAAGTTCAAATGCAGGATTATGCCCAGGAGGGAGAAGCCAGAGCTGGTAGTTCAGATTATTTTATTAGGGAAAACGGTTAAGTTCTGTGAAATCTTGAATCTGCCGTGCGAACCATTATCAGAAAGCCTGTGCTTTGAGTTCTTTGTGTGGCGTCCTGAGAGATTCGAGTGTCCATCTTGACTTCATGTTCCCTGCCTTGGTGACCAATTGCTTGATTTTTGTGGGGATTGAGTTTGTAGTCTGATCTTGTGAGAGCTTTGCCTTTAGCCACTTTGCAGATGTAAATATTAAATATAAGCTCTTCAAAGCTTATTTTTAGTTTTATAATGTATTTAGGAATTAACTTCAGTGTTCTTATCCTTTATTGAATGCCTTTGAGTGTTCGAAGGAGACATTTAAAAATGTTTAAACCTGTCAGAGGGAGAACAGCCTAAAATAATTTGTGCTATAATAATAAACCTTGTTTTTCTGCTTCCAAAAACTGGTTTCCCATAGCCCTGGCCTATGTCTACCCTCTTTTCTTTGAGCCCACGAGGTAATTCTCTGTCCATGAGTGTTACCTGGAGAGAGTGTTCAAAGTACAAATCTAGGCCTATTTCCAGAGAGCACCATTCAGGAGGCTGGGGTGGGGGTGGGTATCTGCATTTTAGAGGAGTGTCCCAGGTGGCTGTGCCGCAGGTGTGTCAGGGCGATCACAGTCATACTTGCAACCCACCCAGAAGTCTGGAGCCCTGGTTCTAAGGTCATAGGTATCTTTGGGCTGGTGACTTAAACTCTTTGAAATTTATTTTCTTAGTCTGTGAAGTGCTTTGAATCACCAACATAATTTTGTGGATAGTCTCTGATAATTCGTTCCAAAGAAATGACTGTGTGGCTATATAGTGAACATGTATAATTCTTATCACTATTTTTCTTCTCGACTTTTGGCCATGGTTTAGCAGGTCCCAGTAGATAATAAGCCCTGCATTTGACCAATTTATTCATATCATTAGAACAGAACATACCCCTATCCTGATTAAAATTAAATCCATGTGCTATGGGAAGATACATATTTTTAAGCCTCTCTTTCTATCCTTATGCTTGTGCACATTGCATATCACAATGTGCAAATTGAAAAAGATAATCGAGCACCACGGAAATGTTTCCACGTGGTTATCCAGTTATTCTGCAACATTTGTTGAGAGGAGTATTCTTCATTAGATTTCCTTGACACTTTTGTTGAAAATCAATTGATTGTACATTTGTATCTGCTTCTGGACTCTCTGTTCCATTCATCTGTTTGTCTTTATGCCAACACTGAACTGTCTTGATTACTGTAGGTGATCTGTATTGAACTGTGTGTTGAAATTAGGTGGGTGTAAAACCTCTAACTTTAAAATTGTTTTAGGGAAGTGGATATGGCTCAATGGATAGAGCTTCTGCCTACCATAGAAGATGGCCAGGGTTTGATACCCAGGGCCTCCTGGCCTGTGTGGCGAGCTGGCCCACGTGAAGTGCTGTCACGCTCAGGGAATGTCGCCCCGCACTGGGGTGCCCCCCACACAAGGAGTGCAGCCTGCCCAGGAGTGGTGTCACCCACATGGAGAGCTGGTGCAGCAAGACACAACAAAAAAGAGACACAGAGAAGAGACAATATGAAATGCAGCGAACTAGGGGCTGAGGGGGAGCAAGAGAATGATCACCTCTCTCCCACTCTAGAAAGTCCCAGGATGGATTCCTGGAGCTGCCTAAGGAGAATACAACAGACACAGAAGAACACACAGCGAATGGACATAGAGAGCAAACAACTGGGGGTTGGGGTGGGGGTGGGGAAATGAGAAAAAAAAATATTAGCTTCTCTAGTTCCTTTATATATTTCCACATGACTTTCAGAAGTTTTTTCTTTTCAATTTCTGTTAAAATGCCTGTTGAGGCTGTGATTAGGGTTATATAGACTCTATAGATCATTTGGGAGAAAATTGACATATAAAGTACTATATTTCTCCCCTATCATGTTAGCTTTTGGTTTTAAAGAATTGTTCATAATTTAAGAAAAAGAAATTTTGGCTAGCAAATGCTTACTCAGACCAGATAACAGATAATGAGTTCAAATATTCATTAATATGCTTCATTAGACATCTATTCCAATTATTTTCCTGGTGTTAAGAACATTAACTCATTTTCTTATGGCAACTTAATTTTAAATTAAGTAAAATATGCAAATTAAGAATGATGGTATTTCCCTGTTAACCCAAAGACCAAATGCCTCCGTGTCAGTTTAAAATACTTAAGAGAATGATGTTCAAGTCTGACTTTTTCTCTTAAGAGCAGTAGTGGTAAATAACAACTGACTCTCAAGAAAAAAAGACCTGATTTGTAGACTTTGCCAATTTCTATGGTGTAAAGTCTCTTACCATAACTGATTTCAAGCTACCAAGGAGCTATCTCTGAACATGGAGTTGGGAAGATACGTCCTTACACACAATATTATGTAGGACTTCCATCATACAGAGGCAATAGCTGTAACTGACTTCAAGAGCATAGAAGATAATAAAATGTAGTCAAATGAAGAGGAAGAATGGGTTTGAAATATCTATTACCTGATTTTTAAAAATAGAATTTATTGTAAGTTTGTATGGTTTAAGATTTAATAATGTCTGTGTTATACAACTCGCTCTCAGAATTTCTGAAAATTTAATTATTAGCTGCTATAAGCCCACTCTGGGCCAAAAGTAAAAAGTAAAGCTTGTTTATATCAAACTGAACTTATGGTTTATTAGTTCAACTGTTAAATAGAACAAAATAAACTATAAGGAGGTTTTGTTATGTTTTGTAACTTTAAATCCTTAATTGAACAATTCTAAACTGAGGTTCAGTGGGTGTTATATTCCCATTTTATGAATTAAGTGATTTCTGTAACTGTGTGTGTATGTGTGTGGCAGTTTGAAGCTTTGTGGACCCCCAAAACTCCTCTTGTTAAAGCTAACCCATTCCTGTGTATGTAAACCTATAATAGGTGGGGCCTTTTGATTAAGTTATTTCAGTTAAGGGTCTTTGATTAGATTGCATGACCCAGAGTGGGTCTTAATCCTCTTACTGGGGTCCTTTATAAATGGAGGAACAAAATGCTGCAAGTACAAAAAAGAGCCACAGAGACAGAGAAGAGCCCAGAAGCCAAAAGCAACAAAGCCCAGAGGGGAGAGACTAGTGAATGCTGTCATTTGCCTGCTTGCCCACAGTGGCAGTGTGGTGAAAAAGGATCTCTAATGATGCCTTGATTTTGACACTTTCACAGCCTCAGAACTGTAAACTTTTAACTTGATAAAACCGCAGGTAGAAAAGCCACCCTATGTCTAGTATATTGCTCCCAGCACTAAGATAGTGTGTGTGCAATGAGGGGATAGGGGTATATCAGGAAAAATAAGCTGGAACTTTTCCTTAGTTAGGGTAGGATGGGTAAAGTAACAAATTGACCCACACATGGATGGTTTCTCACAGAAGTTTATTTCTCACTCATATAGTAATAATAGCCCAGGGCAGTTCCAGTGATGGTGGTGGTTTTTTGTTTTGTTCTGGGTTTTGGGGATCTATGCTCCACTCAGTCATTCAGGGACCAGATTGAAGATATCTGTGTGACTTTAATATATGGCTTTCAGGATCACGGCGGGTTTCATTCTAGTTAGTGGGAGGGAGATCAGGCATGGGAGGACAGTTGAGCAGTTTTGCATGGCCAGGCCTGGAAGTGATCACTCTAAGCTCCTCTTCTGTCCAGATGCCTATAGCTCAGTCATGTGACCATGCTCAACCACAGGGAGGCTAAGAAATGTAGTCATGTGTCCAGGGAGAAATGAGAAACAGATTTAGGTGACGTCATTCCTTCCTGCTTTAATATTCCTGATATAAACATGCTAGGGAGTGTTAGTCTAGAGATCAGGGGACTTGAGGTTTAGTTAAGTTTCATCATTAATTAACTGTGCTCTTGGATAAGCCTAGTCCCCTTGATCGGTCTCAGGGTCCTCATCTGTAAAAATGCTTGCACTTTGATCTGAGACTCCTGACTACTTCACTTCCTCTTCCCCTACTCAGCATTCCCTGATCCCTCTTCTTTCTTTTCTGATCTCCTGGGGGTGACTTTTTCATTCATTGGTCTTGATACTCTTTCTGCCAGTGGAACACTGGTCTTTCCTCAACTTTGTACCACCTGCTTGGGACTAGGGTGGAGGAGCACAGGGTGCTTCTGACTCAGGGATTCTGAGGGACTGAGCGCAGCTGTTTGGTCTGGGGAGAACCGTGCTTGGTGCAGTTTCAGGGGTTTGTCAGGAAGCCGTTCTCCTTTTGCTTCAGTCAGGAAAATGCAAAGTTCAATAGGCAGGTGCAAACATTTCACACAGCAGTCAACATCTTGGAGGAACTATAGGGTGGCATGGTAGAATGTGATCTCTGGAGGCAGATCGTGTGGGTTCAAACCCCAGCTTTTTTGAGTTGTGTAGCTGTGGCCAAATTACTTAACCTCTCTGTGCCTCAGTGACCTCATCTGTAGAAAGTCAGTTAAAAGAGCATAAAATAAATATAAAATATTTTTTATATAATGTACTCCTCAGAGTGTTTCTGTGAGGATCAAGTAAACAGATACATGTCCAGGGCACAGAATCGTGACCAGGATGTTCCTGGAGTACTGAGGAAATGGTGCTCCTGTGGGCATTGAGAATAGGGTGGAAGAGGGGCAAGATCTGTTTCCTTTAAAAAGGGGCAGTTGTTTCAACAGCTTATGCAGTGCAGAACTGTCCTAATTATTTGTATGGGCAGCGTTCTTCTCTTCCTTTCTTCCTTTACTCTCTTCCTCCCTTTCTTGATCTCTTTTCATCTATGAGGGAAGTAAAGACATTGGGACTTGTGATACTGAAGTGCCAAACTGAGTGCTGGAGACATTTATCTAGGATCAGCATTACTTGCCATGTCTTCCCCTCTTCCCCAGTTTACAGGCTCGGCAGACATCACTATTCAGTATGGTAGTCTTTTCACATCTGGTGTGGTATGACCAGTCAGAGCTGACCCTGACCAGAGGGTCAGAGGTCCCCTGCTGTGCCAAGCATGAACTCTTTAGCTGCTGGGTTTGTGGAGAAATCGAGGGATTCCCAGGGAAAAGCCAGGGCACCCAGGGCAGTGGCAGGTTGAGGAGACAGGAAGACGTGGGGGTGTTCAGGAAAGCATGGCAGCCTGGACGTGTTTCATTATGCTGACAATTGGAGTAGCTGTTCTTGTACAAACTCACTGAACATCACCCTTGCCTAGAATCTATTTTAGCACTGCTGTTACCATCGGCCACATTGGAGCTTGAAATGAAACCTAATGGGCAATCAAGCATTATAAGATGTTCTTCAAAGAGTGTCCGAAACCGGCGGGGGCGAGTCCAGGAACCTGTGGGGAGAAGCGGGGGTAGGGGCAGGGGACGAGAAAGAATGGAGACAAGACAGGATTCTGATCAAGTCTCGTTTATTAGGGATAGGGTAGGGGTATTCATAACTAGGGAGGAAGAAGGTAGTACATACTGACGACAGCGCATGTGTTGGTAAATGATTAAGTAGATTTTCGGTTTTCGCGCCACACGCATGCGCAGATGGTTGTTTGGCAACGTCCGCGAAAAAACTTTCGCGAGCTTTAGGGAGTGCCTAATCGGAGCCCGGGGGAGTGGCGTAAAGAGAAATAGAAACTTAACTTCCTTCAGCGAGGATGGGGGAATAGAAACCTAACTGGGTTAGTATCTAAGATGGCGTTTGGTAACAAGATGGCCGATACAATACTAGTGCCAGAGGCAGCTTCCCACAAAAGAGGGTCACCACTGTTCTCTAAAGTTATAGAGAAAATCTTATGGAAGAAGAAGGATTTGTGTTGGGCCCATAAGGATTTGGCAAAAAAGGAAAGGACACTTCATGCGAGGGGACAGGATAAGCAGGTGGGCGGTGTGAGCCTGACACAGGAGGCAGGCCCCTTACGTCCCTCCTCCCAGCCTCAGTTCCCTTCTTCCAGCCTCAGAGAGGATGCTGTGCCAAGTTGCCATGGTGATGACAGACTCCTTTGGGCAGGCAGCATTGTGAAGCCTTCAGAGCGGAAAAGATGGGCAATTCCCAGGGTCTCATTTCTGCTCAGATTGTGAAATGGCAGTAAATGGCAATGTTTTCTTCTAGAAAAAGTTTCTCATTGAGCCTTACATTATAAGTTCTGAAGAGAAAATAATTTATCAAACACAAATTCCTTATAAGGTGATGGTGGTGGGGAGATGTGTTGGAGCCTTGTATGATGATATGAATGTCTGGTTTGTGAATTTACAACTTTTACTATATACTTCTTGTGTTTTTATTTTTCTGTCAGCCTATTTCTTTTTTTTTTTTCCTGTTTTTAAAATTATTATCTTTTTTAAAAAGATACATAGATCACATAAAATGTTACATTAAAAAATATAAAAGGTTTCCATATACCCCACTCCCCAACCCACCCCCACTCCTCCCACATCAATAACCTCTTTCATCAGTGTGGCACATTCATTACATTTGCTGAATACATTTTGGTGCACTGCTACACAGCATGGAGTATAGTTTACATTGTAGTTTACATGCTCTCCCAGTCCATTCAGTGCATTATGGCAGGATATGTAATGCCCTGCATCTGTCCCTGCAATATCATTCAGGACAATTCCATGTCCTGAAAATGCCCCCATATCACACCCCTTCTTCCCTCTCCCTGCCCTCAGCAACTCTCGTGCCACTGTCTCCTCATCAGTGATACAGTTTCTTCAATTGCTAAAGTCAAAATAACTCTAGTAGAGTACCAGTAAGTCCACTCTAATCTATGTTTTATTCCTCCATCCTGAGGACCCTAGGATGGCGATGTCCACTCCACCTTTAAATCAAGAGGGGGTTTAGATCCCACATGGTTGATGGATGTGATTCTCCTGCTTGCAGCTGTAGACTCTTGGTTTGGTGGTTGTCCATCCTCATCTCCCTGTTAGCTGACTTGGGTAAGTCGAATGAACTGGAGAGTAGGTGTTGCAACTCTGCTGAAGCTCAGGGCCCAGCTGGCGCATGGACAGTCCAGAGATTCAAGTCTCCTGAGCATACACCAACCCCAGCACCAACCACAGGTTCAGTGAAAGTGACAGAAGAGGCATGTGTAGAGAGGTCACATCTGAATCTAACTCCATCACACTCAGGAGCACAAATTCCAAAGTAGGGCCCACTGGCAAGGCATTGAACTCCAGAGCCATCTGTCATGACCATAGGATCTGGGTGTCTCTGTAGTCCTCAGGAGCACCAGTACCTGGGGTTGTGTCTGCTTTGACCGTCTCTGGGATCCTGCTGAGATGTGCATAAGGGCGACCCCTCTGAGGACCTCCCAACTCATTTTGAAGTCTCTTAGCCATATATACTCATTTGTCTTTATTTCCCCCTTTATTTAAGGTCTTTTTCTAGTTGCAACACCAGGTGGTGCTTAGTAGTAATCCCTCAGCACCAGGGAGGCTCATCCCCAGGAGTCATGTCCTATGCTTGGGAGAAGGTAATGCATTTACATGCTGAGTTTGGCTTAGAGAGTGGCCACATTTGAGCACACGGAGGCTCTCAGGAGGTAACTCTTAGGCACCCTTCAGCTCTAGGCCTAGTTGAAATTTTAAGCATACAGGATCATCAGCATAGTCATCAGTATCAAGGGCCCATCATTGGACCATCCTTCTTCATTGGTCTTTGCCCTTGTACTTGGGTGATTGTGGCTGCTCCATTGGGGATTGTGACAGAGTTTCCCGGAATGGGAACTCAGCACTCTCTCAGTTGTGTGAAACTCTACCCACTATGTCAATACCCAACGAATATCTGAACATATCTAATTACCCTATATGCATGCCCTGGAGAACTCCCTCTAACCCAAGCATCCCCATCAATGACACCCTACATCAGTGCTTCTTCCTAGCCATAGTTGGACCCCTCTGTGATCCAAAACTTCTTAAAAAATGGTCTAATATATTGCCAAGTTCAATTAATAGGAAAATGAAATAATGATAGGTTTAAAGATTAGAAATAGAATACATAATTTAGAAAAACTAAAAGAAAGAAAAAATAAATTGGGGTATTAAAAAAATTTTTTTGATGTTTTGACTTTCATCTCTGTAATAGGTGTTGCCCTGTATGTATAGTGGTGAGGCAATCTCTTCCATTTCTTTCTCAGTGTCTACATTATTATTATTATGTCTTCAAAAAAATGTTAGGTCACAGTAAAGTCACATATAGAATATAGGGGACTCCCATATACCCAACATCAAACCCTTTCCCCCTTCCCCAGCAATGATCTTTTTACATGTGGATGTTACATTTGTACCTGATGTACAGATATTTAAACATAGCTACTAACCATGGTTCCGTTATGGTTTACATTATAGTTTACCTTTTAAACTGTACACTTTAAAAATATTTTTGGTTACATTATGGTTTGCATTATGGTTTTTACATTTTAGGCTATATACTTTGTATTAGTCAGCCAAAGGGGTGCTGATGCAAAATACAGAAATTGGTTGGTTTTAATAAGTGGTATTTATTTGGGGTAGGAGTTGACAGTTACCAGCCAGAAAGCATAAGTTACTTCCCTCACCAAAGTCTATTTGGAGCAAGATGGCTGCTGACGTCTGTGAGGGTTCAGGCTTCCTGGATTCCTATGTTCCTGGGGTTTGCTTTCCTCTGGGTTCAAGTTCCTTTCTTCCTGGGGCTGGCTTCTCTTTCCTCTGTGAGCTTACTTCCTGGCTCTTCAGAATCAAACTCCAGCATCAAAACTCCAACATCAGAAACCCTCAACTATGTTCTTTGCCATGCCTTTTATCTGTGAGTCTCCATCCACAAAAGGGTGGGGACTCAATGCCCTAATCATAACTCAATCATGCCCAGGTACAGATCAGATACAAACAAAATCCAGTATCTATTTTTGGAATTCATAACCATATCAAACTGCTACACACTTTAAAAAATTTTTGGTGAAATTTAACATGGCCTGTATCCATCATTGCATGATCATGCAGAACACTTCATTGCCCCACTTCTTGTTTATGTTTATGTATGAATGATATACCTCAATAAAAATTTAAAAAACCCCACCAAATTCCAGATACAATTATGCCATTAGGACAATATACTGCTTTCTGTTTTTCTATTTTTTGGGGTGTGTGTTCTAGTATTCAAAATAAAATCATAATGTTTTAAAAATTAGCCTAAAATCTAACTGCTTGAGAAAATAATTTCTCCTGATTTATTATGTAAGAAAAACTACAGTAGTATGGTTAACATAGGAGGAATTTTAGACAGGTATGTGAAGACAAGTTCTAAACTTGGTTCTGTCACTTTCTCTTGCATGACTTGGGGCATTTTACCTTCTTCAGTCTCAAAATCCTCTTCACAAAGTAGGATAACATCATTTCAGAAAGTTTGGCAAAAAACAAAAAAGGCAAAAGAGAAAAACCATCCATAACTCAAACACAGCTATTATGTATTTTTGTTTATTCTTATTCATTTTTGTTCAGAATTTTTAAACATAATTGTAGTCATGGTGTACATTCACTTTTTACTATTTTTAGGCCAGTAAAAAGAATTAATTTGAGAAACGGGGGGAAAGAACAGAGCTTGCTGAGAAAGGGGAGAGAAAGACAGAAATACACACCAAGATTTGGTGTAGCCCCTCTAGGCAGAGAGAGCCTATGTTTACTTTTATATTCACCTTCTTCACTTAGCCTTCATCATTCATGCTGTCCATAGGCTGTGTATTTATGTCACTTGTTGCTTCGTAGAGGACGAAGTTAAAACCTGCTGAGTGTTGGTTTTTATAATTTACTCCTGAAGCTCAGAATCTTCATAGCATTTTTACCTGAATATTCTGGTGTCCCATTTTTAAAGACAATTGTCAATGTGTTTGGTTTTAAGTCTACTTACTTCAGACTCTGTGATGAGTACATGAATAAGATACTGTCCCTGGCCTCCTGTGACCTGAACTAAGTCCCCTGAGAGAAGGAATCTAGAGGGAGGACTAAACTTGCCGAGAGATGCTGTTCTCATGGATGGAATACCTCCTTTGAATGCTGATGTCTACTTGGGAGGGCCAGGAACCAGGGAGCCCGGTGCCTGCTGTCCATTCTAATAGCACCCTTGAGGGACAGGCATTGGATAGGAGAATTCTGGACAGGCATCGCCACCCAGGCTTAGAGGGAGCTTTGCTGTTTTCTTCACAAGTCTATACAAATTGAGATCAACTTTAGATTTCACGTGTCCTAGTTTTACCTTTAATATTTGGGGTTTATTTTTAATCTAAAATTTTAAATGGTTTTATTCCTTCTTATTCACTTTCACTTTTCTAAAGAAAATTTATTCTTTTAATCTTTGAGACTTTAATTCATCCTCTATTAATAGTCAACATATTTAACAAAGTCATTAGCATGGCATATGAATGCTTTTATATCTGTTTCTTCACTTATTCTGCCTTTTTTCATATTTTTTCATTATTTTAAGAAATTTATATATTTTTAATGGTTGCAATATTCCATGGGGTGCTTGTACCATATTTTACTGAACCATTTCTCTGATGTTACACATTAGTTTTCTCCAAATTTACTATTTAAATATTTTTTTTTATCGATGTTCAACTTTGAACTTAGGGCTTTTCCCATATTAAAGATATTTTATGTGATTTGTTTACTTATTGTTCAATAGAGTTCCCAAAGGACTGTACCAGTTTATAATGTCATAGACAGTGTTGGTTTCATTGAAATCTTGCTGACATTTGATATTATCATTAATTTACTTTTTTTTGCTAATTTATTAGGGAAAGTAGATTTCTCGTTTCAGTTTGCATTTCTAAGAACTGGTGGCTGCGGACTTTTCCCCATCTTTTTTTCACTTAGAACTTTTCTTTTGTGAATTATCTTTTAGATCCTTTAAATATTGGGAACTAATGTTTTTCTTATTGTTTTACATAACAAAAATGTTAGCACTTTGTTGCAAATATTAGTTTAGTATTTTAATGTTTTTACTGTACTGATATTTTAAATTCAATGATCTAGACTTCTCTTCCTGTATTAATACCACAGTTTAAATAGTACTGCCTTGTGATTCTTCCAGAACTTTATTTTCTTATTCCCCCCATTTTTACATGAACTTTATAATTTTTTCATTAGTTCCTCTTCTTATTCAAAAAGAATCTTGCTCGAATTTTGATTATAAACAAGTCAAACTTGCAGATTAACTTTGGGAGGACAGGCATTTGTATGTTAATTAGACCTTTATCACGGAGATGAGTCTTGATAAGTGTTGGTAGAATTGAACTCTTGAAATGTTTGTCAGTCTCAAGTTCAAATTTGCTTGGTGAAGTACAGGATTTAAAAAGAAAAATGCAAAAGCGTATTGTAGTGAGTGTTTATTTAGCTTTTGCTTGCCTGTGTCAGGATCTCCTCAATGTTTTGTATATGTTAATAGAAAATATGACCAACTTTGAATTTGCACAAGCTCTCTTTAGGAGCACACTTTCTAGATCTTCTTGGATATTGGAATATTTTCTTTAATATTGGTATTGAAGTGATACAATGTTTGCCTTTTCCTCCTTATCAGTTCAAAAGCACTATCATGTTTTCATTGACATTGCCTTTAATGCTAGAGCTTTAATCAAAAGATATGCTTAATGATAACTATGTATTTTGACAGAATATGTTCAAAATGTTCTATAGTTTTTATTTCAGTAGGGTCAGGGAAAATGATGGCAGAAATATCTTATTGGTTGATAGAGACTCAATAATAAGAATAATGGCAATAAAAATAATTTCAGCTTTTACTCTATGCCAGTCAGTTTTCTTAGCTGATTTAATTTTTAAAACAACCCTATGAGGTAGGCGCTATTATTCCCATTTTACAGATGAGAAAATTTAGGCACTAAGAGATTAAGTGATTTACTCGGTTTGTCTTTCATTTTTTTCTCCTCTTTCTCTAAGATGTAGAAATGGAAGCACTAGTCAGTGGCATTTCTGGTGCCACAGAATTTAAAACCTGGAAGAGACTTCTTTATGTCATTTAGTTCATGGACTAGTCTTGTTATTTTTCAGGTGAGAAAACCAGCCCAGAAAGCTTTAGTAATTCTTTAAAGTTTTTTTAAATTATGAAAACAAAAATGCCCAACATTCAGTAGTAGTACACATAAAGTAAAAAGTGAAAGTCTCCAATTTTCTCTCTTCCCATCCATTCTATTCCCCCTAGGAAAGCCCCACTTGCAGGTGAAGTATCTTCCTCTGGAGATTTTCCTTCCATATTTAAATAGCTTTCCTAATTCACGGTGAAGATTGGGGGAGGGGTGGGGAGAATGTCAAATAGAAGGCTTGAGGGAAGTGGCCAGGTCCTCCACATTGACTCCCAAAGAAGACCCTGCCTCAGGGAAGCGCTGGTGGAGGGGTCAGGTAGGGAAGAAGCTACTTAGGTGGCTCTTGGAGCCACCAGCTATCGTCATTGGGGTCAGCCCTCTTCATAAATTAGCTGGGCTTTCCAAGGCAATGAATTTTTCCTGCAGGTATGAAAGTAAAGTCATGTCAGTACCAAGTCTTTGTCCAACTATACATTAGCGTGCAGTCTTTGTGCAACAATGAGGCACATTTTAAACATCTGGCCTGAAGACATTTCCCAGTCCCTGAAGATTTTATTTTCCATGAGTACGTCACTCCCAGGGTAACCTGGCGTAGTTGGTGTTGAATGAGCAAATTCTTTTGAAGCTCATCGTGCTTTCTGTGTTGTGATTTGTCAAAGCAGTAGGGCAAATCTTGCCAAATTAAGCACTGGAAAATGATTCAGGATAACAGATGGCACTTATAATTGAGACTGCTGAAAGGGGCACAGTTTCTGTCTTCTCCTAATTTGAGGCATATTTTCTACCAGCTACATTAACCTTTTATTGTCACGTGATGTGCTTCTTGGTCACCCTTTCTGAAACTTTCAAGTCAACTACCTGTGGTCAAGAAGCAACAACTAGTACTTTTCAGAACTGATTCAGCAGAGGCAAGGACACGCATAGGGGTGGCCGCAGCCAGCCACAGTGCCCGACATAGACTTTTCAAACACCAACTTCTTTTTCTCCACTTTGCTCTTATTCAAGGCAAATGAATCAACACTCTGGTGTTTGACAGGCATTTTGTTTGCCGTCTTCCAGGTCTTCTCTAAGAAGCCTTTCAGTTTGGGAGGACTGGAAGCCCTTGGCTAATCGCTTCTCTGATACACTTGACTCCATGTGTCGCTCCAGGGCCTTGTTAAGGGCTGACTCATTGAAATCGGCTCTGCAGAGTTTGCTACCTTGGTTGACACTTGCTACTGTTTCTCCCCCCCAAGAAATTATTAGTTTTCTCTGTATTAGTCTTCCGGAACTGCTGTAACAAATTACCACACATTTGGTGTTGTTGGTCAGGGTTCTCTAGGGAAAGAGAATCAACAGGAGATATCTGCAAGTAGTATGAGATTGTATACAATTCTCTCACGTGACCGTGGGGATGCACGAATCCAGATTCTGCAGGCAGGCTACAGACCTGGGACTCTGATGAAGTTCCTTGATGAGCTCCCAGGATATGCTGGCTGTCCAAAGACTGAAATCACTTTTAAGGCATTCAACTGCTTGGATAAAATGTCACTCATTGCTTTCAGCAATCTCCCTGGCTGATTATAGATATAACCAACCATCTATGCAGTAAACTCATTGATGACTAAAGTCCATACATTTCCTTGTATTACAATTAGTCCAGTGCTTGCTTGACCAAACACCTGGACACAATTACCTGGCCAAGCTGACACATTAGCCTAACCATCACACTGGGTGACACTGCCATAATTTCTGTGGTTTCTCTTCTCCTCCCCATTTGCATCTGGTCTCATCTTTTCGCAGGTGTCTTGAATTTTCAGTGAGCAAGCTGTCAGACTGCCTTTTCTTCCTCATGGCATTTAAAAAAAAATTAAATACAGTCCTTGTCTATTTATATCTCTTTCGGGTGTGTTTGTTAATAGGTGATAAGAATCTTTTTATTTGCTTCAAATATTGACAGTGTGTGTAGGTTGGGTGTTAAATTGTTGAGCTTTTGCTGAGATTAAGGAACTAACGCCTTTATTAACTGTAACCTGGTAATGGCAGCTATGCCTAATGTTGTAAATTAAACTAGAGCCATTTGATTTAGGTGACCTATTGTGATATTTTATTTTCCTCCTTTGTAACCAGTTGTCATATTTATAAAATGCATGGTAATGTGTGTTTATTGAATCTTCGATATTCACAGTATGCCCTCTCTACTCACTTACGGTGCTGTGGAAACATTTGTTTGGGTACACGACTGATTCCTTACCTGAGGGGGAACCAGGCAATTTTTTCTGGTGGCTAATTTGAAGGGGGAAATAAGTACAAGCTGGCATACCTGGAAGACTTACTATGCACACTAAGATATTTTCTGATAAATTCATTGGAAGGGACGGTGTGCTTTAGTGACAAGAAAAATGTTATCTGCTCTGATTTCGGGTGAGTTATTTAACCTCTTGTTACCTCAGTTTTCCCAACCTGATTGGCAATGGGGTTGATTGCTATGATCTCTGTGGTTCCCATCAGCTCTATAATACTCTCATTTTTTTAAAGGTCACTTGAGTTGGGTAGGCTTTCTTCTATTCTCAGTTGGATATTTCCATGTGATCTCTTCTTTAATAATTTTTTTTACCTTTATTACATTGTACCTTTTATCATATTTTTGTACCTTTATTGAAACTGTATAGACTCACTATTTACTCAAAGTGAAAAGATAACTTAGATTGAGTGCGGACTTGATTAATAACTTAAAATATCTAATATCAATATGTGCCTGTTGGTTGAATGTGTTGATTTATCTCCATAAATGGAAAGGTATTATTTCCCAAAAAGGTAAATGTGGGAAAGGATAATGCTGCTGATTTGGAGTTCCAGCATGATCCAGCTCTCTCAGAGGCGTTCAAGATAAAAATAACATCGATCCTCTGTTAATTGCTTCATCTCTGTAACTGCTTTTTGTAATGGGTTTGAATTTTTTATAAGGTCTTAAGAAAGGGCCTTAAGTAATGGTTATATAAGCAAATGTGAGAAACTATTAAATTTGTGCTTTGTCTAAACTCTCCTCTCCATATAATTAAAAAAACAACAGCTAGTCTATACATATTTTGCTTAGCTCAGAAAATATAAGTTTCCGATCCATCTTATGGTGTTGAATGTAGTGGGTTGAATGTGGTCTTCCATTACTCCACATTTTCTTTTCCCACTTGGATTAATCAGAAACTTCTGGTTTGCTCTCAGTCATCAAAATTACATACTTGTCAGCCCTGCCAGCTTTCCCATATCTGTCAACTTTTTATCTCCAGCAGCATTTTGATTCTCGCCTTCCAATCTAACCAAACTGGATTTTTTTTCAATGCTGTTCCACACACTCCTGTTTCCAAACCTTGATTACCTTGTTTCACAAACTTGGGACAACTTTCCTGCCATACCCCATAGGCTTTCCTCTTCATTCAGACTCAGATTCCTCTCTTCAGTAATGTGTGCTTCGTAACATGTTTGCCTTGAACATGAAAGCTTTTCGAGAAGAGGCTCTATGTTGATTCTAGAGTTGGTGTTCTACATAGGCAGAAGATGAGCTTTCCCCTGGCTGCTCTCCCTCAGTCACTTTTGTTTTTGATGTAATGCACCGACCGTGGCTTTCACCTTCCATTCCAGCTACAACTGCTCTGTCTTAGCTGAGCTGTGGAGGAGGCTGGCTTGCTAAGGGGAGATGCTGGTAACGGGTTGGGGTGAGGGGTTGTGGTGGTGGTTGGGGAAATGGCGTAGGGGTAGGGAGCAGTAAGAAAAGTAGGGTATCAGGGGAGAGAGTGTGGGATTAGATGGAGGAGAGAGGGACATGTGGGAGAGATAAAGGCTGACCTCAGGCTTGCGTTCAGTTCTTCAGAGCCTTTCTCTCCCCCTCCCCCCCCTCCCCCCTCTCTCCCTCTCCCTCTCTTTCCCTCTCTTTCCCCCTTTTCCCCATTCACTTCCTAAGAGCCCTAATAGGTTATGAAAATAAACTAAAAGAAAACTGTGTTGGCGAAACAGATTTTTCTGAATTTGCTTCATGTGACTCCTTTTTTGGTTTGGATGCAATTTCTCTTTAGCCTTGGGCTTAGGGGCCTATTTTAAAGAAACATCATCACCTTTGGGATCTTCTTATATAGTTTTGTATAGCCTCAATATAATAAAATGAAATAGAGGATTTCTCACTCTCCCAAAGAAAGACTTTGGGAGATTTGCCTACAGATTGGAAGTCTGAGGAAATCAACTATAAAAGAAGTAACAGAAATGTGAGTCCCCAAGTACATTGAGCTAACCTCAGCAGGAATATAATGAAGGGGCATGGTTTGAAATGATTCGTGTAGCCTCAAGACATGTACACACACACAAAGGTATTAGGTGGCTGGACTCCGGCTCTACCCCAACGGCCTATAAGTGAGTGTTGATGTCACGGCTTAAGAAACGCAGAGAGAGAAATGATTTTAGATTACTTTAGTACTGGTGGCAACTGCTGATTGCCTGCAGGCAAACATACCTGATCTTGTGGAAATCAGGACACAGCACTACATTTAAGACAAGGACCACTTTATGCTCCTAAAATTGCTACAGGGTTGCAGTTTTAGTGGTGGAGAAAAGTTCGGAGAGTCCCTTAAAGCCCTTATATATTTAATATTCATTTATTATATTGCTCCCAAGACCCTTCTTTTTAAGACAAAAAGAAAAAAATGGGTAAAATGGTTTTGAAGAGAGAAATGATTTTTAGATGCTTGTAACAATTTCTTAGTATGGAATGTCCAAGGCCAGAAATCCCCTTACTACTGCTGCAGTGTTTACGAACCTTTTGGGTCTCTCACAGTATATTCCGTTTTTCTGCTTTCTTTTTTCTTCGCATCACTTCTAACTTCTGGCTGTGTTTCCTCCTTGCTTTTTATTGTTTCGATACACCGCTTCTCCAGGTGCTCAGGCAGGACAAAGAGCTGTTTCCAGGCTTTCTGCTGCAAACGCTTTCCGACCCACATGGGACCTTTGTAAACATTGGCTGAAGAATGTGTGTGAAGAAGCTTTCTGGAAGTCCCTCCCAATCCAGCACCTTTGCGATTCCATGAAGCTCCATGATAACTGCTGGCTATTCTTGCACAGCTGGTTCTCCAGATTAGTGGAGAACATACAGTAGGAGTTTCCTTTTAGCTGGAGAGAGGTGTGAGCAGGAAGAAGAGCAGGGGTGGGGAGCCTGCAGCTTTCTTCTCTTTGTTTGTCCTCTCATGGCCCCTTGTCAAGTCTTTACCTTGTTTCAGTGGGAGACAAAGAGATTGATGGGAAGGCAAACTACCTCCTTGACAATAAATGGAAAAAGTAATATACATTGAAAAAATTGGAACTAGGCCAGAAAAGGGAAAGTTTAGGTATATTCAGGGCAAAAAAATGTCAATAGAGCTATGTCCAGGTGACTATGAAACTCTTTAATAGACAGCAGCTCAGAGGAACACCAGGCTTTCTTGTTCAAAGCTGGTTTTATGTTTTATGGAGGATGACGACAGGACTCCTAGACACTTTGGTGATGGCAAGGGGCACGGAGAGGGTAGGGACCTGTTAAAATGCAGGTTTTTCAGGCACCACTGTTAGAGATTCTGGTTTGGTAGGTTTGAGATGGGGCTGGAGAATCTGCATTTTAGACACACATTCCAGGGAGAAGGTATAGCTCAGTCGTTGAGTTCCTGCTTTGCATGTATGAGGTCCTGGGTTCAATACTCAGCACCTCCTTGAAAAAAAGAGGAAAAATAAAACATTCTAAGTCATTTCAATTCAGGTGACCTTCCCACCAGACTTTCATAAAACTGTTACAGTGTGCCTTGAGGTCGGTGGTTCTCACCTTCAGCAGCACAGTGGGATCACTTGGGGAGCTTTCAAAGTGCCATCAGGGTCCCAGAGATCCTGGTGTACTGGCTCTGGGCTGTGGGTTGGTATCAGCTCCTCAGGTGATTGTAACCTGCAGCCGGTGGTGGGAACCACTGCTTTCAGTTGAGTAGAACTAGAGACTAATGGAATGGTGACATGGTATGGACTTCATTAAGGAGATCCAAAAAGAGACTGAGTTGAAGTTTACATTTGCATAATTTACGAAAAAATAGTTGGCTAGGATGATTAATAGCGTTTCTAATATTGTAAGGGGATTATAGAACCATTTACATAAACATTTTCAAACATTCTTGAAATGCCTTCGCATTTACATGCGATTCATGTAGCAACATCTGTTTTTAGCATCGTGCTTATTCCAGGTGTTTTAATTTAGTGGAGAAAGTCAGGATTTCTGCATGATCTCACACTTTTAGCCATTTATTTATCTTACGTTATGTAATTGAAAAGTACAACTATCCTTCTCAAGTATTCCAAAATTAATATTTCTTCCCCCAATTTAGGAGACATTGCTGCCACTCCTTTCTGACAGGTTTCCCACATAAGTGTGATTTTGTGGAACTGCCAAGAAGAGTTTGGATTTGTTGTTAAACCACTAGGGAGAGAACATTGGCTCTCTTTGTTAACTAGGTTTTTAAATTAATGTGTGATTGTGACATATTTACATATAACAAAAATGAGAGCTTTATCTAGCAAATACCACTACATTCCCAGCTTTCCTATTCCCTCCGCCCTCCCTCTCCCCCCAGTTATTTTCCACTCTTGGTAGAATCAACTTTTGTAATATTAAAGCTATTAACTGTTTAATAGTTCTGCCTAGTATCTGTTCCCTAAGTGGATGCAAAAGTTCATTTAGGGGTAGAGGGTTTTCAGACATCCTGGTGGCTTATATGTAGAGGCATTTCAGGGCTTTGGCAGCGTTTTGGCATTTCTCACTAGAGTGTGAATGTGCTTCCTTTCCTCTGAGAAGGTTGGTGAAATTAGGCAGGTGGAAGGCAGGTTTTGATCTGGTCTCTCTAATAATAAAATATTGCTGTCATTTAAATGATAACTTTAGGATAGAATAGTTGTTTCACAATCCAGATTAAGCTACTACTGGAGAAAACGTAAGGTGACTTTTCACGCAGTAGATGTCCTAGACACCAGGTCCAAGAGGGAGGGAAAATTGGGAGTCCTCACTTGTGGGGAGTGGGCGGAGGGGTGTGGTATGTAAGATTTTACGCTGGTTTCCTTCAGATCTGGCCCCTGCCTTGCCTCCCAGCGTGGTGAAGGCTCTACCTTCCATTTCTGCGATTGGGGGCTGGGTCTTATGAGGCCTCGGGACCACAGAAAGTCGGAATGGACCCCACGGGGCAGGTCAGAGGCGGAAGGGCTTCTGCCTCAATTCTCTGGCTAGTTTCTGCACACCCAGCAGGGCACTTGGCTGCGCCCTTCTGGAAAGGGGCGCTGGTGACTGAAGCACAGTGGATGACCTTTAATTGGTTGGGCTAAGGAGGGCATCAGCTGTGAAGCGATGTGGATTGTACTAAAATCCATAATTTTAATTTGGATATGAAAGTAATTTGAGACAAAAGAGATCTATTTAAAAAATTAAATGATAGTGTTACTGCCTGGTGTTGCTCAGCCCTTCTTGTGGATGGTTCCTTAATTGCTTTCTGGGATAATTCCTTTTCCATTATTATTTCCCTTGGGAGCAATACCCTCCTCATAAGCCCCATTCAGGCCTGGAGGGGTTGGTGATCTTGGTTTTTTTCAGCAGCAACCCTAGGCTGCAAATGTACCTCTCAATGTCCGTTATGTTCAGAAAAAAGTTCTGATGAATTTCCTATTAGCTCCATCAGTCTGCTCTCTCAAGTGTGAAGAAATTTCACCCTGGTGATTTTTCTCTTCTTCTTGGTTTCATACTAATAAAAGTTTCCTTAATTACTTGGTCTCACAAGGCTTTTCCTTGTTCAGAAACAAAGGGAAGGATGGAATAGTAGTGCTGTCTGAAAATGACCCAGGGGACGAGAGAATAGAAAAGAAAGTTAATTTACACCTCTGTAAGCTCATTGCCACTGAGGCCAGGCATTCTTAGAATTATTAGTAACGTTAATGTTGACTGACCGAGAGTGTTTATTCCGTACCTGGCATTCTGCGAATGGCCTCATGTGCATTCCTTTATGTTACCTTCAAACAACCCTGTGAGCTGAATTCTGGGATTAGCTACATTTTAAGGCTCAGAGACATAGGAAGCTCTCTTCACTTTATACAGCTAGAGAGACACAGGGGTAGGACCTGAACCCACAACTGACTGAGCTTGAGCTACATCCTTATTTAAAATCTGGCTCTGCTCTTTTGGACTAGGTTAACCTGGCAAACACAGAATAAACTAACCCATTGTGTCTAGCAGCATGGTGTCACTGCTAAGAAATCTGCATGAAAGCCCACCTACTGATTAGAATGTGGAGAAATAACTTTCTTAATTGTTGATAATCATGTAAAATGATTATCACTAGTGGTGCCCATTTCATATTCCATTTCTTCAAAGATGCTGAAAGGTAAGGCAAGGTTTTACAGTGTGCTCTGGGCTGAATGTGTACCCCCAAAAGATATATTGAAGCTCTAAACCATGATTCCTGTGAATGCAACCTTATTTGGAAATAGGGTCTTTGCAGATGTGATCAAGGTAAGATGAGACCACACTGGATTAAGGTGGACCCTAAATCCAATGTGACTGGTGTCCTTCTAAAAAGAGAGGAGGACACACAGAGACGGACACACAGATTGCCATGTGATGATGGAGGTGGAGATGGGAGGGATGTGCCTGCAAGCCAAGGGATGCCAAGGATTGCTGGCAGCCCCCAGAAGGTAGGAAAGTGGAAGGGGATGGATTCTCCCTCTGAGCCTCCAGAAAGAATGGTGAGAGAATAGGTTTCTCTCACCATTGGTGAGACTGGGTGAAGCCACCCAGTTTGAGGTGTTTTGTTACGGAAGCCCTGGGGAGCCAAAACACACTGCAAGACCTTTGAAAGCATGAGCCATTTGGAGTTTCCCTTCATTCATCCATCTATTCATTCATTCAATGTAATATATGCAGATGCTCCATGACCCAAGTATATTGGTTCAGTTGGAGCTCTGAGCAGAGGGTCCGTTCCCCCATCTGCACCTGACACGCCTGTCATGTCTTCACCTTGCATGGGTTTGCTTTCACTGGCCTGGACACTGTCAGGCTTTGACATTCCTGTGGAGCTGCCCATTGAGTGAACATGCATCCAGGGTATCCTTTGCGAATGGCTTCCCAACCAAATCATTAAAAACCATGGGCATGTGCCAAAGGCCCAGAAATGGTCACATTGCTTATTTATAAATAACACTATTGCCAACCCAGGTATGGAAAATTTTGTTTATCTCTTTTGATCTATTGAACATTTTAACTAATACCAAGGTCACTTTGAGATTTATGTTGATTAAAACTTTTGGAAGGGGAAGCAGATGTGGCTCAACTGATAGAGCGTCTGCCTACCATATAGGAGGTCTAGGGTTTGGTACCCAGGGCCTCCTGACTCATGTGGTGAGCTGGCCCACGTGCAGTGCTGCCGCGTACAAAGAGTGCCATGCCACACAGGGTTGCCCCCGCGTAGGGGTGCCCCACATGCAAGGAGTGTGCCCTGCAACGAAAGCCGCCCCGTGTGAAAAAAGTGCAGCCCGCCCAGGAGTGGCGCTGCACACACAGAGACCTGATGCAGCAAGATGATACAACAACAAAAAAAGAGACACAGATTCCCAGTGCCACCTGGCAAGAATGCAAACGGATGCAGAAGAACACACAGCAAATGGGCACAGAGAGCAGACAACGGTAGGGGGTGGGAGAAGGGGAGAGAAATAAAAGTATACCTAAAAAAAACTTTTGGAAGAAAGGATTGAAAGAGATGGAGTAGAAATCCTCTGAGTTTGATGCAGTTTCACTAGAAGAACATTGTGACTATGGCTTATGTCATTATCATGGGTGTCTTAATTATGGAAACACCCAGTCACGTGGTATATTATGATGAAAGATGCACTTTTTCCTTTCACTGTATTTAAAGGAGTCATAGATTGAGCCAGTCTATTTCAAGATGCAGAGATATTTCTTAAATAGCTAATGGACATTTGAAATTTTTATCTTTTTTTCTCAAGATATTTTTAAAAGCTTTTGAGTTTCACTTTTCTTAGAAATTTCCTAATGATAAAAACATTTGGGACTTTCTGAACAGGGAGTAGAAAGGAGTTTGGAACTCGAACTATAAAGAAGTAACCTAAGAGGGCTGAGAAATGAGTATTTCTACATAAGTGGAATTTCTAGATAAATGCAGCTCGCCTCTTTAATAGTCAAAACATTCTTTGTGTCGATCTCTAAGTAGCATCTTGGGCTTTCTTGCCATTGTGTAAATAACAGATACTGTCTTAGTTTGCCACAGGGCTGCTGATACAAAGTACCAGAAATGCACTGACTTTCACGATGGGAATTTATCTGGGGTAAAGGCTTACAGTTCCGAGGCTGTGTGTTATCTAAATCAAGACACCATCAGAGATGCTTTCTCACCAAAGGCAACTGTTCTTGAGCCTAGTGTCCTGCTGTATGGCAATCAGGCAAGACTTTGAGTCTGCTGGTGTCTTACTTTCTTCTTGAACTCGGCTGTGGCTGATGAGTCGTCTCTCCGTTAGACCTTGACTCCTGGAGCTCAGCTGTGGGCAAACCTGGATCCTTTCTCTGTCACATGGCAAGATCAATAAGGCAGCTTCCTTTCTCTCTTGTGTCTCCATTTATATCAGGTCCAAGGAGAGGGTGGAGGCCCAAGCTGGCTCACGCCCCTCTGACATAGTCTAATCAAAAGATGCCGCACCCACAGGAATGAATTAGTTCAAAAACAATCTTTTTCTTTTTGGGACTCATAAAAGAACTCCCATCTGTCAAATATCGGTAATGAAAAGGCAGTATTACATAGTTAAGACCCCAGGCTCTGGAGGAAGACTTCCTGGGTTTATATCTTGTTCTGCCACTTGTAGCTGTCCCCGTGGCAAGTGGTCTAACCACTCGGCTTCAGTTTCCTCATCTGTAAAATGTGAATAATGGCACTTCCCTTGTAGGTGTATTGTGAGGCTTAGTGGTGTTAATATATGCAGCTGCCTGGCACATACTAAGCACACACTACATGTTAGCGATTATTATTATACAATATAAATTAGATATTGTATAATAATATGCTCTAGTGCAGCATTATTTTCTGTGCTTCTCCTCGGATTCCCAATTATTCATCATTCTGATTTCTTTAGATTTCACCTCTGATTCCTGACTGTCACCCGAGATTTGTGTCCTATTCTGTCATTGACTGACTCCATGGTCGTTATGAGGCTGGGTTTTGGAAAACGAGGGACCTGGGTTCTACTTCTGACTTTATCACTTATCAACTCTGGGGCCTTGGGCAAGTTATTTAACCTTTGTAAGCCTTGGTTTTCTTACAGGAAAATTGGGCTAGTTGTGTGGATCTCAGAGGAAATGCATGTAAAGTTCTTGGCAGGATGGCTGATGCAGTATAATAATAGCTAATAGCTTGCTGTTCTAATTGCATTGTTAAAGATCTCAGCTGCTAAATATTATTATTAGTAATATATGTATAGCATTACATACATACATATATATTTTCTCTTTAATTCTACTTCCAAGCTGAGGCAACCAGATATTTTACTTATAGGCAAATGGCTATTAGTATGCATCCATGCATTTCAGATATTCTATGAAATAGCATAATGAATTAACATACGTAAAAATAATCAGACTGGATATCATTTTAGTAACTTTATATCCACTATTATTTAATTACTTAAAAATACCGCACCAGTCCAGTTACCCAGCATTTGGATCTATTACACAGAATGAGTTTTCCAGATACCTGAACTTCGCTCCTTAAATTCTGATATTTTTCTTTCCAATCATGCTTATGAGAATGGTTCCCAAGTGTGTTATATATGTCCATAGAGCATACAGAACATAATTTAGTCTTTTTATTGTGACTCAAGGGCATGATTTTGAGCACTAATTATGAATTTGCAGTAACTACAGCAGCTTCCAGGTGAATCGAATGCATAGGACATTGTCCCTCCAATGAGGGCCTCAGCTGATGTAGGAGTCAGGGTTTTCCATAGATAAAGAACCAATGGGATGGAGATATATATATTTATATATTTGGCTTATGCAACCATTCTTTGGCAAGTCTGAACTCCATAGGGTACACCATTGACTTGATACTCCAATAAAGGAGATGTTGAAGTCCTTAGTCCTAATTACCAAGGGGAAGCTGATTGACAGGAAACACTGACAAGAGCCAGTGTTGAAGTTTGACTTCTGAAACTCTCAAATTCTTTCTTTTCAGGCCTCCAACTGATTGGATGAGGAAATTACCCACATTGCTAAGGGCACTCTCCTTTGTTGATTGTAGATGCAATCAACTGATTGCAGATGAAAATCCCATCTATGAAATACCTTCATAATAATAAGTAGGCCAGTGTTTGACCAAACCACTGGATTCCATAACCTAGCTAAAGTGACACATGAAATTAACCATCACATATGGTCAATGTTTTGAATCTGTTTCTCCCTTTTATTTTTTCTGCTGCTTCCCATTCCAGGTGTCATTCTGTGCTTATGTCACTATGGCCTTTAGGAGGAACTTCTTTTTCTAACTTATTTGTTTCTAGTTTGTTTTGTGCCGTGTAAGCAGATAACAAATTTTGTGAGATTTGTGTTCAAAGTGAGAATAAAATATTCTAAACAAAAACTTTATTTGTGAATAGAGCACATGATTATTTGAGGAACTTTGTTTACTTTGGGATTTTCAGCTATGTTTGGTGGCATATACTAGGTAAGTTATTATCTAAAATTTTGATTGGACCATGAGATCCCTTTAAGAGGTGCTAAAACAAAACACAAAGGAATTTAACACAAAACCCAAAGGGGAAAGCGGCTGTGGCTCAATTAGTTGGGCTCCCGTCTACCATATGGGAGGTTCTGGGTTCATGTCCCGGGGCCTCCTTGTGAAGGCAAGCTGGCTGCGCCGCGGAGAGCTCACGGCCTGTATGCCATGGAGAACTGGCGCAGCAAGATGACACAGCAAAGGGAGACAAGCAGATACAGAAAAAACGTGCAGTGAATGGATACAGAGAAGAGACAGCAAAGAATGGAACAAGCTGCAGGGGGAGGAGTAAATAAATAAATCTTAAAAAAAACAAAACCCAAAGGGAATGAGGAGCAGGTGTAGCTCAATTGGTTGAGTGCCTGCTTCCCATGTACAAGGTCCCAAGTTCAATCCCCAGTGCCTCCTTAAAAAAACAACAAAAAACAAAGGAAAAAAAAAAACCTCAAAGGGAATATAATATAATTTCATCTAGCTTATAAAAGTTACTGAACACTGAACTGGCAAACCTTAAAATTGCTAAATTAAGCAAGTTTACTAATTTTGTTAACCTTTGACTACTCACAAATAGAGTATGAAATATGCAGCATAAAGATTTGAAAGGCACCTGACACATGGCACCCATTTGGAACAACTAAGCCTTAGGTCAGAATTCAGTGAGGTGGGCTGCGCGCCTGTTTTGGTCACAGCAGGGCCAGGGTGGTGGCCCTGAAATGGGGTCAGCTACATTTATGTGCTATGTGAAGGGGTCCTTGGAATTGGGTCTTTATGAAGACAGCAAAGGTTGAATTGAGAATTACTGAGCTCGCGTTCTCACATCTAAAACACACCTAAAAAGGATATCAAGTGTGATTCCATTTTTCAGTGCTATTCTTTTTTGGATGAGGAATTGTTAAGAACTCTTGCCCAAGTGAATACTTTTGGACTGGTGCATTCACCTTTTCTAGACTAAACATGGTTTCTTCTCTGGAAAGAACTTCTAAGACATGCTGCAACATGGGTGAAACTTGAAAACATGCTCAGTGAATAGGCAAGGCAATAAAGACAAATATTGTATGGGGTCACTTATATGAGATACCTAGAAATATCAAATTCACAGACAGAAAGTAGATTCGTGGCTACCGGGGGATGGGGAAGGGAGATAGGGAGTTTTAGCTTGGTGGCTCTGGTGATTTAGAACTGTATGTACCCCACAAAAACATCCTCTTAAATCTATTCCCTTCCTGTGCATGTGAACCCATTGTAAATAGGACCTTTTTATTTTGTCTTTATTTTTTTAATGTTATATTCAAAAAATATGAGGTCCCCATATACCCCCCACCCCTCTCACCCCACTCCTCCCCCCATAACCACAACCTCCTCCATCATCACGGGACATTCATTGCACTTGGTGAATACATCTCTGGGCACTGCTGCACCTCATGGTCAATGGTCCACACCATAGCCCACACTCTTCCACAGTCCACCCAGTGGGCCATGGGAGGACATACAATGTCTGGTAACTGTCCCTGTAGCACCACCCAGGACAACTCCAATCCCCGAAAATGCCCCCACATCACATCTCTTCCTCTTGATGAGGTTGCTTCAGTTGAGGTGTGGCCCATCTCAGAAGGATGGGTCTTAATTCTATTAGTGGAGTCCTTTGTGAAAAGAGGAAACTTTAAAGAGAGAAAATGCTACAGATGAAGCATCAGTGGAACTAGGAAGAGCAGGAAGAGACCAGGAGACACAGCCATGTGCCTTGCCATATGATAAACTAAAGCCCAAGGATTGATGGCAACCTGCCCCAGCTGCCAGAGTCTTTGGGGAAAAAGCATTGCCTTGATGATCCTTAATTTGCACCTTCTTTTACCCTAAAAACTCCCATTGTTTAAGTTGACCCCTTTCATGGTATTTGCTTGAGCAGCCAAGGAAATTAAAACAGTGGCTGTAGACTGTTTATAAATAAAAATTAATTTAAAAAACGTTCTTTGGAGGCTTCATGCCTTGAAGCCTTGTGTCTAACAACACTAAATATTTTCACTTGTCTCTAGAAACTTAGGAGAATTTTGGAATCAATATTTCTTGGCCAGTGCCACATGTGATAAAAAGTTGTCATGGTCTTTTGGGACATGTTCTATATCTAGGAGAACGTAGGGCTGGTGGGCTCTGAAGACCATCTGGTGCAGCATCTCCCTTCATGCTGGAAAAAGGGGGATAATCTCTGTTTGACAGTCACAGCCATCAGAGCTTAACGGGTAATGTGACTTGTTCAAGATAATTGGACAGGGGACTGGATTTCCAACTTGGGACCTGTAGCAATTTGGCATTATTTATGAATTCCAAAAATAGATATTGGATTATGTTTGTAATCTAGTCCGTACCTGGTGTGATTAAGTTATCATTAGGGCTTTGATTGGGCCACGTCCTTAGGGTGTTGAGTCCCCACCTCTTGGTGGGTGGGGACTCACAGATAAAAGACTTGGCAAAGGACAGAGTTGGAGTTTTTTGATGGTAGAGTTTTGAGCTAGAACCCCGGGAAGTAAACCCACAGAGGAACTTGGTCGTAAGGAAAGAGAGAAGGCCCCAGGAAAAGCAACAAGACGTTCACCTGATAAGTTTGCAGCTGCAGAGACCAGAGAATGAGCAGGTGAGCCCAGAGAGAGGCAATCCTCGGGAAGAGAGGAACCCAGGAAGCCTGAACCCATGGTGGTGTTGGCAGCCATCTTGCTCCAACTTGTGGCAGTAGACTGGTGAGGGAAGTAACTTATGCTTTATGGCCTGGTAACTGTGAGCCACTACCCCAGATAAATACTCTTTATGAAAGCCAACTGATTTCTGGTATTTTGCATCAGCATCTCTTTGACTGACTAATACAGGCCCCTTTTCATGTTCACAACATACTTCTTCTTTGGCTTCTTTTTGACAGTCAAAGTATAGAGATAAATAACTTAGAATATTAGAAACAGAATTCAAACTGCTTTTTTGTGTAAAAAAATTGAAGTATAAAAGAATACAGCTAATGTGCTTAATGGGTCTGCCTTTTCAGAGGGCTATAAGTTCTTAAGAAGAGTTGTATATGAGCAAACCTAATTTTTAATAATTGTAATTAATTTTCCATTGTCTAAATTATTGGGAACCTATTTCAAGTAATAGTCAAAAGCAATAAGGTTTTCATTTAAATGCAAAGCAAATCAGTAGTTAAAATAACTCTATATAATTAGGTTGCAATTATTTGAAGAAATTGGATCTAAATACTGGAAAATATAACTATGTCATAATCTTGGTTGTAGAATGCAAATTTATTTTTATAGAATAAAGAAAAGAGCTCTTTTTTTTTTTCCTTTAAATTTACCATCTTCTTTGTGTTAGTTTGCACAGGGCTGCCAATGCAAAGTATCAGAAATGGGTTGACTTTTCGAAAATTTATTAAGGGTAACAGGTTATAGTTCCGAGGCCGTGAAATGTCCAAATCAAGCCACCATCAGAGTTGCTTTCTCACCAAAATCAGCTGCCATGTGGTGAAGCAAGATGGCAGTGGTCTCTGCCTAGGTCTTTGCTTTCCCCCTCAGGCTCACTGTCTCTTGGAGTCCAGCTCCTGGAGCTCAGCTGTGAGTAGCCAGGCCGAGGGCTTGTCTGCTTCCAGTCTCCTCTTGCAGTCTCGGCTGCTCTGCTTTCTTCCCCAAGTTCATCCGTGAGTTATCAGGCTGGGCTCATCTCCTGAGCCTTGAGCTGCTCTGTGGACTCAGCCCTTTGGGGGCCTCTTGCTGTGCCTCTGTGCTCTGCTGGTCCCAGACTCTGGGACCTCCCTCAGCCCCTTGGGACTTCTCTGTTTTCCTGCAGTCCTCTCTCTCACATGGCAGGATCAATGAGGAGGCTTCTTTTTCCTCTGTCTGTCTGTCTGTCTGCCTCTTTCTCTCTGTCTCCATTTTTAGCAAGAGGGCAGAGACCCTTGCTGGCTCCCACCTCACTGATGTTGTCCAAACAAAAGCGTCTCACACCCAAAGGAATGGCTTAGTTCAAAACAATCTTTTTCTTTCTGGGATTCCTAAACGAACTTTAAACTGTCTCACTCTCCATCCTGATTTTTATTTGTTGTCATGACAGTGTTGAGCTTTGAGAAATAAGGCTGAGATAAAGGATTTCCTGTTTATCAAATTTAATTGGCATATTTTAAAATGAGCACCTGGCTGAAATGCCTGATTTCATTTTTTGATACTGCTATGGTGGAGGTGCCCTGTTCTGGACCTTGCCAGGCAGGTTGTCACACCGTGGCTGGAGGGACCTGCACCAGGTCCTCCCATCGACATAACCGTGCCGCAGCCTTGAGCTCCAGGGATGGGGATGGGTAGCGTGTCCATGCCAGCAGGTGTGTGAGGAATGATCGCTCTGGCCTTTTGCCCAGAGATGGTACTGGACTCACCCCATGGCATGAGCCATTCCTAACTTTCTAGATGGCAGATCTTCCAAGGGCCTTTGACATTATCTAGGTTCTGGACAGTGCCCTTATTTTCCCAGAACACCAGAGAGGTAAGGTTAAGTCAGGGATTCTTAACCTTTTTTGTTCCATGGACCCCTCTGCCAGTCAGGTGAGAACCACACCGTTTACTAAGGCCACTGTGTAGTATTTAATATATCACACCCTCACCAACCGTGTATTATTTAATATATCACACCCTCACCAACACATCCCCACAAGAATGTTTTTTTGAATCTCAGTTCAGGCTCACAGACCCCTTCTTAAGAACCCCTGCCCTCAGTAGAGAGAGCTTGCTGCTCTTCTCCCCATTCCCCTGCTCCTAGTCACGTCTACGGTGTGTTCCTAGGGGGAGAGAGGGAAGGAGGGACCCCCTCACTGTCCACAGGTGTATTCTCAGGGAGGTGTGTGAGTTGGTCAAAAAGATGCTGTAGCAGTTTTATGTTATTAGTGAACTCCAAAGAGAAATACTGGATTATGTTTGTAAACTGATCTTTTCTTCCGGGCATATGAGATTATATCGGATTCATAGATTTACTTAAGTAATTATGGAAACCTCTTGTGTCAGTAGGGTGCTGAGTCCCCCCACCTTTGGTGGGTGGGGACTTGCAGATAAAAGGCATGGCAAAGGACAGAGTGGGAGGGGTTCTTAATGTTAAGAGTTTTTGATATTTTGAGTTTGATGCTGAAGCCTTAAGCTGGAGCCCTGGGAAGTAAGCACACAGAGGAAGAAGCAAGCCCTGGGAAAAGAGGAACCCTGAACCCAGAGAGAAGCAAGATCCTGGAAGGGAGGAACCCAGGAAGCCTGAACCCTCGCAGACGTGGGCAGCCATCTTGCTCTAACACGTGAAAATAGACCTTGGTGAGGGAAGTAACTTATGCTTTATGGCCTGATATCTGTAAGCTCCTACCCCACATAAATACCCTTTATAAAAAACAACCAATTTCTGGTATTTTGCACCAGCTCCTCTTTGGCTGACTAATACTGATGCATATTGCTTGTGTTCTCATTTTTGTACCTTCATCCCAGATCAGGCCCTGAAAGTGATTGTGTTGTCTAAAGGGAAAAAAATTCAGTAATATGTAAAGGATGCATTTACTCCAAGTCAAGGTCAAAAGTCACCCATGGGGCCAAATCATAAAGGTTTCAAGGTGGGTTGAATGAGGAGAGGATGTAGGAGGATTTGTTGCATCACTGGCCCACTCAAGAGGACCTTCATGGAGATGCCTCCTTCATGAGGGCCAACGGGCTAGAGCAAAAAAGTATTCTCTGCCACATTAAATAAATTTATAGCATATAGTAGTTAAAGAATTTTTTTCCTGTATTTTAGTTACATATATGAATAAGAATTTCAGTTTAGATCAACGTTGAGGGGCCTATGCAACTCGTTTTCCATGAGAAGGGGTTCCTTGTCTTCACAGGTTGATAAAGGATGCTTTGCCAACTGAACTGAGAATTCAGATTCCTGCATACAGGCCCAAGGCCACCCACAGAATTCAGTCCTCAAACCCAGACTTGTACCTGGCTCCTGCCTACCCTTTCCTCCTGTGGCTGCTTGTGTTGGAGTGACTCAAGAGAAGTATGTTTTTGGCCACCAGTATCAAAGAAATGCCCTGCTTTTTCCTCTACAAGAATAATTCCAAACCCCTGGGCTGGTAGGTGGGGAGTGGGGATGTGTGCCTTGACTTTGTCCCTATGGTAGTATATTGACAGTTGGGGCTGCAGGACCTGTGCTCCTCCATTTCTGTTTGTCTGAAACCTTTCCTTGGTTCAGAGTCAAGTAATATATGTAGTGATGTTAGAGGCTATGAAAGGCAAACCAAGTCTGTCACATGTGTGGAGGTAAGCAAGCTATCTTAGTCCCCAGTCAGCGCTACTGTGACTTCAAAGACTGGCTTCCAATGGCCTTTGGGAAAAGCATCTTCCCTTCGAACAGCCTGCCACTTTCTGAGGAATAATTTTTTGGTGTCAACTGTGCAGATAATTATGGGAATTAAAAACAATTAAAGCTTGCAGAGAGTGGCACAAGGTTGTGAGAGGGATTAGAAAGCAGAGTTTGTAATCTCTGTCCAAAGAACTACCAACATTTTTTTGCTCTTCTAAATTTTGTTGGACAAACTTGTGAGTGTCCCATTTACTGCTCAAAGCATAAGATTTTTTCCCCCAATTTTATTGATATATTTTAATAGAGCATAAATCCATCCAAAGAGTCCATCAGTGGTATTCGGTATAATCATGTTTGTGTATTCATCACCGCAATCACTCCCAGAGTACTTTCATTATTCCAAAAATAATAAAAACAAAACTCATCAACTCTCAATCTCTCTTTGCCTCTCCTGGCATACTTAGCTGCTATTCTTTTTCGTAGTATATTTGTATTTATATTTTGTAAGAACAGTCTTACATATGCATTATCACCCAAATTCATGTTTTGCATGAGTTTTTACTCTCTCATACAGTCCCATGTTACAGTTTTTAGCTTTCTTTCTAGTAATATACATGACTTTAGACTTTCCTTTTCAACTACTCTATACCCATACTATAGCACTGCTAGTTACAAACACCATGATATGCTTCGACCATTTCTATTCATTTCCAAAGATTTACAAACAACCTTTTTAACAATTTTGCACAGATTAACCCTCAGCTTTCCATTCTCCACCTTCCATTTTCTGATGACCTGTATTCTAAGTACTAACTCCATGAGTTTACACAGTATATTTAGTTCATAACAGCGCAATCACACAGTATTTGTCCTTTTGTGTTTGGCTTGCTTCACTCAACATAATGTCTACCAGGTTCATCCATGTTATCAAAAGCATAAGATTTTGATGATCGGTGTTCCTGCTATTTCTAATCCCAGTATTGAGAAACTGAATTTCTTAAACAACTATACATGTATAATGTTAGATTTGGAAGGCCAGTATCTTAAATAGTGGGAGGCAAATGCAAAGCCATAATTATTTAAAATCATACAGGGAAGCGGATGTGGCTTAACTGATAGAGTGTAGAGTGTCCACCTACCATATTGGAGGTCCAGGGTTCAAACCCAGGGCCTCCTGGCTCATGTGATAAGCTGGCCCGTGTGCAGTGCTGCCGCACACAAGGAGTGCCGTGCCACATGGGGGTGTCCCCTTCGTAGGGGAGCCCCACGGGCAAGGAGTGTGCCCTGCAAGGAGAGCTGCCCCATGTGGAAAAAGCACAGCCTGCCCAGGATTGGTGCCGCATACACGGAGAGCTGATGCAGCAAGATGATGCAACAAAAAGAGATACAGAGTCTAGGTGCCACCAAGAATGCAAGCAGACACAGAAGAACACACAGTGAATGGACATAAGAGAGCAGACAACTGGGGTTGGGGGTTGGGAGAAGGGGAAGAGAAATAAAATAAAACAAATCTTTAAAATTATCCTGCGCTTGGGCTGATGGAAGAGTTTTAGTGATGGATGGAGGTGATGGTAGCAACACTGTGAGACTAATAACACTGAGTTGTATATTTGGAAGTGGATCGAAAAGAAAATTTTAGGTTGTATATATGTTATCAGACTAGAAATAAAACCCACATAGAACTGTACAACTCAAAGAGTGAGTCCTAATGTAAACTATGGAGCCTTAAGGGGAAAGAGTGAGGCTGACCCCTCGCAGATATTGCCCGCCATCTTGTTTCAACACATGGCAGTGACTCTGGGTGAGAAAGTAACCTTGAGTTGTTCTCTTTAGGGTCTTATAACTCTAAGCTTTTACCCCAAATAAATACCCTTTATAAAAGGCAACAGATTTCTGGTACTTGGCATCAGCACCCCTTTGGCTGACTAATACACCAGCCATTAAAGATATTGCCCTGCAGGACAGTCAGAAAGAGGTTTAGGAAGGAGGGTAGGGTTAGGCCATTGAGTAGACCGAGCTGGGAGCTTCAGCTCACTTGCTCCAAGTGAGTCTGAGCGTGGTGGGACATTTCATGTGTTTTTCTGATGTACTTTGAATTCCTAGATTGTTATCTTCAAATATAAATCACAAACTCTTGTCAATGCCACACATGCAATTGTTCTTGCTTTACTCCTAACTTGCTTTCTCTGTGCCATACTGTCCTTCAAGTAGCAGGTATACCTAGGAATATAAGGCACAGCAGTTGTGAAGAATGACGTCTAATGCTGTCAGGCTTAATAGTATGTGGTCATTTGTTTCAGAATGTTTGCTTAGATTCATTGAACTCAAGCTGTCCTTCCTGGAAGGTGAATTATTAAAAGAACACCCCACCCCCCCAAACCTAGAAGCTCTTAATGCGTTTGAAGACGCAGGCTATCATAAATACGAGGTGGGTTGGATTCTTCACTGTAACCTATACTATGTCTGTGGTGTGTGTGAACTTCTGAGTTCATATTTCTCCCTTATAAAATGAGATTGGTAACACTTGCCTTCCAGAGTTATTTTTAGGTTTAGAAGTGTTTGTAATGCTTACAGCACTGCTGCACAACACTCAGCAGATGAGAACTTTTATTGCCAATATTATTTTCCACACAGGACACCGAATGTATCCTAGCTCATGGGTTGAGTTTGGCATGACTATAATGCAGGAGACCTTCCTCTTTGACAGACAGAGACTTGAATGTTTGATTTTACTTTTTGCAAAATGCACTGATTGCTGAACAACTGGCAATGCTAGTGTTGTAATTGGTAACATTGTTTAGATTTATTTCTTTTCTTTACCAACCAAACTTCTGTTTTTCCAAGTATTGTCTATACAATCAACTGATTATTGCTGTATATTGTAGCCAGAAAAATTAGATTTTATTGCCTCTATGTTTCAAAAACCTTCCCTGCAAAGTTGGAGACCATAGAGAGACTGTAACTTAGGAATTTTCCAATGCAAATGTTTTAATAAGGGCACAAATGTAATTGAATTTTTAAAAAAGTATTTATTTCTCTCTCTTCCCCCCACCATTGTCTGCTCTGTGTCCATTCGCGATGTGTTCTTCTGTGTCGGCTTGCATTCTTATCAAGGGGTTCCAGGAATCTGTGTCTCTTTTTGTTGCATCATCTTGCTGCGTCAGCTCTCGTGTGTGCGGTGCCACTCCTAGGTGGGCTGTGCTTTTATCACACAGGATGGCTCTCCTTGCAGGGCGTACTCCTTGCATGTGGGGCACCCTTACACAGGGGACACCCCTGCATGGCATGGCACTCCTTGCGTGTGGCAGCACTGTGCATGGGCCAGCTCACTACACGGGCCAGGAGGTCCTGGGTACTGAACCCTGGAACTCCTATATGGTAGGTGGACGCTCTATCAGTTGACCCACATCTGCTTTCCTGTAATTGAATTTTAAATAAAGCTAAGTCATTGTTTTATTTTACCAAGTCACTTGTAAAATCCCTTAAATAATCAAACACATGTTTTGGTTTAAAGTCATTTGATCAGACTAGGTTCTTGCTTTATAACACATAGTAATGTAGCATAGATCACTTTAAAGTTTCTTGTTTGTTCAGCCAGTTCTCCCTCCCTATGTGCATAGATGAAATATGAAAAAAATGGCTAGAATCCTCTGTAGAGGGAAACAGATTTGGCTCAACTGATAGAGAGTCTGCCTACCATATGGGGGGTCCAGGGTTCAAACCCAGGGCCTCCTGGCCCATGTGGTGAGCTGGCCCATGCGCAGTGCTGCCAAACACAAGGAGTGCTGTGCCATGCAGGGTGTGCCCCACGCACAAGGAGTGTGCCCTGCAAGGAGAGCCGCCCCATGTGAAAAAAGTGCAGACTGCTCAGGAGTGGCACTGCACACATGGAGAGCTGACAGTGCAACAAAGAGAGACACAGATTCCCGGTGCCGCTGACAAGAATGCAAGCAGACACAGAAGAACACACAGCAAATGGACAAAGAGAGCAGACAATGGGGGACGGGGGGAGAGAAATAAATAAAGAATAAATCTTTAAAAAAAAAAAAGAAAAATAATCCTTCATAGACTTATTTTCAGAGTTTAGCAGTCTAGCACTTAGAAGACCAAAGATAACTGGTTTGGAGCTGAGTCATCGGTGTCACTCCTCAGGGTATATGATGGCAAAATGCACCCTGATCTGAAGCAATCACGTTTTGTAACCTACACAGACTATGCCAGCTGCGCGCCATACTGGGACCTCAGCTGCAAGGACAGGTGGAGAAGAGAGGAGGTGCCTGGGCAGTTCGAGGGCAGGACCAGGTCCCCTGTATTGGCTGTAGGATGGGCCTTGAGGAGAGGACAGTTTGGGAGGAGGAGGGTAATGCCTGCTGGCTTGGGAAGTAGGTGGTGCCTGTTATGTCCTGGGAGGTGTGGTTTTCGTGGTAGGTTCCTTCAGAGCCCCCTTCCATGAGAAGCTGGGGCCCTGGGAGGGAGCTCGGAGCACCAGCGCTGCCACGGCCCAGGCCAGCTGAGAGCTCCAACCCAGCGGGGCCTTGAGATCCTGAGCAGAGACCAGTGAGAGAGGCCCTTCATCCGAATGGAGGCAATGAGGTCAGGGTCCTGGTGCCCCAGCTTCTGGGCCCTGGGCCTCTGTGTGCCCGGCTGTTCCAGACCTGGCCAGCGGGGGGAACTGAGGTTGGCTCCATAGTGATTCAAAGTCTGGGTAAGATGAGTCAGCAGTGACTATGGGCAAAACCTGAAGGAGACAGGGGACGGTTGGAGCTAATGCATGTATTTTTTACCAGGGTTAAGATTTTCTACTGACTTGTAGCTAATTTACTCGTTAATAATGACAGGTGCAATTGTGCTGGGTGCTTGTACACTGCTAAACTGGGTGAGGAAATGCTACCCCATTACCAGCGGCAAATTCGGGACTCTAAGGTTCCACCTGCGTGGCTGCAGGAAACTGAGTCTAGAGTTCCCTGCCCTGCATTTTTCTGGGCCCTGTGCATGGCTGCTCGGTAGCCCAGCAGAGCAGCCTCAGGCTCCAGAGGGACTCAGAGGGGCTGCTCAGAGATGTGGATGGTGCAGCCACACTGGCCGGAATGTGGGGCTACAGCTGAGATGCCCTACACCTAGAGTCGGGGAGGCTCCTTGGGAGCCCCTGGGATCAGGCTGGAAGTCCCTGCTGTGGGACTGCCCAGGGGAGAGTGAGAATGTGCCTTCTGTCTCCCTCAGGTGGGGACTCCACAGCGAGGCTGCTTGGAGTGCAGGGTTTCAGCAGATCAGGGTTCAGCCCCCTCCTGGAATTCCCTCCTGAAATTTGAGATTCCATCCAGGCTTTGACTGTTTCCAGCAGGTGCTGTTCTGACCCCCCAGACCCTTGAAAAGTCATCGTGCCCAATCTTGGTGAAAACAAAATCCAGGCTGAGTACCTTGGACCCCAACTCCAAGCCCTTCTTGCCAAGAGCAAAGGACGGCGAGCCCAGAATGTTCCCGTCAGCTCTGGGCCCCACAGCCAGGTTGCTGTGGCCTCCGGAGGGGCAGCTCTCTCAGTGGATAGCTGTTGTGGACAGAGGCGTCAGTCCAAGTCCAGTACCCCAGACGCGCTCTGCCCAGAGCCCTCTCCGCTGCCCTGGGGCGCTCCTGCTGGCTCGCTGCTTTTAGGGGAAATCTCTCTCCGGGACATGGCTGTTCCTTTCAGCAGTCAGGCTGCCATCAGGGTCCACAGCACATCACAAACGCCGGTAACGTCCGAACCGCAGAATGGACACCGTTCAAGTCTTCCCGATGCAAACAGTTGCTATATATGTGGGGGGCCGGAAGCCCCGACTCCACTGATCAGAATTCTGCATCCAAGACCCAGCTCTTCTCTACTAATCCTTCCCCCATAGAAAATATCATCCCCATTTCAAATACGGAAAAACGCAGGAGCTGGGAAGTTAGCTTGGCTTCCCAAGTGCTAAGAGGTGTTATATGACTATGCTGGGATTTGAACTGAGTTGTGCTGGACTCCACAGCACATTTTGCCCCTAACTAAGATGGTTCATGCCTGACAGGTCCATGTCATGATGCATGGGAGGCTGACAAACAGTGACGGCTGCCTGTGGCGCTTTACCTGTGTGTTGGAGATAAGGGTTTCGAAAGGACAGAGGCGGTGTAGACTGCCTTCTGCTATCTGTACATCCACATACTGTTATTTATGTTTCCCTTAAATGTGTCTTGGAGGGTTGGTGGAGTTAGGGTTGGGATCCTGGGCTCCACTCATGTGCTCTCATGTAGGGACGTAAGGGTCCTTTACATGACGTAACCTCTTGGTTGGTTTCCTTCTTTGTAATGTAGCAGTAAAACCATCTGGCTGGCTTGCCACATGGGTGATTGTATCCTTTGTCAGCCCATTGGATTTCAGTCACTCATCTCGCTCTCCTTGCTCTCCTCGTGGTCTGCCTACTGGTCTCTTGAAATTTCCACTCCTTGGTTTCCTTAGAAGCTGAGGACTGATGGACAGACTGAGGCTCCAGATTGTTGAGATATCTACAATTTTAAGTAGCAGAACTTTGAAAATTTACTTCTTACAGAAATCGTTTGTCAAGTGGCATGCATTACGAAGAATGTTTGTGTTACCTCACGACAGTCATTTTTCTAGAAACCAGAGGCTGCCAGATTTTCTTGGTTCATGGTGGTCTTAGTGCCAGTGTAATTTTTTTACAGCTCCCTGGGGTAAAAGAATAGCTAATGGATTCATTTATCAAGTAGCTAGGTTCAAACAACTTAATAAATATTTATGTCTCAACAACTTTGTACCTGTTTGAAAAAATAATACATATAAAGAAAAAATAATATATTTGTCGTTCTTAAGTAACCACAGCTACACACTGATGGAATGTATGTGTGTTGGGCACTGCACAGCTTCCAGAGTTGATCAGTGCTACCCACATTTCCTGTTCACATTGATTTATCAGAGCAACCACTGAAACCCACTTTATCACCATCTGACATCAGCATGAGGAGTGTAGTGGGGTCTCATGTAGAAACCATGAACTACCTTGACTATAGTTTGTGTGATGTCTGACAAGTTGTCTTCCCCTGTGCTTCTCTTGAAAATTAAAAAAAAAGCCAACCAAACTGTGGCTGCCCTGTGCCTTTACTGTGGCACCCCATGGTGCTTTGGCACACAGTTTGGGAACCATGGATTTATGCAGTATGTATGTTGCTGTTGCCATGTGACAGTGGTGGAAACAGGATTACAGGGTTGCACAAGGTGCACCAGTATCCTGAAAGGATCCCAGCCTGGAACCCAGTCCCAGTGAATGGTTTTCTAGTGTGCTTTTGGTGGCCAAGGAAACAGTGCCACTCTGTGCATTGCCAAACAGGGTGATGGCAGCCCGTTTATGGTGTTCTCCACGACTCAGACCCGTCCTGTTCAGCATCAGCTGCAGAGTCCCCGGTGGAAGGTGTATAAGACAGTAGCCTGTCTGAAGGTGGATCTCAGTTATGAGGATGGAATGGGCCATCTTTCAGAAGAATGTTCTTCTGAGTTAATTGCTTTCCAGGAAACTGTTCTGTTCTTCATGGTTGCTATCAACATCCATTGACCCTGTGGCTACTTAGAGTGTTTTCTATGATTTCTGTAGCATAACATAGTGAACCCAAAATACTGCTTTTCCTCTTCATTGATAAAGGGCACACATCCTCTGTGTTTATTTTCAGAACTTGCACTTGCATTTATTGGGTGTGGCTCATTCCAAAATCTGAGAAATTTTCATCATCAAAACAAATGATAATGGGCCACAGTTTTATCTAGACTTTCCTTAATATTTTACTCCATACTGAATTGTAGTACAAACATGAAAAGAATCATCTAAAATTATACAATTATTTTCATTCCTATTATAGTTTTCCAGGATGGATCAACTTTCTTATGGAATGTCTTACATGATTAAATTTCACAGTCTGAATAATTTCTAGCCAATAAGTTGACCCAGTGATAGAATTTTGGGGAATCAGATAGTAAAAATATTTCCAGACATTGCTCATGCCTCGTTGGGCAAGTTTTCCAATCATTTAGCCTTTTTAATGGAAGCTATAAAAAGTAGATTACATAATCTATGCAAGAAAATCCATGCAAGGGAATTGTCTGTCTTTTCCTGCCTTAGATTATACATATAAGCAGCAATGTGTAACAGTGTTGATATGTCTTCTGTGTGTGTCATCTACATCCTTCCACCAGCAGAGGCTTAGTTAGTTCCCAGGGCCTAGGGTGCAGGGGTCAGCAAACTATTTTCTATAAAGGTCCAGATAGTAAATATTTTTTACTTTGGGAGCCATAAGTCTCTGTTGCAAGTATTCAACTCCTCTGCTGTTATAGCAGTACATAGACAATATGTAAATGAACTAGTGTTGCTGTGTTCCAATAAAACTTTGGTGGACACTGAAATTTGAATCTTACATAATTTTCACATGGCATGAAACATTACTCTTCTTTTGATTCCCACCCTCCATCCCCACTCCGGTCATTTAAAAGTGTACAAGTCATTCTTCCCTTGCAGACCACTCAGAAATAGGTGGCAGACTGGATTTGGCCTCAGGGCCATAGTTTGCCATCCTTTGGCTGGAGCAACTCCTGGCACACAGAAGGTGCTCAAAAAGTTATTTGTTGAATGATGAAGATAACACTTTTAACTAAAATTTTTATTGTGAAATATTTCAAAAATACAAAATGCACAGAAAATAGTGTAATGAGCATTTACCACTGAGATTCAACAAACATCATCCTGCTATCTTTGCTTGAATATATGTATTTAACAGTCCCACTCCCTTACTACTTCCTTTTCCTGCTTCCTTCATTCTCAGTCAGGAAACAATTGCTATTCTGAGTTTGATGTCATGCACTTTTATATTTTCATCTAGAAGAGGAATCAGTAAACTTCTGTAAAGTGTCAGAGAGTAAATATTTTAGGTTTTGTGGGCCATTTGTTTTCTCTGCCGCTACTCTGCGAAAGCAGCCAGAGACAACGAATAAACTAATGAGCTTGTCTATGCTCCAATAAAGCTTTATTTACAAAATCAGGTGATGGGTCAATTTGGTTAGTGGGCTGTAGTTTGCTGACCTGTAATTTAAAAAAATGAGTTTTTAAAAAATTTAACATTGTGATACAAAATTCATCTGGAATTTATTTTTTGTTCATGAAATGAGTTAGCTATTTTAGCTACAGGGATAAGCAGTTATTCACCACCTCTTAATAAATAGTTAATCCTTTCTGTCCTGAGTTTTAATGCCTTCCTATTATATACCAAGTTCTTTATATGGTAAATCTCTGTGCTCTCTCTTCTGAATCATTGTTCAATTTTTTCCTGTGCCAGTACTACACTGTTACAATTATTACAGCTTTTAAATATTTCTTCATATCTGGTAGAGAAAATATGTTCTTATTCTACTAATTATCTTGGAACTATTTTGTCTTTTCATTTCGCACATGAGCTTTTGGATCAATTTGACAAATTAAAAAAAAAGGAGCACAGGAGTTTGGTTGGAACTGTATTGTTCTGCTTGGATTAGAATTCTCATTGCAACCAAGCTGCATGACCTTGGACAGGTTACTCTGGTTCTCTGAGTTCCAGAGATAATATGCAGATAATAGTACCTGCCTTATAGGGCTACTGTATCATGATGATTAAATGGATTAATACAAGAAAAATATTGAAAAGTGTGCCAGGGCTGATCAAAATGCTCAGAAATCTTAGCTGTCATTAGCTTTTAATATTCTTTGGTAGAAGCCCACTTATCAACGGTATCAGGACAGTTAGGTCAGTTAGTCAAAGAAGTTCATTTAAGTGGGAAATCATAAAAAACTTTCAAATATACTTTAAACATTGTATTTTATCTTAAACTATACAAATGCATATTCATGGGGTGGCGAAAGGGTTTGTCAAAACCTTACCCTTGATTTCATGTGCTGATGGTGAACTACTTCTTTGTGTGATGGGTAATGTTTTATTGTGAGCTCATTATAGTAACTGGATGTGTACACGCATGCTTGTGAGTCTCGTGGGCCCTGTATTGTGAGTGTCATTCCAGCACTTGACTGGTCCTGGACAATTTGTGTTAGTTTCATGGCTTAAGATTCCCACATCTAGGGGACATTCATGTGGGAGGTTTAGATTACTCATGGGCAACTCCTTTTTCATATAGAGACCCTGGAGACATGTCAGCTTTCCTGCTTCTCCAGGCCTGCGGGTAGATATATCTAGCACTGTCTGTTCTTTAAACAGACAGGGTAGCTCTGAAAGGCTTTATGTGCTCCAGTTATAGTTTTCAACGCTGCTTCTGTGCTCAAGGTCACTTGCCCATCTTGTATCATTTCTAGAACCCATGCTTCCAGCCCTTTGGTCTTGGTTCCAAGGGGTGGGGACTCGCAGATAAAAGGCATGGCGAAGGACAGAGTTGAGGACTTTTAATGTTGGAGTTTTGATTTTGAAATTTGATGCTGAAGACTTAAACTGGAGCCCTGGGAAGTCAGCTCGCAGAGGAAAGAGAAGCCAGCCCCAGGAAGGAAGGAAGGAACCTTGAAGGCAGAGTCAAGCAAGCCCAGGAATGTAGGAAACCAGCAAACCTGAACCCTCGCAGATGTTGGCAGCCATCTTGCTCCAAATAGACTTTGGTGAGAGAAGTAACTTATGCTTTATGGCCTGGCATCTGTAAGCTTTTACCCCAAATAAATGCCCTTTATGAAAATCAACCAATTTCTGGTATTTTGCATTAGCACCCCTTTGGCTGACTAATACAGGGTCTGTTTAGCTGGATGCCCTCTACGGCCTACTGCAGCTGAGTGCCCCTTCTCCTCCCCTTGGCCCACTGGGAGGCAGATTCCAGGACCTCCATGCCACCTGCCCTGCTCTCCTCCAGGCTACCAGTACCAATCTGGGCTCCAAGTAATTGTGTTACTTGACCTTTGGAAGTCTATGGCAGTTAGTCATGCTCTCCTTCCAGAGGCCACTCCACCATCTAAGAGATAGAAGAAGAGGCAATGTGGACTATATGAAAGATGCCCTTTGGGATCATTGAGGCTCAGATTAAAACCTCAGCTCTGACACCTACTACGTGTGACCTCTGCTCAGTTTCTTAACATTTTAAACTGTAGTTCCTTACAGATGAAGATAATATCTATTTCACAGAGGCATTAAGAACAAATGAGTTAGCTTGGTTAGTGGTTATAAAGCTGCTTATGGGTTCTTATGGTGCTCTGAGGCTTTTATGGACCCCAAGAAAGACCATGTTCTTAGAGCGAATCCATTCCTATGGGTGTGAACCTTGTGTAGGTGGGACCTTCCTTTTGGTTAGATTACTACAGTAGGGCATGGCCCAGGGTGGGTCTTAATCCTCCTACTGGAGTCCTTTAGAAAGGAATGAATACAAAGAGAAGGAGCCTAGAGACAGAAGTGCATGGAAGCTGAGAGAGGAAGCCATGGAAACCAGGAATCTGAAAGCAAGGAGGCCTGCAAGAGAAGGGCGGTGCTGCTGTGTGCCTTCCCACTTGACAGAGGCGTCCAGGCTGCCATCGGCCAGTCTTCAGGGAGAGGTTGTCACCTGATGCCTTGGTTTGGACATTTTTCTCAGACTTGGAAGTTAATAACCCCTCATTGTAGAAGCCAACCCATTCCTGGTATATTGTTTTTGGCAGCTTTTAGCAAACTAAAACAGGCCCTGAGACATTTTAATTCCTGCCCTTTAACCCCTCCTTTTCCTCTCCTACAGTAATGTTTTCCTCTAACTGACCCCACCCCCAGCCTTCTCTGATGCCCCTCCCTCATTAATCTCACGCCTGCAAGCGCCACCTCCCTCCAGTTATATTGGTAATCCCCAAATGGAAGCACCACGCTCAGGAAAAGCTTATGCCTTTCTCCTGAGCACCAGCTCTGTTTTTAATAGTCACTGAAGGACATCGCTTTCTTGGAATCCCTTGGACACCTCGAAATCTTCCCTCCTCAAACCAAAAACAATGGCTTCCCGCCCCTTTTCAAACTTCTCCTCCTCTGGAATTCTGTATCTCAGAGAATGACCCTACCATTACCTGCTTGTTCCGGCCAGAATCCCAGGGGTTACCATGCATAAGCTTCCTTTCACCTCTCACATCCCATGTAAGATGAGGAGTCCCCAGTCCTGCGGCTTCTCCAGTTGCTCTCACATGTCTCTCTGTGTTTGCCTGGCCTTGGGTATGGCTCATGTCATTTCTCGCCTGGACTCCTGCAGTGGTTTCCTCATACATCCTTGGGTCTCCTGGTTTGTCCCTCCAATGCATCCATCCCTGTTGCAACCAGAGGGTTTCTTCAAAAATGCAGACCTCATCTACCTTATCCAGGCTTAAAATCCATGAGTGATTTGCCTTCAGGGGCAAAGCCAACTCTGTCACTTAACATACTATGAACTGATCTTCCTTTTTCTTACCAAATCTCTTTGGCATGTGGCCTGTCCTCTGGTTACACAGAATTACTTTTTCTCTCAGTATGCCTCTGGGCTCTTGCTCTCTCTGGCAAGAGTCTCTTTTCCTGCCCTTTTTTTTTTCACTTCTCCTCCTCCATCCTCGAGGCTTACTTTTTATAGGAAGTCTTCCTCTTTCCTGTGGCAAGTTAAGTGCCCCCCTCTCTGTCTTTCATAGCCCTGTGTATACATGTCTCCTGACTCTGACTCATTACTTGGCTGTGTTAGGGCTTGTGCTTTCCGTGTATTTCCATATGCATTATCAAATTGTTTTCATCTTGGTATGCGCAAATGATATGAACGTGCTTCTTTCACCATATTATTGTCAGATGTAGGTATTATTCTTAATGTTTAAAAGTAACTTCTTTTTCAAGAAAGAAGATTCTAAATTTCCTAACTGGTTTTCTGGAATTGGCATGCTACATAGGCTCCTGAATGTGCTTCGTTCTGTTGATCAATGACATCACTGACTGAATGAGAAGAGGCCTGTAGATTGTGATTAAATAGACTGCTAAAGATGGGGCTTGCCTTTAGCTCCAAATGGGTAAAAATATGCCAGATGTGTATAGATAGTAGGTTTAAAAAATTATTTTAAATTTTGAAGTATAATTACATACACTGAAGAGTGTAAAATAGCTCAGTATACTGTTAGAAAATGATCACCTATGTAGCCGTCACCCAGGATAAGAGAGAAAATGTCCTCAAGCTCCTTCCTCATCACCTGCTTTCTTTTCTCCCCAAAGATAGCTGCTATCATGACTTGCACTACCAAGGTAATTTCTCTGCTTTTGACCTTTATGTAAATAGAAACAACATTGTGGTTGGGGAAGTTATTTAGATAGTTGTGCAAGGCTATATAGTTCTTTCTTTTTCATTGTCGTGTAGTATTCTTTGGCTATACTTTATCCATTAAACTCTTAATGGGCATTGGATTGTTTCTACTTTTTGCCTATTGCAAATGATGATGATATGTATTCTTGTGTCCCTTGATGCATATTTGCTTTTTGCATTAGGCATATATCTAGATGTGAATTGCTGGGTCGCAGGGTAATCATTTGCTTAACCTGCAACAATGAGGCCTAGCAGTTTTCCACAGTGGTCGAATCGATATGGTTATTACCACTTTCACTTCCTATTGTGTTATATCCTCGTTAAGTCTTGCTTTTAGTCATTCTGGTACAATCCCATGGTGATTTTAATCAGCAATTTTCTTATTACTAATGACATTGAGCAAATTTCCGTATTTTTATTGGACATTTGGATATAATTTTTTGTGAGATGCCTGTTCAAGTCTCTTGTCCATTTTTCTATAGAGTTATCTTTTTTTATTTTTCCTCATTAATGTAAAGAATTCTTTATTCTGGATGTGAGTTTTGTGGATTACATGTATTATAAATATCTTCACTCAATCTGTGGCTTGCCCTTTTACTATTTTACTGATGTGTTTTAATAGAAAGTTCATAATTTTAATGTGATCCAATTCATGAATATTTTTCTATGTATTAGTGCTCTTTGTTCTGTTTATTAAATTTGAATTTATTAAAATTTTAATTATGCAAAATAATAGCAAATTATTTAAATTTAAATTTTTGTTGCTGATATATGGAAATGCAATGGCTATATATGTAAATATATATATTAAATTTGACCTTGTGTCCAGCACACTTGCTGAAGCTACATATTTTAATTATTTGCATGCATAATTCCATAGTCTGTGAATCATGCCAGTTTTTTTTCCTATCCTTATATTGTCTTTTTATTCTTGCTCTGTTGCATTAGCTAGGACCTTTGTATAGTGTTCAATGGATGTGGTGGTAGCCCTCATCCTTCCTTGGTTCTCAATTTCAGAGAGAAACATTTCAACATTCCACCCAATAAGTGTTAAATATTATGTGTGCCGAAGGTGTTTTGTAGATGCTCTGTATCAGAATGAAGAATTTCCCTTATACCCCTAGTTTGCTGAAAGTCTTCACCCTAAGTAGATGCTGAATTTAGTAAAATGTTTTTTCTGCATCAGTGGAGATGATCCTATGATTGTAATAGGAAGTTTACTTCCCAGATTGCCTGCAGGCTTTTTACCCGGAGTAGGCAGGTAGTTAAGAATTGACATATTTCCTGTATTTGTGGCACTGTTGTTCTGTAAAAAGAGTTTGCTAGCATTTATGGATGCCTAAGAGGAGCAAAACAGGAGTAGGCACTAGAATTGTTCTGTAAGTTTCTGATTTTGTCAGAGTGGAACTGGTCCTTGAATGATTAAAAGAAAAATTTCAAAAAGCATTTCATTTGAGGCTGCTGTATTTATGCCAGTAAATGCAGCTGAGTGTTATCCCTTTAGGATTTAGATAAATATGGAAATCAAGGGACAAGGGTAGGCCAGGTTTTGAAGAACAGCTCATTTGATTCTTGATATGTCTGCAACTGAGGGGATTAAAGATTCATCAGTATGACTATTGTGTTATGTGTGTTAGCCAGACGGAAGCAAAATTTTAAGACCCTTTCTGAATGCAATGTATTTTAAGAAACACAATGAAAAAGTAGGAACACTATGGATGTGGAGTAGCTTATTCTTAATGGAATCACTTTATAGTCACACGTTTAAATTCTGCTTGTAATCTCCTTTTAACCTACTTACAAATGTAATTCAACCCACATGCAAAAATTGGGACAGGATGATTTAAAAAAAAAAAGTGATTCAGCACTAAGGGGAAAATTGGAGTAATTTAAAAAGTAGACTTAGAGTCCATAATATAGAAGTAAAGAAAACTTCAAAACATGGGACTGTGTATATAACTAAGATATATAGTTCTTGATTCACAATTTAGCATTTTATTTTTTTGGATCGGAAAAAATTCATGGGATGCATTTCTTGGCTGAATCTGCTACTGGCATAAACCCTGTAGTGATTTTCTTTTTTTTTTCCCGCATCTTTATTCCTAGTGAGTAAGCAGTTGGTGTTGGAACATAGTTGAGATCTTTATTGCACATAGTGGAAAAAATTCCCTTTTTATGACAAAAATACTGTGACAGTTGGACCCCAACATTGTTCATTTGCTTTTCAGCATGGAGAGGACATTCCCACCCAATGCAATTTCTCTTTTTTTTTTTTTTCCTTGCCACCACTTTATTTTTTATTTTTTCCAAATTCTACTCAATTTATTCATTTTTTTAAAAGATATTACATTAAAAAAATATGAGGTCCCCATTCGCCCCCACCGCCCCCTGCAATTTCTCTTTTGGACAGAGAGACACACTATTAAGAATGGGAAAGATGGTAGAGCTGTCTTGTTCCATCCCTTCTTTTTACAGTTGAGGGAACTGAGCCCCAGAAAACTTCCTTGCCCTGAATGAAAATAGGGCCCCAGGTTTTCTGTACTGGGTCAGGAAACTGTAGGATGGCACTTGTACATCATCAGTCTGCCAGGCACTCTCAGCTGTCAGCCTGGAGTTGTCTCTGTCGTGGTCCCCTTCTCCTCTCTGCAGACCTAGCTACTCCCTTTTCCTGCTATTACAAGTTTGCAGGACTCCTCCCATCCATTCTCCTCCTGGGTTCCACCTGTTGGTGCTTGGCCTCTGGAATGGACTCCCGATCATTCCCCTTCATTCATTTGAGTTGATGGGTGGTGGACGATTTCCACATTTCTGCCAGTGAAGGAAAGGTGGGGTCTACCCCCAGTGGGCTCTGGCTTCAGAGTGGATTACCTTGAAAAGCATCTCCTTCCCACCACCAAGATCCCTCTTGCCACAGTCCTGCGCATAATTATACTTAAGAGAGTGCCTGGTCCCTTCTGTCCTGGGTTGTTTTGCTAAAGGTCTTTCTGGTATTTAACATTTGGTTCATGCTGGCCCAGTCAGGGGTGAGGGGGGAGAGGAAAGGTGTATGTAATTGCTATGGCCCCGCGGAAGGTTGTCTTCGTCCTTGAAGTCTTCCCCTGTGATTCGACCTACTTGTTTTCTTCCTTTTGTGAACTCCAAAGTACTTATTAGGTCTAGGTCGGGGTTTGGCATACTAAAGGGCTAGATAATAAATACCGTAGACTTTGTGGGCCAGTTAATCTCTGAGGCAATGATTCAACTGCTCATGTGACATGAAAGCCATCAAGGCATGAACTGATGCTGCTTCGTGCATGAGGTCCTGGGTTCAACCCTGGTACCTCCTAAAACAAAAAACCAACCATGAACTAATGGGTATGGTTGTATTCCAGTAAAACATTATAGGTAAAAAAAGACTGGATTTGGCCTGTAGGTTGTAGTTTGCTTACTCCTGATCTATACCATGAATTTCTAAGTTTTTGTCTTTGGAGACCAGGTGAGTCAGAATCATATGTGAAACTTTGCAAAAGACAGATTTCTCGGTCTCACCCTTGGTTTGGTTTAACAGCTTGGGATGGGGGATCTATAAAAAAATTTCCTTAACTGATTCCATGACTCAAACAAATTATAAGACGATGGTCCGTTCTGCTTATTTCTTAACATCACACACGTTCCTCTTCAGTTCTTTCTCTTCTGTGCCTATGTCTTACTTCCTACTGCTCTGTATGTGCCGTAAGGCCTCATTTTTAGGGCCATGGCCTGGAATGCTCTCTCCTGGGCTTCACAGCATTCTGTCCATTGCCCAAGGGCAACTTTGCCCCCTGAGCAGGGCAACAAGATGGGAGCCAGGTGACTCTGGTCTATTGTGCTCTTCTCTGAAACTTCGAGAAGAAATGCCAATGAGAGCTGACTGGGCAGTCAATAGAATCCCAAATCTCAGAGCCAGAGGGCACCTTGAGATATTCTACCCCAGGCCCCTCACTTAATCCATTGGTAGTGCGTGGTCAAAGCAGAACACCTGTGCAGAATGGGGCTGGGTGCTTTGCCTGTTCCCTGGTGCATTAGAAAACACCCAGGTGACAGCTGCATGCTTGAAGCATTCACAGCTCTCAGCTGCTGCCACTGTCATTCCAAAGATGATGGGCACCGAGACGTGCTTGTAATCTGCTCATTTCATACCTGCGGTTATCAGAGCCATTCTCTCAGTAACACAATTTTTAAGATAGTTTAATTTTAAAAAGGGACTTAACCTCAGTGGGGAAATGGGAAGTTAATGCTTTATTGGTATGGAGTTGCTGTTTGGGGTGAAGAAACAATTTGGTAATTGTGTTAGCCAAAAGGGTGCTGATGCAAAATACCAGAAATCTGTTGGTTTTATAAAAGGTATTTATTTGGAGTAGAATCTTATAGTTAAAAGGCCCTAGAGCATAAATTACTTCCCTCACCAAAGTCGGTTGCAATGTGCTGGAGCAAGATGCTGCTGATGTCTGCAAGGGTTCAGGCTTCCTCTTCCTCTTAAGGCTCCTTGGCCCAGCTTCTTCCAGTAGCAGCTGTAGGCTGGGATAAGTCTTGTTTCCCTCCCGGGGCTCAGTCCTCTCCAGGCTCAGCTGCTCTGGTCTCTCCATAAGGTCAGGCTCAGTCCTCTCCAGGCTCAGCTGCTCTGGTCTCTCCATAAGGTCAGCTGTAGACTATCAGGCTCGCTCTCTTCCCGGGTTCTCTGCCATGTCTGTGGAGCCATCTCTCTTCCTCTGTGGTGTTCTCCTGTGTTTATTTCCCAGGGTTTTAGCATCCAAAACTCCAACTAACTCCTACTGACATGGTCCAATCAGAGTTCTCATCATAATTTAATCAAGTAAAAGTGAAACCTCAGAATTTAATACAACCTAATATTCCTTGCAGACCAGACCAATTTACAAACTTAATCCAATATCTATTTTTGAAATTCATAAATAATACCAAACTGCTACAGTAATAGAGAGTGGAGATGGTAGCACAACATTGTGAGTGTAATTAAATCAGCTGAATTGTACACTTGAAAGTGGTTAAAATGGGACATTTTATATTGTATGTATGTGATCAGGATAAAAAGCAAAAAAACCCAAAAAAACCCCAGCACGAAACTGTACAACACAAAGAGTGAATGCTAACTGTGGACTATAGTTAATAATATAATAGTAAGTGGCTCATCAGTTGCAACACATGTACCCTACAAATGCAAAATGTCAATACTAGGGAGAACTGCCTGTGTCTGGAGGACTATATGGAAACTCTGTACTTTCTGTGTGATTATTCTGTAACAGGTTTTCTGTAACAACTACTCTAATAAAAATAAAGGGAAAAAGGGACTTTAACTCAATCAAGTGGTCATAATTGTTAACATGTGTATAAGCAGGACATCAGTTAAAAATCAAGCTGCTTGGGGCAGTCCATTTTAATGTGTCTGACTCCCTTTTTAGACAGCAAGCTCTTTGAAGGCAGGTCTGGGTTTTTTTTTCCATCTTTCTGACCCCTACCTGGCACATCACAGGAGCTGGATCAATGTCACATGACTTACTGATGGAACATATTGTTTTTTGTAAGAAGTACAGGTGCGTTAGAAACCAGGCCCTTCGGTTCCCTACACTGGTACAGAGGGATCACCTGGGATGCTGGTTACATATGCACTGTCTTCCCGGGGCCCTGCGTGCCCCAGGTATGCAGGTGCAGGTGGCCACAAGCTAGACTTTGAACAGAAATACAAAAGGCTCTGCCTTACCACTTACTTTTTATTGGCTAACCCTGTAAAGGGGTCTCTTTTATTCCTGTTCTAAGTTTGCCGGCTCATCTCTTGTTTGTGTGCTGCAGAGGGCATGGGAATGACCAAATCATGAGCAACAGAGAGCTGAAGGAAGGAAAACCAGCCACGGCTCACCTCACGTCAGCACTGCCTTTGAGCTGTGAGTCCTGGGGTTGGCAGGAACTTCTCTCTGGTCTGGCTTCCTGTCTCATCCCCATGCCTCGTAAGCACTCCTGGTTGTAGTATTAATTATTGGACACAGGTTAAAAGTCTAAATAAAATGTGAAAAGAAGATGTGCTATGGGGGGAGGAGGCAAGATGGCGGCTGAGTGAACTTCCCGGTTACTAGCTCCTGGAGGGAATCGGCTGGGAGGCGTCGGAGACTCCTTGGGACCGGGCTGTTTCGGGATTTTTCCTGGTCCCAAGGTGTTTAGACATCGATTTGGAGGGAAGGTAACAGAGAGGATCCATCCGTGAAATATACACGGAGATCCCAGCTACGTGTGGAGGATTCCCTCCTTGGGTAGGCAGAGCCGAGGCAGCTAGCACCGCGCCGAGCCCCGGCGGGCGGCGGCCAGGGTAGCCTAGCTGGGCCGCGGTGGGCAGCGGGCGGGGGATCCGAGCCACGCCGCGGTGGGCGGCGGGTGGGAGAGCCGAGCCGCGCTGCGCCGCGGCGGGCGGCGGGCAAGGGAGCCGAGCCCAGCCGAGCTGCGGCGGGCGGCGGGCGGGAGAGCTGAGCCGCGCTGTGCCGTGGTGGGCGGCGGGCAAGGGAGCCGAGCCCAGCCGAGCTGCGGCGGGCGGCGGGCGGCGGGCGGCGGGCGGCGGGCGGGAGAGCCGAGCTGCGCTGTGCCCCGGCGGGCGGCGGGCAAGGGAGCCGAGCCCAGCCGAGCCTAGCCATGCCGCGGCGGGCGGCGGGCGGGGAAGCCGAGCCGGGCCGAGCCCAGCTGAGCCGCGGAGGGCAAGGGGGCCGAGCCCAGCCGAGCTCAGTCGAGCCCAGCCGCGCCGCGGAGGGCGGCGAGCGGGAGAGCCGAGTCGCGCTGCGCCACGGAGGGTGGCGGGCAGGGAAGCCGAGCCCAGCCGGGCCCAGCCGAGCCCAGCCGAGCCGCGGCAGGCGAGGGAGCCGAGCCCAGACGAGCTCGGCCGAGCCCAGCCGCGCCGCGCCTGGCGGGAGAGCCGAGCCGCGCTGCGCTGCGGCGGGCGGCGGGCAGGAAAGGCGAGCCCAGCCGAGCCCAGCCGAGCCGCGATGGGCGGGGGACCCGAGTCCAGCCGAGCCTAGCCAAGCCCAGGCAAGCCCAGCTGAGCCGCGGAGGGCAGGGGACCGGAGCCCAGCTGAGCCCAGCCGAGCCCAGCCGAGCCTGGCGGCGGGGTTTCTGTTCTTTGTTTTTTGTTTTTTTTTTGTTTTTTTTTGTTTTTTTTTATTTTTTATTTTATTTTATTTTTGTTGTTATTGTTGTTGTTTTTTAATCCTCTCTTTTCTGTCCCCAATATTCTTCTTATACTATTTTATCTTAACAATACAATAGGTCCTACAGGAAATACCTCACATTTGCTGGGTTTCCTCACCCTCCACTGCCTCATTTTTCTGTGAATAGATTTAGCCTATCTACACTATCCCCTTTTTCCCCTACAACTTGATATCCTCCACCATCTGCTATCTCTCCTATATTCCATCTCCCTTTCTTTGATCCGCAAAGTATCTAACTCTTAATTTCTAATACCTTTGTTTAGTTTTCCATCTGGTATTCGTCCCTGAAACTATTACCTTTCTTTTCTCTTTCCCTCTCTCACGGAAACAATAGCCTCTTAGTACGTACCACATTCCTCCCATATTCAGTCGTCTACCTCATTATAGGTACTTTCCTACTACTATAACTCTACACAATTTACATGATCTAACCTCCATCCTCCCAGAACTCATATTGTAGCTTTGTTAACATATATCACCAATACTACTTCACACTTTTTCCTCCCTTACACAATTGCCTTTCCCCAGCACTAATACTTTCCTTTAAAGTGAGCTTAACTAGCAATAAGAAATTGGAATAAGAAGAACAAAGTGACAAAGAGAAGATATAACACTTACGCAAAAACAACAGCTAATTAATCTCCAAGACTAGACAAAGAAGCTAAGGAACTGATTAAACCCGTCAAGAAAAAATGTTGACAAGACAGCAACAAAAATCTACAAACCAAACCAGTAATCAGGAAAACATGGCTGAATCCAATCAGGAAGGGGGGCAGGACTTCGCACAAGCAATGAAAGATCTCAGATCATTTATCACCGACAAATTTGATGAAGTAATGAAAGAGGTTAACAGCATGAAGACAACACTTGGAGGGGAAATTGCAGACATGCGCAAAAAAAACCAGATATGATGGAAATGAACACCACAATTCAAGAAATCAAAAATACACTTGCAGCAAATATCAGCAGACTAGAAGAGGCAGAGCAGAGAATTAGTGATGTGGAAGACAGTGCATTGGAAATCAAACAGATAGTAGAAGTGGTCAATAAAAAGGTAGAAAAAATCCAGATAGGACTTAGGGACCTGAATGATAACGCAAAACGCTCAAACATACGTATTATAGGCATTCCAGAAGGAGAAGAGAAGGGAAAGGGGTCAGAAGACTGTTGCAGGAAATAATGAATGAAAACTTCCCAAATCTACTGAAAGAGACAGATGTACATATCCAAGAAGCACAGTGCACTCCACTGGTCATAAACCCCAACAGGCCCACCCCAAGACATATACTTGTCAAATTATCCAATGCTCAAGACAAAGAAAAAATTCTAAAAGCAGCAAGAGAAAAGAAAACCATCACATACAAGGGAAACTCCATAAGATTAAGTGCTGATTTCTCATCTGAAACGATGGAGGCAAGAAGGCAGTGGTATGATATAGTCAAGGTACTAAAGGAAAAAAATTTCCAACCAAGAATACTCTATCCAGCTAAACTAGCATTCAAAAATGATGGAGAGTTCAAAATATTCACAGATAAACAGAAACTGAAAGAGTATATCAACAAGAAACCTCCCCTTCAAGAAATTCTTAAGGGAGTTCTGCAGGAAGAAAGGAAAAAACAGGACAGTCAGAGATGGAGGAGAGTGTAAAAGCAACAAGAAAGACAAAAATAGAAGGGGAAAATAAAATAATACAAACAAAATATAACAAACACAAATCCAACCAAAATATGGCTACCATAAATAACTCTCTAAACGTAATAACACTGAATGTCAACGGACTAAACTCACCTATCAAAAGATTCAGACTGGGACACTGGATAAGGAAATACGACCCATCTATATGCTGTCTACAAGAGACACATCTTAGACCCAGAGACTCATGGAGGTTGAAAGTGAATGGCTGGAAAACAATCATACAAGCAAACAACAACCAAAAAAAGGCAGGAGTAGCTATATTAATATCAGACAAAATAGACTTTAAATGCGAAACAATTGTGAGAGACAAAGAAGGATACTATATTTTAGTGAAAGGGACAATCTGTCAAGAAGATCGAACAATCATAAATATTTATGCTCCTAACAAGGGCGCCTCTAAATATGTGAGGCAAACGCTGGAAAAACTAAGTGAAAGAATAGATGCATCTACAATTATAGTGGGGGATTTTAATACACCACTATCAACTCTGGACAGAACATCTCAAAAGAGAATCACTAAAGAAATAAAACATTTGAACAGTATATTAGAAGAGCTGGATCTAATAGACATATATAGATCATTACACCCAAACACAGCAGGATATACATTTTTCTCAAGCGCAGATGGAACATTCTCCAAGATTGACCATATGCTAGACCACAAAGAAAGGCTTAATGAATTCAGAAAGATCGAAATCATACAAAACAATATCTCTGACCACAGTGGAGTGAAGCTGGAAATTTGCAAGGGACAGAGACCCAGACTCCACACGACAATTTGGAAATTAAACAGCACACTCTTAGAAAAACAGTGGGTCAAAGAGGAAATCTCAAAAGAAATCAATGACTACCTTGAAACAAATGATAATGATAACACAACATACCAAAATTTATGGGATGCAGCAAAAGCGGTACTGAGAGGGAAATTTATAGCCATAAATTCATATATCAAAAAAGTAGAAAGAGCAAAAATTGGAGAACTAACTGCACTTTTGACGGAATTAGAAAAACAACAACAAAGTAACCCAACAGGAAGAAGAAGGAAGGAAATAACAAAGATAAGAGCAGAACTAAATGAAATAGAAAATAAGAAAGCACTTGAAAAAATAAACAAGACCAAGAGCTGGTTTTTTGAGAAGATCAACAAAATTGACAAACCTTTAGCGAGACTAACAAAGAAAAAAAAGAGAAAAGATGCAAATACACAAAATAAGAAATGAGAAAGGTGATATCACCACTGACCCCACAGAAATAAAGACTATCATAAGAGGATACTTTGAAAAACTATATTCCAACAAAAATGACAATTTAGAGGAAATGGACAAATTCCTAGAAACACATAAGCAGCCCATACTGACGAAAGAAGAAATTGATGATCTTAACAAACCAATCACAAGCAAAGAGATAGAATCAGTCATTAAAAATCTCCCAACTAAGAAGAGCCCAGGGCCAGATGGCTTCACAGGTGAATTCTACAAAACATTCCGGAAAGAACTAACACCAATCCTGTTGAAACTATTCCAAAAAATCGAAACAGAAGGAACACTGCCTAATTCCTTCTATGATGCCAACATTACCCTAGTACCAAAGCCAAACAAAGACACCACAAGAAAGGAAAATTACAGACCAATTTCTCTAATGAACCTAGACGCAAAAATACTTAACAAAATACTTGCTAATCGTATTCAACAACACATTAAACAAATTATACACCATGACCAAGTGGGATTTATTCCAGGTATGCAAGGATGGTTCAACATAAGAAAATCAATCAATGTAATACACCATATAAACAGATTGAGAGAAAAAAACCACATGATTATATCTATAGATGCAGAAAAGGCATTTGACAAAATACAGCACCCCTTCCTGATAAAAACACTCCAAAAGATCGGAATACAAGGAAACTTTTTGAACATGATAAAGAGTATATATGAAAAACCAAAAGCCAACATTGTTTATAATGGTGAAATCCTGAAATCCTTCCCTCTAAACTCAGGAACAAGACAAGGATGCCCATTGTCTCCGCTCCTATTTAACATTGTCTTGGAAGTACTTGCTCGAGCACTGAGACAAGAACCAGCTATAAAAGGCATTCAAATTGGAAGGGAAGAAGTCAAAATTTCATTATTTGCAGATGACATGATCCTATATATAGAAAACCCTGAGAGATCTACAACAAAGCTCCTAGAACTCATAAATGAGTTTAGTAAAGTCGCAGGTTATAAGATCAATGCTCAAAAATCAGTAGCATTTCTATACACCAATAATGAGCAAGATCAGGAGGAAATCAAGAAACAAATACCATTCACAATAGTAAATAAAAAAATCAAATAGGAATAAATTTAACTAAAGAGGTAAAGAACTTATACACCGAGAACTATACAAGATTGTTCAAGGAAATCAAAGAAGACCTAAATAAATGGAAGAATATTCCCTGTTCATGGATAGGAAGACTGAATATTATTAAGATGTCTATCCTACCAAAACTGATCTACACATTCAATGCAATCCCAATAAAAATCAACACAGCCTTCTTTAAGGAACTAGAAAAACTAACTATGAAATTTATTTGGAATAGAAAGAGGCCCTGAATAGCCAAAGACATATTGAAAAAGAAAAACAAAATAGGAGGAATCACACTTCCTGACTTCAAAACATACTACAAAGCTACAGTAGTGAAAACAGCATGGTACTGGCATAAGGAGAGACACACAGACCAATGGAATTGAATTGAAAGTTCAGATATAGAACCTCATGTATATAGCCATATAATATTCGATAAAGCCACCAAACCTCTCAACTGGGAGAGAATGGCCTATTCAACAAATGGTGCCTGGAGAACTGGATAGCCATATGTAGAAGAATGAAAGAGGATTACCATCTCACACCTTATACAAAGATCAACTCAAGATGTGTCGCGGCTGAGGGCGCTCTCGAGCTCACTGAGAGCTGAGGGTGGCTGCCGGGGACTTAGCTTATGCCACGGCCGGGTCGGGGCGGCAGCCGGCGGCCTTCAGGTTTGGTGGGACGCGCGGTTAGGTGGAAGAAACCACGGAGACCAGGTCTATGCGCAGGTCTGATTTTATTGAGGAAGTAATGGGCTTATATGAGCCCGGGAGGGGGCGGAGGATGTGGGGGTGACGTTGGGGTGGGTGATTGGCTGCGTGAGCATGGGCAGACCCGGGACTAATGCCGTAAGCAGTTGCCGGCAGAGGGGTGCTTTATGAAGGGCTGTTTATCGCACAGGATGCGGTGAGAGAGTGGGGGAGAAGGACAGGAAGAGGGTGGAGACGTGCGGAGCGGCTCACGGAAGATGGCGGAGGGCAAGAAGGAGAGAGGGTCAAAGAAGATGGCGGAGGGTAAGGGGGAGAAAGGGGGAACAAAGATGGATCAAAGACCTAAATATAAGAGCCAAGACCATAAAGACCTTAGAAAGCAGTGTAGGGAAACATCTACAGGACCTTGTAATAGGAAATGGCTTCATGAATATCACACCAAAAGCACGAGCAGCAAAAGAACAAATAGATAAATGGGACTACCTCAAAATTAAAGCCTTCTGCACCTCAAAGGAGTTTGTCAAGAAAGTAAAAAGGGAACCCACACAATGGGAGAAAATATTTGGCAACCATATATCTGATAAGAGACTTATAACTTGCATATATAAAGAACTCATATATCTTGAAAACAAAAAGATAAACAACCCATTTAAAAAATGGGAAAAAGACTTAAACAGACACTTCTCCAAAGAAGAAATACAAATGGCTAGAAAGCACATGAAAAAATGCTCCAAATCTCTAGCAATCAGGGAAATGCAAATCAAAACTACAATGAGATACCATCTTACTCCCATAAGATTGGCAGCCATGAAAAAAGCAGTAGAATACAAATGCTGGAGAGGATGTGAAGAAAGGGGAACACTCATCCATTGCTGGTGGGAATGCAGAAGGATCCAACCATTCTGGAGGACAGTTTGGTGGTTTCTCAAAAAATTATCCATAGATTTGCCATATGACCCAGCAATACCACTGCTGGGCATATACCCATCAGATCTGAAAACAAGGACACAAACCGATATATGTACACCAATGTTCATAGCAGCATTGTTCACTATCACCAAAAGTTGGAATCAATCCAAATGTCCATCAACAGATGAGTGGATCAATAAAATGTGGTATATACACACAATGGAATACTACTCAGCTGTAAGAACCAATACACTACAATCGCACGTGATAACATGGATGAACCTTGAGAATCTTATGTTGAGTGAAGCAACTCAGGCATTGAAGGACAAATACTATATGACCTCAATGATATGTAATAAGTTAACTGCCTCAGAGAGCTAGAGTCTGGAAAAGTGGCTTATAGGAAATCGGGGGGTGGAGGAAGGATGTGAGTTAATGTCTGCAGGGGTGGAATCTGTGATGAGCTGGCGGTAAGTATGAGCACAAAGAAGGGACAAAATGGGGGCAAGGGGTTACCTTCGGGTGGGGTTTTCTGGGTTTAAGGGGGGCTGGGGATGGGAAGAGGGGTAATATTGTCCAAGAAATAGGTGGGAGGGAGGGGCAACATACGAATATGGGAGAGTGTCAGAAGTTCGTTGAGAACTAAATGTTGAGTAAAACGTATCAAAGTATAAGTAGGAGGGTTACCTGGTTAGGACGCTCAGGGGGTATGGTCTGATGCGTGACGGACTCCGGAGGGAACAGCTGAAGGCTCATTTTGCTAAGGTGGGTTCTACCATTGGGTGGGGTGGACCCATATCCTGGGGAAGACTAATGCCGTTGAATAGAGAGAACTGTATCTCTCGTGAGAAAGGACGGCTCCCAGGGTATTAGATTGGCAGGCGTTGTGGGCCCTAAGGGGAGGGGAAAATGGATGTGGAATGGATGGAACAAAGGTAAATAAGGGGGCAAAAGAGGAGTTATGTGAGAGTACACGAGGATGAATATAAAACAGCTAATATTACACCAAAAACATATAGGGGACGACAGACTAATAATGAAAACCATAAGACAAAACATAGGATAACTAAAAAATTTAGAAAACTGTACAGCCTAAAATATGGACCACATAGTAAGCACAAATGTCACCTTGTTTGAAAACTATAGTGTTGGAATCTGTACATCAGTTTCAGGAAATATGATATGAATAAGTTAAAAGATTATTGCTGTGCAAGGGAAAAGGTTTTATGGTGGATCTGGGGAAATACTGTATATTGTATATATGAATTTCGGTGATCTAAGACTCTTCTGAAGCTGACATTATGTTGGGATTCACTTTACTGGAAGTTTTGGATCACAGAATGGTTCAACAATGGCAGCGGAGGAATACTGATATGGGATGTTATTGACAGGATATATATGGTTGACAGGGAGTTATACAGGGCATATGCCCAGGGTATATGGTAATGTCTATATATACTCATAGTGGAAACAAAAACAACAGCTGGGGGGGTACTGGGCTCCTGGCCGGGGGGTCACTGTTGTGGGCCCTGGGAGAGCAGCGGCAATCCTCCAGGTGCAACGGCAAGAACCAGGAAGGAAGGAGGGCCCAACAGTGGGCTCGTGATACTAATGGTTACACTTTTGAGCCTATACACCTGCAATAAGAACGAGGCCTAGAGTAGCATTGTGCCTGGGGGTTTCCTCCTGACAGCCTGCATGTTACTCAAATGTGGCCACTCTCACAGCCAAACTCAGCGTGTAGATGCGATGCATTCCCCCCAGCGTGGGACATGACACACGGGGATGAGCCTCCCTGGCACCAAGGGATCACTACCACATACCAGCTGAAGAAGCAACTAGAAAATGACCTTGAATTAAAGATTCAATGCGGAACAGCAGAATATACCTGTCTACATATAATAACATGACTTCGGGAAGCTGTTTGACCTAATGTAAGGGGGAAATGGAAAGGAGAAATGAGATTATAAGGCTGTGAGTCTCTAAAAAAGAGTCTGGAGGTTGTCAGAAGGAATACCCCTATGTACAACTGAACAGAGTCTAAGAGACAGATAAGGTAGATACAACCCCAGGTATTGGTTCTTTTGAGGGATAAAGAGACCCACGGGTTCTATGGTCATGGCAGAAGGGGTTCACTGCCATGACAGATAGCCCTTCTTTGGAGCTGGTGTTTCTGCATGATGGAATTGGACTCAGAGGGGATCTCTTTTCACAAGACTTGCATGCTACTTTATTGGAATTGTAGTCGGTGCTGGGTTTAAGATATATGTAGGGGATTTGAATCTCTGGACTGATAATATGACACCCAGGCCCAGAGCCTCAACAGACTTCAGCTCCTACACTTTGATTTATTGGACTTACTCCACTCAGCTAACATGGAGTTGAAGAAGGTCAACCACCACAACATGGAGCCTAGAGTGTCTACAACTGGAAGTGGGAGGAGTGCATCCAGTACCCATATGGAATCTAAGCCCTCACTTGACATAGATGTGCAATGGACACAACCAATCCTATGTCCACAGAGAAAATGTGGAATGAGTGTGGGAACGGTAGCCATGGTGGCTGCTGGGTATGGGGAACGGGAGGAAGAGATGAGATGTGGAGGCGTTTTCGGGACGTGGAGTTGTCCTGGATAGTGCTTCACGGACAATTACAGGACATTATAGATCCCCCCAGGGCCCACTGGATGGAACGTGAGAGCGTCTGGGCTATGATGTGGACCATTGACTATGGGGTGCAGTGATGCTCAGAGATGAACTTACCAGGTGCAATGGATGTGTCATGATGATGGGAGAGAGTGTTGCTGTGGGGGGAGTGGAGGGCGGGGGCGGTGGGGTTGAATGGGACCTCATATTTTTCATAATGTAATTTAAAAAAATAAATAAATAATTAAAAAAAAAGAATTAAAAATAAGATTGGAGGAAAAAAAAAAAAAAGAATGTGCTATATTTCTTCTTACAGAATTAATGGAATTGCTTCTGAAATCACTCTCCATAATAGAATTCCCTGTAAATGGGAATGTACATGTTAATTTTTACAATAAAATTTGATTTTATTTCTATGAAAAAAAAAAAAGTGAAAAGAAGAGTTTTCAGTGAGTTCTACAATGTGAAAAAAATTTGGCTTGAGTGGATGAATTAATGTGATGCAACAAATGGAGCATGTAATAAATGAGCCATTAACCCAGGGGCTTTCTTTTCACTCTTTCTTAAAGCTGGAGTTAACAAACGCTTAATCATTTCTCCCCCCATCATTGGAAGCTAGGAATTATAGCCAAGAAAATATTGCCTGTTAAATTTTGCGTATCCCCAAAGTCAGGTCTATTAATTATGGTATTTTGCTTCATTTTGCATTTTGGCAGTTCAGGTTCTTTCTGCTTATAGTTCAAACTTAATGGGATTCAAGGACAGTGGTGACCTCTACAGCAGTGCTTTTCTCCTATGAGATAAAATACAAACTTAAAAAAAAACCTCGATAAGTTGTGTACAGAAAAACAGGACTTACAATAAATATTTATGATGCCAAGATTTTGCTTAAAGTCAGTGATTATATTTTATCTTTTATTTTCTGTTGCAGTTAAAACTGATAAAGTGTGTGTGTGTTTAATGAAACTAGTTAGAAGTGTTAGAAGATATAATGGCACTGGGGAGCGGATGTAGCTCAGTGGTTGAGAGCCTACTTCCCATGAACAAGGACCTCCTAAAAAACAAAAAGAAAAAACCAATGCCTGTTGGGGAGCGGGTGAAGCTCAATGGCAGGCGGTTGTCATTGTTGGTGAAACAATGAATATACACCCTTTTAAAGCTGATTTAAAGTTACTTAAGTGCTATTAAAACATCGCAGGTATATGCAGAAGGCTTCTCCTTGACTGATATTCCCAAATCCTGGGTCTGACCCAGATGGGGTCCAGATTATATTTTACCTGAATATTTATATATTTTACATAGTGGTATATACTACAGGTTCAGCAGCTACTTGTGTATGACTGGCTCCTCCCCCCCTTCCTCTCCCCTCCCCTCCCCTCCCCTCACCCCCCTCCCACGCCCCTCCTGCTCCTTGTCTTCTGTTTATTCAGCAGCTTCCACAGCCGGGCACTGTTACAGAGCTGGGTATACTCAAGTAGACAAAACAGTCAAAAGAAATCTGATCTCACAGGACTTATTCTAGTAAGGGGGAGATAGAAAATAAGTATAATAAATTACTAGAAAAAAATATGTTAGAAGAATGATAAACGTTTGGGGGGGGGGGGGAAATAAAGCAGGGAATGAGGGCTGAGCAGTGCCCAGGGGTGGGGACTTTGTGCTGCTGTCAAGGGTGTTCAGGGTCATGTGAGCAAAGACGTGAAGGAGGCAGGGAAGCAGCCATGAGGACGAGGACGGTGCTCCAGCGGAGGGAACAGTGCAAAGGTCCTGAGGCAGGAGACGCCTCGAGAGTTGGAGGACCAGTGGGGAGAGCAGTGTGGCTGGAGCCAAGTGAAGGAGGGGAACAGTGGGCGTTGGAGGGCCAGGGGCAGATCACGTGGGCCTTAGGAAGACTTTGGAAAGACTGGCTTTTGCTCTGATTAAATTAGGTCATTTGCCTAATGTCTCTAGCCTATAGTTTCCTCATCTGTAATTAGTTAATTAGCATACTTTGCAGGATTGTCGTAAGGATGAACTAAAGAAGGAATCATAAAATGCTGAATGCAGAGGCGGACGCACATTCAGGAGTCAGTGAGTGGCAGGTGGAACTATTTTTGTTGTTTCTGTTCTTCGCGCTAGTACAAGGTTACAAATACTAGGTAAACCTCAGAGAGGTAGACACTGTGTATGTTTTTCTTACCATTTTCTTCCCAGATCTGGTACTCTTCCTGTCACATAGAAAGCCACCAACCAATATTTGTTTAGTATTATTGTTATCATACCTTTCTTCTGAAAAATCATTTAAGGTGGTCTTGATTGGCCTGCACTTAATCCTTGTTTTTTTGTGGCTTCCACACCCTGACTCACCACAGAGATCCTGTTTACAAATGGGTTCATACCCACAGCTACAAGGTTTAAAGATGAAGAACATACCTTTCCTTGGGGTACATAATCCAGCCCACCACAGCTTCCAAAGTTGCAGCTCCATGTTGTGGAAAGAGCCCTTGACTAGGAATCAGAGATGCCGCTTGGAGCCCTGGCTTCCTTAGTGGCTGTGGCTATCGAGATGAGTCATCCCAACAGTGAAGTGGGTTCAGAAAATTCCTTACCTCTTTTAGGGTCATTGTGAGGGACAGATGATACCCTGTGGTGATGTGCTTTGGGAACTCCAAAAGGCTGTAGGGCGAGCACTAGGCGTCATGTGCGCTGGGTGGGGCCACATGCTTTGAATTAGTTCCCTGGAGGAGGAAGTGATTTATGCTGCCCTCGGTGCATCTTTGAGGAGACCCCTGTCTCTGTTGGGACCCGCATTAGCCAGCAGTGGGCCGTGGCGATGGAGCCGAAGCCACGGGGGCTCTGGCGGTCAGAGGTGATCTATGCCTCAGCAATGTCTTTCTCTAAGCTCTACAATGGTGGCTCCAGAATTAGTTTGTCTTGATTCTATGGACATGTCAAAATTCTTAACTTGTGACTAGGTCAACCTCAGGCATTTTAACGCTGATTTCAGATACATCGCTATAAATGTCCCTTTCATCCTAGTTAATAAAGTTCTTTTCCCCTCCTGTCAAATAATTCTTCACCCACCCCTTGACGCCTTCCAAAAATCACAAATAAGAGAACAATACGGTAACTAAACAAGCAATTCATATCCTTCCCTCATCACGCTTATTGGTCAATCTTTGTATCTTTCGGTAGTTTTTCTTAAGCTTGACTATCCTTTCTGTGCTTTGATGTGCTGGGGATGGAGCCAGGAGTACAACAGATAAGGTTCCTGCATTCGTGGAGCTTACATATTTGTGGGAGAGGAAAAAGGCTCATTTTAGCTTTTGTAGCCAGGAAAGTCTTCTCTGAGAAAATGGCATTTGAGTGGAGAAGTGACTGAAATGAGCTAGTCAGCCAAGCAAAGTGTGGGGAAAGCCTTCCAGGCAATGACCCAGCAGGTGCAAAGGCCCTGAGGTGGGGTGGATTTGTATTGTGGAAGGAGGACTGTGGGAGGAGAGGAGATCAGAGGGCAGGAAGGTGCCTTGTCTGCTGTGGGGGGCTTGGGCTTTATTTTGAGTTGATAAATATTGTCAGTATGTAAAATCATTTACACTTTGAATATTCTCTTCAGATTCTAAGCAGTCTACTCTTATCTGAGATTATGTGACTATTTCAGCATAGAATTAGCCATGTCGTATTTGTGGAGCTTCATTTTATTCAATCCAAGATCCCTTGATATTCCTTAAGGAGTTTGGGAATTGTTTAACAGGGATAATTTAGCTGAATGAGTAGCCATTCACTGTGAAGAATTCTATCCATGTGTGTTTATGTGTGGGGCTCATTTGTCTAAGAGAGATTCAGAATCCCGTTTCTCTGTAGCAGATTCTTTACTGACTTCTATTTTATGATCAACCCTGAGAAGCCAGGGGTATATCAGATAGAAGTCTAATTTTCCATGATCACAGAAACAAATTAGAGTTGAATAAGCACTGAGATCATGACTGTACACCTGAGGTGTCTCAAGAGAGAAGAAGGTGATCTCTTCACATTGATTTGCTGAGTGTCTCCAAGTAATAACAAGTGGTGATTCAGAGGTCAGAAGCTAAGGAATAAGGAATTGGACAGAAACACTTCTTCGAGCATGAACACGTTTTATTTTAAAGACACATTGATTGAATTTTTATCTTCTGTAGCTGGTGGAGTCCCACCTCTCTGAAATCACCTTCCAAAATAATGAAGCAAAAAAAACTGCATAAAATTCTGCCTAATTTAAGTGACTGTCATGCTCTCTCATGTTCACCCTTTGTCATGGAAACTGATCCTCTCCAAGCCTTTAATTAAATGGTACCTTAAAAAGGGCTGTTGGTCAGGTAGGAAATTGGGATGCACGGATGAGTACATGTGTAGAGGAAATAAAACACGTAGTTCTCACTATGAAACCCTCCAGAGGCCCAGGATGTGAAAAATGCGATTCCAATTGAGATGTGTGGGATCATTTGTCAAATGGGCACTAAAAATACCCAAGTTGCCATCCTCTTCATGATCTTCAGTTCGACTTATTTTGCCTTAGAAAATCCCCCTAACCAACGGGTTCAGCCTAATTTAGGGTTTTGAGGGACTGTTCTCCACCATGTATTTCGATGCTGGGCGCTTGTGTTCTATGGTGAGCCGAAGCACTGGGATGAGCTTGGGGAGCTTTTCCTCCCAACAGCAAGAACGTGCACTCCATGGGAATAGCGTTTCCATCGGAGCAGCAGCTCTGGGACACAGAGCTCATTTCCCAGCCACGGCCCCCCTTTCCTTAGGAGGGAATAATTGACCCATTTATGGTATCGTTTCAGATCGTGGTGGATCCTTGTGCCAGCAACCCCTGTCACCATGGCAACTGTAGCAGCAGTGGAGATGGCTTCCTCTGCTTTTGCAGCGAAGGCTATGAAGGTCCAAACTGTGAGCAGGAGCTGCCCAGCCTCCCAGCCACGGGCTGGACCGAGTCCACGGCGCCCAGACAGCTGCAGCCTGTGCCCACGACCCAGGAGCCCGACGGAATGCTGCCCCGCTCCCAAGCAACGGTGCCGCTGCCCACGTGGCAGCCAAAAACAGGGCAGAAGGTTGTCGAAATGAAATGGGATCAAGTGGAGGTGAGGACGTTTTATTGTTTATATGTATACACATATACATTATATATGTGTATGCATAATATTTATATACATATATTTTGTTTTATTGCATATATTTTTAGGTAAGAAACCAGAAAGGTTAAAATAATTCTTGTGGTTCTAACATCAGCAATAAAAATGGAAGGTCTTTAAGTTACCTATGTAACGAAACAGTGGGTCTGACCTGTGTCTGACCTGCACATGTGTGTAGGCCATCTCTCAACTATGCAGATGAAGCATTTCATTTACTATTGTTTTGTGACCCTAAAGAGTAAACAAGAAAAGAAAACGAATGACCCTGTTTTCTGGAAAGATATCCATGTACATTTCTGTGAGATCTTCTGTGAGATCTGGTAGATTCTGAGGGCCAGACAGCTCAATAGTGAATCATATCAATGATAATATCACAGAAACTTCAAGTTTTGACCTAATTTTCCTTCGTGTAACATGTTCAGCTATTATTTTTCTGTTATTAGGATCTATCTTGTAGCACTGCAATGGGACTTAGAAAAGAGAAACTACCATTAATTGTTTTTATTCCGGTAACATGTATAAGGTAAAATTTCCTACTTTAACCACTTTTAAATATACAATTTAGTGACGTTATAGTCACAGTGTTTTACCACCATCACTACTGTCCATTACCAAAAGTTTTCCATTTCCCAAACAGAAACTCTGTACAAATTAAGAATTAATTCACCACTCCCTACATCAACCTGGCCCCTGGCAATCTCTATTCTAGTTTCTGACTCTTTGAATTTTTATATTCGAATTGTTTTATAGCAGTGAGATCATGCAATATTTGTCCTTTTGTATCTGGCCTATTTCATTCAACATCCTGTCTTCAGGGTTCATCCATGTGGTGGAATGCATTGGAACTTCATTCCTTTTTTCAACTGAATAATATTTCATTATATGTATATACCATATTTTGTTTATCTATTTATCTGTTGATGGACATTTGAGTTGGCTTCCACCTTTTGGCAAATCTGAATATGCTGCAATGAACATTGATGCACATACATCTGAGAAACTATCCTTAATTTAAAAATATTTTAAGAAGTCTTTGGTAATGATGCTTCCATATTTTATTCACTTTGGCAATAGTAAATGTTTTTTGTTGAAATTTGTCCAATCTAGGTTTGGCTTGATGCATTTTCTGGCTTATCAAAAGCCTTGCTCTTAGGCTTTTTCAGCAGACCCCTGAAAGTTGATTTAAATAATAAATTCACTAGTTGAAGCAGTTGGAGAACAATCCAAGTTATTAGTTTGAGACCACACTGATAGCATGTAACTCCATTCCATAACTTATACTTCATATATAAGTTGTTTATACTCCATATAAACCCGTGGTTGTACATTTCCACATGTTTCAGAGCTTAGATGAGAAAACTCATGGATCTTTGAGTAGTATGTATTAGGGTCTAGGGGAATGTGTCTGGAAATTTCCTTTATTTCATGAAAGAGAGATGCAGCATTTACTTTTTTCCTTTTCCTGGATAATTTGAATTGGTTGACCCACTTATTTTTTCTTTGCCACACAGTTTATGAAGGCCACGTCCAGAATGCAGGGTAATGTTTTTAGCTTACCTAAAAAAACTATGAACTTGTTCTATTTCAGACTTTTAATAAATGCTTTGAAGTTATGATTTTAATACTTCTCTACTGGATGACTCATTTCTTGACTATGAACTAGATTTGATTCCTAGTTTATCAAGGAAGTGTCCTTTAAAGCAAACTTCTCCCCATCCAGCCTATTTAAAGATTGGCTTTTCTACTGTTGGTCAGTGTGAAAAAATACTTGTCTTCCCGCCATGCTATTATTTCTTAGGCTGTTCAAGAAGCAGGTTAATTGCACCAGACAAAGACACATGAATATGTTTGGGCTTCCTCTTTTTGTGATACTTCCAAGATGCTTCTTTGGAAGTCTGAAGCTATTTGGAGCACTGCAGGGCTACAAGTTATGGAACGGTTGTCCATTACACAAACTAAACCAGTTGGACTCGTGTCTTTGAATATCAGTGGTGGATTTTATCTATAGACTGTGGCTACTGGGCATTCTGGACAAAAACTCTAAGCGCCGGGTGTGGGGTGAAGGTGCTGAGCATTTCCGTATTGTTTTCACTTAATTCAGCTCTGTTGGGTACTGAAATGCCCCTTCATTTTGACCATCACGGGCCAGGACAGTGATGAGCAAGTGGGTCACAAGCACATCACTGGCCAATGTGCTATTGTTCACCGTTTGCTTTCTGAGCACTGTTGTTTTTGTTTTTTATTCCCATTGAACTCCTTTTTATGCACATTGATCTAATACTTTTGGGAACATACTTGAAACATTAGGGTGTGGTTCCCAGGGAAACAGGGGCAGGCTCCCAGCCTCAGCCTGCCTTTCTCAGACCCACGTGAGAACGGTCATGCAGATCAGATCTACCTTGTCCTTCGCAAGGGGAGGAGCACGCTTTCCTGGCCAGGAAGCTTTCCAGCCGCCCTTTGTAAGCTAGACCTTGTTCCTTAAGCAGCTGGGCCCTCCTTTCCCCAGGTTGAGCATGTAGCAGGGGCCAAGGCTGCTAATTAAAGGAAGGGAAAGAGACCAGTGAGCGGAAGCCTGCGTCTTCCCCTGCGGTACCCTGTTTGCAGGAATTTGTAGGCTGCTCCCAGGAAACTTTTTACATTTCAGAAAATCAAATGGCCTCGCTTTCACTTTCTTTTGCATTCCTAAGGTTTTACTTGTCCTCTCTCCATCCCCTTCCCTGCTTTGTGCAAGGAATTCTGCTTTGTAGTATTATGTGTTCTGTGATTGACCCCAATAACGAGTCTTTCTTCCCTCCCAGGTGATCCCAGATATTGCCTGTGGGAATGCCAGTTCTAACAGCTCTGCCGGAGGCCGCCTGGTGTCCTTTGAAGTACCACAGAACACCTCAGTAAAGTAAGACGAATCTCAGTTAAAAAGAGCTTCAAGATGGGCCCACTGAGCCACGGGCTGCGCTGTGTCTGTGTGTGTAGCTGGCCTGTGACTGGTTAGCCCAGTGAGCATCACAAAGGAGTTCTTTCTGCAGACGTGGCTGGCCGGTGTGAGGCTGGAGGAGAGAATTTTACAATTAGGACCAACATCAAGCCGGAAATGTGGCATTGGGAAGTTGGAGTGCCGGGTGAGGTCAGAAAACCGGAGGCTTAGATAAGACCTGCCGCCAGACTTGTCACCTCCCCATCGACTTTTGCTTCCAGAATTATTTGGCCTCCTGAGATGTTTTGTGGGCTGTTGGTTAAATCCATGTGTGTAACTTACCCCAAATTTAAATTCAAAGTTTTGCAATTTTCTCTTTAGAAACAGACAGCTGAGAAAGACAGGGTTTTGCTTTGTGTTAAACTTAAATTCTTGCAAATTACGGATGCCCGTTGTCTGTCTCCAGTAGGGAAGAGGTGAAGGGAAGTAGCGTTGGCTCAGCTCTGAGCAGGCGCGTTGGGAATGAGGCTCTGGGAAGTTGGCTGCCCCTGGTCTGTGGGGTGCAGCCAGCTTAGAGCAGCCTAGACCTGTTTGATAACCCCACTGCCTGCCTTCCCTGTGGCCATTAACCCTTCCACCCCCAGCCCCCAGACAACCAAATGGGTGTTTGCTGCCCAGTCAGGGGGATTTTAGATAGGGGGACATGTGACTTTAGCATACCTGGGGTCCTTTTTAAGGGGGGCAGTGGGTACCATAGGCCTCTTCCATCAATACGGGGTCATTTTGCCCACCTTGACATCTAACCAATGGAATCTCTGAAAATGTTTGAAATGTTACATTATCCCTGCAACCCCTCTCCCTCACCAGCCTCGGACCCACTCAGAAGGGAGGAGTTGGCTGGGCAGTGAATTCTTTGGGGGCAGAGAGGAATGCTCCCCTAGGGAGAGAGGTGGCGCCTCCGCGCAGCGTCCAGTTCTGCCGGCAGGGGGAGCTCTCCCCCCAGTGATTCTCTGCTCACACAGAGGACCCTGCCCGCATCCACAGCTGGGCTGAGCGAAAGGCCATTCATTTCCTTCACTTTTCTGAAACCCCCTCCTCGGCCTCTCGTCCAGGTCCTGTTCCCTTACCTTAGCTAACCTTTCCTAATAGTTTTCCTTCTGTTCCTATAAATGCTTTTGTTGTCTTCTTCTCAACAAACCTGACAGACTCTAATATTGCTGTAGGCTCTAGGACTGGACAGAAATAGCAGAGTGGGAACGAGGCTGAGTCAGGTGGGAGTGCCAAGCACCCCGAATTCCCCTGTGGGAGTGACTAGCCCCTGACGCTTTCATTTATTCATGACGTCAATCATTTTCCAAAGTTTATTGCGTCCCCTGCTGCAAGCCAGAGACGGTGCGCTGGAGGTGGAGTGTGTGTGTGTGTGTGTGTGTGTGTGTGTGTGTGTGTGTTGGGGGGGCAGCTGTGTGCACAGGCACAGACCCTCATCTGATCGAGGTAGAGACCTTTTCTCAGGAGCCCAGACACGGGGCAAGCACCTACTGGGGGTGGGGTGGAGGTGTGTGTGGGGAGGAAGCTGGGGCTGGCTCAGGTCGGGAAGGTCTCAGAGAAGCATTGCATGTGCCAAGCTGAGAAGGATGGCATGTTTTCCAGATGGGGAAGAAGGATGCAAAGGCTGGGAGCTGGGAAAAAATTGCCAGGGAAGGGCTAGTGGCTTGCTCGTTGTGCCCGTTGTGCCTGGAGCATTGTGTATGGGTCGCGGGCTGGGGCTTGAGGCTAAAGGAGCTGGGGTCAGGGTTCGCTGGCTTTCTGTGGCAATCTCAGGACTTTGGAGTTTATCTTGAAAACAAGAAACCAGCAGAGGCTTGAAACACGGGAGTGACACGCTGATTTATTTTGACAGTGTTGAGCCAGTGGTATGCATTGATAACAAATTTAAGCAGGGCTTTTTATATTGTGTGGATTTGGAGGGATTTTGTGTCTGAAAGAACCCTGTATACCCCTTTATTGTTTATTAAAATTGTTTCCCAAAGGTGAGCTGTCGATGAATAATTCTGTGTTATATTTTGAATAAGAGGGAGGTAGATATTTCTAACGAATGTGGGAAAACTATAACCATTTTAGATGTACGTGTTGTCTCTATTTTTATTTTTAATCTGATGGACTGGTTCTCAGATGAGTGTTTCTGAAAGGGACTTTGTGTTGACATTATTCCTGTTTCCAGAATTCGGCAAGACGCCACTGCTTCTCTGATTTTGTTATGGAAGGTGACAGCCACGGGATTTCAGCAGTGCTCGCTCATCGATGGACGAAGCGTGACCCTGCTCCAGGCTCCAGGTGGCCTTGTCCTCTTGGAGGAGATGCTGGTCTTGGGACACAATTACTTCATTGGTGAGTTAGGGCAAGCTACTCAACCCCACACCTGATCCAACACGACCTTGGGTTAGCTTTTAGAGACTGTTGATAGGGGGTTTTGCCCAAGTAATATAATCTCAGCTCTCAAAACCGTTTCCTCCATTTTAAGTAAGGTTTTACTTACAATCAGATTTGTTTTGTGAGGTATTTCCAGTGTTGTTCAAAATGGAAAATGCTTGGGCTTTGGAGTCCCAGCGCTGGTTAAAGTGTAATAGGTACATGATCTTAGGCAATTCAGGTTAACTCTCTGAACTGTGGTTTTCTTTTAGACTCTCTAGTCCACTTCCTCCAGGAATTGTGGGCAAGTAGAGGGTTGGTATCTCAGAAAGACCTTTGTTCCCACTTGATTTTTTTTTTTTTTTGCTTGGGGGGGGGGCGGTTTGCCTCTGGCATAGGACCTCACAGTTGATTTATCACTTCTGAACCACCCGCCTGACTTGTGGACAAGTTCACCTCTCTTTGGGGCCCCTCTTCCCCATGCCCATCCCTGCTCCGTGGGTCACTTATAACTCTTCTTTCCTTCTGGAATGGCTGCCTTCTCTAAATGGCCACCTGTCCAGGCCCCTGGCCAGAAATGGCCTTCAGAAGAGCTGCCCCAACTGCTCCCTCCTTGACCCTCAGTGCTCCCTGCCCCAGCCCAAGGCCTACACTTGGGCGGCTTTTCAGTTGTATTCATTCAGCCACCTTTCCTGAAGTTTAGCATTCTAGGCTACCCCGACCCACACAGCACAGAGCTCCTGTGGGGTTGGAACATGTAACTCTAGCCCGCAGTGTGCCGATCGCATCAGCTCTTTACTGGAGCTTGTTCCGTTTGTGGGCAGTCTCCCAGGAAGCCTCAGCTGAAGGGCACAAGCTCAAATTTAGACTCCACCTTTCCCCATCCAGTGCACCCAAGCACCTGCTGCGTCCTGCTGTTAATACCACCTCCTGTCCAAACAGCAGAGTCCAGCAGCCTCACCTGCAGGATGGGACTGGGAGTGACAGCCCCTATTTCTCAGGGGTGTTGGAAGGGTTAAATGAGAGAATGGATATGGGAGTATAAATCACAAAAGTTATGGATTGTTCTAGGGTACTTTTGAAAAATCTTTCCTGAGATACACTAAATATTTTACTAAATTAAATGGAAAAGATACACTTAGATTTATTCTCCAAGATAATGTACCTGATGCAACTATCATAGTGAAGGTAAACTGATAAAATACTCAGCTTTTTATAATTTGTATTGCATTTTATATTTGAGTGACCCTCCTCTGATGAGAAGGTTGTTTCTTAGTCTTTGGAAATTCCATTGTGGGAGAAGGGATTTTATTGGGTGGAGAGAAGGGAGGAGAAATCATGTGGATGAATGGACCTGGTTAGAATAAGAGTGGAGGGCCTTGAACTTCAGAATAGTGTTGACTAGTAAGACATACACTAAATTATCGGTTTGAGTTTGTGATGAAATATTGTCTATCATGTCAAATCTAGATTTTACTCATTACGTTTCATGAAGCTATTAGTTTTTTCCATATCCATATCTGTTGTTAGTTGACCTAAAAGGAAATAGTCTGAGCACTTTGATAAATAGTTTCAATTTTATGTTATATTGATCTTTTAAGTTTTTCTCTGTAGTGGATTAACCTATCCTTCTATGACACAGAGTTAATATTTAAAGAAAATATATAATGTCTTATTAGTCTTTAAAACGTCATTAATGTTTCCAGGAAATATCCATTTGAAGTAATAGCTTACATTTTTTTACTATGTTTGTTTGTAACATCATTTGTTACCTTAGACTGATATTGAGGGGGAGAATAATAGAAAAGGATTTTCCAATGCTTATATGTTTTTCTTATTTTGAGAGACAAGGACTTTTCTGAATTCCGACACGATTAGAGCTCATTTTGCTAACATGAAAGGATACATGAAAATAAAGAACTTTATCTTTGATTGAATTGCACTCTTTCTTAGAGGAGTAATTAAAATCTAAAATTTGATACATTAATAACTAAGAAATTCTTCCCCCCAAAATTAAGTTTTCGATTATGATGAGAAGACAAGGATCTTAAGATTCTTTATGACTATAAACCATTTTTTTCTGGTTTGAAAATTTGTGACCTGATATCTTTTTAAATTTCCAACTGGAGCTTTCTAAGTGTTTTATGTGACTTTGTAATGGAGATCACAATCTTTGCGTGTATTCTCTTGTCACCAGCTCCTTCTGAGGAAGAAGGCTTCATAACCCTGATAAAGTGACTACACCCTACGTGCTGTGAGCTATTTCTCATTTTACAGAATCTTTTTATCTTAAACAAGGCTTATCATTTGTAATCATTGCAGAAGCCTCGTGCTTACTACAATGCCGTACTTAACATTCTTTTTGTTTTATTAAAATCAAGCAGCTTTAGATAATTCACTTGAACAATTCTGGGCTCTCTAGACCAGAATATGATTTTGCGGAGATCCAAAAGAACTTTGTGAAGAATACATCTGTGCTCACTGGATGGATGAACAGGTCGATGCTTGAGCAGGAGGCAGAAAGCCTCCATGCCAAAGCGAGAGTAAAATTCCAGAGCTTCATTGCTGTCTTTCGGGCACCATTGCTACTTTTTTTACAAATAATCTTGAGGTATTTGTGGGAGTTGGTTTTGTCCCACTTTGCCACTCACTCTTAACAGATTCTGCTTACATCAGCCAAGGCAAAAGGGATTAAGAAATTTCCATGTAACAGAGCAGAGGGGTTCCTTTTAGGTCTTTGGGAGACAAATTTGAAAGCTGTCACCAGTTCTGCACACACTATTCTGTTTTAAAGTGTGTTGCTGAGAACTAATTTTCTAAACATTATGCATGATGATATCGCACTTACTCCCACCTATTTCAGTTTAGTTGTTTTTCACAGGTTTCCTTCATTACTATTTCTTTATTAATATTTATACTGTTTTATAGCAGGAAAGAACTGGTATAACTTTAAAAAATGTATGTAATTCCTGACCACCCCCCCCCCCCCGGCTTCCTCAATGCATCAACTTCTTTCCTCCTGTGCTGCTGCCAGTTTCAGCGATTTGCCCTCTCTTTAATTTTCTCATGTTTTTCCTAAATGCGTGAGCTCTTACAGACCCTTGTAGACAAGCCCACAGATGAACTCTGGGGTCGTCTCATGGCTGGTTTTCCTTTTGGTTGGGAGACCCAGGCAGGGGTGCCTGCTTTAGCCACACTTCCGGCCGACCTAGCTGGGCAGCACAACCTTGAGCGTTTTTCCCTTTTATGGTCCGTGTTTGTTTTTACCGCAATCTGGTGTTTTACTCTTCTCCTCACCTTTGAAATTATTTTCATTTGGTCTAGCTCATGGCTTTCTCCATTCTTTCTTTACAGTGGTCTACCTTCTTCCCCTTTTTCTCTTTCCTTGTTTTCTTCTCCTGCTCATAACCTACTGTTCTATCACTTCTATGAGGGGTCTTTGTACCATCCCTTCCTACAGTTTTCAGTACATTTTAAATGTCTAATTTATATCATAAAAATGAGTGTATTTTTTAAGAAAATTTATTTATTTCTCTCCCCACCCCCACCCCAGTTGTCTGTTCTCTGTGTCTATTTGCTGCATGTTCTTCTTTGTCTGTGTCTGTTGTTGTCAGTGGCACGGGAATCTGTGTTTCTTTTTGTCATGTCATCTTGTGTCAGCTCTCCGTGTGGGCGGCACCATTCCTGGGCAGGCTGCACTTTATTTCGCGCTGGGCGGCTCTCCTTACGGGGTGCACTCCTTGCGCGTGGGGCTCCCCTACGCGGGGACACCCCTGCGTGGCACCGCATTCCTTGCGCGCATGGGCCAGCTCCACATGGGTCAAGGAGGCCCGGGGTTTGAACCGCAGACCTCCCAGGTAGATGGACGCCCTAACCACTGGGCCAAGTCCGCTTCCCACAAGTGCATTTTTATGTTTAGTTCAGGCAGTAGGATTTCAAGTATAATTAACCAAAAAGCTTCTCCTTTTAGCTTTGGATTTACTTTAAGTTGATGAAGGAATGATGGGTGCAAGCCATGGCCCACAGGGATTTCCTTGTAAGAGCTGGGATCATTTCTTCAGGAATACAGCTACTGAATTAGCTGCATTACAAATGGTCTTCTTTGTAACTGATATCTTACTGGATTAGAAATTTATTGAGTCTGCCTGCGCCTCTTTGTGCCTCTTGAAATCTGGAGGATGCTGTAAAGTTTCCTTTTTTTTTTTTTAAGATTTATTTATTTATTTCTCTCCCCTTCCCCCCCACCCCCTCCCCGGTTGTCTGTTCTCTGTGTCTATTTGCTGCATCGTCTTCTTTATCTGCTTCTGTTGTCAGCGGTACGGGAATCTCGCACTGGGCGGCTCTCCTTACGGGGCGCGCTCCTTGCGCGTTGGGCTCCCCTACGCGGGGGACACCCCTGGGTGGCACGGCACTCCTTGCGCACATCAGCACTGCGCATGGCCAGCTCCACACGGGTCAAGGAGGCCTGGGGTTTGAACCACGGACCTCCCATGTGGTAGACGGATGCCGTATCCATTGGGCCAAGTCTGACTCCTGTAAAGTTTCCTTGATTCTACATTTCTATTTTAAAAAGATTACTGTATAGCAAAACGATACCTAAAGCAGTGCACTCTTTTCTTCTCTTGAGAAATAAGGCAGGAATAAAAAGTCTCAGGCTTTTAGCAGCTGCTGTGGGGGAGGCAGTGAGACTGCTCTCCTGCAGGGGTCCTTCACAGCCTGAGGGGTTTCATTTCTTTGTGGAATTTATTTGATACTTTTGTCCTACTGGCATCATGATGCTTCCTTGGAGACCATTCATTTGTTGCCTAAACTGTTTATACAGACTTGTATATTAAAATAACTGAATTCTTGTTACACAACCAGCTGTTGCTCTTGGTCTTAAGGTCAGAGTTCCTAATCGGGGGTCCATCTGTGACTGGTTTTGGGGGCTGCCATGGGGCCGAGGTTCTACTTTATGGATTCTATGAATTTCTAGAAAATGTACTGGAGGCTTTTGTGTGTCTATGCATTCTTCTCAGGTTAGAGTCAAAGCTTCCCTGGATTCCCAAAGGCTTCTGGGTTCCTGAAAAATTTAGAACCACCTCTTTAAGCTGTATGTGAGATCATGTGAAAACACATATCAACATTCTCTGCTCACCCAGTGTCTCATTTGACTGATCTGTCTGATTCCCAAGTTTCCAAATCAAGGAACGTAGCCTGTTTTTTATTTACTTACTTTTTTTAAAGCATCAGGACTGTGAGGGATATGCAGTTTATTAGTTTTGAAAATATGTTTTACATACCTCTTATTTTCCAGGCACTGTGCTAGTCTGGAAACACAAAGATGATTTCGGTGTGGTCTCTGTGCAAATGGGGCAACCAAGGCAGAGGCCAGCACTGTAGACAAGGGATTAGCAGAAATGGCCACAGGATTCAGAGGAAGAACCAGATAATTCTGCCTGGGGCAGGTAGACCACACAGAGTGTTTTGCTAGGTTATGCAAAGGGAAGTGTATGGCGTTTTAATGGCACAGTTTTAATGTCATTACAAGAAGGTAATGGTGTTATTAGAAACTGACTAGTGGCCATTCAAAACAAGTGGCCCTCAAAACTAGAAATTTCCACCAGCCTATGGCAGAAAAGCCCACCTAATCTTCCAACTGCCTCTCAACTCAGATGTGAACGACTTTTGGTGCTCAAGATGTGGTTATTATTTCCTGGGTTCTGTGTTTGTCCATCATAAGAAAAGGAGGAATCTCCTCTAGTCTTTGTCATGAATTTAAGTCGTCCTTTGGAATCCTTTAATAAAGCTTCATTTTTCTTATTCTCAAACCCTACCTTTTCCTTCCCTTCTACATTAAACTGTTCCCATACTCCTTGGCCTTTAAAATTTAAGTTTCAGTGTAATTTAGCTAGGATTGGGGTGTCTCATCCCTAAAGTTTGATGGAGAGGGGAATTTAGGGAAAGGTGCTCCTCAAACCAGGGAGGCCATGGGGGCTCAGCCTGCACTAGTTGGGGAGAGAGTGGCAGGCAGGACTGAAAGGAGACAAAGCTCCAAGAGAAGCGTGAAGTAGGTCCCGGAGGCTTTGCTGACACCCCAGTTTGGGTGGCTAACGCCCTGTAGCCATGCAGAGCAGTCAGAGTTTCATTTCCACGTGTGCCCGTTTAGCAAGTCAGGTACCTGCTCTCTAGAAGGAACCTCATCGCTGCCATTTCTTGAAGCATTCTTTCGTTTCTTGTTCCGGAGTTAAAAGCAATCAAGAAATAAAGAGAACAGAGGCGCCTCCCGCCCCCGCCCCCGTACTGCTTCTCCATCTCGTCACTGGCCACCTTCTAAAGCAGTGGTTCTTCACCACGGGCCGGGCCGTGAGCTTGAATTGAAATTCAAAAGAACATTCTTGTGGGGATGTGTCGGTGCGGGTGTGATATATTTATTAAATAACACACAGCATAGTGGGGACTTAGTAAGGAGTCAGTGGCTTTCAAATGACTGGAAAAGGGGTCCATGAAACAAAAAAGGCGAAGAACCCCCGTAACCCCTGTTCTAGTGCCTTGTGGCCCCTGCCCTGGCCATGAGGACTGGGCAGGGCTGCACAGGATTGGGCTCCCCCTGGGAGACTCCAGGCCACAGGGAAGTGGTGGGAGGAGGAAAGTCCCAGGTGCAGACCAGAGCATGTCAGAAGAAAGGATTCCGAATGGGTAAGTGTTGCTTAGCATATGTTATCCTCTTGTCAAAAAGGCCATCAGGAGATGCTGACCCAAACCGATAACTTAGCTCTCGCCACTGTGAAGACAAGTGGCCTGCTTATCTATCTTCTACAAAATCTTAAATTATATATTTTTTCTGGTTCTGAGTTCCATTATAATTTGTATTTCTTGTATTTAGCCTGTGAGAGTTTTTAGAACAATTCAGGGCGTAAAGAGATAGGGGAATGGGCAGAGCACTTTAATGTTCTGTAATGCAGCTATGGACTAAAGTAGATTTATTATTCTAGCAATGAGAGAACTTGTAACGTTGACGTAAAAATAGTGGCCACCAGAGGTTCTGAGGGGAGGGAGAGGGAAGAATAGGTGTAGCATGGGGCATTTTTGGGACATTGGAATTGTTCTGCATGATATTGCAATGATGGATACAGGTCATTATGCATTTTGTCAAAACCTGTAAAATTGTACAGTGCAAAGTGTAAACCATAATGTAAACTATAGACCATGGTTGGTAGCTGTAACAGTCTGATATAGTTATGAATTCTAAAAATAGATATTGGATTTTGTTTGTAAACTGGTCTGTACCTGGGCGTGATTAAATTATGATAGGACTTTGACTGGGCCATGTCAGTAAGGCATTGAGTTCCCACCAAGGGCCGGGGACTTATAGATAAAAGGCAAGGCAAAGGACAGAGTTGGAGGTTTGATGCTGGAGTCTTGAGCTGGAGCCCCGGGAAATTAAGTACACAGAGAAGCATGGTTGTGAGGAAAGAGAAGCAAGCCCTGGGAAGAGAGGAACCCTGAGCCTAGAGAGAAGCAAGCCTTGGGAAGAAGAACTCTGAGTCTGGAATGAAGCAAGCCCTACAAAGAGAGGAACCCAAGAAGCCTGAGCTCTTGGCAGAGGTCAGCAGCCATCTTGCCCCAACACATGGCAATAGACTTTGATGAAGGAAGTAACTTATGCTTTATGGCCTGGTAACTGTAAATATCTACTCCAAATAAATACCTTTTATAAAAGCCAGCAGATTTCTGGTGTTTTGCATCAGCACCCCTTTGGCTGACTAATACAGTAGCAATGCTTCAATATGTGTTCATCACTTTTAACAAATGTACCCCACAAGGAAAGATCTTGTTAATGGGGGAAAGCTTGGGAGGGGTAATGGGTAGGGTATATGGGAATTGCCTATATTCTCAATCTTCCATTTATGTAATCTAAAACATCTTTAAAGATAAAAAAAGTAACCGATGCTAACCCCCCAAAAATGTTCTGTAAGTATTTTTCAGCATCATCTTTCTCATTCCTTGGTAACATCTTCATTGGTCATGATGTTTTTTTGGTCCACGGTATAAGGATAGATATTTGCACCCAAGCTCTGACCCAATAAAGCAGGGCTGTGTCTCTGAAACATTAGAGAATCTTAACTTGTTCTTTTTGTAGGCAGATTGCTGCCAGGCCATTTTCTGAAGTCACCCTTTTCCTTTTTGTAGTGGTAGACTCTGCCTTCTCCAGCCCTGCTAAGTTACATGCAGCCTTTGGCCTCTGGTTTTTACAGCAGCCTGCAATTTTTAGTGGTTCTTCTTGGTGGAGGATATCCTACCATCAAGTCTGGGTTTCTGGGGTCCCTGGCCCCTTCGCTGTACCTTGAGTGGAACCTTCTCCTCTCCTCCCACAGGTACTGAGGGTGAGCTCCCTCCACTTTCTTGGAAACTCACCTCCACGACTTCCCCTGTCTGCTGCTGGGCCCTTCCGTTTGTTGGGGTCTGGACCCTGTCCTGACACCACCAGTAGTTCTTCCTCCAGTCACACCCCAGCTCTTGGACACAGGTGCCAGCCCCAGTTGGGGCTGTTTTCCCTCTTGTAGGCACTTGTCTTCCTTTTCAGATGGTCACTGAACCCCAGCTCTGCAAGTTTCCCATTTGCATCCCTCCCTCTGTCCAGAGGGCATCAGTTTTCCAGCTTTCCCTTTCTCTCCCTCCTTCCTGCTCTTCTGTAAAATCTTTGTTTTACTAGCCATTTAAGCCTTTCTTTTCCCTCTGATAATTACATTTACAGCCAGCATCGCACAATTTAGCATGTGAATGTACTCCATCCTTTGTTGTTATGTTGGTTTTGTGTCTTTAATTAGACTAAGCATCTAGAGAAAAGGGACCGTGTTAGAGCTCCTTGTACCGTGGTGGCCCACGTGGATGTTACCTGATTAATTACATTTTGCTAATATATAACAGCTGCTCTCCTCAGTAAATTCCATAAGAAAGTTTCCAGCTGTAAAATGTCAATCTTAAGATTTTTTGGGTTAGACTTTCATATTCCACTTCCGTGACATTTAAACTTTTTTCCTTTTGATTATATTAAAAGTATTTTTAAGGATCAAATTCAAAAAAAGAACCCTTTCATCCTTCTTTTGGGAATGCTACATTTTGTCTTCTAAGACATCTTGATCTTGAGGCCCAGGGTAACCACCTATAGAAAAATTATCTTCTCTTGCTGAAAGCTTAAGATTAACAAAGAAAATGCAAATATTTCATCTTTTTGTGGCCAACTTAAAATCATAGTTGAATATGGTCTGCTGAGCTTTCTGCAGTGGAGAGGGAAAACCAAGTTGGAAATATTCAAATAAAAAGTAATAGTTAGAAAAGAACAAAAGCAGACAAAGTTATAAAGCTTCTCTGAGCAGCATAATTCAGTTCAAGTCTTATGGCTCACTTTGGCCTAGTTAGAAGATTTCTATGAAATTTAAGTTTTATGTAATTTGAAACTATGTTTCAATGTTATTAGCAAGCAGGATTATTCCTTTTTTTTTTTTTTTTGAGGTGCCTGGGGGTCAGGGATTGAACCTGGGACCTCATATGTGCAAGCTGATGCTCAAGCACTGAGCCACATTGGCTTTCTTGAGTTGTGTTTTTTCCCGTTAACTTGCTTGTTGCTTGTTTTTGTTTTTTTCAGGAGTCACTGGGAATTGAACCCTGGACCTCCAATGTGGGAGGCGGGAGCTCAACTGCAAATGCCACATTAGCTCTAGGATTTTTTTTTGATTGTCCTTTTATTGTTGGTAATGATTATTAGGATTTTAAAAAAATTATTATAAGTTAGCCTTGAACTTCATGCTCTGCTTCCATCTTCCTAAATGTGATGGTCAGGATCAATTGTTTATTAGTACCTACTGATTGTGGTGATAAACTCAGCATCATTAAAAAAAAAACATTCCATTAAGGCCAGTTTTGGTTTCCTCTAGTTGGCAGTCTGAGTTTCATTAGGTCCTGGTCAATGTTGGGTGCCCAGGAACTGGGACAGGTGACCAAAGGTGAACAATACCTGTTTCCCACCCTCCAGGACAGTGCCTGGAATCAGCTTATTAGGAAGGTCGATTCTTGATCTACCTGCAGACCTGAGCCCTGTTGGGAAGGAGAATCCTTTCCCCGATCCTCAGATTCTTTTGCATACTAACACTTGTGCAAAGTCTAGGAGCTTAGCCAAGAAAAGGACAAAAGGACTACCCTATGGTAGACTAACACTGGTGCAAGTTCGTGTGTAGCTGCATGGGTATAAGAGAGGAAGGTGCTTCTGCGGTTTTCTAGCAGTATTTCAGAGTTTCAGAGAACCAGGCCCCTATAACTCAGGCCTGGTGCTCTAGGTGGGGAAGGGGAGGGGATGGTAGACTTTGCTATGGTCTCCAAAACTGAACTCAAGACCTGTCTTTATAACCAAGGTCTTCCTTTCTCTCCTGCCCATTCTGTTTCAGTCTCCCTCCCTCTCCCTCATGCCTTTATTTAAAGAATAAAGTAGAATAGCACATTTTTACTTAGAGATTAATTTGGAAAATATTAAATATTTATAGTTTGAAGAATATTTGTTAATTCTGGAAATAAATGCTTCATTACTTAACTTAGTTTGCCAGGGCTGCTGTGACCAGTACCACACAATGATTGGCTTAAAGGAATTTATCGTCTCCTGGTTTATCGGCAGGGCTCGCTTTGCCCCGAGGCTGTAGCTTCCTGGCAGTGCTCCCTCGCCTGCCATCTCTCTCCCCGCTCCTGCTCGCCGGGGCTTCTGCTGACTTCCCACTGCCTCTGGCTCATTGTGTTTGAATTTTCTTTGCTCTCAGGACTCCCCTCAAGTGGATTGAGGCCCACCCTGATACAATTTGGCCTTATCTAAATAGGGTCCATGCCGTAACATCATCAAAGACCCTGTTTACAAATGGGCTCGCACCCAGAGGAACTCGGCTGAGGACCTGAGTGTGTCTTTTGTGGGGGCACGTGATTCCCTTGCCAGCACACACGAGTGGATTCTAGTGCAAATCTTTTTTTTTTAGATTTATTCATTTCTCCCCCTACCCCCTCGTTGTTTTGCGCTCTCTGCTCTGTGTCCATTCGCTGTGAGTTCTTCTGTGTCTGCTTGTCTTCTCTTTAGGCAGCACGGGGAACCGATCCTGGGATCTTCCAGAGTGGGAGAGAGGTGCTCAATCTCTTGTGCCACCTCAGTTCCCTGGTATGCTGCGTTTCTTATTGCCTCTCCTCTGTGTCTCTTTCTGTTGCTTCATCTTGCTGCAGCAGCTCTCCACAAGCACCAGCACTGCTGCATGGGCCAGCTTGCTGCTACAGGCAGCTCTCCGTGCGGGCCAGCTCACCTTCACCAGGAGGCCCTGGGAACCGAATCCTGGGTACGGGAGCCCAGTCACTTAGGCCACATCTGCTTCCCATCTAGTGCAAATCTTATGTACAGAGTAGATTAAATTGTTTCCTCAAAACTTGTTTCCTTGCTTCTTTTAACTTAGAGGCGCGCCTTCTCAAAAGCTTTTCTTAGCTTCTGGCAGTGCAGATTTCAATTAAGAAAAGCATTTCTTTAATTGCCTTCTTTACACCAAATTTCCGCTCCTCCACATCATTTTCCCCTTCTTCTTTCTAAGAGAGTGGGAAGGAGAGAGGAAGGGAGAAGGGGAGGAAGGAAGATGGGGATTGAGGAGTGGGGAGAGAAAAAGGAAGGGAGAGAGAGAGATTCTCAGGGCTAAATGTATAAAACCCTGAGACTGTGGTTTTTCTCTCAGCAGAAGGTAATTTTCCAATTTATTCTCTTTGAAAAAAAAAAAGGCCCTATTGTTTATATCTTATTACAAAAGTAATACACACAAGAAAGAAAGGAAAAACTGGAATTTACTTTCCTGTAATCCCCTCAGCCCTCCACTGATAACCAGTGTTTATATTAAGGAGTATTTCTTTGCAGACGTGTGTGTTTGTGTATGTGTGTGAAGCACACACAAAACAGACTCTTTGGGAAGAGGAACACAATGTGCTGCCTGGTTATTTGCTTTTTGCACTTAATGTGTCCTGGATGTTCTTTCAGGTTAATAAATGTGGACCTCTGGTCTTCCTAGCGGCTGGGAGGTGTTAGGAAGAAAGCTGTAGCTCTATACCTATGAGGTAATGAACTGTGATCAGTGTCCTCCTCTACAGGCAGAATGCTGGAGGTCTCAATCAATGAATCAGTGTACTGTGATTTACTTAATCAATATGTTGTTGTTAAACACTTAGCTCCTTCCTTCCACCTTTAGAGACAGAATTGCAAACATCCTCATAACCCTACCTTTTTACCTTCTCTGATTATTTATTTGCATTAAATTCCCAGGCGTAGAATTTTCTGGGGCGATGGGTTTGTCCATTTTAAAGGCACATTTGATGCCCATCATCGCATTGTCCTTAACTCTCTCCAGTTTTCACTCAGGACTGCTGACTTATCCTTGGAATTGTGAATTGTTCCCCTTCCATTAGCTTTTAGCTAGATGCTGGTAGCTGCATTGCGCTTGCATTTTACACACACCTCTTAGTAACTTCCTTGACAGTCAGATCTCCTCAAGGAGAAAATTGTTCATTAACAGTTTCCAGGAAAAGGACAGTACAACCTCTTTAAACAGAAGAGATTTAAAGTACTGTCCTTACAGTATTGCTGACATAGAGTAAATGTAAAATGCCAAAAAGAGGACAGAGAATGTTTGAGGGGTTGCTTCTCTGATGATCCCTTCCACATGGTCTAGGGACATTTCTCCCATTTACTGTTAGTAGAGAACATTCATGTTCCAGAGCAGCCCAGTCCTCAGTTCCATTCAGCTCCTTCTGTGAGACTTTTTGCTTTCCCACTACAATATCCAAAAGTAGATATTTAAGTTCCTTTTACCAAAGACTTCTTATGAGATCAGAATTATTCCATAAGAATGGGGCATAGGAATTTCCAGAAAATTCAAATATTTTGCAAACCTACTAGGGAGACTTTAAAGGTGATCATTTAATTTTGATGCAAAATCATGATAGTTGCAATTGTTTCTCATAAGGGTCTTGGGTATGCAACTAAGAGCAGCAAGTAAATTGACTGAAGTAGGGCATGTCAGCAGGAGAAAATTGTCTATTTTGGGGGAGGAATATAAATAATTGCAATTGCATTTCCAAAAGACTCTTGCTTTCTCATTTTTAATGTTCTCTCTGACATTTGGGTTTTGAATGCCATGGTATTTTTGGTTTTCACATGCATCCTTAACAAGCAGTGCTCTCGTGGCTGTCCTGTTTTAATGCCGTAATTGTGAGTTTGACCTACAAAAGTTATATTTGCTTGGTAGACAAATGGAAAATCTCCTTAAATAAATACACTGCCAAATACTTTTGGCTATGTCGCTGACAGCAGATGACAGCCTCTGGAATATTACCAGAGAATCTACATCATTTTCTCCTCTATTCATGTCCCTTTCTGTTTATCACCAACAAACATTCATTCATTAATTGTGTAGGCTACTGTGTGCTCCATCAGTATTGGGGATACAAAGAAATATAAGATTTCAGCCTCCAGGCAGGAAAAGACACACTCATTATGCAACTCGGGTCAGTCTTGTCCCATGGCCTAGTCTTGGTTGGAAGTCATGTTCAAAGAACCATGGTGTAGCCGGCAAAAATTGAATGGAAAGACATTAAATCTTTATCCATTTTTTAAGGAAAAGTGAAGAGGGGTAGAAAAATGCATTCTTAGTGTACAGCAAAAATCTTATCAATCCTATCTCCTCACTCCTCTCTAATAGTTTTTGTGTGGTTGGCACCTGCTTTCTGGAATTTTCTCTCCAACTGTCAACGCCTCCTCATCAAAATCTCAGTGCCATACCTGGTCTTTGAGGCTTTTCCTTCCTTTCTCTTCTTTCCCATCTCTTTTGGCTCTTTATTTTGTTTATCAGTGTAGCCTCTATTTTGACCTTTATTTTTGCTTTTAGTTCTCTCTACCTTGTCTCTTCCCTAGATTCTCTACTCCAAAGGACTTGTCTGGAACTGACTCAGCAAATAATAGTCCTTCCCCCTACAAGCCGCAGTAAGGGGAAGGCTGTAATTGTTCACATAAAGTAAAATGACTCTTATTAGATATTAATGGTGTTGAGATTATGTTGTACATAAAGAGGCAATGAGAAGATAAAGGAGTATATATTAAATATCAGACTCATTGAATAGCCATGAATTCAGAGCGAAGAGGAATCACCAGGGAGCAAGTTAAGGCTTTGGGCTTGAGCAGTATCTTGAGCTGGGCCTTGAACCGATCAGTAGGTGTGAGAGGGGAGGACATTCAGAGAAAGAGGTGTGAGGTCAGAATGATGTGGGAGAGAGAATGTACATGCCAGAGTTTTGAAATAATAGATATATTGCATAGGTCTTAGCAAATAATATATTTAATGTATTATTTATAAAATTAAATATAAGTAAGACATATAGAAATTATTCTGTTCATAGACTCACAGATCATTTTGGCAACTGATTTCAATCAGGAAATCATGGAAAATTAGGAAGGGACAGGGTATAGGAGCCAGCCTGTAAAGGGAATTAAATACTCTGTTAAGGGGTTTGTATTTACCTTACAGGCAGGGGTGATCCAGGGGTTTTAAACAGGGAGAGGGGGTGCAAGTGGTGACAGTAGTGGTAGAGCCTGGTGAGCATTGTGGAGAAGCTCTTGATGGTCAAAGTGAAGGGTCAGAAATGGGATGGTGGCAAGGTGGACAGTGGGTGCCAGAGACTTTGTGAAGACAGATTCTTGATGACATCGGCAAGGAGCAAGAGAAGAAGTAAAATGTGACAGGTATCAGAGCTTCAACTTAGGAGGCAATTTTTCTAACAGATGAAGTTAGAAAGGTTCCTCTTGTTTGAAAAGAGAGGTTGCCTTCAGTTTTTGAAACTCAGAAAGCAGTTGGAAATGCAGAACCCAATTGACAGGGGTTATGGCTGGAGATTGAGACTTGGAAGCCTTCTGCTTGGAAGTTAGCTTGGAAGCTAGTGGGAAGAAATGAACATATCCAGAAAGGAGGTGTAGCAAGAGAACAGAGTGGGAAACAGGAGTTTGGGAAATGCTAGTGCCTGGACACAGTTAGCATACAAGACGAGAAAGTGAGCCCGCAAAGAGGACTAAGAGAAAGAGGCAAAGCTGGGAAACAAAATGACGTGAGGGAGTGGGAGAGCGAGGGAGGAAGAGGAATTTCCAGGTTTGAGGTCTTAGAGGGTGTTGAGTGGCCAGAAACTCAAAGTATGTACCCTTCCATTTGGTCAGGCTGAAGCCTTGGTGTCATCCTTGACTTTTTTCTTCCACATCCCGTATCCATCCATCAGGAAGTCCCTTGGCCTTGACCTTTAACACATCCAGGATCTGACCACCCTTCACCACCTCCACTGCTCCTGCCCTGGCCCAGCCACCAACCCTTCTTGCTTGGGTTATAGCAGAGGCCTTCCGACCCTCTACAATTGGGCTGTACTTGGTGAGGGCCACATCAGCCCCGGCCAGGGCTCCCCTTTCACAGAGTAGAAGCCAAGGCTTAAAGGCCTGTCTGACCTCTTCTCTTAGGACTCTCCCTCGGGCCTTCCCACAGCTCACAGCTCACAGCTCACTCCACATTGGCCACATTGGCCTCTTTTCCATTTCTCGAGTCCCCAAGCATGCTTGCTCTGGGCCTTTGCGCTGGCTACTCCCTGCTTGGACTCCCTCCCTTCCTTGCTTCAAGTCTGTGTTCTCCTGCCCATGTCTCAGCTTGTCTTGTCTGGGCATCCCCCTTGCACATCTGCCACCTCCCTGCTCCCCGCTCCAGCACCTCGTTCTCTGCAGCCCCCACCCTGCTCTACTTTCCCCATAGAACTTACCACTTTCTGAGAAAGAATATAATTTCCCTATTGTTTTAAATATTTTATAATATGCAATGTTATGTTTATACGATTATCTTCTAGAATGTAAGCACCATGAAGGCAGGTAACTTTGTTTACTGTTGTATCTCAAGCATGTAATGAAGTTCCTGGTTCATGGTAGGTACACAACACATATTTATGAAATAAATAAATTCAATACATATTGGATTACTGATAAGTAATCAAAGGGGGCTTGTTTTGTTGGTAAGTGTGGTAACTTGCCTCAAACTTAGATTTTGTACATCTCATATTATTTTATAGATCACATTATTGAAATACATAGATGCACATGCCTGCATCATCCCATCCACCCATTCATCCATCTATCCACCCGTCTGTCCATCCATAGATATGCACATACACAGACACATTCATGTGTCCACACATGCACAGGCGGCCACCCATACAGAGATGAATATATAAACATATGGTCTAAAAGCTTCAGTAGTTGGATGACGCTAAAAGGGCACAGCCTGGAGTTTGCGCAAGTAAGTATATAGGTTGGAAGGGATGCATAAGAGAAGGCAGTTGGTTTGGAAAGTAAGAATTTTTAGAGATGGAAATGATACTAGCATTTATGTGGGATAGTAAAGTATAAATAACTCATGTTCACGATATCACACAAGTTAATAGAATTAATTTTCTACTAAAATGATAGTTGCATTTAAAAAAAGCATTTCCTTTAGAATATTAAAATGTGATTGGCTTTTACAAATAAGTTTGCTTCCTGATCTTGCACTTCACGCTGGGTCCCTCTTTCCTGTGGAGGCAAGCAGCGCTTACCGAGGCTGGAGCCTTTGTTGAGACAAGTCTACACAACAAGCCTACAATTAGCATTGGAGATGGAAGCTAGAAAAGAAAGACCCACTTGATGGGCTTGATAATTATTTCTCTGTTCAGGGTATTAACAAAGGTTCATTTTTAGTTTTTGTTTTCTTTTTTGGGGCCTTCACGGTGCATACTGTGATTTCTGTTAGACTTCCCAATAGCAAAGGACAACCCTTAGAACAAAGCCGGGAAAGGATTTAGGTCAGTAAAGGTCGTAAGGGAGGGGAATGGACTATTTAATTTGCTACACTAACTATTACAGAAAAAAATTGATGATCAGGTAGTGGTCCCAAGGCCTTTGTAAATACTGAAGCATAAATAGCACACACTCTGGACAGGTGAGGGAAGCAAACCCTTCACAGCCCGCCAATTTGACGGTTACATGGAATTAAAGAATTTAATTTCAGGAGAGCGTTTGGGAAGCAGGACAGTCTGGAATTCATTCTTTGTAAAACCCTGAAGCAGGACTGGGTCTGTAGTCTGGAGCAGGGCACAGTTTGTAATGAGACTTTCCTCCTACGTTGGTTTTGACTCTTCCTGGGTGTCTCCTGGCTGAGCAGAGGTGGCTGTGCTCTGTGGTCAGAGCTGTTATTGATTCCTGCCGCCACTGCAGCTGTTAGCTAGAGCAGGCGGTCCATGCAGTTTGCTTTAGCGACTGCCAGCCTTTCTTTTCAGGTCTCTTGTTTCTCCCTGTCACTGACTCTCTTGTATGCCCACATTTTCTGTCATTACATTAAGCTCACTTGCATTCATGTATTTGTCTATTTATATATGCATTCATCTACTCACCAATTCATTCAAAAAATATTTGAGTGCCTACCATGAGCAAGGCACTTGCTTGGTGCTGGTGATAAATCAATTAACAAAACAGGCAAAACCTTTGCCCTCATGTATCTTCTATTACAGATATTAAAGAAAAAATTAAATAAATACAACTGAAGACTGTAAATAAATTACAACTGAAAAATGTTGTCAGGACAAGGTTCATGATGACTGATAATAGAAATCTGACTGAATATTGCCTGGGGTCGGGAAAATCATTATGCTGAAGAAAGATGATTAAGCTGAGTACTATCTAGGTAATCAGGGAAACCCTTTGAGGCAGAAAGCAGGGGCTGCATGTGCAAAGGCCCTGTGGCTGCAGAAGACACATGATGTTAGAGGACGTGCCACAAGGCCACCAGGCTGCAGCTCAGAGAGCAAGGAGAAGAGTGATAGAGAGGTCTGTTCGGTCACCTGGGCTGGGCTGCAGGGTCAGCCAAGGACTTTAGTCTGAGCCCAGTGGAAATGAGGAGCCATCAGAGGGAAGGAGCTGATAAAGACATTCATCCTGGTGTAAGGTCCCTACAGAAATATTTGAATTTTCACATTGCAGAAAATAAGTCATCCCGAAGACAGCATACCTGGCTGGCAGACATACCTGGTGGAAGGGAGTGGGGTGGTAAACCCACCTGGGTAGTAAACCCACAGATGTCTCTGCTGACCGTACTCCCAGAGATTCTCATTCATTGGTCTGGGGTAGCTCTAAAGTGAGAGTTTCTTTAATAAACTCTCTGCAGATTCTAGGCAAAGGTGAGCCAAACCGGACTGAGTCGGGAAGATCTTTCTAGAGCCCCAGAAAGTGGGGCCAAGAGGGTAAGGCTTCTGGAAGAGGATGCCAGTTTGGCTAGAAACTGCCCAACCTGACAGGCTGAACCGGAGTCAACCTCCCCACACCCCTCAATTTATTTTCTTTCAAATCATGGCCCCCCCTTTGGGGCTTCATTGCCATTCATGGGTTGGTTCTATTTTTAGAGCAATGAATGCATGCCCTGAGAAATAATGTGCATAATTCAGGAAGCAAGTGCGTCTCCAACAAGAAATCTCACCAAACATGTGTAAATTCAGGTAGTTTCTTTCACACGACCTTGAAGTTACCAGACAGTCTTGTCAATGACCATTTAAATTTTGAATCACAGCGGTGCAAAGAGCTGTATTAGAACAAAGACAATTGAAAGACCATGTTCACAAGGCTTGCAGCAGCCAGCAAGGTAAACATGTCAATCAACAGCTTTTCATAATAGCTCCCCTGAAGGCTCGAGTGCTTATTCTCTCACATGTAACCACAGCACAGTTAGCTGGGCCTTTAGAATCTCCCATTGCCTTCCCTTCAGCACAGAGAAGTGATTAATTATTTTGGCATTCACAGTAATGTCATTAATCAGGAGCCCATACATTGGGTATTAATGACTGGATGTGGAAGGCACCTGTATATGTGCTCTACTGCCATGTCGCAATTGATTTACTAGTATTTGATGAGTGGGAACTGTACTAGTAGAAGACTAAGTGGTACAATTCTGATTACGAAAAGGTGGCCAAATAGACATTGAAAAGGAGACTAAATAAATGAATTTTAATTTTCTATTCTGTGTGAGCCAACAAAATTTCAAAGGAAAGCACAAATTAATTTTCACATTCTACCAATGGAGATTCTGGAACTGGCATTAAAAGTGGTACTCAATTATGTGATTTTCATATGCAATGAGAAAATGTTCTTGCTAAGTGAGGATTCTTTAATGCCAGAAATGGTGAGATTTGACAGGCCAAGGTGAAAATTTTTCTTCAAAAAAGGATCATATAATTTGGATATTTTTATACCATTATGCCTATGATAGCCTCTCTCATATTAGTTGCTGGTTATATATGTATATTTAAATGTCTTTTTTTAAAAAATGTTTACTTATTTTTAAAAAAAATTTATCCTCCTCACACCCCATGGCTTCCTTGCTGTCTGCTCTCTCTGTCCATTCGCTGTGCGTTCTTCTGTGTTTACTTGTCTCCCTTTGTTGCGTCATCTTGCAGCACCAGCTCTCTGTGGGCGTGGGCCATCAGCTCTCTGCAGGTGCAGGCATGGGCCATCAGCTCTCCACGGGCATGGGCCGTCAGCTCTCTGCGGGCCCCGGCCAGCTTGCCTTCACAAGGAGGCCCTGGGACGCGAACCCAGGACCTCCCATATGGTAGACAGGAGCCCAATCAATTGAGCTACAGCCACTTCCCTAAATGTCTTTTATGTCCAATGAATTCTTTTTTCACAAAGTTTTTTGCAAACCAGTTAAGTAGAGCCTAGGAATGTATTATTCAAAATGGCAGATCATAGTCATTTATTTGCAATATGAACATGTGGTATTTTTTTTAGAGTTATAGATTTACAGAAAAATCATGTAGAAAATAAAGTTCCTATATTATACTTACCCTTCCTTTCCCACAGTTTTCCCTATTATTAATTAACACTGTGTGTTAGTATGGTAGCTTTGTTATAATTGATGAAACAATATTATAATTTCATTAACTACAGTCCATAATTTACATTAGGGCTCACTGTGTTAAGTCCTATGTTTTAAAAAAGTTTTTTTCTAGTTATATATATACACATATATCTCCTAAAATTTTCCCTTTTAATCACATTCAAATATATAACTCAGTAGTGTTAATTGCATTCACAATGCTATGCTACCATATGACTGTACATATGAGGATCTATATCAGACTGGATGATAGGCTTAAAGGAAGTTGGGGAGAGGAAGATTGTGAGCTGACACCTACATGGGTGAAATCTATGATAAGCTGGAGGTAAGTATTTGTACAGGGAACGGATAAAATGGGGGCATAGGGATACCTTTGGGTAGGGCTTTGCAGGCTTGAGGGGGCTAGGGATGAGAGGATGGGTCAGATGGCCCAAAATATTGGGGGGAGGGTAGAGGGAACATTTGAACATAGGAGATTGTCAGGTATGTGGTTGAAACTATTATGTTGAGAAAACTCTTTAGAAAATATAATAAGGAAGCTTACCTGTTTAAGATGCTTAAGGGGAGGCATCTGACACAGGGCAGGCTTCTAGGGAGTGTGTGAGGCTCATTTTGTCAAAGTGGGTTATATCACTGGGTGGAGACCTATACAGTGAGTGTGAAGGTGTACCCACATCCAGGGGAGGACTGATGTTCTCAAACAGAGAGAATTCTATCTCTTGAGAGAATTGGTGGTTCCCAATGGGTTAGGACAGTCGAGTATGTCAAGCCCTTAACATTGTTGCAAGTATCTGTGAATATGGTCCTTCAAGTAGTGAAGATTGATTGTCACTGTGGGCTCTGAGGGGTGGGGAAGAGAGGTACTGAATAGATGGAATCAGTGTAACTGTGGGGCAATGGAAGTGTTCCACAAGATCATGCAATGATGGATATAGGTCATGTTAAATGACACCAAAAGTACATAAAAGTCTATAGGCTAAAAGGTAAACCATAATGTAAAACATCAGATAACTAAAAATTTAGAAAATTGTATAGTCTAAAATATAAACCATAATGTAAACCAAAATGGAACCATGTTTGAAAGCTATGTTTCAGTATCTATACATCAGCTGCAGCAAATATAATATGCACATGTAAAAAGATCATTGCTGGGGAAGGGGCAAAGTGTTTGATGTTGGATATGTGGGAGTACCCTATATTGGATATGTGAATTACTGTGATCTAAAACATTTGTGAAGACAAACTTAATAATTAGAAAAAAAAAAGGATATAGACACTGAGGAAGAAATGAAAGAAATTGCCTTTCCACTGTACATATAGGGCAACACTTATTGCGATGATGAAAGGCAAAATGTCAAAAACAAAGCTTCTTCATTTTTTCATTTTTTGGTACCCCAATTTATTTTTATGTAGTTTAATTTTTCTCAATTATTATGTATTCTATCTCTAACCTTTAAACTCATCACTATATTCCATTTTACTATTAATGGAACTTGGCAATATATTAGGCTTCATTTTTGAAGAAGTTTTGGACCACAGAGAGGTTCAATTATGGCAGGGGAGGAACACTGGTGTTGGGTGTTATTGATGGGGGCACATGGTTGGGAGGGAGTTCTCCAGGGCATGTATATAGGGTCCATAAAGATGTTTAGATATTTTCATAGAAGTTACGGTTAAAAACGACAGCTGAGGGAGTGCTGAGTTCCTAGCCAGAGAAGCTCTGTCACATTCCCCAATGGAACAGCAACAATTCCCCAGTGCAATGGCAAAGACCAGTAAAGAAGGATGATCCAGAAATGAGCCCTTGATACTGATGACTATGCTTATGAGCCTGTGCACCTGAAATATGAACAAGGCCTAGAGCTGCAGGGTGCCTAAGAGTTACCTCCTGAGAGCCTCCATGTTGCTCAAATGTGGCCACTCTCTAAGCCAAACTCAGCATGTAAATGCATTACCTTCCCCCCAGCGTGGGACATGACTCCTGGGGATGAGCCTCCCTGGAACCAAGGGATTACTACCAAGCACCAGCTGATGATGTAACTAGAAAAAGACCTTGACTAAAAGGGTCAACTCAGACCAGCAGAATATCTCAGCCTACATGTAATATCAGGTGTTAAAAATGCTTTTTGACCTTGAATAAAAGGGGGAAATGGAAAGGACAAATAAATTTATATAGCTATGAATCTCCAAAAAAGAGGCAGGAGGTCATCAGAGGGGTTGTGTTTCGCATGCAGGGTCCCAGAGACAGCCAAAGTAGATACAACCCCAGGTACTGGTTCTCCTGAGGGCTACAGAGACCCACAGGTTCTATGATCATGGCTGATGGCTCTGGAGTTCAGTGCCCGGTCAGTTGGCCCTACTTTGGAGTTTATGTTCCTGAGTGTGATGGAGATGGACTCAGATGTGACCTTTCTACACATGCCTCTTCTGTCACTTTTACTGAACATGTGGTTGGTGCTAGAGTTGGTGTATACTCAGGAGACCTGAATCTCTGGACTGTCCATGTGACAGTCAGGCCCTGAGCCTCAGCAGACTTGCAACTCCTACCTTCTGGTTTATTGGACTTACCCTGGCCAGCTAACAGGGAGGTGAAGAAGGTCAACCACCACACCAGGGAGCCGAGAGTGCCTACAACTGCAAGCAGGAGACTTGCATCCAGCATCCATGTGGAATCTAAGCCCCCTCTTGATATAGAGGTGGAGTGGACATAAACATCCCAGGGTCCACAGGATGGAGCAATAGAGTAAGGATTAGAGTGGACTTACTGATATTCTCCTGTGGAACTATTGTAATTAGTAATGGAAGAAATTGTAGTGTGGATGTGGAGAAAGTGGCCATGGTGGCTGCTGAGGGTAGGGAGAGGGAAGAAGAGATATGATGAGGGGGCATTTTCAGGACTTGGAGTAGTCCTGGGTGATACTGCAGGGATAGATGCTGGACATTGTATGTTCTGCCATGGCTCACTGGGTGGCCTGGGGGAGAGTATAAACCGCAATGTAAACCATTATCCTTGTGGTGCAGCAGTGCTTCAAAATGTATTCACCAAATGCAATGAATGTGACATGATGATGAAAGAGGTTGTTGATGTGGGAGGAGTGGGGTAAGGGTGGTGGGGGGTATATGGGGACCTCTTATACTTTTTCAATGTAACATTTAAAAAAAAAAGAGAAAAACACACACATACAAAATGCTATGCTACCATCACCACCATCCATTACCAGGACTTTCCCATCACCCCAAAAAAGAATATACTAATTAAACATTAACTCTACATTCCCTCCCCCGATCCCAGCCTCTGGTAATTTGTATTCTAGTTTCTGACTCTATGAATTTGCTTATTCTAATTATTTCATACCTGTGAGAACATAGAACATTTGTCCTTATGTATTTGACTTGATTTATTCAACCTGATATCTTCAAGGTTCATCATGTCGCATTTATTGGAACTTCATTCCTTTTAACAGCTGAAAAATATTCCATACACACATACACACACACCACATTTGGTTTATCCATTTACCCTTTCCAACTATCTTTTGACAATTGTGTATAATTACTATGAACATCAGTGTACACATAACTGTTTGAATTCTTGCTTTTAGTTCTTTTGGGTATATACTTAGAAGTGAGATTGCTGGGTGCATTGTCATTCTATACTTTCTGAGGAGCTGCCAAACTGTTTTCCACAGTAGCTGCAGCATTTTACATTCCCACCAACAATGACAAATGTTCCTGTTTTTCCACATCCTCTCCAACAATTTCTTTTTGTGTTTTGAATAGTAGCTGTTCTAGCAGGTGTGAAATAGTATCTCGTGGTCTTAATTTGCATTTCTCTAATGGCTAATGAGCATCTTTTCATGTGTTTCTTGGTAATTTGTATATCTTTTTTGAACAAATGTCTAAGTTTTTTCCTCATTTTTAATTGAGTTGTTTATTGTTGCATTGCAAGATTTCTAAATATATTCTGGATATTAAACCCTTAACATAAAGGTGTGGCTTCCAAATATTTTCTTCCAACCAAATAGATTGTCTTTTTTATTTTATTTTTCTTTCAAGGTACCAGGGATTGGGGATTGAACCTGAGATCTCACAAGTGGGAAGCCACAATGGCTTCCCTGAGTTGGTTTTATCATTTGTTATGCTGGTTGTTTGTTTTTGTTTTTTCAGAAGGCATTGGAAACCAAGCCTGGGACCTCCCATGTAAGAGACAGGCACTTAACTGCTTGAGCCACATCAACTCCCTGTAGGTTGTCTTTTAATTTTCATGTGAAGTTCTTTTGCACCAAGTTTTAAATTTTGCTGAAATTCCATTCATCTATTTTTTCCTTTGCTGCACATGCTATTGGTGTAGTCTAGGAAACCACTGCCCTAACACAAAGTTCTTAAGATGCTTCCCTATGTTTTCTTCTTTATTATAATGTTATAATAGGTTTGGTGCTTATATTTAGGTCTTTGATTCATTTTGAGTTAATTTCTTTATGTGGTAGAGGGTCTACCTTCATTCCTTTGAATGTGGAATTCTAGTTTCCCGACCACCATTTGCTGAAGAGACTATTCTTTCTCTACTGAGTGGACTTGGCACCCTTGTTAAAAATCAGTAGGTTGTAGATGTGAGTGTTTATTTTTGAATTCACAATTCAATTCCATTGGTCTAGATGTTGTCCTTGTGCCACTACCATGCTTTTTTGATGACTGTGTCTTTGAAATAAGTTTTAAAATTGGAAAGTGTGAGTTTTCCAACTTCATTGCTTTTCTGGAAGGTTTTAGATATTTGGGACCCTTTCCCTTCCATATAAATTAGATTATTGGCTTTTCCATTTCTGCAAAGAACGTTATTAGAATTTTGACTGGTATTGTGTTGAATGTATAAATTGTTTTGGGTAGAACTGATATTTTAGCAGTATTTAGTCTTCAAGTCCTTTAACATAATGTGCTTCCATTTCTCTTGGTAGGTCTTTTTTGCTTTCCTTTAACAATGTTTTGCACTTTTCCTATTGCAAATCTTTTTTCCCCCCGGCTTAATTTATTTCTGTGTATTTGATTCCTTTACTTGCTATTGTAAATGGAATTTTTTCTTGATTTCCTCTTTGGGATTATTAATTACTAGTGTACAGAAACACTACTGCTTTTTACATGTGGAACACTTTTATGAATTTTGTTAGCTCTAGTAATTTCATTGTGGACTTTTCAGGATTTTGCAATTATAGGTTATGTCATCTGCAAATAGGGAAAGTTACTCTTCTTCTTTTCTAATTTGGGTGAATTTTATTTCTTTTTTTTGCCCAATTACTTGGGCCGGAACTTCCAGTACAATGTTGACTAACAGTGGTGACCTATCTTTTTCCTGATTTTAGAGGGAAATTGTTCAGTGTTTGACCATTGAGTACGATGTTAACTGTGGGTTTTTTATAAATGTTATTTATCATGTTGAGGAAGTTTCCTTCTACTCCCTGTTTTCTGTGTGTGTGTTTATCAAGAAGGAGTGCTGGATTTTGTCAGATACCTTTTCTGCATCAATTGAGATGAATGTGTTTTTTTCCCCCTTGATTCTGTTAATGTGGTATATTATATTAATTGATTTTTCTTATGTTGAACCACCCTTTTATGCCTGGGATAAATCTCTCTTGATCATGGTGTATAATTCTTTTAATGTGCTGTTGAATTTGGTTTGCTAGTATTTTGTTGAGTATTTTTGCATCTATACTCATAAAGGATAGCGGTCTGTAATTTTGTTTTCTTGTGCCATCTTTATCTGGTTTAGGGATTAGAGTGATGTTGGCCTTGTAGAATGAGTCAGGAAGTATTCCCTCCTCTTTAGTTTTTAGAAGAGCTTGATCAGAAGTGGTGTTAATTTTTGGAATATTTGGTAAAATTCAGCAGTGAAGCCATCTGTTCTTGGGCTTTTCTTTGTTGGTAGGTTTTAGATTATTGATTCAATGTCTTATTGTTTTTTTTTTATTGAGATCTTCTATTTCTTCTTGAGTCAGTATAGGTTATTTTTCATCTAGGTTATCTAATTTGTCAGAATATAGTTGTTCATAGTTAACTCTTAAAATTATTTTTATTTCTGTGGGGTTGGTAATAATGTGTCCCTTTCATTTCCATTTTTAGCTATTTGCATCCTCTCACTTTTACTTTATCAGTCTATCTAAACGGTTGTGAATTTAATTACACTTTTTGGGAAGTGGACTTAGCCCAATGGATAGGGCATCCACCTACCACATGGGAGGTCCACGGTTCAAACCCCGGGCCTCCTTGACCCATGTGGAGCTGCCCATGCACAGTGCTGATGTGTGCCAGGAGTGCCCTGCCACGCAGGGGTGTTCCCCACGTAGGGGAGCCCCATGCTCAAAGAGTGTGCCCCATAAGGAGAGCCGCCCAGTGTGAAAGATAGTGCAGCCTGCCCAAGAATGGCACACCACACACACAGAGAGCTGACACAACAAGATGACGAACACACAGTGAATGGACACAGAGAACAGACAACTGGGGGCGGGGGAGGGGAGAGAAATAAAAAAACTCATAATTGCACTTTTCAAAGAACCAACTTTGGGTTTCATTGATTCTCTATTATTTTTTGTTCTGTATTTCATTTATTTCCAGTTGAATCTTTATTTCTTTTCTTCTTATTTTGAGTTATTTTGCTCTTTTTCTAGATCCTCCCATTGTGTGGTTAGGTCTCTGATTTGAAGTCTTTTTTCTGTTTTAATGAAAGCATTTACAGATATAAACTCCCCCTGCCACCCTGGCCCCCAAGCCCTGCAAGTGTGCCATGAGCTTTTCCTACCATTTTTAAAGCTGTGTTTCCTTGATTTGGTACTTTCTCAGATATTGGATGCTGCAACCCTTTAAATACTTTCTGGAATTTCATGGGAGATAGCTCTGCTAATTTTACTAGTTCATCCTGGAGCGTGTTATGCCACTATCTTGGTCAACCAGGCCAACATGAATTTCTTGTGGTGTACTTTTATTTGAACATTATTTTTAAATTCTAGCAATAACTTAAAAAATTTTCCATTTCAAAGGTTTGCCTTGAGAGGGGTTGAGTTATGGAACTTTCTTACTGACCTCCTTGTTTGCATCCTGGGCATTGCTGTTTTTGGGGAGTTTTCTCTTCAACCTGAAGAGTCAGAGGGTGCTGCAGAGATGCTGACAGAGTAGAAGGGATTTGTTAGTTGTCATGGTATCTGACATTAAGATTTGTTGAGAATAAATCAACCTATCTTCAGGTAATAGCAAGTTAATTGCATTTTAAAAAATAGTATCTTTTCATTATCTTTATGCTTTCTTTTTCTTTATACTGTTAATATACCATTTACATGATCATTCTGCTGGGTGTACTGTACCTGATGATTTAGATGAATGACAAAGGTAAAAATATTCGGGCTGTTGCTGTTATGTACCATTGTACTTTCTAATTGAGAAAGCACATTTGGCTATACCTTACTTGGGAATCCACAGAAAATGGGATGTTCTGTATGGATGAATTTTCCAAAAAGTTATTTGCCTTCTTAAGTGTCAAAGCTTAAAAGCTAGCAATCAAACAAAGAACAATACTAACACCCATCCTTTTGAGATGGAAATCTACTCGTACCTTGAAATTGCTTTGTTTAGAAAAGGTTAAGAGACCCCATGGAGTCCTGGGGTGGCCTTTATTGCCCTGTTGCAGGCAGGTTCTTCAGCAAGTAATTGCTTTAATTCCAGGGTGTAGTGGCATCTCTTTAGGTGCTCATTTGGATTTCGTCCCTCACCTCCTGGACTGGACTGTGATCTGGTTAAGTGCTATCGAAGGACAGCTGAGTTCGTATAGCTGAGGTGTATTAATAAGCCTTGTTTAATTCTCATGCTGACCTGGACTCAGTTCTTGACTCACATTTGCTTCCTGTTTCCAGCTCTCTCTTTGCCTCTGTCCTGACATTGTCAAATGAAGGTTTATTTCCCAGGTTTTGCTTTTCAAACTCATAAGTATTGAGTCATAAAGCAAGGCAGATCCTGGCCAGTTTATTAAGATTTTCTCTCACCTCCATCCGACCTGCTTAATGAGTCGGCACAGATGTACCATTTCATCCCTGATTCTGAGGAAGGAGATCTGGGAATTGAGGGTGTTTGCCTTCCCAAATCCTAAATTATTGCAAAAACCCTAGTTCTCCAGCTGGAGCTGGAATCTGTAATATTTCAAACCTTTCCTACCCATCTGGTACCAGCCATGGGACTTCCTGGACCGTGAACAAGTTTTATAGGTAATAGGTTTGCACCGAATGACTTGCTGAGTCTTTATAGGAAAGCTCGGCACAGCCCATTTCCAACACCTCCTGCTAAAGTATTTATGGTCAGAATTTTCTATTTTCCGCTTATGCCTTCCCTTTGACAGGAAAGAAAATGGTCTTTAGCCAAACCACTGAAGTGAGAAATGCAAATCCCATTTGCTATTAATCCCAATGAGGTGTTAACTACAAAGTCCATTTAAGACTCTTTAGTGTTAATATTAAAGAAGACAAGTGGTAAAATAAACAGTTAATGGCCTGTAGCCAGCCAGTCTGTGTGCTTTAATTGAAGCTTGACCATTCTGTTCCAAAGATAATGACTGGGCCTCTTTCAGTTACTCTCAAATTCTCATTTGCACCAAGGGAGGTGAGTTTGGCAAAGTCCCTCTTTTAAAAAGACTGCAATGATGGGCAGAGCATTTTATTACTGTGCTAATGAGCACAGTTTGTGGTTGTGGGCAGGAACAGAGTAGAGTGGGGTTTGTGTGTGTTTGTGTGTTATGGGAGTGGGAAGTAGGGGAAGAGAAATAGGGGGAGGTATAGGAAGCTTGCCTTTGATTTGTCAACGTAATTAGTTACCTGGAAGGTGTTAATCGATCTCAGGATACTCTTTGGAGAAAGTTTTCCTTCATTATTGCTTTAAAACTCCACATGGAAATCACCCAGTTGTGTAACAAGTGCCTCTCAGGTGCAGCAACCTCTTTTTCCCTCCCTCACTCTTTCTCTTCCTTACCTCTTCCTTGCTAGTGTTGAAATCTTGAGCTGAACTTGGTAGAGTTCTTGAGCCTTTAGTCCACTCATGGACCAACATCTCTCTCATGAATGCTAAAGTTGTCAAATAATGTGTTCTTTCAGTGGAATAAATCTTAGCTTTCTTATCAATCTACTGTGAAAAAATTTTATAGGTATGTCTAAGTGTACTTTCTCAGTCCCAGTGGTTATAAAACCATCCATATTCAGATGAGCCTCAAACTTAGATCTTCAGCCCTGAGGGTTCCAAAATTTGTGTCCTATGTCCAACCTCCAACATGACTCTCCATCAGAGGTCTCATAAGCATGTTGAATTTCCTCAAACAGAAATCGTGATTCATTTGCCAACCACCACCATTCACAAAGTTGCTTAAACCATTTATGTTTGGATTCTTCCTTTTCCTTATACCCCACATCTAATCTAAACAGATGTCTTGTTGATTCTTCCTCTAAAATCTTTGACAAACACAAATCCCATGTTCTTCCCTTGCTTAAAACGGTTCAGTGGATTCCCACTGTACTAGGTACAAATTCGGATGTTTACCGCGGTTCATGAGATGCCCTGTGATCTAGTCCTTCCTGACTTTCATTCTTGTTGCTCCTTCTGTCACGCTGACCTCCTCAGCTCTCTTTGCTGGCTCATTCTCAGGCTTGTTCAGCTTAAATGCTGCGTCTTGCTTGGAGCTCAATAAACTTCTGCTGAGTATTGAACGAATGAGCCCAACTCTTCTCTCCACAGCCTACTCCTATCTCCATACATCCTTATCCCAAGTACCACTTTACTCACATAGAATGGGTTATCTGCCCCTTAGAATGATCCAGTAATTCAGAATCACACATTTGGACTATATGCAACTATGATTTAAGTATTTCATGAATATTTTCAAAGAACTATAGTTTTATATTTGTTGTGGTTGGAATGAGGAATACAAGTCCATGAAAATAATATGATAAAGTACCTTTTTGAAAGGTGTGGGGGCCCTTGAAACTTTTGAAGCAAGTTCATTTTTCTTTTCTCCATTTCTACTCATCTTTCTGTATCAGTGATTTCATGTTCCTCTGTCTCACGCAGTATGTTCTATGCTTTGGTTTCCTTTTCTCTGCCCAGCCTCCCCTCCTTCCCTCCCTTCCTTTTTCTTCCCTGGCTCCCAGCTTTAATGCTTCCCTCCTTGGGTCTTCCTTTCTTTTATAAATGATCTCTATTTCTTGCTCTAGCTTCTAATTTAAACCAGGTCTTAGTTGGAGCAACTTCACAGCTTCCTTTGTGTCATCAGTTCTTTAGTCTTTGATAAGAGCATGGAAAATGAAGATATTGACAAAAGTCTGTTCTTGGGCAGCTCTATAAATGGAACCAGAGTATCATCCTTACTCCTACTTTGCCAGCTTTAGTTTCCAATTCAGCACTTGGCATATGGATCGTAGAATTCTGAGCAGGAGGACGAGACTTTCTATCCAGGCCTGTATCAGCAATTATGCTGCATATATTGATTTCATACCATTAAAGAAGAAAGAAATAGGGACCATTTTCTCTGCTCTTCTTATAAATGTTAGAAGGGTCCATCAGTTTCAGTGCTGTGTCAAAGAAATTACACTGACTTTTCAATAATTCTCAAGCGATCACTTCTAAAACCCCATGAACTTCATTCTTTTAAATGAATTCTATTCCATTTCAACTTCTTCCTGCTGCCTCTTGGTAAAAGGTACAATTTCTGCTCTTGGCATGTGGAATTTCCTGAGAACTATTTTGTTCTAACCCAGCTGCAGTTTGATGGACATTAAATCAGATAATATTACTTTTCATTGTGAGGAACTCCTAGCATTTTCCCCTAGACATAATAGAGGCAGGTGTAAACAACTTATTGAAATTACACTCTCACCTGGATGGAGCCACAGGATCTCCAGTTCTCATCAGTGGGAACTGTGTATTTCTGAAAAGAATATGCTTGTTCTGTTGACTCACTCTGGGGGATTAGGTGAAATAATCAGGAAGTACATAGTAATGCGTGATCCATGGTTACAAAGGATGATTTCTTAGTAGTGTATTAGTCAGCCAAAGGGGTGCTGATGCAAGATACCAGAAATTGGTTGGTTTTTATAAAGGGTATTTACTTGGGGTAGGAGCTTGCAGATACCAGGTCAGAAAGCTTTAGTTACTCCCTCACCAAAGTCTATTTCCACATGTTGGAGCAAGATGACTGCTGACGTCTGTGAGGGTTCAGGCTTCCTGGGTTCCTCCCTTCCTCAGGCTTCTTTTTCCTGGGCTCAGGGTTTCTCTCTTCCTGGGGCTTGCTTCTGTTTCCTCTGGGTGCTTACTTTTCAGGCCTCTAGCTTAAGGCTTCAGCATCAAACTCCAACATCAAAACTCCAATATCAAAAACCCTCAACTCTGTCCTTTGTCATGCTTTTTATCTGTAAATCCCCACCCACCAAGGGTAAAAAAAATTAACTTATTGAAGTATATCACTCATACATAAACATACATAAACGATAAGTGTATAATGATAGAGTTGTGAACTTATAAAACAAACATATATAACATCATACAGGACTCTCATAACTCACCCTACCACCAATAACTTGCATTGCTGTTAAGCCTTTTTAACTAATGATTGAAGAGCATTGTCAAAATATTACTACTAACCAAAATATTTTCTCCCCAACCAACCCTGTTATTATCTTTATATCATTTACATATGAACATACATAAACAATTAAGTATATAATATAAGTTGTGAACTTACAAAGCAAACAATGCATAACATCATACAGGGGTCCCATACATCAACTCTCCACTAACACCTTGCATTGTCATTAGACGTTTGTTACAAATTATAAAAGAATATTGTCAAAGTCTTACTACTAATCATAGTCCTTATCTTACATTTGGTGTGTTTTTCCCCTAACCCACCCTATTATTATTTTTTTAATTTATTTTTTATGACAGAAGTTGTAAACAAACAATCATGCACATGTGCAGAATTCCCAAATAACACCCCTACAGCAACACACCACACTGTGGTGGAGCATTTGCTGCAGATAAGATAATATCATCTGATTGTTACCATGTCCATAACGTACATTTGGCTCACATTTTCCATACTGCCTCATTATCAGCACAGTACATCTTTCACATAGATGCAAGAATATTATACTATTACTATGAACCACAGTCCATGGGTCACTCCAGCTGTATTTTTCCCATGCTTCTTCACTTTCCCAACACCCTCCAGTAGTGATGTACATTTGCTCTAGTTGACAAAGGACACTCTTGCATCTGTACTGTCAACCACAGTTCTCATCCACCTTTTGCTTTACTGTGCTATTCAGTTCCTAGATTATTCTCTAGCATTCTGTCAGTTGGTATTTACATACCAATTTTTTTCAGTCATATCCCCATTTATAAACTAGCTGTTACTAACTGTGTGTTACCATCCACTCTATACATTTCCACACTTTTATTTTAAAGCTATTAAAACTTCTACATGCATTAAACATCAGTAGTCCACTCAGTCCTCCTCTTATGTCATTTAAGAATCCATCACCTACCACCAGGTCTTGAAGGTATTTTCCAATAATTTCTTCTAGAAGTTTTATGGCTCTTGTTTTTATTTTTAGTTTTTTGATCCATTTTGAGTTACTTTTTGGATAAGGTGTGAGATAGGGGTCCTCTTTCCTTCTTTTGGCTATGGGTATCCAATTCTTTCAGCACCATTTGTTGAATGGATTGTTCTGCATGAGCTGTGTGGAAGAATATGGACTTTTGAAAATGCTTCTGTAAGATTTTGAAACTACTAGTTTCAGAACTAATTAAAAACTATCTACTTGACTGAAAGTTGGAGTGACAGAAACCAAGGCTGACTCATCTTTGAGAACTTGGAATTTAGTATTGGCATCTAGTTTGTACATTAGAGTGCAGTAAATGGTAAATGTTCTTCAAGGAAATGGACACAAATTATCTTGAAAACTATGCTTTGTATATTTTACTATAAAACTATACTTTGTATGCCTTCATTTGAATTACTACTGGCTAAGTAAATATTTAATTTTTTAATTTTTTATTTTTTTTAGAAGGTACTGGTGATTAAACCCAGGGCCTCGTACATGGGAAGCAGATGCTCAATCACTGAGTTACATTTCCTCCCCAGTTGCAGTTGTTTTTTTCGTTTATTTGCTTGTTTTTAGGATGTACCAGGGATTGAGCCTGAGACCTCATACATGGGGAGCAGGGACTCAACCATCTGAGCTACATCCACTCTCAAGGCTAAGTAAATTTAATAGTTGAACAGAAATTTTAAAATGACGTTTGGAAGGAAGAGGTCTTGTCTACAAAATTATAAAGTATTATATGGTCTCAATGCTTAGTGAATAGATAGGTAATGTAGATTGCTAAAATAATTTAATGTAAAACTAGAGAACAAAGCACCTTTAAAATTATAATTGCTGACATCTGAATTTATTTCCATTTTATGTGTAAAAATGTCATTTAGAATAACTGGTAGCATCCCACATTACACTGGGATCCTTTTCTCTATCAAGAGTAATCAGGGCAGCGGACTTGGCCCAGTGGTTAGGGCATCCGTCTACCACATGGGAGGTCTGCGGTTCAAACTCCGGACCTCCTTGACCCATGTGGAGCTGGCCCATGCATAGTGCTGATGCGCGCAGGGAGTGCCGTGCTATGCAGGGGTGCCCTCTGCGTAGGGAAACCCCATGTGCAAGGAGTGTGCCCCGTAAGGAGAGCCGCCCAGCACGAAAAGAAAAGTGCAGCTGCCCAGGAATGGTGCCACAGACACAGAGAGCTGACACAACAAGATGATGCAACAAAAAAGAAACACAGATTCCCGTGCTGCTGACAACAACAGAAGTGGACAAAGAAGACACAGCAAATAGACACAGAGAACAGACAACCAGGGTGGGGAGAGAAGGGGAGAGAAATAAAAAAATGTATCTTAAAAAAAAAAAAGAGTAGTCATAAGTTGGTGAGCAATTTTTTTTTTAGTAAATAGAATTTATGCATTCAAAGATTTTTCTTCTTTGAAGTGAACATCTTAGACTACAGAACATTTGGGAAACTCCTCTTTGCGTATTGTCTTTACTGCTCTGGTCATATATATACTCTATGTTCACTTACTACTCACTACTTCTCTAAGACTTAACTTCCCATCAAGGAGGCTTGAGTTAAAGTGGTATAAGAAACCATGTAAGATACAAAATAATTAGAGACCAGTACATGAGGGTGTATACTTGAGAACAGGTAGATATGGCTGAGCTCAGAATGGGCTGGAATATTGAGGAAAAGCTTCATGAATAGGTGAGATCTGAGCTGGAATGCAATGTCTGTAACATTGGGAGAAGGAAGAGGATTCCATCCTGGGGGCATCGTGGAAAAGTTTCCAGAAGAGGTAGGTAAGACAAGTGAAGGCAGTTGGGAGGAGGCATGTGATGACTGCATAGTGCAGGGCCATGATGGAGGAAGTGGAAAGCTCTATAGAAGAGGTGATTTTGTCTAAACCACCCTTTGTCTTTCTTCCCCAAACAAATTAATGACAAAATTTTCAATAGGAAATCTTAGGATGAAAGCAACTAGTTCTCTATGGACATAAAATGGCCTCCTGTGACAGACCTCTAGGACCTGTCTTTACAGAGACACTGAGAGACTTTTGTTCCTTAAAACCAAACTTAAAATTGAAGCATGTCTCCAGGATATTTTGGCTTCCATTAATTCACTACCATGACTTGATGCTTGTGAACTGAATTAATTATTTTCTTTCAAAATAAAAATTTTATTTCAACTTCAAAAAATAACAGACAAAAGGCAACTTAAATTATGGAAGCATTGCTTTTAAAAAATCTGTCTAAGCACATTTATCTATTTAATTCTAAAACAAAATCAGTTGTTTCTCTAGTGATCAGAAAGATGAATACATGAGCACAGATGAATTAAATTTTATATTCTTTTTCTGAATCCATTCTTGAATCTAACTTAAAGATACATTGCCTCCAGATACTTCTCAGGCCATTAGAAATAGGATGACCAATTTTTTCCATTGTCTGGGACATCTTACTTTATACCTGTATCCAGGCATAATTATAAAAATTACCTTCTTTTGTTCTAAAAAGAGTCCCAGTTTTAATAAATTCTGTGACCAAACTATTTTGGGCTATTATCCCAACTAAACACATGAGAAAACTGGGCCCAGAGTGGTTTGACTTGCCTAGAATCTTTTTTCACTACATTGTCTTAAGCATATTTTGGGGATAGTGCAGGAGTCTTCCTCATAGATCAGTTTAGGTGCTAATTATAAGTTCATTTGCATGCAAGTCTGATTAAAACCACAGCCATGTCTTCCTTCTTCCCAAGAATAATCAGGATGTGTGCCTTTCAAAAAGCGTGAATGATGAGATCTGAGGGACCTCTTTGGTCTAATAGAAACCCTAGACAATTATGAATATGAATGAGTTGTTGGTCTTTGGCAGTTTTCCATTTTCTCAACTTGTACATGGCCCACAGGAGAAATTAGAATATATACCCTAGAGATAGAAGTCAAGGAGAAAACCCATGGCCTTTCCCCCCCCATCTGGTTTTATCCCATTCCCATAGGGTTTTTTTTTTCTTGTTGTTGTTAGAGAAATTGTGGGTTTACAGAAATATAATACATAAAACAGGATTCCCATATACTACCAGATTATTAAAAACTTGCATTGGTGTGGTTCATTTGCTAAAATTGATGAAAGCACATTTTTATAATTGTGCTATTAACTGTTGCAGGGTGTTTACCTGGAGGACCTGGACCATTTACAAACTCACCTGCACTGGGCTGGTAGCCAACATGGCAGGGCTGGACATGTCAGGTCCTTGTTCAGGGCCATTCTTGGTTTCTTCCTTGATGGGCTTCCAGCTTTGGTTCCTTCCTATTCCACTTCCACCTATTTTTACTCTTACAGCTTTGTTCCAGTTTGGGCCTTGAGCCTGTCCTCCTTTGGTTTTATCTTCACTCCTTCCTTGTGTTCCTCAGCTTGACACTCAGGAGATGATGTCCTTGCTAGGCCTTCATATCCTTGACTAATGACTGCTTATGATTCCAACCTGCTTTCTCTGGGAAGAGACAACTTGTCATCCTAATTCCTCATAGAATATAGGAAATTGGTTCAGCCTTTAACAAGCCTTGACTGAAAGCTCAGGGACATACAGAGGTACAACCTAGAGACTCACCTTGGCTGTTGAAATAGATCTCGGAGAGCCAGGGGCTCAAACCTCATCTCAAAGTCTCTGCCAACCTCCTGGCACAAAAAGGATATCCAGAAACCACCACACCTTTGAATCCCAGCCCAATGATCCCAGGAAATATCAATTCCTTCCATCCCTCAGTGCAAGGCCTGTCTGTAATCTAGCTCCAGGATTGCTCTCCATTAGCATGGTGGATAGTGAGATACCTACTCTCCCCCATCTCTAACATGTGATGATGGCCTGGAGAAGGTAGCCCTAAAAGTCCCTTGTGTGTGAGTGCATTTCCTAAGCACAAGGTAGCACAGTTTGGTCCAGGTGGCCCTGTCCCATGCACAGGCCAGTAGCTTTCCATAACACTTTGCCCTGGTAAAACAGAAGATTGTGTCTCACCCTTCTCCTGCTACAGTCCAGTCCTAGCTTCTGAGGCTCCTGGGAGCAAATTCTTAGTCCAAAAGTCATACAGCATTTCCTGAAAGTAAACAACATAGGTATATCATAGTATGGATCCAAATTTAAGGTATCCTATCCTACAAATTCCTTCACAGGAGTAATATGGTTTTACAGATTAGTATCATTGGACTAAACATATGATATCTTAGCCTGGAACATATGCAGGTGGGTCAGTGCATTCTATAGAACTGTTCCAAGGACCATGGAGATTTACAAGATTTACTCACGCAAGGGTGAAGGACTTCCAAAGTGGTCCTTTTAAGAATACATTGTCTACCCCCATACAAAGTCTTGCCTTCACACTGGAAGGAGGGAACTCTTTGCAACCTCCTGAAAGTTTTATTTTTTTATTTTACAGTCCATTTTTCTCTAGGAACCTCCATTACACAACCATATCTTAAAATTATGAGTGTGCCTGTATTCCACATATGTATAATATGTATAATAATACTTGTAGATTTTATGTGTTTCTATTTATATGTATTTGTTTAATGTAAGAATTTCCTAGTAATCCTTCTAGTCTTATAATCTTTTTCCAAAAAAGAATTTCTCATTCATCGTCAATATTTGTGATATCATCTTTATAATACCCCGAAGGTCAATTAGAAAGAGCTGAGAGATGTCTTATTTTAAAACTTTTAAAAGAAATATGAAAAAAGGAAACAATGTAGGACATCTACTTTAACGTAAGCCAAATTTCTCAAAATAGCCTCCTCTTCAAATGTGTGAAAACTAAAACCTAGTGTGTCAAGTAACACTTTGAATAAATCTGTGATAATGGGCTTTAGCAGTAGTCAGCAGCTTTAGTGTACAAGGAGTTCTAAATTGAGAACATTGAGAGCTGCTTATTTATTATCAACAAAACAAACACATTTGTAAATGGCCATCAGTTAGATCCTGCTAGGTGTACCAGTCAAACAAAGTCATCAGGGTTCTGCTTCTTATCTCATTTATTTTTCTTTAATGCCTTGTACTGATAAGATCAAATTGGGAAGCAGATTTGACTCAACTGATTCAGCATCTGCCTACCATATGGGAGGTCCAAGGTTCAAACCCAGGGCCTCCTGACCCGTGTGATAAGCTGACCCATGCACAGTGCTGATGGGTGCAAGGAGTGCCGTGCCATGCAGGGGTGTCCCCCGCATAGGGGAGCCCCACGTGCAAGGAGTGCGCCCCTCAAGGAGAGCCACCCCATGTGAAAAATGCCCAGCCTGCCCAGGAGTGGTACCTACCACATACACGGAGAGCTGACGCAGCAAGATGATGCAACAAAACACACAGATTCCCAGTGCCACTGGCAAGAACGCAAGCAGACACAGAAGAACACACAGCGAATGGACACAGAGAGCAGACAATGGGCGGGAGGGGGGAGCGGAGAAGGGGAGAGAAATAAATGAAAAAATCTTAAAAAAAAAAAAGAACAAATAACAAGCTATATACATGTAAGTACATCACAGGAAGGAATTTGGTATCTTGGAATAAAGAGGCTGTTAGAAAAGTAGAGAGAAGACAACCACAAAGTCATTTTGGGGCTGTATGCTAGGTTTGAGGATATATATTTTTCAAATGTATCAAAAATCTGTTTGATATTGTGATTCCAGAACCATAATAAATAATCTAAATAAAAAACTTGGCTACACAATACTTGAAATATGCCTGAAACTGTAGAAATGAATATGACTTCTTTGTACACAATATTTAATAAATATTTCACCATATTTGCTTTATATGTTATTAATAAGAAAATAAAATGTTATACATACAGACAGAAGTTCCCCCACATCTTTATTTCCTTTGCTTTCTTCCTAGAGTTGTCCTGTCTTGAGGTTAGGGTATTTCTTACCATGCATCTTTATGTATTTTACTGTATATGTGTGTGTATACACATAAGTATTTCTCATTGCTTTGTAGATTTCTAATATTTACATAAATGGCATCATATAGTGCTGGGAAAAAAGGAAGTTGCAGTAAGAATTCTTTATATATTCTGAAAACTAACTTTTTCTGGTTTTATGTGTTATAAATCTCATTTCCAAGTCTTTGGCTTGTTTATTGATTTTGTTTTTGGTGGCTTTTTATAAACAAATTGAATAAAATTAAATTTATCCCTCTTTTTTATGAATTATTATTTTATATCTTGTTTAAGGAATCCTCTGCCCCAAGATGAATGAAATAGCCTCTTATATTTATTTTCCCCTTAGAGGTTTAAAGTTTTATTTGCTCTTAGCTCTTTAAGTCATTTAGAACTTATTTTTGTGTATAATGTGAGGTAGGGGTACAAATATTCTTTTTTCCCAAATAGCCAATTGTCCCAAAATCAATAATCTACTCATCTATCTTTTCTTCACTAATTACTGGTGCCATCTTGATCCTAAAAATCCTTTGTCCTAAAAACCTCTATGGATATGGCTTCATAATATTGAGGCTCTTGGACTTGATTTTATTCTTGAGAAGAATGGAGAAAATTGTCTTGAATATGCTTGTCATATTGACTAGTTTTGATGTATGTTTTGCTTTGATATTAAGAATTATACGTGAATAAACTCATTTTTTTTATTGAAAAGCTAGACACTTGCTTAGAGCAATCATTTAATTATTGATGCAAAATACTTGTATTTATTTCTTCATTTCAGTTAGAGGTTATATTCATTCATCACTTTATTCCCTATTTATTGTCTGCTGTGTTCTAATGGCTGCACTAACACACAATCATTCCATGAAAAATACAACATGCCAATGATGTAATCAATATTCAACTGTTAGTTAGTCCAGTTTTATTAAACATTTAAAACTACATAGCAGGAAGTGGATGTGGCTCATGCGATTGAGCTCCCACCTACCACATGGGAGGTCCTGGGTTAAGTTCCCTGTGCCTCCTTGAAAAGACAAATGAGCTGGTGCGATGGACAGGTGTGGCGAGCTGATGCAACAAGATGACACAGCATATGAGGCACAAAGAGGAAAGACATTGAGAGACACAACAAACCAGGGAGGTGAGGTGGCTCAAGTGATTGAGTGCCTCTCTCCCACATGGGAGGGCCCAGGTTCGGTTTCTGGTGCCTCCTAAAGAGAAGACGTGCAGACATAAAGAGTACACGGCAAAAGGACACAGAGAGCAGACAGTGAGCACAAACAACCGGGGCGAGGGGGCGGGGAGGGGGGATATATAAATAAAATAAACCTGTAAAAAAACAACCACCTCGTAGCTTAACTTGATACTGTGCAGTTAGAATTGGTGATCCAGTAATATCCTCATTAATAAATCCAACACAGAATGTGTACCCATATTGGATGCCCGGTGGGGTCTGAGAGCTGCTTGGGCAGGCTGATTGCAGGGTGGAGACTTGAGGAATTTCCAGTGCTTGTAACTATCTATAGTAGCCAGGATGAGGAGGGAGATTCAGGTAAGGGCTCCCTGGGAGAGGACTAGGGTTCAAAAGCAGGAAAACTGAGTTCTGAGATGCCAGTGCTGCAATGAAATTAAGAGACCAAGTGGCCCAGAGATAGCAAGGGCAGGAGAAAAGCAGATAGAGACTGAGGTGCTGGGTGCTCCTGTGCTGGGCCTCAGGGCTTCCTGGGATGATTGGGAAGACTGGCCTTATCGAAAGGCCTGAGGGTCAGATGGACACTTCTCCCATGCTTCGTTCTTGGGCTTTTTTGTGCTTTGCTTTGTTTGCGAGACTTGAATGCCACATAAGCTAAATTCTGTAGAATTCTGTAGTCATGTAGAAAGAGGGTTGGAAAAACTTTATCTTACACATCTTGCTGTCCCTTTTGCTTTCAGGTTTTGTGAATGATTCTGTGACTAAAAGCATCGTGGCGCTACGCTTAACTCTGGTGGTAAAGGCCAGCAACTGTGTGCTGGGTGAAAGCCATCCAAATGACTTGGAGTGTTCTGGAAAAGGAAAATGTACCACGAAGCCATCAGAGGTAAGGGCAAGTCTGGTAGCTTGTAAGGATGAAATGAGAGAGAAGAATTTCTCTCTCAAAGATCAAAGAATTTAATTATACTTCACTATGCAAAATACGGATATATAAATATCATATAATTTAAAGAATCACATTGGTGCAGTGCTAGGTCCTCCTGATTTGGTATGAAGTAGAAATTTTGTAGAGAGAAGGTGTAGTCTTTGTATCTGGTAGTAGAATCAAGGTTAATGGGAGAAAGAAAGGGTAAGCACAGAATAGCAGTTTCTGGAATTGTTACCAGCAAAAATGATAATTCCATCCTTAAACTTAGCATCTTTCTAAAATGATAACAGAGTTATAGAAGTAACAGAAGAGTAAGAGAAGAAACAGAGAAGAAGCAGGGATGAGAAGGATGCCCCCTTATTTTTTATCTCTGTGGAGTCCATGACTTCAGTGCTATGGAAGATCTGAGCTGTGTTCCCACTTTTTTTCAATAGCTGAGGTCATATGGGCCTGAGGAAGGACCTCAGTACAACTTCCTCCTCTGCCTTCTTGTTTTCTGGTTGTTAGTGGCAGGAATTCACACAGGAGAGGGGCAGGCCCATAGTGGTCATTTAGGCCGCCCTTCATCGGTATGAGGCTCCCTTGGACCACTCTTGGCAGATGGACTCCGGCCTACCCTCCAGCCTCCACCTGACCATCCCTAGTGAAGGAGACCCCACGACCTTACGAGGGGGCCTGTTCTTTTAGGGGTTGACCACACCTCTCATGACTTCCTAATTCAGTTCCCAGCATCCCATTCTCTACAAATATTTTCTTTGGAGTTAACATTAAGTGAAAGTAGAATTGTTTTACACACATTTTAAGGATAGCCACCTTAGTTTGCCAGAACTGCTATATCATTGTGACAGTTTGAAGCTGGGTGGACCCCAGAAAACCATGTCCTTGAGTGAATCCATTCTTGTGTATATAAACCTATTGTAGGTGGGACCTTTTGATTAAATTAATTAAGGTTCTTTGGTTAGATTGTGTGACCCAGGGTGGATCTTAATCTTCTTACTGGAGTCCTTTATAAATGGAGGAATAAAGAAAAAGCCGCAGAGACAGAGAAACCTCTGGGAGTTGAAACCAATGAACCTAGGAGAAAGAAAAGCCACAGATGGAGCAGCCTGAAGCTGAAAGCAGCGAGACCCTGAGGAGAAGGGAGAGATGAGTGGATGCTGCCATGCACTTCATGGCTCACAGTTTGTAGCTCAGGGAGAAAGTGAACCTGGAGGAGAAGGTGGAGACCAGCAGACGCTGTGCCCTGCCGTGTGTATGATTGCCCCATAAGCTGCAGCTTGGTGAGAAAGCATCTCTGACGCCTTGATTTGGACCCTTTCATGGCCTCAGAGTGTCAGCTATTAACCTAATAAATTCCTATTATATAAGCCAACCCATCTCTGGTCTCTTGCTCATAGCAGCTTTTAGCAAACTAAAGCAATTACCATGCAATGCTAAAGAATAAGCGTTTACTGTCGTACAGTTTTCAAGGCCAGAAGTCTAAAATCAAGATATCAATCAGCAAGGCACCGTTTTCCCTGCAGTCAGTAGTGTTCTGGTGAAGGCAGTCCTCTGCCACGTAGCAGTCTCCTCTTTGGCTTCTTTTGACTTCTGACTTCTGCCTCCAGATTTCCTCTTTGTAAGGCCTCCAGCCATGTGGATTAAAATCCACTCTGGTTGAATCTAATAATATTCTTTTTTTTTTTAATTAAATTTTTAAAAAATTGTATTTTTTTGAAGATAAATGGATCACAAAAATGTTACACTAAAAAATATAAGAGGCCCCCGTATACATACCCCTCCCCCCCACTCCTCCCACATCAGCCTCTTTCATCATCATGACACATTCATTGATTTTGGTGAATACATTTTGGAGCACTGCTGCACCTCATGGATAATAGTATTCTTAACTTACAGTATCTCAGAAGGTCCTGTTTACAGGCGGGTTCACACACACAGGGTCTCAGATTGAGATGTGAGCATGTCTGCTGCAGGGAGGGGGCATGTTCAGCCCCAGCAGCAGCACAGATAAATTTCCTTCGATGATGCCCCCTTGTGGTCATAGTAGCACATTTAGTAGTAATAGTGGTGGCAACTTGGACCAGCGAAAGGATTGGGGCTAACTGACAAAAGGAAATTTGGAATAAACTTTCAAATACTGCTCTGGGTTATCTTGGAAAAAAACAACCCCTAATGTTCGTGTCTTGGGTGTAATATTCCGGTTGCTTAAATATACCAATTTCCTCTGAAAATAGTACCTGGAGGGGCAGAGTGTGGTCAGGAACCTGAGAGGGAATGGAAATAATTTCTGCTAAATTCTTGAAAAGGAGCACAAATATAAACCAAACCCAAATCTGCTACGGGAGGGGAGAGTGGCTGGAGGGAAGCCAAGAGGTGGTGAAACTTAAGGAAATTGCTTGGCCGCAGTCACACCTGCTCTTTAGTGTCTGTTTATGCCTTTGCGAATTTGGACTGGGCTTTTTTCTTTCATGAAGGGAAGCTTCATTTATCCATGTATTCTATGAAAAAAGAATTAGAACAAAGGATGTTTCGAGTTTTTCTATGACAGTCAAGGCTTGGAGAGGTAAAATAGCTTGAGAAAAGATGAGGGCGCATTTGGAGAACTTATTAGATAAGGAGGTTCCAAAAGAGATGAATCCTGAGAGACTAAGGAAAGCCAACAGCCTGAGGCAGAAGAATGCCAGACCTTCCAAGCAGACCTGCAGAGGAGGCACAAAGATCTTTCACGAACTCATTCTTTTTGTCTCTAGAGAAAAATTTTGAAGTCTGATTAGCTCTGAAACAGATATTGGCAAAAGAGAAATATCTTAAACTGGGAACGGGGACTGTTCTTGGAATTTCTAAGTGGTTTAGATTTATTGTGAGCATTCCCTAATAAGGGATGACTTTTCTGGGGAAACTTTTTCCATTAAATGTTAACGTGGTAAAATAGATATAACAGAGAAATTGTCGTTTTGACCACTTTCAGGTGTATAATTCACAACCTTTGTAGCTTCTTTTCCAAAACATTTTCATCATCCCAAATAGAAACTCAGTACCCATTAAATAATGACTTCCTCTTCCCCTGGGGGAAAGGTAATAAACCAGTCACCATGTTATCTTAACAGCCAGGCAGCAGCACAGCCTGTGGGAATTGGCTGCTGGAAACCTCTAGCTGGAAGGCTGTGTCTGGTGGCCTAGAAACTGATTCACTGAAAGGGCAGTAGGGGAATTTAGTACACGGCAGGCAACCTGGCAAACCTTGCCAAAGGTACTTTCTTTTCCATGAAAAAATGATTAAGAAGCCTTGGTGATTTTGGAAGATCATTCCAGAGGAAGAACATCTTAATTATGGTTACTGACTCCTTTGTAGAGCTTGAGTGCCCCTGAGCTGACACCTCTTCCTTCTAGGCCACATCCCTGTCCCCTCTGGGTTGTTTCTAACTTGAGGAGAGCCTCTTCTGTTGCTGTGCTTGACAACAGCCCTCATTTACCTTCAGTGAATTTAAGGAAATGGCAGCCAAATGATGTTATCTGAGCCATTATAATTGCCCCTCAGTGATTCCTAAGCAAATGTTGAGACTGGAATTACTCTGTCCCTTCCGAGTCCCACCACATTGTTTTCTTGGAGAGAAATGTCTAAGCCAGTCCTGTAGTTCATGAAATTACAGTTGGAGTTGAACTACAGCAGGAGCTGTGGGAATGGAAAGGTTCATCTTTATTGCAGCTACCTGAGTTCCTGCGGCTTTTTGCTATTGTTGTGAAGGCTCTTGTGGTGACTTAGGAGTCATTTGCGAGCAGTAAATGACTGCTGTTATCATGTTTCTTCCTTTTTACTCTTTCCTAAAATTAGAAGTTATATAGTCCAATCTTCCAAGCAATGCAAGAATCCACTCTGTAGCATAAAGCAAAATAGAACTCTATTTGGTGATTTAATTTTATTGTTTCTAATCATCTTTATATCTTTTTTATTAGATCATCCATCAAAATAAAAGGAATTTTGTTATTTCTATGCTACTCTCATTTGGGTAATGGAACTCATTTCTTTTCTGTCAGATGTACTTTGACTAGGGGATATTTCGCAATTCCAAGTTGATGGGTGGTTTGTGATAAAGCTTAAGCTTGATGTTTTTAGCTATTCTACCATCTTGGGGAGATCTTTTAAAATGTTTACTACTATACTATTAAGGAGTTCTCTATTTATGAAAACTGCTTTTGTTCCAAGGGTTGATTCTGATCTATCATTCCCTTAAAAAAAAAAAAAAGACTGTTGGCCACAGTTTCTCTCCTGGACCTTTATCGCCAAGGTTGCCAGGCTTCTAGCCACTGCCTGTTTGAAGAGTCTCTATCTCAAGGTAAGTGTCATGAAGTCCACACAGGGCTCTTTGCTGGCTCAGATCTTAAACTTTTTTAGATCCAGATTAGGTTCTATGTGACCCTGTCTCTCGAGACCAAGAGATTCTAGTTCTTTCTCTCCTGATTTCATTGTTGCTTCCTTTCTACCAAATTGTATCCCCTGTCCCAACTTAAGGGAATAGTTTTAAGATTTTAATTTGCCTGAGAGTAACTTGATTAAAAAGACATAGTCTGGGTGTGGCAGTTTGAGAATCCCAAAAAGAGAAAGGTTATATTTGTAAATTAAACTATTCCTCTTGGTGTGATACTCTTTGATTGCATTAAATCCGATTGAGGGACTTTTGATTAGATTACTTGATAAGATCTCTTTAGGGCTTTTGATTGGACTGCATCAGTGAGGCATGTCTCAGGCTAAGTCTCCACCCCCTTGCTGGGTCTGATATAAATGGAAACGCAGAGAAAGACTCACTCAGACAGACACAGGAAAAGGAAGCCACCATGTTTGATCCTGCCATGAGGGAGAGGACTACAGGATCACTTAAGCATGAAGCCCCTAGAGCAGGGATTCTTTCAAGGGGTCCGTGAGTTTGAACTGAAATAAAAAAAAAAAAATTCTTGTCAGGACATGTTGGTGCAGGGGTGATATATTTATTAAATAATACACAGTGTAGTGTGGACTCAGTAAGGGGTCTGTGGTTTTCATCTGACTGACAAAGGGGTCTGTGGAACAAAAGAGGTTAAGACCCCCTGCCCAAGAGGCTGGGCCCATGGAGCGGCTCAAGAGGAGAAGGTGAGCCCTGAGGGGAAGGTTGAACCCTGGGCAGAGATTGGCGGCCATCTTGCTTCACCATGAGGCAACATGCCGAGATCAACAATAGCTGACTTTGGTGAGAAAGCATCTCTGATGGTGTCTCAGTTTGGAATTTCATGGCTTTTGCCCCCCAATAAATTCCCTTTATAACAGCCAGCACATTTCTGGTACTTTGCATTGGTACCTCTTTGGCAAAATGAAACATCAGACTCCTTACATTCTGCTACCTTTTGTTGGGCAGCCCAGTGATTCTCATAGCAAAGTAGATTGTGGACCACAATTCTGGAAATAGACATCTCAGGAGCAGTTCATGTTTTCTTCCTGCTCTTGTTGACTCCCTATAGCAAGAATACACATCTTTTTATTGAAGGATTTCATTGTTAGTCTTTTCAAAAGTTAATTAAAAAAAGATAAAAGATAATGGGGAAATAAATATCCCAAAGTTTTCTTACTCCTTGATCCTGGTATATATTGGCCTCCATTCTTGGGAGTTTCTGAGGAAATTTTTCTAGCTCTTGCCTTCAGACTCCATCATCTCTGGGTAATTTGGATTGGAAACCAGAGTAGACTACTCAGGAGTCACTCTCAATCCCTCCTAGAGCCTGTACCTTACTTCTCTCTCCAGGTGTGGGCCTGTACATGGGGAAAGCGCTTCCATGTCTGGCTTCCTAAGAGCACCAACCTTCTATTATCTCTCTCACTTCTCTTAGAAGTTGCAGGCTCAAGCTCTAGAAGTCCTGGTTGGTTTATCTGAGATAAATCCCTGACCTGAACTGATTCTCCTGTCTGTTACTTGTTAATGCTTTGCTGTCCTTGTTCTTCAGCACATGTGGCCTTTATGGGAGACACCCTCATTTCAGATGCCTCATACTAGTTCCCTAGCTTTTTTTTTCCTTCCTTTTTTCAAAAGCACATGACTCTTTGTTAGGGCTCCCGTAGATTCCCATTTCTGAGGGTAATTTCGGAGCTCATTTGTAGGGCAGAGGGATGGGCAGGCCATAAGCTGGATGCACGAGCAACTTTTCTGGCTTCCTACCCTCTCACAACCCATGGGAATCCCCGGTTCCTGGCCTGGATCCCTGCGGTTTTGCTCATGCTGTTCCCTCCATCTAAGAATGCTTTCCTGGCCCTGCCATGTCCCCAGTTATATTTCAGGACTCATCTCAAATAGTTCCTGCTCCCTGGAGCTGTTCTTCCTTCCCAAAGCTCAAAGTAACTCCCTCCTCTAAAGTCTGCTGTATTTTTTTCTTCTTGGGAAACACAGGATTTTGACTTTTCCTTATAATTCTTTATGTCCAGAAATATTTGCATTCATTTCATTATAGATCTACTGAGCACCTGCCAGGTGCCTGATACTTTACTAAGCACTGGGGATGCCCATTTGGTCAAGTAAGACTTGCCTCTGAGAAGAGGCAGGAAGGGCCCGGTAAGTGCTGGGCAAGTGAATCACGGATTAGAAGGTAGTGTGACGTGCACTCGGAGGCAGTTTGCAAGTATGTTCTGGGAACCTAGAGAAATATCCCACTCGGATGTTAGAACATGGGTTTCACAGGACTGTCTTGGCTTTGAATTCCTTGAGGTCAGAATCCAGGTCTGGTTCATTCTTTACCAATCACAGCAACTAGCATGGTGCCTTCCAAGTGAAGGATGCTTCAAAACTGTGAGTGGCATGACAAAAAGAAATAGAAGAACAAAACTATGATGGGAACCAGTTCTTTGGCTTTTGAGTTAGAGAAATAATTTGAGTTATATATTGATGGATATGGGAGCGTGGAAAATAAACGGTGAATTTTGGTTTTAAAAATAATGAGCTGGAAAATATTCTCTGATCTAAGGCCGTCTCACAGAGGGCATGACCCAGAAGGTTTTAGTAACCTTTTAGGATCCTTTTAAAGCAACACAGTCAATCCCCAATCACTTCAAAAAGAAGGAGGTCAGAGTAAGTTGAAGCAATGGGATCTTTGATGCCTTCCCCCTCCTGGCTTGAAACCATCGGTGAACTCTCTGTAGGTGAGGAAGTGGCAGGATGCTGAAGGGAAGAAATAAATGTCATGTCCTATCATCCATCACTTCTCTGAGTGCTGATTCTTCCATCATCATTAGAGCCAACACAATGGCTCTCATGAGATCTTGAAAAGGCACTGTGACCTGGTAGGGTTGTGAAGACAACCTGGATGGGAGGGTAGCTGAGTGAGCCCACAAAACTCAAAGAAAAGGCATTCACTGTATACTCAGCTTCGGAATAGCCGATGGCAGTCAGGACACAGTGTTGCTCTTTAATAGTTCTGTTCAGCTTGTGGTGGGGTTAGAACCCCTGCGGCTCTGCCAGGATTACATAAGAATTTCCCCTTTAAGAGGGAAGGAAAAGCAGCAGGAGAGGGTACAGGTGGAATCGTGTGTGGGCAAATACTTGCTGAACCATTGTTAGTGGCATTACAGAGAGAAGAGACTAATTCTAAAAATTCTTTTTCTAAGGGGAGGTGGGGTTCTTTTGCCTGACTGAATAAGTAGCCTATTGACAATACTCATCAAAAATGTTTAAGCCAGAGAATAGGTACGTCGGACACAGTACCAAATGAGGTGTCTGAGAACATTTATTTGCTAATAAAATGGTGATTGGTCCTTCAGATGTTACTTGCAGAAATTGCTTTGTGAACCTCAGAGAAGATACTTTTATGAACAATAAAAATAGAGTAATAATTATTAGAAACGTTTCGACCATAAAAAGAGGTGTAGCCCAGCTGTCAGTTTTTTAATGTGCAAAGGACTAGAATTTTATCAATTTGTATTTGAATCATAATTCTTGGTGCTAATGTAATTTAAAAGCCATTGCTGCCTTTTATGTTATAGAACTGTAGGAAGACCGTATCACTGCCTGCACAAAAATACACCAACCTGTGTTAGTCACTTATACATTGTATAGAGAAATAATTATAAAGTTGTCTCAAGGGAGAGATGGTTCATCATGTTTTATTTGGTGTCAGCATTTTCCAGAAGGGTGAACTGTGTCTCTCTACACTAAGAGTTGTAGCGAGTTTGTCAGTTGGTAGCATTCCAGATATATTGGGGCAAGGATTACATCACTGTTGACATTTCAGGGTCATAGAATTTCGTGTAGAGGGGTGATTTTAGTGGCCTTGACACGTATTTTATTTTAAATCCAGAACCTCTAGGTCTAAGAGAGATTTAAGTCATTGGTCCAAGGCCAGCCCAAGAGCTAATTTGTGGTAGAGGAAGGATGAGAATGAAGTAAGATTCCTGGACTTTTGAGTCTGGGGGTTCTCCTGCTGGGCCATACAGCCTCCTTATAACGTTCTCTCCAAGGACACTCATGGTTCCAGTGGACATTCGTGCTTGTTCAGTGTTCAGGTTTTGTCATTTACTACGAGGAAAACCTGGCAGCAGGTGGAAGTTCTTTTCAAATGGCTTGACTTCCTGGCATTTTGATGCAGCACTCCTCAAACTTTAATGTGCACATGGATCACGTGGGGGGTCTTGTTAAAATGTAGACCCTGATTCAAGGACCTGGGGTGGGGCCCCAGGTCAGGAAGCAAGGGACACTGGCAAGGCTGCCTTGGGGACCACAAACGTTAGAATAAAGCAGCTTTGAAGATCCAGCAAGCTCTGAGCTGGGAATTGCTTTGGAATATGTTTCAGTCGGGGCTGAGCTCTCTGGGTCTCTTTTACTCTAGAGGAAAGTTTGAGAAAGTGATGGTGCAGGTGAAATAGAAATGCCGGGGAAGAGGAAATTCCCGTGTGTGGTACACAGGCCTTTACGCGTGGCGGGCAGCTGTGGGTAGCCTCTGAGTTTACAGTCCGTCACAGCTCTACATCTTTACAACGGAGAAAGATTTTCTGATCCTGTGCAGGAGACAGGTGTAATTCTTAGATTTTCATTCATAACTTGTAAAATACAGATATAAGGCTTTTAGGCGTGAGAGAAGAAAACCTTCATGGAGCTTGTGGGCTTGTTTTCCTTGTTGACCCTCTCCCGAGAATACTGATTCTTTTTGTTCTATTTTCCCGTCTGTCAATCAGCGAGCCTAGTGTGAGCTGCAGTGACTCGTGCCGCTAGGAGGCTTTGCCCGCGGAAGGCCTCCTGCGTGGGGCTTCCTTGCTGCTCTTTAGCTCGGGTGGGATCTGAAAACCGTCCACAGGTTTGCCACTGGTGTTCCCCGAGAAGGGCTGTATTCCACTTACCTTGGAGCCGTCAGTGATTTTTCCTCATTTTCATTCCCTCCTCTAATATTTTGGGAGCACCCTGATACGACAGGGCTGGAGCGAGGCTCCCATGAAATGAAGGTGAGGAAAACAGGTTTGATGTATCAAGCCAGAAAACTGGAATCGGACATCCCTTAACTCCACCCTTACCTGATGCCCCAATCCCCTTTAAAGCATTATCAGCCTCCTCAGCCTCTAATTCAATATCCTGTGAATGACCACTCGAGGCAGGCTGGTGCTGCTCTTAGCTCTCGAGGGGAGACACAAGCTCCTCTCTCATCTCCCCACCACGGTCTTCTGTCCTTTGCGGCCACTCCAGTTATGGCCTTCACGGGTAGGGCCTCAGGTCCCACCTGCCTCTTGTCCAGCGAGATGAGAGCTTTCCCTTGATAGTTACCCCATCCCTTCTGTGATACTGTCTTAGATTTTTGACATCAGCTCTGGCTTTGGACTTAGCTTTCCCAGGTGTGGAGTGTGAGCCAGAACAGGACTGTGCAGCTGGTTTCTGATCTGGATTTTCGGCTGGCTGCTGGAGAAGGAAGGGAGCGAAGGTGGGAGGGCCCAGCTGCGTGCGTCTGTGGAAGCTGCTGCTCTAGTATTGCGTAACTTCTCCAAACGAGGCAGAAGTGCCAGAGCATTCTGGGCGTGTGTTTAACAACATGACTGAGTCACAGGCAGAGTTGGCGGTGGTCTGCATGTTTGTTGAGGTCTATGGGGCCACCTGTCCGAAAATAGCTCCTTCACTAGCATCTGTGGTGATTTTATCTGCAGAACTTGGCCCCATTTTCTGCCTCGTGAGTTGTAGACTCAATCGAAAGATATACCCACTGGATGTCATGTCATTTGTTCAATCTACAACACGATTTGGCTTTAGCTAGCTAATGGTTTTCAGACTTTTGGGTCTCAGGACCAAATAACTGAGGACCCCACAGTGCTTTTGCTTATTGGGTTGTATCTATAGATATTTCTGAAGTTAAGTTAAAACTGAGAAATTAAAAAACATTTATTCATTTAAAAATAACAGTCAGCTTGTTAACATAAGTAACACTTTATGAAAAATAACTATTTTCCAAAACAAAATATTTAGTGAGAAAAGTAGCATTGCTTTCATTTTTGCAAATCTCTTCAATGTCTGGCTTAAAAGAGGACAACTTGTTTTCCTCTTTGCTTCTATATTTAAAAATGCTCTAACCTGGTTGAAGCATAGGGAGAAAATTCAGCCTCACACAGATATGTTGTTGGGAAAAGGATATTGTCGAAGAGCCTTTTTGGATAATTGTGGATATTCTTTGAAAATACTCTTAAACCTGACATCTGGTAGTTTCTTAAAGGTTAATTGCTATGTGGAATCTGAAACCATATTGATGAAGTTCTTTCATTCTGTTTCATTAAAATCCATTGATCTGTTTTGCAAAGCTATGAGTGTTTTGCGTTTTTAGAAATTTTAAAATTTTTATTAACATCACATATTGGTCACTTAGAAAATATTAGATCACTTAGTTACACAGTTTCCAAATGCTGACACATTTAATTATACAATATAAAAAAATCCCATCTGTTAATACACCCTCAATCTCATTAGAAAAGTCTTTAAGTATTAGGACTCAGTCAACCTCATAATAGCAAATACCAGTTTTCCAAAGTTTCAAATTTTTGCTTGAAAGCTCAGATTTTCTCTCTGACAACAAAGACTGTCAGGTTTCCCTAAAGTGACAGGCTCACTCCCTTCATTTGAGAGAATATGTCTGTCAGATAGCCAAGTCTGAATAACCATTGTTCGTCCATAAGTCGTTATTTCGAAGAAAAACAGTGTTCCATGAAGCGGCTGGTTCAGCTCCCGACTTAAAACAATTGCACAAGTGCTTTTTTTGGGATAGCTGAAGGACTTCAGTGTAAGAGTGCTTTCAGCATTATCTCCCATTTTGTTGTGCTAAATTTTGACCCTGTTATCTCTGAAAGCATCTCTGGGGCCCTTTCAGGATCTAGAAACCACATTTTGAAACCCTTTGCTGTGGCTTAGGTCTTGCTTCTAGCCCTTTTTTCTGGACTGCTTTATTAACTTTCTGCACCCCTTTAATCTATCTTTTTAAGTATCCAGCATCTTAATTTTGGATAGTTCAGGTTCTTCTCTCTTTGACCTTGGAAACCACTTTGTAGCTTTTTTCTCTCCTCTGCGGTGATTCGTTGAGTGACTTCCTTTAATACAGCTCTGCATCAGTTTACTTGAAGGCAGCTGGACAGACTTCCATCTTTGTCACTTCCTCACCTCCCCCACCCCTCTGCTCCTCTAGTTCCTCCCACACCCCATGCCAGCCTAGGCGGAAGCGGCCCAGACTCTCCTGTTACCCTGGAGCTCAAGGCTTTCTCCTACCTGCCCTCCCCTTCCTTCTCCTCCAGCAGCTGGCAGAAATCCAGATCAGAAACAGATTGAACAGTCCCTAAAATCTGGTGGAAAAGATCAAATGATAGTAGGTCAATTCAAATCTCACAGATATCTTCTAAGGTGGTTAAAACCAAACTTTCTGTGAAATATCGTTACACGCTTTCCAATGGATAAAGGGGAGCAAAGGAATTGTGCATTGCCTTTTAGCGAATCGGTCGGCTTTCCGGGACATCATTACCTCTTGGGCTTGGGACCTTCCCTCCCACGAGAGGCCTGAGAACTGGCCCCTGAGTCTTGCTGTTGGGAGGGCATGGGGTGGTGAGTAAGGGGCCAGATTATGGGGACTAAGGAAGAGATTGAGGTCATTGTGTGGCTTGCATTTGGGATATATTTGGTTTTGCAGGGAAGGAGGGCATGGTGTATTGAATAGGAAATTAAATAAAAAAGGAGAGCTTTTGCTCTTAGAAGAGAGGATGTAATTACATTGAAATAGGCCAAGGGAAAGACACTGGCATATGGGAGATGTGACGGAGTGGGTGGGTGGGACATTGCTGATGGACGAAGGTCCTGGATGAGATGGAATCAAGAAAGGTAGAGGGGGCTGTTACGGGTTGAATTGTCTCCTCAAAAGACCCATTCCCCACTCTCGTGAATGTGACCCTATTTGGTAATAGGGTATATGATGTGATTAGCAAAGATGAGGCCAAACTGGAGTAGAATGGGCCCTGATCCAATATGGCGGTTATCCTCACGAGGAGAGAAGAGACAGACAGGGGAGAAGACCATGTGATGATGGCAGAGATCAAAGTGCTACAGCTGTAAGCCAAGGAATGCCATGGATTGCTAGAACCACCAGAGGCTGGGAGAGGCAGGGGAGGATTCTCCCCTACAGGTGGAGGGAGTGCTACCTGTTGACACCTTATTCCAGACACCTAGCCTTCAGAAATGTGAGACAACAAGTTTCTTTGTTTTAAGTCAGCTAGTTTGTGGAACTTTGCTCTGGCAGCCCTATAAAGAGAGAGGGCTAGGGAAAAGGGGAGAAAGATATCCTTTTCTAAGCTAAGTGATGCTAGGCCTAAGGCTCTACCGACTATTTTTAAAATCATGCTAATGTGCTTTATGTGTTTGGAAAAGCGATTTTTAACTTCCCCATCAAAACTCAATTCTAATTTCATTCCTTTTGTGCAGGAGATTATAGGAGAGGAGAACCTGGTTACAGAGAAACAAATAATGGCAGACTTCACCAGGTTGGGTTGCCCAGGGGCAGCAGCTCACAGGATTCTGGATTGCTGTGCTTCTGGATGAAGGCAGATGATTTGGTTTTGCCTGGGCCACCTTGAATACCATCCTAATAGGGCTGGGAAGTCTTGGGGGCAGATTATCCTTTGCTTGAAAGCCTTAGAGAAGGTTTGCCGGTTCCTAGGGAATGTGAGGTAAGGCAGATTCAGAGAAGATGGTCCCTAATATGAGTTTGACCTGCCACTGACCTGGAATCCACCAGCTCCAGGGGAAAGAGGCAGAACAAGCATCACCTCACCATCTGCCAGACTTTGCCACAAGCTGTCCTGTGGGTTTCTTCCTTCAGATTGCCTTTTCCCTAGACTCCAAGAATAATCCCAAGGAGTTTGGCCTAAACCTGCATGACTATTACTCATTGGCAACTGAGGACTCATTCTGTACTCAGCTTCCTTTCACTTAATGGGCATTTTGAGGCTAAGATCAGTATTTAATTGAGCAGCAGGCATTAGTTCTTTCTAAGTTCACCATGGAGGGAGAGTTTGTATTTTAATGATAAATTTGTAGTTAAGCCAGATGCGTCCAAGTCAATAAGGGGTGGAGAAGCTGGCTACGGGAGGGAATGAGCAAGCTCTCGCAGGAATACAACAGCTACTCAGTCAAGGACAAATGGAGCAAGGTCACCACAGGCCCTCTTGGGCTGCCTCCACAGGCACAGCCTGTCCTCTTCTATGTGACTGCAACTGGTTTCCACGTATTTTCTGAGCGGAAAATTCACGCTGCACCTCAGACAGGGGTGGTTATGTCATCTATGTGGTGGGATATCACTTTGGGCTTGGGAGTGAAGGGACGGGCATGGAGGACTCTGGTGTGGCATTGTTTTTCCAGAGAGTCAGCAGAGGCCCAGGCAACTGTGGAATGTTCCAGAACTATTCAGAATTCAAAGGTCCTTAATTCTGTAGGACATCCGAACCATCATTTGAACGTCTTATTTTTGCCCCATTACAATATTTTGAATGAGTTATGCCATGAAAGCACCGGTTGAGGTGATGGTTAAAGAATCTTCTGAGGAAGTTTTATAGGGAGCTGGAATGAAAAAAAAAAATCTTTGACCAGGAGAATGGAATAGGTCTTGGTTAATTTGGACTTGGAGGAGGTTGTGGGAGTGGTGGGGGAAGTGTGCAAGGCAGGTGAGGAGACACGGATTGTGGAAACCTGCAGTGGAACCCAATCACTTTTCTTCAAGTTTGAATTATTTTTATTGAGTTTCCAACCAAAGCTTGTTCCTCTATTGTTAGAGTTTCTCCACACATGGTAGATTTTTTTTTTTTTTTTAATTTTGGAGAAGGGATGGAGATATTATGTTGTGGTTACCTAGCAGTCAAGTTTGACTTAAGCCATTTGGCTGAAATGTAAAAAATGTAATAAGTACGGGCTTCCATATTTAGATTAATATAAGATTATACTTTCATTTCCTTCCATAAAAACTATTCATATTGAAATTTAATTAAATATATTTCATTATGTTTAGCTTGATTTAAATCCACAGGATGCTAATAAGTTTCATTGCTGTGCCCAGGTAGCAAGGGCCTTCCACAAGCCACAGCCATGTGAGGTGAGCATTTTCTTGAACCCCATTATTGGATGGGGCTCCTGAGGCTCCAGGTACTGAAACAATTTCAGTAAGGGTTAGAATTTAATTTTTTAACTTTTATAGTACCTTCAAAGGTACTAATATTTTCTAACTTTGTTTAGTAAGAGGGATATAAAAGTCTCCTTCTTTTGCTACCTACTTGGAGAGAGAATTCAAGGCTTCAGTAGATATGTGTGTTTAAAGAGAGCTGTTCTCTACTTGGTCCAGATGATGTCAGAGTGGGCTTACGGTCCTGATGAAGTGTGAGGCACTGGGATCCAGTGGAGGCCAGCAGACTCAGACTTGATCAGAGTTCAAGGTCAGCTCTCAGCACTCACTGAAATTGCGTCACTTAATTCTCTAGAGCCTCAGAATGCCCATCCAAGGATGAAGAAGGTGAAAATGTCTATGTCACAGGGCTAGCCCAAATATAGGTGCTGGAAGAAATTCTAATGGAATTCAAAATGAGATCACATATTAAGGAAGCACTTGGTAAATTGTAACATGCTTGACAAATACAAGGTGGCACTTGTGATATGTAAACCAATAAAAATGACATCTGTTGCCTCCATCAACGGCCACCTTCTATGACCCTTGTTGCACTTGGCATTCCTTATGTGTTATCCTGGGAAGTCTCTGCTTCCAAGATCCTCTTTTGAACTCCCCGGGAATGTTTATGGCCGGTGTGTTTTAATTGACTTTAATGGAAATCATTGGGGCTAGAGTCATGTTTAATTTCCTTCTTGGAGTTCTAAATTTTAATTGTGGGGAGAAAGTTGATACTTTCTGAATTCAGGTCACCAGCATGGGTTCCACACACTGTCTTTTTTTTTTTTTTTAAAGCCCTAGACTGTGATAAGAATAGTTGCAGGTGGCCCCAGGAAGCAGTCAGCTGATCGATCACCTTGCCTCTTACCCGTTGTTTTGAAGGTCTGCTCAGCTCAATGTACTTTGTTTTGCAGTTCAAAAAATGAAATGGTTGGCAAATATCAATTTTAACTAGAAAAACTCATGAATAGATAATAATTTCCCCAAAAGAACTAGATAAAAAGGGTCTTCTGAAAAATAGCAAAACCATGGTTATTTGCCAGCAGTGGTGGTAGGAAATAAACTTATTTTTGGATTTATTCATGAGAGTCTTTGCTTCTTAAGTAAACATTCTTTTTAAAGAAAATGCTTTTTTTTTTAAAAAAAAAAAAAAGTAACTTGACATTGATATCAACCAGTTGCCCGAGGATAGAAGGCAGAAGCCTGGAGGTAAGATTCAAGGTATAATATTCAGGGATATTTAGGGAGGTCTCTTCATCCCACATTAACCTGGCTGGATGCCTGAAACGCCTAGCTTAATTCCTAGGTAATAAAGGCATGATTCCCTATTTAAATGCAAATGTCCCTAAAATAGTAACACTTTAAGGTGTTATCTATCATTAAAACTGGAATAAATTAGTTTAGTCAAGGATTGGTTTTAGTAGGGGAGAAAATAGTAGACAATTCTAGAACACAGGGCCCACCTGGAAGGGTTGGGTATCATCAGTACAGGAACATGGGTTTGGTGTGGTGAGACCAGCTCTGCCACCAAATCTGAGGTTTGAGTTTGGTCATTTCTTCCTATTTCAGAATAGGGAAGGCTGGTGGCACCCGAACTGTTCTTCTGAGACAGATGTGTTGTAGAATCAACGAAACTGCCTTTATTTTGGAGGAGTCCTAAGCAGATGACATAGATGACCTTGAGCCTCAATTGAAAGCAAAAGCCCATTTATGTAACCCTCAGAGAAAATAAGGAATTTGGGTCAGCTCATGGGAGTTTATTTTTTCTCTCCAGCATGATCCTCTAAAAATTATAATTAGAAAAAATCATTTGGGGTTGGCTTCCATATAGAGGACTGTAGGGATTGGAGCTACACTACAAGCTGTATCATCCTTTGCCAGAGCCTGCTCACATGAATGAGGAAGTGAACTAAACGATTGTTTCAGCACCTGTGTGGATCTGCATTAGCCCACAGCCATCCATACCCATGGCCTTGTATGTTACATTTTGCTCATCCCCAACATCATGTGGTTGTACTGAGGCTCTAGGGAATAAAACAGGGTTTCCTTTCCTCCCAATAAGGATTCTAAATTCAATATTCTAGAAGTCATAAATGAGTTAGAAACTACAAGCATCAGAAGGGGTAAAATATGATTTACTCATCAAGAGACTTTTGAAAAGAAGATAGGAGTAGTATTAATATCTTACACTCAGACTTTGTATGCATATTTTTTAAAACTTAGAAATAGAGGATTAAATTACCTCACTAAAGAAATGGAATAGCTTCATGTGAATATTATAGATATATAGAAACAGTTCAAAAACAAGTAAGAGTCATCTGATTCTTTTGCCACTTCTGAGTTAGATATTTTGATGGGTTGCTTCTGGAAAATGTTAGAATGAGTCTTTTCTAATTATCCTGGAGAAACACATTTGTTAGATGTAACTTGCCTTTTGTTCAATATTACAATGATGAAAGCAACCATCATTTAATGAAATATGATTTCATTGCTATGAATGATTGGACCTTCCTGTCTTTGCTGGTGTTATTTCAATTTGTGTGGGTGTAGATTCAATAAAGCAGGAAAGGCATTAATCATATCGGAGATTCTAGAAAATCTTTTACAATCAATTGAAAATACTGAAGAGATGTTTTTAGTCAAATTCTGCAGTATCAGGGATTAAATAAGGTAGATTTCTTGAAATATAGATGTTACACCAGTATTCTAAATTTAGGTGCATATTTTTATTTGAATAGGGGAACAGGGACATTTATTTACTCTCTGTAAGGAAGATTAAACTGATCCCTTGTATCAGGTCTATATTGCTTTACCTTTTTTTTTTTTTTAATATAATCTACCTCTTTGGATTGGATTTGTGTCTATCCACAAAAGTACCTAAACTATAAAATGAGCTGTTAAGAAGAAAATAGCCATGGAGTCCAAGGTAAAGGAAAATTATAGATCAAATCGGAAAGTGAAGCTGAGTTAAAGTTATAAATGTGCAGTGGAAGGGCTCATGCTGCTTGAAGACAGAAGCAGGGGAGATGTGGCCACATTGGTTGGCTGTGGCCCCTGAACGTAATGGACCATGATGGTCAAGAAGCCTAAAGGGGATGAGGAGAAACAGCAAAACAGAGGGGGACGAAGTAGAGAAGAAGGAAAAAAGAAAAATCGCATACTAGAGTGATGTTCTAACAGGACTCACTTACACTAGGCTGAGAAACACATGGGTGGGATTCTTTAGTTCTATTTCCATGTCCTGGGGGCTTGAGTTTCAGAAGGTGACAAATATCTTGAGAACTCAACTGTTCAGCTGACAAAAGGCAAAAACTGTTGCTCAAGATAGAGACCCAAGAGCAAACAGTTGGGGCGGGGGAAGCAGGGGGTTGAGGTTTCTTTATGAGGGGATCCAGGTGCTGACCCTCTTACCTGAGCCACATACAGATGCAGCTTCTGCCTGCTTTCCACATCTGAACACTTGATCTTCTCTTGTCTCCAAGATTTGTGAAGGGCTGGTACAATCTCAATGAGGAAAAAGAGATTGGGGGTACTGGGGATATTCCTGGAGCCCAATCTCTAATCTCTGCTGATATCCTGATCCCTGAATTTGGCCTGTGATTTGATTTGCTGATTTTCATTACCTGACTCAGATGGGAAGAGTCAACTACCCACTCATCCCATATCACTGATATAATTGTTTTATTTGGAAATGATGGTATCAAATGCCTTTGTTCTTATGTGTCTGCTGTATCATTTTAGATCTTTCAATAGTTATTTTTTTTGTACTTCTGTAGTACTTTATAAACTTTATTTTTTTGTCTTTATTTTTTTAATGTTACGTTAAAAAAATATGAGGTCCCCATATATCCCCCACCCCTCTCACCCCACTCCTCCCCCCATAACAACAACCTCCTCCATCATCATGAGACATTCATTGCACTTGGTGAACACACCTCTGAGTACCACTGCACCTCATGGTCAATGGTCCACACCATAGCCCACACTCTCCCACAGTCCACCCAGTGGGCCATGGGAGGACATACAATGTCCAGTAACTGTCCCTGCAGCACCATTATTTTTAATCACAACATAAATAATAGACTCTGAGTTACAGCACATCTTTTATTTCTTCATCTTATTGAAGTGAGGCCTCAGGAAACAAAATAACAAATAATATAAATTACTTGCTCGAGGTCAGAAATATAGAACCTGGTCTAACTGTCAGCCAGCAGCGCTGTGCTTTCTCTTACTATGTTAGAGGGTCACCTGAGCTTCACTTTCTTTTATTGTAGTGGGAAGGCCCTGGAATTAGACTCACCTGGGTTCAAATTCATCTGTTCATTTTATTAGTTGGGTGACCTTGTTCACTTTATGCAGCCTCTCTGGGCCTCAGTTTCCTCATATATAGAGTTGTAATAATAATTACAGTTACCTCAGCAAGCTATTGCAAAGTGCTTAGAACAATGGAAAATACTGGTGTCCGATAAATGTCCACAATGAAGGTAATGGTGATGATGAGGACTTGTTTCTCTAGATTGTCAATTCCTGGAGCACATGAACTCTGTCTTCATTTCCCTGTATATCCAATTGTAGCCTCTTCAATAACCCTTGTTCAATGCCTCTTGTGTGTCCTCTAAGATAAGGGGTTGAATCTAGGAAGCATCAAATATTTGCAATGGGCTGAAAGCTTCATTTGAGGAAGACTTCTCTGAAAGTAGTGGGAGGAATAAGCCAAAGAAGGGGAGGGTGAGAGTAGGAAAGAAAACCATAAGGTGATTGCTAACCCTGGGGTGGCATGAAATCTCTTGGACTAGGCTTATGACCGCCGAGATTTGTGGTCTATGTAGGACCAAAAACCAGACCCATCAGATCTAAGTGTTGGAAAAGCCTTTGCAGATGATCCTCCTCAAATTCTCATTCAGTGAGATGTTTTCCTCACCCCCGTTCTCAGGACGTGGTCCAACATTGTTTGAATCCTGCTCCTCATACCTTGTGCTTCCATTTCTTGTGTTTTGAATGTCAAAAATTGTAAGACTGTTATTACACTCAGCCCAGTGCTGCCTCCCTCTGGCTCTGACTAGCTGTGTGATCTGGGGAAAGCTTGAGTGTTCTGATCTGTTTCCTCAAGGGCAAAATGGGGGAAATTGAATAATACCTGTCTTGCAAGGCTGTTGGGAGGATTAAGTGACATCCTCCTTGCATAGTACTTGGCATATGGCAGGACTTTCTTCAGAAAATGGTAGTTTGGTAGCCTGCCCTGTCTCCATTGGCTCTTCCATCTTTAGAAAAAGTCACCACTGGTTATCATCTTTGCTTCCATTTGAGGTAACTGTGGAAAATATCGGTTAGGATCACTAGTTTTCAGAGATCCTTCTCATCAATAATTTTTACATCAAAATATCCATTGTATTAAACTTTCTTTTTTTTCTAATACCATTTTTCTTTGATATAGCAGAGGAAATAACTTGAAGGCTAAATGGATTTTTAAAACAAAATAGTATGTCATTTACTTCTGGGATCAGGCTATTTCTTTTCAGGGAAATTCAACAGAAGATGAAATTTCAGTGACAGTCATTTTTGTAAAAATGTCAGACTTCATTTTTGTTAATGGATTAGAACACTGCAGCAAATAAATGCACGGGTGTTAGCAACTGAAAGAACGAGGTTGATTACATGGAAATCTTATGCCTAATTATGGCAACCCCTAGAGTGCTGAGAAGACAGAAGTAGCCGGGATATGGTTAGAAACTGCTTTTGAACTTCCCCATTCTGCCAATCTATACATCTAATTTTAGGAAGTGAGGCTTTTACAAAATTTCCTAAAAGACATTTACTTTCTTCTCCCCTGAGTGATAAAGTAAACTTCAGTGTCCTTTGAAAGGAAAGAGCAGGACTCTCATTACTATTACTGTCATTTAAAGTTTAACATTTAAGCCAGGAGAATGAATGCTATGAATTCATGAATGTCAAGTCTTGAATTTAATGTTTAGATGCTCTGCATGTTTCTAAGCTTGCTTTTTTTTTTCTCTAGCCCTTAAATAAGCTACTATATTTGCAATTAAAGCAATTGAAAAAAAGAGCAATGATGTATCTAGGTCTAATGGGAAGATAAAATTATGGCTATCAGCAGTGAGAGTATACAATTTAAATTATACATACAATGAATAATAGAATAATAAGACCATGCCAATAGGCAAAGATTTTTAAAATGTAACTAAACTCCCAGTGAGTTTTCCTTTGAGATGGCTCACTATGTTCCCAGAAAGAGGCAGCAATTTGTCCCAGTGGCTGGCTTCCAGGTATTCTTGTGTGGCCTGGGGTCAGGAAGAGGCACTTATATTTAAAATAGGCATTTACATTATAAATAGACTTCTCAGACAGTCTCAAATTTTATTTCAGAAAAAAAAATCCTTTCTGCAGCTTGAAACACTAAATCTGGGTTTAGTAAAAGCTACAGTCTGTCTAAAAGGCCTTGCTAGATTGATCTTCTCACCCTTTAGTTACAGCTTGCGTGAAAACATGTGCTATGGTTACTAGGTCTTAGTGTTTGTTAGCAATGCAATTTCAGGCCCAGTGACCACCCAGTCTGATTCCCCCAACCTAGGAGCTGGGATACGAGGTCCTTGGCTGAGGATTATCAGGACGAGGTTTCTGTAGTCTTTGTCTCCAGACACTGAGTCAGTGCATTAGAAGAGATGGGACCCTTCAGGCTAGAACTTGATGGCTGCTGTGTTGTTAGCCAGGACTCACGGCCTTCCTTCCCTAGTGTGTGCTTAGAGCAATAGACGCTCTTGGCCAGAGGGCCCGCAGAAAGCCCTTACTCCTGGAACCATCTTCACAGACAATTGACAGAAACATTCCAGAGCTTTCCCAATGTTAGGAAGTGGACTCTGCTTCTTGACGCTTCGGTGTGCATGGAGAGCTAGTTTCGGGAACTCTTTACCTGTAGTCTCAGTAAATAGGAATTCCTCTTTCCCAGCTGAGGCCTGGGCCAGCTGTGCCCTGCTCATGACCCCACACTATGGGGAGGCTGATAGCAGGCCAAGCCTTCTCTTGGCCTAAAAACGACTGAGCCTTGTCTTTGAGCAGACTGGGTTGTTCAAAGAGAGTGGCTCAGTTAATGTGATTCATATCCACAGGGAGGAAACATGTCCATCCCTTAGGTCAAGCAGAGCTTTTCCTGGCACTTAGATAAGAAATAAATTTCTGGAACAGGACCTTATATATGGGGCTCTGTTAAGTGTCACAATGTTCTCCCCAACATCCCACCAGTAGACCAATAGCAGATTCCATGGGGAGGAGCTGGACCCGCGGTGCTGAAATGTGATTCTGGTGTTTCACAGTCTTATCTTTCCTTTCTTGGTGCTTAGCCAGACTCTTGGCAGGGGGGGGGGATACAAAAACAAAACTTTTTATTATGGAAAATTGCAAGTGTGTATGTAGAAGCAGAGAGAGTAATTTGGCAAACCACCATGTTCGTGTCACCTAGTTGAAACAATTATTGATCCATTAGCCAGAGTTGTACCTTGCAGATGTTGAGAAATTTAACTCTGAATGATCCAGATGTTGTTTGGAGTGGGGCTGGCCCTTGATGGAGGTCGACATTGGCCTGGAGAACCCGTAACAAGGAGTGGCTGGGATCAACTCCGTTCCACTTGTAGAGATTTTCGAGGCTTCTTAGTCACCATTTGGTTAGGATTGCCCCCCCAATTCTTGTTCCCTTTATCTCTGTTAGGATGAAATTGGGATAGAAGAAGGCTTTAAGTAGCTATGATGCTATTTTAACAGATAGATGAGGAAGTAGGAGGAGAGGACCCCCTCTATCTGGGTAGACCTCTCTAGCAGGTCTCCCTCGACATCATTCATGCATGGGGAACTGATACCCCAGATGTCAAGGACCTTCACATCTGGTGAAGAATTGCCCAGAGTTTCCAAGTCTGTTCAGGAGTCATTAAGTGCTTTATGCACAAGAGATCCTTACAATGCTCAGGAAAGATTTTTATTCTCTTTCGACATCTTATTTGAATAAATCTGGTATTTTCAAAACTATAGAAAACTAGAATTAGTGCATGACAAGGAGAGTTACTGAGGCAGCTGGACAGCAAAGGAGAAGATTAAAAAAACTGACAGAAATTGAGAGCAATAGCTAAAATATAAAAGCACAGTTGTTGGGTGTTATTTTAGAGTAAGGATAAAGGCCGCCCTCACACTGGACGCTTGTCCCTGAGGTCGTCACGGCAATTCTAGTACCATACAGAGCCGTGAGTGGAAAGGGCGCTGGGTTGGAATCTGAGCCTGGGGTCGGCCTTACGCTCGCCAGCTGAGACACCTTAAATGATTTATTTCACCCCTCTGTTGAGCTGGTTCCTTCTCGTAAAATGCACCTGATAATACCTGCCTGCTGGAAATGTGAGAATTATTGACAGTGAAGTGTAAGCAAGCTTTATAACCAATGAAATTCAATGTCTACTAATATTTTCTGTATACATTGTTTAAGGGAGAAAGTAAAATAGAATGCATAAATTCTGATGCTTAAAGAGGGAAATACAGTTCCTCAGAAAAGCTCTCTCTTTGAGATGACTTGTTCACCGACAATTAGGCTTTATTGACAGATAAAAATTACTGGAAATGAGACAGAACAGGGTATTGGGGTCAGATCGCTGAGGGCCTTGTGTGCCATGCTGGGGGGCTTAGACCTGCTTATTTATACATTTAGCCCCATATTTAATGTAATATTGAAATAGAAAAATACCAGAAGAGAAACCAGAATCAGGGAATAAATAAATTAGAAGGCAGTAGCCAGTTAGAAAGGGGAAATAGTCACACAAGTCATAGAGCTCTAAATAGTTGTGAAAGTTGAACTGCAAATTCACTGTGAGCCTGTGGCAGCCAAACCAAAAAGAAAAAAAAAAGTGTCGTCATGTGGTTTGTCTTGAGGACAAAACAGTTTTGAAAACCAGCAAACCTTTAATTGGCACATAAATATGGATGGATTTTCTTGGATAGGGCTTCATAAAAGTTACACTAAATGATTGATGGATGGTACCTGATGCCCTTGACACCATCTTCCTGGTAAGTGTAATATTAAAGTTGATAGGGATGGTTTTTGCAGTGCCCTTCAATGGTAGTTGAGAGTCTTAGGTCAAATAGCATCTCAGGAGAACCAGGGGATAAAACACATGACCCAGGACTCAGTTTTCTGATGGCTGGTGTTGATTTAGGAATAAAGGAAAAACTAGACTGTGGAGGAAGTGTTGGACCATATATATGTAAAGTGATTCTTCAGAGACTTTTGACCTTCCAACTAGATGTTGATTGCAATGTCACCTTGTACCCCATTTCACTCTCATTTATTTCCATGAGTTTATAGCACTTACCACTGTGTGCCATGATATTACACATTGATTTGTCCTCCCTGTGGGATGCTGTCTTCTGTGAAATGTGTCCATCTCCTTGAGAACAGGGGCTGTGTCTGCTCTCTACCACACCTCTAGATCCCTCAATATTACTTGGCACATGTAGCATTTAATATGTGTTTGTTGAATGAGTGAAATTAATAAACAGAAGATAGGCAATAGCCAGTTCAAGTTAAATGATCTGTTAAGAACCGTCATTCTGTGATACTAAATGAAGATACATCTCAAACCTGGCAGGTAACTTAAGCTGGTAGGACTGACGTAATAGTGTAAACACCAAAGAACTTCAGCAAAACTTGTCCAATAAATGGCCATCAGACTTCTGCTTTGAAATGATGGTGGGATTACTTATATCAAGTTTGGGGTATATTCAGAATAAAATAAAGTAATGAAAAAATTTAATGTAATAAAAAGCAACATTACTATGCATGTTACAATCTGGTGCCATTTTTGGCACTGAACTATCTTTTCCAAAGTTTTGCACCAAATCAGTGTCCTTATTGTGGCTTATAAGGTCCTATATGAAGGTTTTTCAAACTCAACACTATTGCTATTTGGGACCAGATAACTCTTTGCTTTGTGGGGCTGCCCTGTGCAGTGTAGGATGTTTAGCAACATCCATAGCCTCTACCCACTAGATGTCAGTAGCAACTTCCAAGCTGTGTCAACCAAAAATATCTCCAGACCTTGCCAAATATCTCCAAAGGGGGTAAAACGGTCCCCAGCTGCAAACTACTGTCTTATATGATCTAACCCCTTTCCCCTGCTCTTTACTCATCTCCCACTATTCTCCTGGTCATTTGTTCTACTCCAGTTCCTTCTTGAACCTGCTAGGTATGCTCCACCTGAAAGGCTTTGTACTGGCTGTTCCATTTTCCTGGAATATCTTCCCTCAGATGTCTCCACTGTTCACTCCTTCACCCCCATCAAATCTTTGCTAAGTTGTTACCTTTTCAGTATACCCTGTTTAAAGTCATATCCTCCATAATTCCCATCTCTATTCCTTTCCCTACTTGGTGTTTCTCCATAGAATTTATCACTTAATTTACTATATGATTTAGTTGTTCATTTTGTTTTTCATTAGCCACCCCGCCCCCTACCCCAGGCTATAATCTCTGTGAGAGCAAGACCTTGGATGTCTTGTTCTCTTTTGTGTCTCCAGCTCTTGTGTGCCTGACATGTAGTAAGTGCTTAATATTTGCTGACTGTGTGAATAAATGAATGTGCACCTGGAAGTAAGCTCCCTACCACTGTCTGAGAAAGTTTTCATTAATGTGCAATAGGAATATCTGACTTCAAGCTGCTGAGGAAAGAGGACATTTTGCAATGAGTTTTAAAATTCATCTCTGACGGTCACTTTTTATTTAAAAAAATATATATATATTTATAAGGAAGTGTCTGTAATTTAGCCAAGCTACTAATTTTAAGTAAGTCTATCTTGTCTCTTATGCTGGTTGAGTTAATTAGGTCTTGATTAGTGCTAGCATAGTCAGTGGATTAAACAGTTTAGACAGTTTTCTACAAGTACACTAACAAACATAGTTTCCTATAATGAACATTCCAAGTCTCTTATAAGTCAGCAGTCTTGAAACTGTTAAATCTTTTATTACTCTAGGCAAGCCCTTTGTCCTTCTTAGAAAATAGGCTTAGGAAGAAATCTAACTTTCTAGACAATACAATACAGAATACATAAAGATTTAACTTAAATTTTATGGTCATGGGTTTGTAAACATTTGCTAATCTCCCTCACCCATCAAACAAAGGTTAAGAATCAATTCAGTGTTTTTGTCAACAACATTCCTATACATCGATTCTTAAAGTTTCTTTCAATCTTCCTGCTTAACACAAAGCAATGCATAATGTGCGGCTTCTGCTTTACCTTCAGTTCTTATCAAGGCTAAATTGAAGATCTTTGATTGGGCTTTTAAGAATTTGCTTTCACAAGCAAAATAATTTTCTTGGCCCTTACCAGATGAATGAAATGCAAAATGTATCCCCCAAATAGCCACAGAAATTTATCTGTGCATAGAATCTCCGGACATCAACTGAAATGTCAGAGTACAGCTGCTAAAAACCATGACATGTAGTAATTTATCATGACTCTGAGGCCTCACTGGAATTGTGTGCATCCTGCGTTGCACAGCATTTGTTTCTCAAAAGCAGTTACAAGGGCTTCAGAAACATCCCCTGCACATATCAAAGATATGCTCTGTTGTGTATATGAGCAAGGACAAGGCTTTCTTCAGAAGATAGTTTTACAAAAGAGGAATTTCCTATTTAAAATACTTTTTTATCAGTCCTGGAGACAGCTTCTCCCAGGTTCCTACTACAAATCTATGCAAATGCACACATACCAATATGGGCTACATGTGTATTCAAGAATGATATGAGCGGTGTGTGTATTCAAGCTTATCTAGTTACCGGAAAGTGCCCAAGGCCCGAGAAACCAAAACTTAAATTTTGAGCCAAATGTTTCTTAAGCCAACCCCTCCCATGCTGTCTGTATAAAAGCAACCTAAGAAACTGACTTGGGGCTCGTTTTTTGGACTCAAGTTGTAATAAAGTTCCTTCCCACGAGGGTCTCAAGTCCTAGCTTCCAATTCCATGATCATAGAATCCCCCTCAATGCTGCAGCATTCCTGGAGACTTGTCTGGGATCCCTGAGAAAGTCAGAGATGGTAATATTTAGTTACCCCTCTTGAAGCTCCTGCAGAGACGGGGAGGGTCCCGGCGAACCTCCTACCTGAGGCACTCCTGGGCTCTCTTAGTCCAGTATAAGGTAGTGTGCTCTGCCAGGGCCCTCCTGGGGAACCGGGGGCAGGGAAAGGTCTGGAGGAGACCCTGGGAACCAAGTAGAGAACTCGGTGCATCGGATGGGTAAGTCCCCTGGGGCATAAGGAAAGCCTGACTCTGCAAGTCAGAAGGAGCCTGATCACCTCCCAAGAAGACCCTAGTACTCCCAAGAGGAGTCTTCTCCAGGTCTGAGAAAGAAAGGGCAGGAGGGTGGTTCTGTGCATGTGATTGAGAAGAACGTGTGAGACACAAAGAACCTTTGCAGGGCAAGTGTGGAGTCCCAATCTGCAGTTCCGTAGTGACCTCATACGGTTAGAGACAGTAGAGGAGCTCTGTTCAGGGCCTTTCATCTGAGATGGGATTTATACCGTCCTGCCATACTAAGAGGTGCTCTAAGTCCCTGCGAGGGGAGTGGCTGTAGATGGATGCAGTGAAAGGCTGAACGTGTGTTGCACAGTGCTGACACAGGGTGGGAACACGGGAAACACACAAAGTAGGACCCCGCTAGGTTGCATGCTGAAGATCTTTACTCACGTTTTTACCTTCCTACTTCTTGCCACTAAATTTTTCTTTACAGGTTTGTGTTAGAATGTTTTGGAATGTTTTAAAAACATTGAATAGAAATAGTAACACCATGAGTTAGCGTTTGGTTTATCTTCGCTAAGGTAGTGAAAGTTTGGTGGTAGTGGGAGAGATTTTGTGGGTTAGAGTCCCACTCCCTTGCTCCCTTTCAGGGGAAGGCTGCTGATTTTTTGTGCCTTTATTTTGGCTGTTCTCTCTCTCTCTCTTTCTGCCACCATGGGGAATGAGGTGTCGCTACCCCAGTGCTCCCCAGCAGGATGCATCCTGAAAAATTGGTCTAAATTTGGGGGATCTTGGTTACAGAAGAATAAATAAATAAATTTTTGTAATGATGCTTAGTCTAGATATAGATTAGATGACAGAAAAATTTGACCAGAAATAGGTCTTTGAATTTTAATATCATATTGCTATTAAACTTGTTTTGTAAACAGCAACAAAACAAAACAAAACAGGGCGGCGGACTTGGCCCAGTGGTTAGGGCATCCGTTTACCACATGGGAGGTCCATGGTTCAAATCCTGGGCCTCCTTAAACTGTGTGGAGCTGGCCCACACGCAGTGCTGATGCACGCAAGTAGTGCCGTGCCACGCCATGCAGGGGTGTCCCCGCATACGGGAGCCTCACGTGCAAGGAGTGTGCCCCATAAGGAGAGCCACCCAGCGTGAAAGAAAGTGCAGCCTGCCCAGGAATGGTTCCACCCACATGGAGAGCTGACACAACGAGATGACGCAATAAAAAGAAACACAGACTCCTGTGCCGTGGACAAAGAAGACACAGCAAACAGACACAGAGAATAGACAACCAGGATGGGTGGGGGGGAAGGGGAGAGAAATAAATAAATAAATAAATAAACAAACAAAATAAAACAAAACAAACAGGCAAAGGCCCCATATGTTCAAATCTTCTTTGAATTGTAGAAAAATAAACAAAAAAGTTTTGAGTTAATGCTGTGTAAGTCCCCTTCAGTTGCAATGATCTTAAAAGCAATAAAAATAAAAAATGTGAAATGATGGAAAGCTTGAAAACAATCATACCAAAAGAGTAAAAATTATGAATCAAATTAGCAAACTTTATGTTTCTGTTGTTGTATTTTAACTCTTTTGTGTTTGTCTGTTCAGTGTATATTTTCATACCTCTGGATGGTAATATTAAATTATGTAGAGTGGTAAACTTTAGTCAGACTAGCACTCTGGAATGCCAGATCAGTCAACCAAAAAAGTACTTCTTCATTCTTCCTAAAGTAATGGTGTGGCCTCTAGCATACCAGCAAACTCCCCATTAGGAGTCTCTCCTCAGGAATCTGGAAATTCTGCCTACTGCTGGTCCTTGTGACCACAGAATAGCCAAAAACAGCCTCTGTATAAAACACTAAATTCCAGTTAAACCAGTGTAAGAAAAGAAAACAGATAAATCTGAGACCCAGAAACCTCATGTCATGTCTCCTTAAAAAAATAAGGAAATATACCTCAAACTTCTCAGTTTAAACTCAGTTGTGCCCATAAAATGTGTGAATAGTGATCAAGATAAAGAAAGCTCATATGCCATCAATTAAAAAAGTTCCTAAAAATGCTAAAGTATAAAATTCTTCTGTTTTAATCTCTGCTTAACTCTGTGTTCAACTTTGAAATGTGCATTTAACTTTATCAGTTTGCTTATGCCTAGGAAATCAGATTTGGGTTCACCTGTTAGAAATTGTATAACAGTGAAAGGCAATCTAAAAATGAATCTTTAAATATACTGTCTTGCTAGTGGATTTAATGCATGAATCACAAGTAGAATTTATTTAATTGCTGAAAAGCAGAGAAACTTCACAAAGTTGTTACTGATAAAATTCTTGTAGCTTAATTAATAAAAGTTCCCAATTCACTTTAAGGTAAAAACTTACTAGAAAATGTAACTAAATTCTAAACTGACCTTACCTTCGTTTATAGTCACTTCAAGCCTGGCCTCACCCCTTGCCATTGTTTATGATTATTTCAGAGTTGAGATTGTTTATAAATGCCTTTATACTATAAAACAGCAGAAGAATAACAATTAAAATTATGCTTGGGTAAATTTAGACTAACAGTGCCTGCCCCTATGACTCAGGAGGAAACAAACTTAAGACAGCCCAGTCTCCCCTCGTACTGGTCCCTGAGGCTTTAATAGCCTCAATGAGTATACCTATAATTAGTCTTGCTCATCCAAAGTCTGCTAAAGTCAAAGTAAAAAATAAGGTTCTAAAGCAAAAGAAACTTGTATAAAAGTGTTGGGGACGTTTTGATTATAAGCCATTAATTAAGAAACAAAATTCTTGTGCAAAACTGCATGGTCATAGTGCAAATTAAAGAAAAGACTTCAACACTCTTAAGTGAGCCCCCATGGAAGCACCAAGCCTTGGGCTCCTGGACCTCAGCAAACCATTCTACCTCCCTTTATATGAAATCACAAAGGAGGGAAACTGCGAACCCCTAGTCTGGGGAATCCTGCAAAGGAAAGCCTTCAAGGATATGTTTCAAATGTTTAACAATTAAACTTGTTTTGTAAAAAAGTGGAAGTTTTAAGTAACTTTAAGTTGTATTTCATGTCAAACTATTCATGTCTGCCTATTTCCTCAGTGTGTATCTTCATACATCAGGATGATAATATAAAATTGAGAAATAATTCGTAAAAGAGCATTATTCAAATTGTTCATATAGAAATCTAAATATTGCAACTATTGAGAAAAGGAAGAGGATTTTCCTGAACTCTTTGACCTACTCTTTGCAAGAGTTCTGAGAGAGAGACCAGGCATAACAGATTAAAACTCTTCTAAGCAGAAATAATTAAAAATCAGTTTGTCCTTGTAAGTTCATGTTTGATGAAATTAAACTAAAAAGGAAAATATAAATCAGCCCTCTCTTAAATGCATAGAATAAACTCCATCGGTTGCTAATTGTAATCTAAGGTAAATTAGCCAGGCTGTGTGGTTGTGGTCAGTTATAAAGAGTTTGTAAAAGCATCTTCTAAACTAAAGCATTTAAATGGCTATTTCTAAGAAGCCATTATTAACTAAAAACCTAAATTAATGTTAACGGCAAAAAGTAACTTCATAGCAATTAAACCTGTCTGAAAGTCACCTCAATGTACATGTTCAAGTGGTGGTAATGAAAAATTAACTTGATTCCATTGAAAATCTTCAGTTTTCATTAAATAAAAGTTTTTCCTCTACTGCTAAAATAAGAAGCAAAGTACTAAAAAGTTCATTTAATATGTTACACATTGCATTGGAAGTATTTAAAAAGTATATATGTATAAATCAAGAGATAAACTTCAGCATTGTCAAACTCTCTTGTGTGTTCAAACCAGGCCTTTCAATACACTGCAGGTTGCCTCTCCATGTAAGTTATTGGCCAGGTTGGTCAATAAAAGTATCTACTACATCTCTAGTTGTGCTCCTGAAGTTGATGGAGACTATGTTGCAGTTTCAAACTCCTGCAACAGTCAATGATGGCTGAATACAGCCAAATGGATATTGCCTCCAGACTGGCACTGTTTCATGGTGCCAAAGGGTGCTGTGCACCAGGCCAGTAGAATACTGAAAAGTACTTTCTTAGCTTCTCTCTAGGGCCAATGGTGCTGCAGCTTCTGTGAAAAACATACCAAGTGGATCAATGAATACCAGAGTACTATAAGACTTAAATACAATTGGCATTATAGCCTGCTTCCTTAGAGAAATAACACGTAAGGTATTGCAAACCTGAAACTTAGATCTAATAATTGCAGCTCAAAGAGAAACTTATGCATTGTTAAGTAGGTTAACTAGTATTAAGTTCTGTACCTATATCCTATTCCCTCAGTCTTCTAATAATTATGGTGATATTCCTATTAGATCATATGCAGAAGAACATTGAACATGTTAAAAGTCCTGGTAAGCTTCCTTTTCTGAGTAATTAATAAACATGTCTATAAGATAAAAAAAATGGCCACCTTGCCTGAAAGCAGTGGGGCCAACAGCCCTTTTAATTGAAAAAGTCACCAAACTAACTTGGGAGCAACCTCTCAGTCTTCACCCCACATTAGGTGAAAAATATGCTTGAGGCCAGGGGCCACCAGTGGCTTACAGGTAGCTGGTTAATTAAATACCAGGTTCAATTAGTAGAGACCCCAGAGATGCAAATAAGGTATACCAAACTCTCATCCAAGCCACCCTACTGCTGGTAGAGGACCCAAAGTCAGATCCTGAGGGACCCCTTCTCCACTTCTGCCTTGAGACTCTTAACCAGCTTAGCCCAATGGATTTTCAAAAGACAAAGCCTAGTAAAAACAGTCAAAAAAATTACCAGGAGTTACTCAACTAAAGCCAAAAATGTAAAAACTTTACTCTGTAGTTCTGATCACTCCCACAGCTATTAAAATTAAAGGAATGTCCAGCTTGGTGCACTAATCCTGAATGAAGCCAGCTGCCCAAGAAAGTACTAGTTCACCAAAAGCACCTGATGGGATGCATGAATACCAGTCATTGCACAGCTTAAAATACCTCTTCAAGAGACAAAGCTAAGTAGTGTCTATGTCAAAGTCAGCTGTTTTCTCTAACCCTAGCCCAAATGCCTATTACTAAGGGGAGTACAAACCAAACATCCTATTAAAAAAAAAAAAACTTATCTGTTTTCATCTATAACGTAACTAAAAAAGGAAATGCTTGGCAGTTTATACCTAATTCCATTGTCTATTACAATTTCTAGAGTTAACCAACAGCATAAAATAACTCAAGGAAAAATACTGTTTCCCATCACCTTTGGGAAAATGCAGCCTTTGCAATCACCTGAACTTTTCTACTTCTGTGGTCCAGTATCGTCTTAGTGAAACCATCTATTCTCAAAATTCTAATTAAGTTTATTTCTGCCAGAATCAACATCTTGTTAGCCATATGGGAACTGCATCCAGCTTCTCCCAGGATGCCAAATCAATCTTCCTTCAACCAGCATAGAATAGCAAAAGAGTTTTAGACCTTGTCAGGTAGGGCCTACTTCTCCTAACCAGCAGGAAGTAGCTACAGAAGAAAAAAGAGATGATCTCCCTTCAGCACCCCTTTAAGATTAAAGGTGTAAACTTTCTGAGGGGGAAATAAAACAGGCTAGTAAGATAGGGAATCAATAGATGGATCTAGAACCTAGCAAGAAGTCCCCATGGACATCAATAACCCCCAAGATGGCTGCTGAAAAACTCTCCCCAAATTCTGCCACTCAGAAAAAGGCTTCCTCTGGAAGCCAGGAAAAGCTCTGGATATTCCCCAAGGACTTTATCATTGGGCCCTCCTGGGAAATGCGGGTGTGTGGCTGTGGGGAGGCGTGGATTAGATGGAAGGCACTAGAAAGAACTGTAACTACAAAAGAATCTAACCATAGTAAAACAATTTTGCAAATGACCTAAATTGGTGTTCCTTTAAGGAACATAAGTTTGAATCAGTCCTGGGAAATCTAAACAGTCAATTCACATATTAATAGATCAAAGATGAAAAAGACTTTTTTAGAAGCTAAAATGGCATTTGATAAAATTCAACTATCATTTGAACATTCTACTTACTGGTAGATTCTGTGAGCACCTCATGGAAGTAAAAATCATTCTCAATGAGCTACCAATGTAATTGTGAGGAATGGGAAAGAGGAGGTGATATTATCATTAGCTACAATTAATATGCAGTTTCCCCCCCCTTTTCTGTATCTACTGTAAAAGTTCTGACAGTGAGAACTCAGTGTGATGGCTTATTACAAATCCCTAGCTACTTATGTAGCAGTAATAATCACTAACACAGGTGATGAGTCTTATAAGAAAGAGATGAGGAAAATAGCCCATTAATTATAGCTACAAAAACCCTAAAATGTAGGAGTAAATTTATTAAGACATGTACAAGAACTGTAAAAGTTGATGGAGAGACAAAATAATATTAAAGAGAAGAACGGATACGCCTTTCCTTTTTCAGGAGGAAGGAAGTGGCCTGTGTTGTACAGATGAGGGTACTGGGTGGGCGGGTCCTGAGTTGACACCTGGAGAAGGCAGGGAGAACCTCTCTAAGAAGAGGGTGGGGCCAGAAAGAGGGAAGGAGAGGGTGAGTGGCTGTGGGCAGAGCTTTGGAACTGTATAGGTTTGAGAGAGCTGGGGGAGGTGTTTTGTTCTGGTTTGTTTTGATTTGATTGCTTTAAGTAGTAGGATTTGTTTATGTTATTCTCCTTTGTTCTCTCCTTTGTGAAAATCTTCAGTAAAGATTTCCACATTTTCAACAGGCTTTGGAGACAGGTCTTTTGGTCTTTTGGGGTCTATCACTGTCCTCAGGCAGGCATTAAGGGGGGAGCGGGAAGACCCAGTTTCTTTGGAGTTTTTACCTGTCTCAGAAATGAAGCTTCAAATCAAATTCAGTTCTCTGCATTTGAGTTATGGTCTTTAACATAATGGTAAGATAACAAAACCAAATGAAATGCTTGCTGAATTATACTTTTTATTTTTTCCCTTGGACTCAGGTAATCAGCCTGGCTGTACCTTAAGCCCACTTTACAGGGTGATCAAGTAATTCTTTCATGTAGGATAGCAGATCTTACAGTGATGAAAGGCAAGATGTCAAAAAATTTTTTAAAAATATTTTTCCATTAGTTTCTATTATCCCAAAATTTTATTAAAATTTTTTTTTTGCATTTTCTTATTTTTTAAAACTATCATTATTATTTCATTTTCTCAATTATATTTGGCTATTTTACTGGCATCCTTTCTGAAGAAGTTTCAGATTACAGAAGGGTTACAACTGGAAATGAAAAAAAAAGTAATTTTTTCAATGCTTTGGAAGGATGATTTGATAAGACATTTGATGATGTCATTGTTGCAAATGGTATCTATGCTGACAGATTTTAGTTGGTTGGATTGATCTCTAACTTATTGGCTATAGCATATACATCTGTTGTAGCAAAATTGTCACTTCCATTTCAGGCTGACAAAACTTCATTTTTTTCTTAAAGTAATTTTTCTTTTCATTTCTATTTTAGAAGGAGTGAAAATGTTTGGGATAAATATGAATGAAGAACTATAAAAATAAATGAGACTAAAGTGTAAAGAAGCACATACACTTTTGTCTTCAAGCTATGATTTTAATTGGATTATGATACAAGTGATGTGATTAAAGTACTAGGGGTTGGTATAATTATAAAAAAGAAGTGGTGCTTTTGAACTTTTCAGTTTCATGGCCAAAGCATACATTTAGAAGATTCAGGTAACAGCTGCTTGTTTGTGTTTTAGGCAACTTTTTCCTGTAACTGTGAGGACCAGTATGTGGGTACTTTCTGTGAAGAGTTTGATGCCTGCCAGAGAAAACCCTGCCAGAACAAGGCGGACTGTATTGATGCAAAGGAAAAGCAAGATGGGAGCAATTTCACCTGCGTTTGCCCTGCTGGTATGGTTTACATTATTACTTTTTATACATCACTCTGTAGAAATACAATTATTGATTAAGGATGAGTAAAAATGCTTTGCGCAATGCAGCTGTTGGATAAGGCAACTCATTTGATTCCATCTGTCTATATAATCAGGGCATAAAAGAAGAAAGTACACAAGGGGTTAAACATCATGGCCCTTGACTTGCTTTCTTATATTATTATAGATTGCTTCTGTTTTAACATTCCACAGTTTTTGTTCTTCAGTAAGATATTCTTGGTCCAATAGAGGCCTGAATGTTTCAAAAACAATTCTGCATATATATATTAAGTGCTGGGTGATTATGGTAAGTAACTTGAGAAAAATCTAGGATAAACTAGATTTGTTATATAAAGCTACCCAATCCTCCAGTTTATGTTAATTTCCTTTCCTTCATGTGTGCTCATTAACATAAATTCTTGAAACACTATTCTCTACAATGGGCCAGTCTTTTTTTTCAACTGGCTTCTTTTTAAAAAAATTTTAAAAAATTTACCTTCCCTTCCTTCCTCCCCCTTCCCCCCCCACCCCCAGTTGTCTGCTTTCTGTGTCCATTCGCTGTGTGATCTTCTGTGTCCGCTTGTATTCTTGTCAGCGGCACCTGGAATCTCTGTCTCTTTTTGTTGTGTAATCTTGCTGTGTCAGCTCTTCATGTGTGCGGCGCCACTCCTGCAGGTTGCACTTTCTTCACACTGGGTGGCTCTCCTTACGGGGCGCGTTCCTTGTGCGTGGGGCTCCCCTACATGGGCGACACCCCTGCGTGGCATGGCACTCCTTCTGCACATCAGCACTGTGCGTGAGCCAGCTCACCACATGGGTCAGGAGGCCCTGGGCTTGAACCTTGGACCTCCCATGTGGTAGGCAGACACCCTATCCATTGGGCCAAATCCATTTCCCTACAATGGACCAGTCTTAATATTGCTTGATTAGTATATGGGTTTCTTGACTATTATATGAGAAGTTCAAGTCCTCTGAGCACATTGAGTGGCTGCTAGGAGAGTGGTTCTTTAGGAGGTGCAGTGAAACAATGTGTCGACAGAATTCTGTTGCTTTGAAGGCCATTGTATTAGTCAGCCAAAGGGATGCTGATGCAAAATACCAGAAATCTGTTGGCTTTTATAAAGGGTATTTGGGGTAGAAGCTTACAGTTAAGAGGTCATAAAGTGGAAGTTACTTCCCTCACCAAAGTTTGTTGCCGCGTTTTGGAACAAGATGATTGCTGACACCTGCAGGTTTTCAGGCTTCCTGGGTTCTTCTCTTCCCAGGGCTTGACTCTCTCTGGGCTCAGCTGCTTTGCAATCTCCAAAAGGTCAGCTCTAGACTATTAGGTGGAATGGCTTGTTTCTCTACCCAGGGCCCTCTCTTTCCTCACAACTAAATTCCTCTGTGTGCTTACTTCCCAGGGCTCCAACTACAAAATTCCAACTTCAAAACTCCAATCTGTCCTTTGGCAGGTCTTTTTTCTGTAAGTCCCACCCACCAAGGGGTGGGGACTCAACACCCTACTGATGTGGCCCAGTCAAAGCTCTAATCATAATTTAATCACACCCAAATACAGACCAGTTTACAAACATAATCCAACAGCTGTTTTTGGAATTCATAAACCATATCAAACTGCTACACTCCGTACTCTGAATTCCAAAAAGACATTACAACATTCAACAAAATAAACACCTTAAATCATTAGCAATGCTAAGCATAGAATCACATCACAATCAGTTTAAAGAAATACAGTTTGTCTTAGGGCAAAATTCCATCAGCTATGGACCTCTGAAACTTACAAAACAATTTATCCGCTTCCAGTATACAAATGGACAGGCAAAGGATAAACATTTTCATTACAAAAGGGAGAAACTGGGAGGGAAACATGAGTTATGGGTACAGAACAGTTCAGTAAACCTGCAGGGCATCCTCCATTTGATTTCAAAGTCTGAGAGTCATTCTTAAGACTATGGTTGCTTCTCCTTGGGCCCACATGGGGACCCCCACTTTCCACAGGCTTGCCTAACAGCCATTTTCTTGGTTCCATCCTAATCAAGCATCTATGTGATGACCAAGATCCAGACCTCACCCTCAAAGAGCACTGGGGTGATTGCCACACCTTATGCAAACTTTGGGTTAGAGGCTTAACTCCCCTAGTACAGTAAGGTGAAGGTAATATCCTCCCTTACCTTTGGCAAACAGGCTCAACCCTCTCAGAGCAACAAGTTGACCACCTGGCCTTCCCTAATACATGGGGGCAGGCACATCCTTCTCAGACCTATGGGGTGCTGACCTTAATCACCCTAATCCTGGAGGAATGGGCTTCACCCTGTCTGTATCCTGGAGCAGCAAAACTCTCCCTGAATATCCAGAAGGAACATCCACCCTCTTCAAATGCTGGGGAAAACCCACCCTCTCTGTACACATGGCTGGGGTTCCTCTCTTGGTCCAAGATGATGTCTTAAATGCAGACTTCAGGTTCCATGGATTTCCTCTTAAAGTTGTTTGTCCTTCAGTCTCTCCTTTCCTTGTCCCTTTTAGTCCAAGCTGACAGTGATTTTGTTCATACAGCTCTCCCAAAAAGCTTGTTTAGCACACACAAAGCAGATCCAAACCATGAGACAGTAAGACTTTCCACAAGTCTTTCTGAGACAACTGCATCTTCAATCCTAATTTACAAGTTCCAAGTTTAGTATGTCCTTAAATGGGGCAGTATCATCTGGGAGCTTGATTCCAGAGGCTTGGAATTTCCAGAATCAGTTTCTGTTTTCTTTGTGCTCAAAAGTTCAGTCCTCAGCTTCTCTCTCTCATCTAGCATATTGCTATAAGCTGCAAGGAGAAGCCAAACTGCATTCTCCGAGTTTACTTTGGAAAGTTCTTCAGCTAAATGCCCAGTCTTGCCATTTTCAAATTCTGCCCTCCATAAATACCAGGAGTTAATCTTGCCAAGTTCTATGAAACTTTAAAACACAGATTGCCTTTCCTCCAGTTTCCAATAATAGTTTCATCATTTACTTCTAAGGTCTCATAAAAAGTCTCTTTGGAGTTCATATTACTATCAACAGTCTCTTCAAAGCACTGTAAGTCTTTTCTACGCAGCATCTCACAATTCCTCCAAAAAATACCCCTTGCCCATTTATAAAACTGTTCCAGCATTTTGGTAATTGCAAAAGCACAACCCCACTCTCTGGTACCAAATTCTGTATTAGTCAACCAAAGGGATGCTGATGCAAAATACCAGAAATCTTTTGGCTTTTATAAAGGGTAGTTATTCATCTTCGTTGCTGCTCAGCCATGTCAATTATAGATTCTTCTCAAACAGGGACAGCATCTTACCAGTGACCAACATTTTGACATAGCTATTCTGATTTGGCTTAAAAGCAAACACTGCCTTACTCTTTTTTATTGTCAAATAATGTGCAAAACTGACATCCTCTTTCCTATTTCCATCTCTTCCTATTGCCAACTTCTTCCACTGGGTTGTGGATCAGGATGAGATGGGAGTTGGGTATGGAGAGGGAGAAGGAGTGAGGTGGGAGATGGTGATTACATGCTCACTGTAAGAAACAAGACCAAATAAAGCAGAAGTTTATAAACTAAAAAGTGAAAGTCCTATCCCTTCCCCTAACTTTATATCAAATCATAGGAGTAGGTTAAGAGCTTGGTATAGTCTTTCCAGACCACTGTGTTTGTGTGAGTATGTGTATTTCTTGCAAAGCAAATGTTTAAATTCTGTATGTTTTAAAAAGTTATTATAGAATAGGCATTGTTCTCTAACTTGCTTTTTTCAGTATCTATTTTCCAGTAGATCATAGATAGCCTTCCATGCCAGTACATATGCAACAGCCACATTCATTTTAATAGTTGCATAGGGTGTCTCCTAAATTCACATCTCCAAGTGAGACCCCCTCCCAATACTCATTTATCTCACCGCCTACTTGGCAACTTCACATAGATGTCTCAAGCCACCTCAAAACCTATTATTCCAAATCTGAACTCATCATTTCCCCAGCCCCACATGACTCATTCTCTAGTGTTTCATCTAGTTCTGCAAGCCAAACATCTGCCTTCCCCTCCATCCCTGCCCAAATCCTTTCTCCCTCCAAGCATTATCCATTTTATCTCATAAAGACCTCTCAAATCCACCACCCTCTCTGCCACCCTACCACCATCCCTCTTTATGCTGGGTCAGTTGCTTTTACCTCTTGCCTGTGCTGCTGAGATGACCCTTTCACTCCCTCCCGCCCCCCCATCTCATCAATTCTGGACTACAGTGGGACCAAAGTGATTATGCCAAAATAAACATTACTGTTGGTCACCTCCATCCTCCAATCCCTTCCTTTCTCCCTGAGGTCTCAGATGATCCTTTTCAATGCAAATTGGATGCAATCACCTTCCTGCTTTTAAGCCCCTTCTTCCCATTGTTTTTTTTTTTTGTCTTTATTTATTTTTTTAATGTTACATTAAAAAAAATGAGGTCCCCATATTCCCCCACCCCCCTCACCCCACTCCTCCCCCCATAACAACAACCTCCTCCATCATCATGAGACATTCATTGCACTTGGTGAATACATCTCTGCGCACCGCTGCACCTCATGGTTAATGGTCCACACCATAGCCCACACTCTCCCACAGTCCACCCAGTGGGCCATGGGAGGACACACAATGTCCGGTAACTGTCCCTGCAGCACCACCCAGGACAACCTCAACCCCCGAAAATGCCCCCACATCACATCTCTTCCTCCCACTCCCTACCTCCAGCAGCGACCATGGCCACTTTCTCTACACCAATGCCACATTTTCTTCGATTACTAGTCACAATAATTCATGAGTAGAATATCAGTAAGTCCACTCTAATCCATACTCTATTCCTCCATCCTGTGGACCTTAGAATGGAGAGGCTATTCTAAGGCCCACTTCCCATTGTTTTTGAAGACCAAAGTTCTTAGAATAGCCCCTCTACCCTGCATGGCTGCTCCCCTGCCTGCCTTTTGAGCTCCATCTCACCCCGCTGTTCATCTTGCTCTGGGTTCCAGCCACTTGGGACCTCCACCCGCTGAGAGCCTGAGTTGCTCCTGCCACAGGACCCAGTGTCCTTGCTGGTGCCGGACAGCTCCTCTCTCCCTCCCTTTTGCCTGGTGAACCGACCACCAGGCCTCTGTTAAGTGTTCCTTTTCCTGGAGAAGTCTTGGTGAATTCCTTCCAGTCATGCATCTCTTCATTTTTCTCTTTTCTAGCCCTGTGTTTCTTCTCTTCACAACTCTCATCTGTTTTCAGTATGCATTTATATAAGTGATTCTTTGTTTAACACCTCTCTCCTCCACCAGCAAGCAGGTCCTCTGTCAATCTTCAGCCAGCGTTGCATCCTATGGTGTCTGGCAAATAATGGATGCTGTCAACATATTGATTAGATGAATTAGTGAAAGAGTATGGATGTAGCCTGATTTAAAAAAAAAAAATCATTCCTTTATTGATAGATCTTTAAGATGTCTTCAATTTCTTGTATATTCAGTATATTCAGTATATACATTCAGTATATTCAGTACGAACATTAACAAAAAATCTTCTACAGATAGTCCCAGTCAGGGCTGGTGGAGATTTTCACTTTCTGGACTGATATAATTTCATTTTGATCTTTTATTCAGGTCTGGTCTCAATGGTGATTTCTCCATTTTTTTCCCTGGAATTTAATTTTATTATAGTAAATAATAAAACTAGTGTGCTAGTTCATAAGTTGAGTAGTTCACAACATTTTTGGAAAGCAAAGAGTAACAAGATTCAGATAAGACATTATAGAAAGTTTTGTAAAGAGTGAAATGTTTACTGCAACTTTTTAAAAAAAAAAACCTTGTTCCATTTTAAAAGATCAACAATGAATGAAAACTGAAATCAGAAAAAAGGAAAATAAGTGTTACCCCCCAAAATCATAAGAACCGCTTGCTGGTGTTTATATTTTAAGTGACCGTAGTAAAATGGACCAAATCTTCAATGGTAGTTAACTTGTACAAGAACTTGTTTCGTTTGATTTAGCACCAAGTAAAGTCAGAGTAAATATGCCATTTAAGGTATAGTTGGGTTTCTCCTCCACCTTTTCCTCTCCTTCCAAGCCACACACATAAGCATGCATCCTCATTGCTCTACTAAGGAATGTAAAATAATGATTTAAAAATATTATATTTACCAAGTGGAGTTCTTTCCCCTTTAGATGGCGGTGAACGCCAGCAGGTTTCCACTTTTTTGATGAGGAATAAAGAACCCCTGCTTCAGCAAGCTAAATTACTTTCCCTTTTAACCTGTCATGCCTTTTATTGCTGCACCTGTTTACTAATTATGTTTGCTATGTTAAAGGAATCTTCTCCAGGTATGCCTGATTTATTTCTACTTCCTAATGTCAGAGTGTGTTTATTTTAGGTAGTGTCATGGGTTTTCTCATTCTTTTTTTTTCCTTTCTTGTTCTTTCACTTGCTACTCATCAAGGTATGTTGTACATTTGTATCAAAAAGAGAAACTGGCAAGTAGATCCTAAAGCACACATTTCTTAACCTAACATCTAAAAACATAAGACTTTAATTACATTTCCTCATAAAGAAAATTCATTCAACTTTGGAGCTTACCCAGTAACTTAAAAGTCAATTTCTAACATAAATCATATCCCTCGGTACACATGTATGTTAAGAAAGAAAATGTCAGATTAAAGTAATATTTTCCTACATGTTATTTAGATACATTTTTACAGTAAATTAAAAATTGTGAGTAAACTGAATGTATGTTTAACAACAAAATAAATACAGCATATATGGCCAGTTTATAGGTTTCTTAATTTAAAGGCAGCAGTGAGTTTGCATTCTGCAGCTGATCTGTAAATCCAATTGTCTTTTCTGGAATTTGATAGTGGCAATATCCTGTCTCACAGAGCTAGAAATGTTTTTTTTTTTTTGGCATCAGTCTATGTAAAAGCCTCTAATAAGTTACTTTTCCCCAAATAGTACATGTATTTTTTTTCACATTTTAAGAATAATATAGAAACCTTATCAACCACTCTTAATGAACAAAAGTTAAATCACTACCAGTTGCTCTTTTAATTTTGCGCTACAAGATTAAAAAAAAAATTTAGACATCTCTGATGTTTTTGAATTGCACATCCATAGACAATAACTGGGTGAAACACACTTGACTATTTTAGAAGATAGATCTTAGTATGTGACTCATTTGGCACATCCTTAGTATCTAGAATACAATCAGCAGAAATGAAACTAAGTTTCAAGAAATTCGTACATTCCAGAGTCTTCGGTTGAGGGGCTTCTAAATGAAAGGAAGAGGGTTCTGCTCATTTTACTAATTACATGTATTTTTCTTCATGGAGAAAATGTTGCTTTCTGGTTTGTTTGTGGAACTTTTGTTTGTACGAAAGCATATACGTAGGGCCAGATCTTGTTAGTTTCTGTTACAGAAAATTTTTCCAATCCCCCCTTTTTCTGGTAATATCTTAGGACTGGCTCCCCTTGGGCTTCATGAGTGTCCAGTCTCGGTAACAGTCTCTGGTCTGTTTTCCTCGTGCTGAACCCGATGCTCTCCTCTCAGATCATTACGGCCCACAGTTTTGGGAGGGTTGAAGTTGATGTTGTAGACCTGACTACTGGCTGGATGAGTCCAGTGAGTGGTGAGGCATTGTTTAATGATCTCACAGGGCATGTTCAGGTTAATCACTCTCTATCTGATAAGCTCTGTCCAGGGCTTCAGCCTGTGGAAGTGTCCTTGGAAAACTGTTCAACAGTCAACTATACTCGGTGAGATTTTTTCAGCTTATGAAGGGTCACTCAGGTCATGACATCATCTGGGATGAGCTTCCCTTGGTCAAAAAAAGTCTTGGCTAACACATCAATTTCTCTGCCCCTCAGCATGTTGCCTCAGAGCAGGTCCCTGCTGAAGAGGTGCTTAGCGCAAAGTGTTTGATGATGCGAGGCCTTGCCCGCGCACAGTAGTTGCAGAAAGAGCTCTCCCTTTTTTTAAAAGGACCTTTTGGACACAGATTGGAACAATCAGAATCCTTGTTTGGAAACACTCATTTTTTCCATGCATTGTCTGCTTTTATGTATTTACTTAGTTCTTTGAATAAGGTAATATGCACCTTTGAAATCACCACTAAAACTAGAAGTTAGACCTGATAATTATTTATATAATTCCCTTATCAACCTACCCCCATCTCCCTTCCCATCCTGCACTTATGATCACCCTGAATCCCGAGTTGAGCAGGCTTTTGACTTCCCTTTTGTATGGTTTTAATATTTACATGTTTTCAGAGAGATATTTTAATTATTATCAAATTTATAAAATGGTATTATGCATGCATCATGCTATACCATGCCTGTAAATTTGCTGGTACTTTTTTTTTAACTTAATATCATATTACTAATATGCATCCATATTGTTGGAGTTCATTCTTTTTGACTTCTCTATCACTAATGAATATACCATATTTTATTCAATTGCTCTCCTGTTCATTGGCATTCAATTGTTTCCAGGGATGATATAAACATTCTTGGAGATAAATCCATTATACATGTGCAAGAGGTTCTTTTAGGTGTATACCTAGGAGTGGAATTGTTGGAACAACATGTATAGGAATGATCAGTCATGCCGAACAATATTCCAAAGTGGTTTCACTCATATAGAATTCCACTAGCAATGTATAAGTCATCTTGTGGATCCACATTCTCTTCAACATTAGGTAGTGTTAGCATTTTAATTTTTGCTGAAAAGATATAAAGGATGTAAAAAGGAATCCCACTGTGGACTCTGTCTTTTGTTGATCATTAACGATGCTGAATTCTTCTTCATACGTTTATGAGCCATAAAAGTTTCCTTTCTGTGAAATGTTTGCTTTACTCATATTTTTATTGGGTATGTGTGTATGCAATTATTGTCTTATAGGAGTTCTTTATTTTTTAAATCTCTTTTCAGTTATGTGAATTGCAATTATTGTCTTCCTGTTTGTCTTTCAATTAAAAGTTGTATTTTAATGAATGGAAAGTATTAATTTTAGTATAGTTGATTTCTCAGACTTTCCTTTTCTGGTTAATTTTGGATATTTAAAAAAAATCTTCCCCTAATTCAATATCTAATAGGTATTAACCTATATTTTCTAGTAAGCATTTAAAATTTTTGGTTTTTATATTTGTCTTTTAATCAATCTGAATTTGAATTTTGTTATATATAGTATGTGGTAGGGATCCAATTTAATATTTTACCATAGCTTTGTTTTTCTTATTACTTAAAAATATCCCATTTATATAAATACTTAGTATATGAAACTTTCTATTGTGTCCCTCCTTCATCAAAGCTGACAGAATTTAGAATGCCTTGATACTTCTTAAGTTATTTTTATTTGTGCTTGTTCTAATTTCAGGCACTTATGCACAATCATGATTTAATCACTGATTTGAAATTTCCAGAAGCATAACTAATTACTTTTACCTGTTTATTGGGAAAAGAATTCCACCTCCATTGTCTAAGATGATTTAAAATTTTTTCTCTTAATGGGCCAATGGCCAAATGTCATGTTTAGGTATATAGAATTTTTCCTTAGGCCTTTTAGTAATAACAAAAATAATAATACTGATACTTTGACTCGAAACTGACATTAGGGCTAGAGAGTTGCACCGCAAGTATATGATCTATGATAATTCCACTTAGGCAGATTTAAACATGGTTTGATGATGATTGTCAGTAAATCCAGAATTTTACTGGAACCTAAAAGAGGGCAAATTGGTCTTGATTTATAAAATGGTCATTCTTTCTTTCTTTTATCAAAATACTAAAACAACTTTATAAATCCCATTTGTAAATAGTAGCAAGTTATTGTTTGTTTTTTTTGTTAAAGATTTATTTTTCATTTATTTCTCTACCCTTCCCTCCCCCCCATGCCCTGTTGTCTGCTCTCTGTGTCCATTCCCTGTGTATTCTTCTGTGTCTGCTTGCATCTTGTCAATGGCACCAGGAATCTGTCTCTTTTTGTTTCATCATCTTTTTTTTTTTAAAGATTTATTTATTTTTATTTATTTCTCTCCCCTTCCCCCTCCCCCTCAGTTGTCTGTTCTCTGTGTCCATTCACTGTGTGTTCTTCTGTGACAGCCTATCCTTATCAGTGGCAACAGGAATCTGTGTTTCTTTTTGTTGCGTCATCTTGTTGTGTCAGCTCTCTGTGTGTGCGGCACCATTCTTGGGCAGGCTGCACTTTCTTTCGTGCTGGGCAGCTCTTCTTACAGGGTGCACTCCTTGCACATGGGGCTCCCCTATGCGGGGGACACCCCTGTGTTTCATGGCACTCCTTGTGTGCATCAGCACTGCGCATGGGCCAGCTCCGTATAGGTCAAGGAGGCCCAGGGTTTGAACCACGGGCCTTCCATGTGGTAGGTGGACACCCTATCCATTGGGCCAAGTCCATTTCCCATTGTTGCGTCATCTTGCTGCGTTTCTCTCCATGTGTGTGGTGCCACTCCTGGGCAGGCTGCACTTTCTTTGCCCCGGGCGGCTCTCACAGCGTTGCACTCCTTGCTTGTGGGGCTTCCCTATGCGGGGCTACCCCTGCATGGCATGGCACTCCTTGCGCACATCAGCACTGCGCATGGGCCAGCTCACCACGCAGGTCAGGAGGCCCTGGATTTGAACCCTGGGCCTCCCATATGGTAGACAGATGCTCTATCAGTTGAGCTAAATCCACTTCCCAAATTATTGCTTTAATAAGTTACTTTATGAGAAATGTTCTTGTGTACCTGTATTAAACTGCAAAAAAAAAAAAAAAAGGTGGCCAATGCAAAGTCCCAGAAATCTGTTCACTTTTATAAAGGCTATTTATTTGGGTAAGAGCTTACAGTCCCAAGGCTGTGGAAAATCCAACTCAGGTCACCATAAGATGTGCTTTCTCACCAAAGTCAGCCGCCACATGTTGAAACAAGATGGTGGGTGATCTCTGCCTCGTCTCTCCTTCCTCCTGGGCTTCCTCTTAAGCTCCAAGTGCCCTGCCTTTAAAGCGAGAGTTCTTATAGTTTTTTGTTCCATGGACTCCTGTGCCAGTCAGGTAAAAACCATGGACCCTTACTAAAGCCACACTATACTGTATAGTATTTAATAAATAGATCACACCCACACCAAAATTTCCCCACAAGACTAATGGTGTTTTTTTTTGAATTTCAGTTCAAGCTCATGGGCCCCTTGTTAAGAATGCCTGGTCTCAAGGTTTCGTGTTTAAGTGATCCTGTAGTCCTCTCTTTCCTGGCATAGTGCTTGCTTCTTTCCAGGCTTCTATGACAGTCTCAGCTGCTCTGCTCTCTTCCCAAGGTCAGCTGTAAACTACCAGGCAAATGGCTTATCTCTCCCTGGGGCCTCACTGTTTGAGCCTTCTCCTTTCTGGCACATGGCAGGATACAAAAATGACAGAAGTCTGTCTTCCTGTATCTGTGTGAGTGTCCATTTATATCAGAACCACCAAAGGGGTGAGGACTCAACCTGAGTCACACCCACTGACATGAAATCAAAAGCCCTAAGTCTAAGGCAATCTTTGGTAATCTAATCAAAGACCTCTCAACTGAGTTTAATGCAATCAAAGGGTATCACACCCAGAGGAACAGATTAGTTGCAAACATAATATTTCTCCTTTTGGGATTCATAAAATAATCTCAAACTGCCACAATATCACAGATTGAAAACTCCTATTTTTGTGAAATAACATGCAGTTTTATTTTAGATGTAGGGGCCTTTGGGCAAAGTTTTAAAAAGATACAAATAATCTCCACTGACATTTCACGTCATGGTCTTTTCTGAGATTCTTCTCAAAAGTTGTATAGTTTGCTTTGAGTTGTTCAGCTGGAAGAAAACCCTTCCACATAAAGCTGTTCTTTCTTGTTTAACAGAATTTTAGAGCAAAGAACCACAGAAACTATTTAAATCTTTTCTACTTTCCTTGAATCTGCACCTTTCCCATCATCTTTCTCAGAGGATGTTTCCTCACTTCTGTTTTACCTAAAAGTGGCCTCACACAGGCTGGGATCTCTCAGCCTTCTTTTCTCTCCCAGGATCCATCTGACTGCTACCTGCTTTCCTTTATTGCCTCCTCACAGAGCTGGGTCCACAGGATTCTCTCCACCATAGGCTCTGTTCCTTCTCATTGTCTAGAACAAATCCTGATCAGAGGTAGAAGAGATTTAGGAAGTGTAACCCCAGTACCCTCACATTCTCTTTTTGCTCATCCACCTGCTGACCCTTATTGCCATTCTCTTAAGGTTTCTCAGTTGCCGTTCTCCCTTCTAGCTTCTTGCTTTACCTCTGTCTAAGTTTATACCTTAGCCAACACACACACACTTTCACTCACTGGCTCACTCATACACACACAGTAATGGCTAATGTTTATTGAGTGTCTATCATGTGCCAGGCTTGTGTTAAGTGTTTTCCAAGAGTAGTCCTAGAACAACTTTCCGACTTAAGCACTTAATTATACCAGCTTCAGAGATGAGAAAACTGTGTTTTGTAGATTGGTCAAGTATATTAGTCAGAGAAACACTAGACTATACTGCAGAGACAAGTTAAGTTCCCAAACCTCAATGGCTTCCAAGCAAAGGTTAGTTCCTGCTTGTGTCACAGTCTGATAAGGACATCTACACTCCAGAAGGTGATCCAGGGATCCAGTTTCCTTTCATGTTGTGAAGGACCCGTCCCAAACAAATGGCCTTCACAGTTGCTGCTGAAGGGAAGGAGTTGCTGGAGAGTGATGTAGGATGTTCTTAGAACAGTCTCTTGGTTACATGCTGTTGGCAATGCTCTGGCTAGGAAAAGGAAACAATGCAAACACCTTGAATGGTCTTTGTCATGCCAGACACACATGCTGGTAATTGTTGGACCCAGGTCCTTCTCCCTGTCTCCAAAGCCCAAGTTCCTAATTATCTTATTAAACTGTTTTTCTCTGTATGCAACCATGCAGCATTCTGAAATGTGCGATTCAGGACTGTGAAATCTTTCAGCATTCTCATGTCTTTTCTTTTTACTATTAGAAAAGTTGTGAGTTTACAAAACAATCATGCATGACATTCAGGATTCCCATACACCACCCTACCACCAACCTGGAACATTTGCTACAATTGATAAAAGAATGACAAAATATTACTATAAACTATAGTCCATACCTTACATTAGATGTTTTTCCCCCAAACTGCCCTATTATTAACACCATGTATTAATATGGGACACTTGTTATAGTTTATGAGAGAACATATGATGTGCTGTTAACCACAGTTCATCATCCACCACAAGGCTCACTATGTTATAAGGTCTCATGTTTTGTACACATCATCCAAAGTTTACACTCAGCAGCTCTCAGTTTTATCACAGAGTTGTGCTATCATTTCTTCAGTCAATTTTAGAATGTTTTCATTACTCCAGAAAGATCCTACACTTCCTTATATCTCCATGTTGTTGACCCTTGCATCGATGTAGTGCTTTCATTGCCTTTAATTAAAAAATTAAAATATTACTGTTACCTATAGTCCATAGGTTATATTAGTTGTATTTTCCCTATATATCACCATATTTTTAATACCTTATAATAATGATGTACATTTGTTCTAGTTCATTGAAGACATTCTTGTATTTGTACAATTAACCACAACCCTCATCTACTACCGAGTTCACTATGTTGTACCATATAGCTTTCTTTCAATTGACATTTACCTCCCTAGACTACCCCTTTCATCCACAATCACATTTATAAGCCAGCAGTGTTAGTTATACTCACTATAATGTGTTACCATCTACTCTATCCATCTCCAAATGTTTACAATTAATCTTATTAAAAATTCTGCATACATTAGGCATCAGCCTACCCCTCTCAACCTTCATTCTATCTCCTAGTAATGAATACACTAGATTTTAACTCTGTTAGTTTACTCATTGTGTTCAGTTAATGATAGTGAGACCATAAAATATTTGTTCTCTTGTGTCTGGCTAATTTCACTCAACATAATGCCCTCTAGGTTCATCGATTTTGTCATCTACATCCCAATTTCATTTCTTGCTTCCAGAGGAACTGCCAAATATCTTCCACATAGGATGCACTACACTACTCTAGTGAAGGAGTGTTCCTAATTCTCCATATCCTCTCCAGCACTTGTAGTTTTCTGTTTGTTAATAATGGTCATTCTTTAAGGTATGAAATGTTATCTCATTGTAGTTTTGATTTGTATTTCCCTAATAGCCAGTGATGTAGAATATCTTTTCATGTGCTTTTTGGCCATTTGTTTTTCCTCTTTGGAGGAAAAATGGGCCACATGTATTTTGGGTCACCCAGGTTAGGTGCATAGATATTTATCACTTATTTCTTTTTTGGTGGATTACCCCTTTTATTAATATATAATGTCCTTCTTTGTCTCTTATTACTGCTTTACATTTGAAGTTTATTTTATTTTAATTTATTTTTGTTGCTGTATAGTTTCAACCTAAAGGTCCCTGGGTCTAAGGTGAGTTTTGTTTAGACAGAATATATTTTTAAAAATTTATTTCACCAGTCTGTGTCTTTTGATTGGGGAATTTAATCCATTAATAGTCAATGTTATAATTGTAAAGGCAGTACTTACTTCCCCCATTTTGTTCTTTGACTTTTATATGTCATTTCTTATTTTCACCACTCTTTTTGTACTTTTAGTTACTTTTACTTATAACCTTCATTTCTAAACTCTCTTCCAAGCCTCTCTCTCCTGTCTTTTCCTTTTAGTCTGCAGCATTCCTTTTAATATTTCTTGTAAAGCTGGTCTCTTGGTAATGAACTCTCTCAGTTTCTGCTTATCTGAGAATACTCTAAACTCACCGTCATTTTTGAAGGACAATTTTGCTAAATAAGATTCTTGGCTGGCAATTTTTCTCTTTTAGTGTCTTAAATATATCATATCACTGTCTCTCACCTCTGGCTTCTGATTATAAATCAGCACTTAATCTTATTGAGGATCCTCTGTATGTGATTATTTGCTCTTTTCTTGCTGCTTTCAAAATTCTCTGTATATCTTTGGCATTTGGCATTCTGATTATTATGTGTCTCAGAGTAGATCTGTTCAGATTTATTTGGAGTGGAGTACATTAAGCTTCTTGGACATAGATATCTATGTCTTTCAATAGAGTTGGGAAACTTTTGACCATTATTTCTTCCAATATTCCTTCTGCCCTTTTCCTTTCTCTTCTCCTTCTAGGACATCCATGACACATATGTTTGTGCACCTTATGCTGTTATTCAGTCCCCTGAGACCCTGTTAGATTTTTTCCATTTTTTCTCTGTGTTCATTTTTGGAATCCCTGTCTTCTAACTTACTTGTCCTTTCTTCTGACTCTTCAAATCTACTGTTGTATGCCTCCATGTGTGTATTTTTTTTAGGTATGAGAGGCTGGGGATTGAACCCAGAACCTCTTTTGTGGAAAGCAAGAACTCAACCACTGAGCCATGTCAAATCCACTGAGTTTTTCTTTTCATTTGTTTTCTTGTTTTTTTTTTTTTGGAAGCACTGGGAACCAAATTCAGGACCTCCTGTGTGATGGAAGCAGGTGCTCAACTGTTTAAGCCATATCTGCTCCTCCATAATATTTTTAATTTCATTTATTGTGCCTTTCATTCCTATATGATCTGTAATTTTTCTCTGCAGGCTTTCAAATTCTTCTTTGTGCTCATCCAGCATCATCATAATATCCTTAATCTCTTTAGCTATCTCATTGGATTTATTAAGGAGATTTGTTTGACCATTAGTGATTGTTATCTCAAATTCTCTTTGTCATCTGGAGATTTCATTTATTCTTTTGGTTGGGCTGTAGCTTTCTGTTTTTTCAGTATGGCTTGTAATTTTTTGCTGGTGTATTGGCATCTGATTTTCTTGTATTTATTCTGGGCTCAGTTTCTCTCTTTAGCTTAGGGCTTTCTTATTGATTGGCTTTGTGCTAAATCTCCTCTTTCATACTTGGGTCAACATATTTTGGAACTTTATAATAGCTCATGTTTAAAAAATCAATTTTTTCAGCTCTTACTCATCTGATTCTTGTCCTGAATATATGGTACGTTTTTTGAGATTGCACTATTTGTGCACTGATTCCATACCCAGGAGAAAGCTTCCTTTTCCCTTTCCTCCACTGGGAATATTAGCCTGTTCTGTTTGTTTTTGATTTGCTTCTCTCTCTCTATATAAATATTTTTTAGTAGTAATGCTTTTTTAAAGTTTTTGTTATTATCTTTTTAAAAAAGATACGTAAATTACATAAAATGTTACATTAGAAAATATAAGAGGTTCCCATATACCTCACTCCCCATACCCCCCACTCCTCCCACATCAACAACTTCTTTCATTAGTGTGGGTGCATTCATCGCATTTGATGAATACGTTTGGGAACACTGCTACACAGCATAGAGTACAGTTTACATTGCAGTTTACACTCTCTGCCATCCCATTCAGTGGGTTATGTCAGGATGTATGATGTCCTGCATCTGTCCCTGCAATTTCATTCAGGACAACTCCAAGTTCTGAAAATGCCCCCATATCACACCTCTTTTTCCCTCTCCCTGCCTTCAGCAACTCCCGTGGCCACTATCTCCACTCGTTTTCTCTAGTTGTGCTTTACCTGAAGGACTAATTTCAGTATGGGGTCCCTCTAGGGACAACATTTGCAGAACAGATTTCCCAGCTAAAACAGGCCTAGAGACACATGAAGGGGGTGTAGATCCTTACCGAAGTGCCCTGGGGAGGAGACCCTAAAGGTTGCCCAACTTCTCTTTGAAGGCTCCCCACATCTGTGCTTTCCTGACATGGCACTCTTCAGCCAGCTGTTTCCTGCAGCCCTGTAGTAGTGCTGCACCTTTAATTCTCAGCCAACTTAGCCTATGTCAGGAGTGTGGGTGAGACTGAGGCTGCTAGGAGTACCTGGATGAAACCATTGCACAGATTCCAGACCCTGTAATCTGAGCTCTTTAATCAACCACCAAGCCTGTGCTGAGCCTTGCCTCACCCCATCCCCCTATTCATGGGGAAGAGCAACCCTTTCGCGAGTTGATACCTGCCTCTTCAATAGGGCACTGGGTCTCTAAATTAGCTGCTGTTCCTCCGCTGCCAGAGGCAGGATTGAGACAGACTGCTGATTGCTTTCTGAGCTGACGCAGAGTTGAAACTGTTCCCAGTTGCCCCAAGAAAACTTTCTCCCCAGCTGGGGCAGGGTTGGAACTGAGGGTATAAGTGGTACTCTAAGCTGTGTAGCCTGAAATTGTCTGCATTATGGAAAGACTGGTGGAGCTCTGCCCTGCCAGGGCCAGGTAGGCAGGCCTTTATTTGAGAGAAGTATTTGGCATTTTGTACCCCTTCCTCACCCCCAAAAGGGCTGGCTGCTTGAAATGAGGAGTTTTCTATTTAATTTTGTTCTGAACATCCTTGAAAAAAATGTATCTTTTTCCATAGGAAAACCACATCTCCTACGTGGGAGGACTATTTACAAATTAATTAGCATCAATTAATCTCTGAAGCATTAGAGATCTCTGAAGCATGAGAACTGTTAAACAGAGGGAAGTGTGTTTTCCTTTAGAAAGTTTATCCCACTGATTGTTACAAGTTTGATCCTGAGAAAGTGCCTTCCTTGATGAATGTAATTCCAACCTGGTTGTTGTTGCCAGGGAATAAAAACCCAAGAAAGTCTCTCCAGGTAGACTTTGTCTTGACGTGATGTGCATTTCCTTTGAGCAGAGAACATTTCTTAGTTAGTGAAAATATTCCTTGCAGCAAAGACTCTGCAGCTCCAAATTTGTTAACAATTTTGATATTTTGCTTTATTTTCTACATCAAATGAAAGTATAAAAAGAATTCTTTGAGTCATGGGTAATCTAGAAATGTGTGATTTTGGCAGCTTAGGTGTTGAGTCAGTTAAATAACAAGCTGCTTTAGTTTTCCTTTTGAATTTCAACATGTTTGTTTGGAAGCAGGAGATGAAATTTTAAATAATAAAACCTAGATAAAAATCATATGCATGTGTTCAGTATTAAATGGATTGTAGATTATGGGCACTAAAATTTCCGTTTTGGGGGGAAAGTGATACCATGTGTGATTTTTCTCAAAACTTTCTTATAATACTCTCAAATACATGGGGATTGTCAACAGCCTCAAAGGTGGTGGGAGCAGCGAAGAGGAAGTTACTGAATTTGGCAACAGGGTTGAGCTGCGCCATTGGTTATGCTGATGTGCAATGGGTTATATCAAAGGCTCTGAGGTCTCTTTATTTATTTATTTATTTTTTATTTAAATTTTTTTATTTTTTATTGACTTTGTAATAATATTACATTAAAAATATATATGTGAGGTCCCATTCAACCCCACCCCCCCACCCCCCCCTCTCCCCCCCCCCCAACAACACTCGTTCCCATCATCATGACACATCCATTGGATTTGGTAAGTACATCTTTGGGCACCTCTGCACCTCATATACATTGGTTCACATCATGGCCCATACTCTCCTCTATTCCATCAAGTAGGCCCTGTGAGGATTTACAATGTCCGGTGATTACCTCTGAAGCACCATCCAGGGCAGCTCCATGTCCCGAAGACGCCTCCACCTCTCATCTCTTCCTGCCTTTCCCCATACCCTTTGTCCATTATGTCCCCTTTTCCCAATCCAATGCCACCTCTTCTATGTGGACACTGGATTGGTTGTGTCCATTGCATGAGGTCTCTTTAAAAGACCTCAGGGACGGAAGCAACCAAGGGCAGCTAGAAGCTCCAGCTCTCTGAAGTTCAGTGCCACGCTTGGAGATAGTCACGACCACTCAGTGTTCATGTGGCCAAGAAGCTATGAACACCCTTACTCGACATTGCTTGACAGTGGTGACACGAGCAGGGTGTGAGCAGATGTGAGGGTTAATGAACAGCAGATCCGAATTGCTCTAAAGACCCTTTAACGGCAAAACTTATGTGAGGAATAGATTTAGGGAAATTTTTATTTTATTTTTTAAAAATTAGAGCGCATTATTTGAAGAGTACCAGCTCTGGAGCCAAACTGTCTAGATTGCAATCATCAACCCCACATAATTAAACTTTAAAGGTGAGCTGCTTTCACTGTTTTCCGTGTAGCCTGAATATAGTTTAGAATAAGATTCCTGGTGACCCGACTTGCTGTCTGAGGTCATGTACCAGGTCACAGATCTGGTGCATCTGCCCTGGAGTCGGGCTCCTGCCCCGCTTCCTGGGCCTGCTGGCACTGGAGCCAGCAGTACAAATCCTGCCTCTGCTCTTACCATTTTCTAACTGGGGTCCTTGGATAAGTTAGTCATACTTTCTGCACCTGCTTTCTCACCTCTGTAAGGAGAGTCCAACAACCTTGACCACCACTGGCAAATGAGAAGGCAGTTTTCACGAGTGCAGGGGCCTGGTCAGTACTGGGGATCCTCTCTCTAGCTCCTTGCCCAGTGCCTGGGATGGAGTAGTTATTTAATAAGGATTTTTAAGATAGCATTTTTAAAATGCACAATTCAGTGGTTTGTAGTGCAGTCACAGATAAATGCAGCCATCATCAAGTCAATTTTAGAACACTTTCATCACCTCAGGAAAAAACTCCATATCCTTTAGCTGTCTGTCACCCAGTGGCACCCCCAGTCTCTCTCTCTTCTTACCCCCACCAGCTCTAAACAACCACTAATCTACTTTCTGTCTATAGATTTTCCCTATTTCAGATTTTCATCTGAGTGGAAACATACAGTATGTGGTGTTTTGTGATTGTCTTTTTATACTTAGCATAGTGTTTTCAAGGTTCATCCATGATGTATCATATATCAGTTCTTCATTGGCTTGTATGGCCGAATAATATTCCATTGAATGGATATACCACATTTTATATATCCATTTATTCATTGATAGACATTTGGTTGTTCTACCTTTTGGCTATTTTATTGCTGCTAATAACCATTCATGTAAAAATTTCTGTGTGGGAATATAGTTTTATTTCTCTTGATTATATACCTAGGAGTGGAATTGCTGGATCACACGGTAATTCTATGTTTAATAGTTTGAGGACCCACCAGATTGTTTTACGGAGGGACTAGACCATTTTACACTCCTACCAACGTCATGTGTGGGGGTTCCAGTTTCTCTGCATCCCAGCCAACCCTTATCTGGCTTTTTGATTCTAGCCATCTTAGTGGGCATGTAGTGGTATTTCTTGCAGTTTTGAGTTGCACTTCTCTGATGACTAATAAGGATATTTTCACATACTTATTGACATTTATATGTCTTGGGTGAAATGTTTGCTTCTTTGCCCATTTTAAAAATTGGGCTGTCATTTTATTATTGAATTTTAAGAGTTTTTATACTAGATACCAGTCTCTTTTTGGATATATGACTTGAAAATATTTTCTCCTATTTTGAGGCTTTCGTTTTCTCATTAGAGTTCTTTGAAGCACAAAAGTTTTAATTTTTACGAAGTCTAATTTAACTTTTTTCTTTTTTTGCCTTTGCTTTTTTAAAAACTTTATTTTTTATTAACACCTTTTTAAAAATTAAAGTTAATAGATCACATAGAACATTACATTAAAAAAGCATAAGAGGTTCCCATATAACCCACTCCCCACTCCCCCACCCTCATCATTTTTGTAAATTGTATTTTTTTGAAGATACATATGTCACCAAAAAGTTACATTATAAAAAACATAAGAGGTTCCTGTATACCCCCCTGCTTTTGCTTTTGGTATCATATCTTTGAAATCCAAGAATCCTTTTCAAATCCAAGATCATGAAGATTTGCTCCTTTGCTTTCTTCTAAGTTTTTGCTATTAGCTTAGGTCTCATCATTTTGAGTTAACTTTTTTTTTTTTTAAGATTTATTTCTCTCCCCTTCCCATCCCCCGTTGTCTGCTCTCTGTGTCCATTTGCTGTGTGTTCTTCTGTGTCTGCTTGCATTCTTGTCAGTGGCACTGGGAATCTGTGTCTCTTTTTATTGCATTGTCTTGCTGTGTCAGCTCTCCATGTGTGCGGTGCCACTCCTGGACAGGCTGTGCCTTTTTTGTGTGGGGTGGCTTTCCTTGTAGGGTGCACTCCTTGCGTGTGGGGCTCCCTTATGCAGGGGACACTTTTTATTGTCTCTTTTTATTGCATTGTCTTGCTGCGTCAGCTCTCCATGTGTGCGGTGCCACTCCTGGACAGGCTGTGCTTTTTTTGTGTGGGGTGGCTTTCCTTGTAGGGTGCACTCCTTGCGTGTGGGGCTCCCTTATGCAGGGGACATGCAGGATACTCCTTGCACACATCAGCACTGTGTGTGGGCCAGCCCACCACACAGGTCAGGAGGCCCTGGGCAGGAGACCCTGGGTTTGAACCCTGGGCTTCTCATATGTAGATGGATGCTCTATCAGTTGAGCCAAACCTGCTTCCCTGAGTTAACTTTTGTAAGGGTGAGATAGAGGCCCAACTTCATTCTTTTGTATGTGGCTATTGAGTTATTCTAGCACCATTTGTTGAAAAGATTAGTCTGTCCCCACTGAGTGGAGTTGGTACTTTGAAGAAAATCAGTGGACCCTAGGTATGTGGGTTTATTTCTGGAAACTCAATTTTATTTCATTCATTTATGTGTGTGTCCTTGTGCTAGGAACCCACTCTTTTAATTACCATTGTTGTAAGTTTTGAAATAAGGAAGTATGAATCCTTCTATTTTATTCTCCTTTTTATGGATTGTTTTGGCTATACTGGGTCCCTTGAAATTTCATGATTTTAGAAGTAGCTCATCGTTTTGTACAAGACATCACCTGGAATTCTGGTAGAGATTGCATTGAATCTATACCTTAGTGTGGGTAGTATTGCCATCTTAACAATATTAAGTCTTCCAATTCATGAACTTGGAATGTTTTTATAGTCATTTAAATCTTCACTTCCTTTTAATAATATTTATAATTTTCAGAGTATAAATTTTGAACTTTTGTTAAATGTATTCCTAAATATGTTGTTTTTTAAAAATTTTTACATTATTTAATTTCACTTAAATCTGGCTCCTAGTACTCTTTCAGGTGAGATGGTGAGAAATTTTTTTTAAACAAATCAATTTTTTTGGATACATATTAATAAAACATACAATTCATCCAAAGTGTATGGTCAATGGTATTTGGTATAATCACAGAGTTGTGCATTTATCACTTCAATCATTATTTGAGCATTTTCATTATTTCAGTAATAATAATAAAAAACAGACAAAGAAAGCTCCTCACCTCTCAGTCTCTCTATGGTTCCTCTGCTATTTCGGGCTATTCTTGCACAATTAATTTATTTGTTTATTAAGCAGTTTTATTGAGATGTATTCACATACATATATGATCTATCCAAAGTATATAATCAATGGGCTTTTAGCCTAATCACAATGTTGTACATTCACCAACTCAAAAATTTTAGAACAATTTCATTACTACAAAAAGAAAGACTCCACACCCCTTAGCATTCCTTCACCAGCCGTGCATAACCACTAATCTAATTCCTTTCTTATAAATTGATTTATATTTACATTTTATATAAATGGACTCATACATATGTAGTACTCTGTATCTTGTCTTCACTCAGTATAAGATGTAGATTTTTTTTGTCTAATATTAATATTTTGTAGTATTAACCTACATTTGTTTAGCTTCAAAGAAAAATGGTCTTATTTATGCAATTTTACTCATATTCATATTTAACAAAATATATTTATATTTCACATAATATATTTATTTCACAATAGCACAGTCACACAGTATTTGTCCTTTTGTGTGTGGTCTGCTTCACTCAACATAATGTCCTCCATGTTGTCATATGTTTCATGACTTCATTTCTTTTTTTTTTAAAGATCTATTTTTCTTAATTTCTCTCCCCTCCCCCCCCCACTTGTCTGTTCTCTGTGTCTATTTGCTGTGTGTTCTTCTTTGTCTGCTTCTGTTGTTGTCAGCAGCACGGGAATCTGTGTCTCTTTTTGTTGTGTCATCTTGCTGCATCAGCTCTCCGTGTGTGTGGTGCCATCCTTGGGCAGGCTGCACTTTCTTTCATGCTGGGTGACTCTCCTTACAGGGCGCACTCCTTGCGCGTGGGGCTCCCCTACACGGGGGACACCCCTGCGTGGCACGGTACCCCTTGCGTGCATCAGCACTGCACATGGGCCAGCTCCACATGGGTCAAGGAGGCCCTGGGTTTGAACTGCAGACCTCCCATGTGGTAGACAGACACCCTACCATTGGGCCAAGTGTGCTTCCCAACTTCATTTCTTCTTATCACTGCATAATAGTCCATTGTGTGTAGACTCCACATTTGTTTATCCATTCATCAGTTTATGGACACCAGGGTTGTTTCAGACTTTTAGCTATTGTGAATAATGCTTCTATGAACATGGGTATGCAGATGTCTGTTCATGTTACTGCTCTCAGTTCTTTTGGGTATTACCTAGCAATGGTATTGCCAGGTCCCATGGCAAGTCTATATTCAACTTCCTTAGGAACTGCCAAACAGTCCTCCATAGTGGCTGTACCATTCTACATTCCCAACAACAGTGAATAAGTGTTCCTATCTCTGCACATCCTCTCCAACATTTACAGTTTTCTGACTTTTTAATAATGGTCAGTCTAATAGGTGTGAAATAATCTGTCATTGTAGTTTTGATTTGCATTTCCCTTATTGCTAGTGATGTTGATCATTTTTTCATGTGTTTCTTTGCCATTTGTGGTTCCTATTTGGACAGTTGTCTTTTCAAGTCTTTTGTACATTTTTAAATTGGATAGTTTGTCTTTTTATTGTTGATTTATATGATCTCATATATTATGGATAGTAAGCCCTTATCAGATATGTGATTGCTAAATATTTTCTCCCATTGAGTAGGCTGCCTTTTCATCCTTTGGACAAAGTCCTTTGCAGTGTAAAAGTGTTGAATTTTGAGGAGGTCCCATTTATCTATTTTTTTCTTTCATTGCTCGAGCTTTGTTTTTAAGGTTTAGGAAACCACTGCCTTTCACAAGATCATGAAGATGTTTTCCTACATTTTTTTCTAGGAGTTTTATGGTTGTTGTTTTATATTTAGGCCCTTGATCCATTTTTAATTAATTTCTGTATAAGGTGTGAAATAGGGGTCTTCTTTCTTTTGGCTATGGCTCTCCAGTTCTCCCAGCATAAATTGTTGAATAGATTGTTCTGGTACAGCTTGGTGGGCTTAACAGCCTTGTCAAAAATCACTTGGTGGTAGATATGAGGGTTGATTTCTACATTCTTGATTTGGTTCCATTGGTCAATCTGTCAGTCCTTATGCCAGTACCATGCTGTTTTTACCACTGTAGCTAAGTGCTTTAAAGCCAAAAGTGAGAATCCTCCAATTTTGTCTTTTTAAAGACATTTTAGGCTATTCAGGGCCGTTAACCCTTCCAAATAAATTGGATTATTTGCTTTTTGATTTCTGCAAAAAAGGCTGTTAGCATTCTTATTGAGATTGCATTGCCTCTGTAAATCAGTTTGGGTAGAATTGACATCTTAACTATATTTAGTCTTCCAACCCATGAACATGGAATATCCTTCCATTTATGTCTTGTTTGGTTTCTTTTAGTAATATTTTGTAGTTTCATGAACACAGGTCCTTTATGTCCTTGGTTAAGGTTATTCCTAAATATTTGATTGTTTTAGTTGCTATTAAAAATGGAATTTTTTGGGAAGCAGATGTGGCTCAAGTGATAGAGAGCCCACCTACCATATGGGAGGTCCAGGGTTCAAACCCAAGGCCTCCTGGCTCATGTGGTGAGCTGGCCCACGTGCAGTGCTGCTGTGCACAAGAAGTGCCATGCCATGCAGGGGTGTCCCCTGTGTAGGGGAGCCCCATGTGCAAGGAGTGTGTCCTGCATTGAGCTGCCCCTCACGAGAGAAGCACAGCCCACCCAGGAGTGGTGCTGCATGGAGAGATAACGCAACAAAAAGAGACACAGATTCCCAGTGCTGCCGAGACTGCAAGCAGACACAGAAGAACACACAGCGAATGGACACTGACAGCAGACAAGTGGGGTGGGGCGGGGAGGGGGGGGGCGGAGAGGAAGGGGAGAGAAGTAAAATAAATCTTAAAAAAAGTAATTTTTTCTGATTTCCTCTGAAGAGTGCACATCAGTAATGTATAGAAACCCTATTGATTTTTGTGTATTAATCTTGTATCCTGCTACTTTGCTGAACTCATCTATTAATTTTAGTAGATTTGTTATGGATTTTTCAGAATTTTCTAGATATAGGATCATATTATCAGTGAATAGTGAAAGTTTTACTTCTTTTCCTATTTGGTGCCTTTTGTTTGTTTGTCTATCCTAAATGCTCCTGCTAGAACTCCAGTACAATATTGAACAGTAATGGTGATAGTGGACCTCCTTGTCTTGTTCCTGATCTGAGTGGGAAAACTAGCAGTATTTCACCATTGACTACAATGCTAGCTATAGGTTTTTCATATATGCACTTTACCATATAGAGAAAGTTTCTTTTGCAGTGTTTTTATCAAGAAAGGATACTGTATTTTGTCAAATGCCTTTTCTGCATCAAAAGAGAGGATCACATGATTTTTCTTCAATTTATCAATGTGGTTTATGACTCTAATTGGTTTTCTTGGGTTGAACCACCTTACATACCTGGGTTAAAACCTACCTGATTATGATGTATAAATCTTGTAATGTGCTTTTGGATTCAGTTTGCAAGTATTTTGTTGAGGGTTTTTGTATCTATATTCATTAGAGATATTGGTCTTTAATTTTCTTTTTTTTGTAGTATCTTTATCTGGTTTTGATATTAGGGTGATGTTGGCTTTGCAGAGTTTGGTAGCATTCTTTCCTGTTCAATTTTTTGGAAGAGCTTGAGCAATATTGTTATTAAGTCATTTTTGAATGATTGGTAGAATTCACCTGTGAAGCCGTCTGGTCCTGGCCTTTTCATCTTTGGGAGGTTTTTGATGACTCTTAATTTTTTCACTTGTGATTGGTTTGTTAAGGTCTTCTAGTTCTTCTAGGGTCAGTGTAGCTCGTTTGTGTGTTTCTAGGAATTTTTCCATCTCTTGTACATTTTCTAGTTTTTTGGCATATAGTTGTTCATAGTATCCTCTACTATCTCTCTTATTTATATGGGGTCAGTGGTAATTTCCCCCCTCTTATTTCTGATTTTGTCTTCTCTCTTTTTTTCTTTGTCAGTGTAGCTAAGGGTTTGTCAATTTTGTTGATCTTTTCCAAGAACCAACTTTTGCTTTTATTGATTCTCTCTATTTTTTATTTTTTGTTCTTGATTTCATTTATTTCTGCCCTGATCTTTACTATTTCTTTCCTTTGGCTTGGTTTGGGATTAGCTTGCTGTTCTTTTTCTAATTCCTCCAGGTTTGCAGTCAGGTCTTCAATTTTAGCTCTTTCTTCTTTTTTAATGTAGGCATTGAGGGTTATAAATTCCCCTTTCATCATTGCCTTTTCTGTGTTCCATAGGTTCTGATATGTTGTGTTCTTATTTTCATTCATCTCAAGATATTTGTTGAATTCTCCTG